>NC_133754.1:13962500-14587500 GCF_036562045.2 Rhinolophus sinicus | reverse complement strand
TTCAATATGCTACTTCCCCCTAAATCCTTTTAATCTTACTTTTCATTTCTTTTTAATTAAAAACCTGTATTTTATCTTTGTCCCTTATGACATGATTTGGTTTTTTGTTTGTATATACCTTCTAGTTTAGTTTTCATATCTGAAATTTTTTATTTCCCTTAAAACTATTTTTCTCCATTTTTTTCTTGAGTTTTCATATGTCATTTCTGAGTGTTTCTAATTCTGCTTTAGGTATTTTTTTCATGTTTAGAATATTTTTTCATATATTCTCTTAATGTTGCTTAGCTCATTTTGAAATTATAAGTTACAGTTTGCCATGTCTTATGGATTTGTTTTTGTGATGATCTTTCATCTTATGTAGGAGTGTTCTTCTCAATTTTGATTTCTCTCTCAGCCCTTTCTCCCAAATGTGGGGTCCTGTCCTGAGAGGAAGCTCTGGCAGCTCAGCGTTGGGAGCTCTTAGGACATATACTACTCCAGTCCCTTCAGTTCTTTTCTGCCTCTTTTGCGCACCCACAATTGGAGTAGGCAAAACTCAGTTTGGTTTCAGCTCCTGTTCAAATGGACTTACTGTGATTTCTAATGAATGCCTCCGGACTATTTTGGAGTTCTCCTGTTCTGATGTTCATCAGAGACTTTATTGCTTCCTCTGCCACTTCCTACACAAACATTGATACTGTTGAGATCTCGTGGCTGTTAGTGGTTTGTCTCCAACTGCTTGTGTTGTGAGGCTCATGGAGATACAGGCATACCTAAGAGATATTGAGGGTTCAGTTCCAGTGCACCACAGTAAAGCAAAATTTTCAATAAACAGAGTTTGTGAATTGTTTGATTTCCCAGTGCATATGAAAGTTATGTTTACATCATACTGTAGTCTGTTAAGTGTGCAATAGCATTATGTCTAAAAAACAATGTCCATTAGTTAGAAAATACTTTATTGCTGAAAAGTGTTAACCATCACTCAGGCCCATTGGAAAAACCGTGCTGATAGACTTGCCCGAAGCAGGGTTGCTGCAAACCTTCAATTTATTAAAAAAAAAAAGAAAAGCCAAAAAAACCCCAGAACAAACAAACAAACAAAAACACCAAAATCTGTGAAGCACAATAAAATGAGGTTATACTTGTACCTTGTCTCTCAATATTGCTGGGTTTTTAGTTTTGCTATTTGGTTGTTTTGTTTCTTCTTCTACGGGGATCTGTGGAGTTTCAAAAACTATCCTGCTGCTGCCATCTAATTTTGAATCTCATATTTTTCTCTTTATGCCAATTTGTCTTTGGTTAAAGGACAGTTCTGGATTATCAGCGGTCTTCTCTCTCAGCCCCTTGATTTTCAGGGGAGAAATTATGATATATCATGGAATGACATTTTGCTATGTAACTTTAACCGATAGCTCTAGGTTTTGCTGTTTATTTCACCCATAAACTTTCATCAAATTTCTTAATGATCCATGGCCTACAAATAGATTTAAATAAAACACTAGTTTTAGTCTTAATTTCTATATTATGTGTGTGCAGTGCTATCTTTTCACATAATTCCAATAAGTTATGCAGAATGCATCCTTTTTTTATATCCCTTGAGAGTTGGAAAATTCAGACTGCCCTTCAGTACTTTACCCCACCCCTGGAAAAATAGGTCTCATCTGCTTGTGTACGTCTATAAATTAGTGAGTGTGTTAAATCTATCACAGCATGAAATCATTTCAAGCGCTGTGAAAGACTATCTTAAAGAATTTAAATTGATTGCAGATGTTGGTGCAATTAAGCAGGCCTGATGAGCTCAGAATCATGTTTCTCAGATTTGAATCTCAATGCATTTAAAAAAATTATGATGATGTACTCCATGTAAATGCAGTTCATAGGCATCTGAGTTTCTATCACCTTGTTTTTAAAAATGGTTCAGCAGCGTGAAAGTGATGTGTGATCCTTTATGCAGATACTTGTATTACTTAGAATGAAAATGTATTTATTATTCATCTTAAGTGTGGAGTTCCATGCCATCCTTCACTAGAATTGACTTTGGTTATTTCCTTCATTATCTCATTTGTCTACCAATTTGTTTGACCACCTTTTGTGCCTATAATTCATTTAAAAATTATTCTATGGACAGAGAGTTATTTAATCCCTATTTTTAAGAAGGAAAACATGAGTATAACAAGCCAGTGAGTTGGCTTAGATAATAAAAGCATAAGACCTTTTTTTTGCCTTGAGATTAGACTTTTAGCCTAGTAGAACTCTACCTACTTTTATTGCTTTGGCTTTAAACTGCAGACATGTAAAAGAAACTTTTCTAATTATTACAATATAACCTATTGGGTTGCAAACTAGAAAGTGAATTCTGAAACAAGATTGTGATAAGATGAAGTGGAATGTACGGTGTGTTCATTTTCAACTTATTTCAGATTGATCCGTGCACATTAAGTAATTAAACTCATTTATTTCTGTTACACACTGTAAAATGTTATGGACATTAGGACTTTATTATATATACAGTAGTAAAATAAATTACAAAAAAGGTGAGTAATTGTATTTAGATACTACTTTTAAATACTAAGAAAATTACTGAAATATTATTTATAGTTTAGTAACATTAACAATTTGAAATAGGAACAAAGAATACGTTAAATGTTTTCTAGACGTGTATTAAAGCTGTGTTCTACAATATTTTATAAAAGCAATTATTTTATTCATTATGGCAGAATATACTTTGTTTAGTAGTTAAGAATCGAGCTTTGTTGCTTCCAGCTTTGTGACTTCAGAAAATTCATCATCCCTCACTATGACCTAGTTTACCAAATAATAAATTTTGGAGTGTTTGTGTGGGAATCTATAGGGTGGAAAGTAGGGCAACGATTAAATAGTCTCTTCAGTGATCTTGATATCTTACGTTCTAGTTGTCTTATTAGAGTTTAAAGTAAAGTATAAGATGGAACTGGGTGGATGAATGCTACAGCTGAGCATTCTTACATCTGATTCACACTAGAATAAAAATTATTAAAACTGGGCATCATAAAAATTAGAATAATTTTTTCCTACTTAAAACATTAAGATATTCACATGCCAAGTTTTGGATGTAGAGCGAAGCCCTTTTCTTTGAGTAGGAGTGGCTCCTACATTGGTGTTTCCTACATAAGGCGTACCCAGGAAGCATCATCTGTGATCACCATTTGTGTTTTAAGTACACCAAGAATTTATACTTGTAAAGCAGTCTACGTTCAGACTTCTAAGAGCTTTGTATGAGTTTTGCAGTGTGATCTTTTCACTTGTCTTGCCCATGCCTAATTTGGAAATGAGCTTTTTAAAACAACTCACTCTAATCTTATCCTTTCTAAGCATTAAAGTAATTTATCATGGAAACAAGCCTCTGGTTTTCATTCTCACATGATTATGTTAACAGGAGCAGATATTGTCACAGTTCATAAACCGTTTGGGGTACAAAAACAATCACCTCTTGGTATTCACAGAAAGCAATTCACAGGAGTAAGTTAAGTGTACAGCCTACAGCATGCGTTGGGCATCTATCACTTGTATCTTACACAGTAATGAAAAGCCTGATAATGGGTATCTACCTCCAGCGCCTCGAAGAAGTCACACTTTGGTGAACTTTATTTTTTACTTCCTTTTCTTTTGACAGCCAGGTCATTGAAAATAATTTTCTGCAACTTTTTATTTTTTTTTCCTTACTTACCCATTGAACCCTCAGTTAGAAATGACTAATTCAGATCAAACTGACTCAAAGAAAAACAGGAGCGTCTCAGGAGCCCTGGGGTCCGTGGGCTTCAGGCAGGCTTGGGCCTAGCTTCTCAAATCACCTGCGGACCCAGTCTTTCTGTATCTCTAAGCACAGCTTTACTGTCTCGGCTTCATTCATGCAGGCTTTTTTTATGGTGTAACTAGATGGTTAGCAGAAACTTCTGGCTTCACTCCTATGTTTTAAGTCAGTAGTATGCAAAAATTTTAGATCACTTGCCTATCAATTTAAAAAAGTTCATTATATGTACCATGAAGACAACAAAAGTTTACTTATCAGAAGCATGTTCATTGCATTAGTACCTCATCTTTGTTATTCATTTTATATACAAATATATTAATATATTTGTAAGTATTTTATCTCTAATATATAATATGAATTGACAATATCAAGATATAAATGAAAGCATTTCCTTTGAAAAATTTGCCTCATGTTCACAAATGAAATCGGTTGGTTTCTCTTTTTGTTTCATTTTTTCACATTTTAGCTATGCTATATTCCTGACAAACTGCTAAACATGTCTTTTCTTCTCCTCATATTTTTGCGTACTCTACAAAATACTTGCTTTGTTATTTTCAAGAACTGTAAAACTTTTTGGGCTTGGCACCTTTTTAAAAATAAATTTTTAACTTTAAAATTTCTTGTTTAGTTTTCTTAAAATGATACCCCTGCTCCTCATTTTTAAATGCCCTTTTGATTTTAATTGCCAGGTCTATATTACACCTGCACCTGTCATACCCATTCAGGAATGTTCTGGAAGGATACACAAGAGTGCGGTAACCACTGCAGTACCCCAAAGTTCCTGTTGGCTTCCATCTTGCCCACTCAGCACTTTCTTATTGTTGCCTGTGCTGAGTCCTTCCTTGTACCAGTGACCAGCTCCTGTCTTCCATTTAGTCACTTGAAGTAAAGCCCCAGTTTGAACCTGCTGTGTCACCCTCTCTGCCTATTGGGTTAGCGCCGAGGGTCCCGAGGAAGATAGGATGAGCCCTAGCTCTGCTTTATGTGTGGTGCTTGGAGAAGAAGACCAAGACGGGCACTGGTCATGTGCCCATGTGCCATTTGGACAAGGAAGAGCCCTTTAAGACAGTATTGTGTTTGTGCATTCATGGTTGTCCACATATGATGGATCTTGAACTCTCACAAACTTGACTGATCAACAAGCGAAGACTCAGTATATATTTTGTGAGGAGGTATATATGATCTAAGCTCATAGAGGCTGGTGTATGAAAATCCAAATACCACTTTAATAGTTTACAATCAGAAATATTAAGGAGAAAATTCTTGTATTCTTATGTGTCTTTGTAGTCTAGTATGTATAGGAAGCCAAATGAGAGAGTTGCTTACTCAGTTTGTTGGGTGGTCCACTATGAAGACAATGGGTATGTGCCCAGAGCTGCCTTTCCTGTTTTAACTGTCATCCTACTTCTGTGGTTACCTGTTGAATTAATGTGATAGACTAGACGCTCCATGAAGGCAGCAAATGCCTGATGCAGCTCAAACTATGGATTTGTGTTGATGTTTCTGGCACTCCCTTTCTTGGAGAAAAGGTACCTTCTTTCTTCGAAGAACTTTGGGTCTCTGGGCGTGTCTGCAGGTATCCATGTGGACTCCCTTCTCCTATAACACATGCTCACTAATGTTAGAGTATGCTGAAATTGCGGAGGCCAGGCCTTTATGGGAATGAAAATAACTCATTTGCTCTTGAGCTCACACGTGATCTTGGTGCGCATGTGTAATCTCTTGGGTCATTTTACTAAGAATCACATTATCTGTTAGACTTTGATTTTTCTCCCCCAACTTCATTATCTGAACTTAAATGTCATTTAAGATTTGGGGGTATCTTACAGTTGGGAAAATGTATCTCCACTGAGGTTTGTTCTTGTCTGGTTACCTTTTAGAGAAGAGTCTGATAAGAAATTCTCATTTTATCTTCTCACTAAGTATTTCAATTTTATAGCTCATGATTTTATGCACTTCGCCCTATCATTTTAGAGAATTTTCATAGGACACAAAGGTTGTTTAAATAATCAAAATGATTAGAAATTCTAAGATCAACCTGTTTAGTAATCAAGTGACATTCCAAGTATCATTCATTTATTCACATGCTGAAATTTAAAATTATTAAAATCAAAGATAGAACTTAAAAAGGTAGAGTATCACTTAATGAGATGGTTTTCAACCAATATTGAATGGTTTCTTACCATCTTATTGCTTGGTCTGTTCTTCAGTGAAAAGGTATATGACCTCTAAATACTTTTACATTAGCAGTTCTATAGAAGGAATGCTTTTCTTGTGAGATATGATAAGAATTCAAATATCATCTTAATGCAAAATGAATAAGTACAAAAGTGTATGAATGGAGTGGCTAAGTACTTATTTACCTTTATATAATGCATCTTTAAGATTAATAAAAACAAAACCCAAGTTAAGACTGTGACTAATTGGGAATGCAGTAAATAAAAGCATTAAAATAAAACAACTTTTCTCATTTCAAAAGTAATGCATTGTTACAGAAAATTTAGTTAAGACATCATAGAGAAGAAAGAAAAACCTAATCGAAGATGAGGCATTCAGCTAAATATCAAGGTTGTTTTGATTCCGATAAAGCCTAAAAAGAATTATTATAACAGTAAAACTAAGGTTTCCATAGCAGAAATATTAAAAGTGACTTCCTATTTTGTCAGAGTTTTGGCAGAAGTCCAAAGGCTGAGGGTAGCAGGTGCCGGAACAATGAGACTGTGAAACTGGTTGTGCTGCCAGTAGGTCACCCTTCACTTCTAGGCTGTGTAAGAATAAGTTCACACAAACGTTTAAAAAGTGGCAGATGGATAGAGAGCTTTGTTTGGAGAGCGAGGTGTCACAGTAAGATGGCATTATCTCTAAATCTTTGTGAGGGAGTAGAGCCAAGTGAGTGGACCTTTGAGAGACCCACTCAGAGGCTGACTGTATCCCTTCCAATCAGGGGACACGGACTGGAAACTGCAAACGGTAGGCTCTGAAATTGAGAAGGCTGTGTGAGCTGCTGTGAGGCAGAGCCAGAACACAGGGTGAGGTGGACTGTGGGTAGAAGGTCGATTTGCACCATAACACTGACTGGGTGTGGACCTCTCAGGGTGGGAGTTGATTCTGAGTGGTCTTGGGAGGAGTTTTGTCCTAGGGTACCGCTTTCCCAAGCGATGACCACAACAGAGAGAATCAATGTAGGGTGGACGGCTAAGTCTCAGCTAGGGCGTCTCTGAGTAACCCACATAAGCCCCCACAGAAGAGGCCAACATTTGCATGTCAGCCACATCCCAAGGACACCCAAAGTCCAAGAGTGATACCTGATTCCAGCAGTTTTCTGCATCTTAATTCTCTTTCCATCCCCACTCTCTTCTGCCCTGAAGGTCCTGGAGGAAACCTGACCAGTAGGGATCATGGAATTGAAGAAGAAGGTGGGAAAACAGTGAAGGACCCACAGCCCTGTTCAGCACTATCGATTTCCCAGCTGAGTGAGGCCACACTGAGGAAGTGGAGGGACTTTTAGTTAGTTAAGAGTGAAGTTTTAATAGTAGTCTCACTTTTCCTTACTAGGCTGGGGAAGGTGTGTGAAATGTAGAATATTATTCTGAGGTGATATTACTAAAAATAGTTGGAGTGAGAGAGTGTTTGTGAGCAAGTTTAAGTCCAGAAATTCTGAAGCAAAGGATGGGTACATGTGTTAATATAACTAAACGCTTCTATATGGATGGTGATGGGGAGAGGGAGGGTGTAAACAAATAAAAAACTGGAAGAAAATATTTGCTACATAAAACTAACGTGTAAAGAACACCTATAAATCATTAGGAAAAAGATGAATAACCCAATAGGAAAAATTGTACTTAATACATATAGGCAATTTACCCAAGAAATACAAATGGCAAGCAGCCTTTTGAAAGCATGTTCAATCTCAATATGTAAATTAAAATAGGTATGGAGAGCATTTTTCATTTGTCAAAATAGAAAGGCTGAAAAAGATTGCTGATAGTAAATGTTTGGGGAGGGTGTAGAAATATATAGCATGTGTAACCTTTTTGGGTTATAATTTGGCAGTATCTAGCAAAATAAAAATTCTTGTACACCCTACCAATCTAACAACCTCACTATTTTGAGTCTATTTTAATAACAATAGCTTGTACGTATAAAGATCTATGTATGGTTGTTCCTTTCTATCATTGTGTAAAGTGTCAAATTTCAAACAACCAAAATATCCATCAGTAGGGAAGTGATTAAGTAATTTATAGCACATTCACGCAGTGATGGATAATACAGCTGTTAAAATGAATGAGTAAGATATGACTTGGAAAGTGAGCGGATACAAAAAACTACATAGAAGTATGCGTATGGTAGGAACAACTTTTTGTTTAAAGAAAGTTGTGTGTGAGTCGTACATGTGTATGTGAATCAATAGGGCCCTCTTTATCCACTTAAAGGAAAACTTGCTGGATTCTCACCATACGTATAAAAATCACTTGCACTGGTCATCTCAGGCTAAGATTGGAGAAACCGAGGCAAGAATTTCCATTTCCTCTTAAAAAAAACGAACTGGTGGGATTATGAGTTCCTTTTAGGTTTTGGTGTTTTCATGTGTTTCTCAGGATAAACAGTTTGTTTTTTTTTTGTTTGTTTGTTTTTTTTGTTTAATGGGGTGAAGAGGTAGGGGAAGAAGGAAGGCAACCACCTTCCAGATCACGTCCTACTTTGGGATGTGACCAGATGTGAGTGATGAGCTTCACTGCTGCTCCTTGCTTTAGGCTGCAGAAATCCATCCTCTCTTCTGTGTGCAAGAAACTTGGGGGTGCCAGTGTGAACAACACAAGGTCGCTAGTACTTCGAGGAGCTCACAGTGTAGTTGAGACAAAACGTATAAGCAGGTGAGAGGAATGCAGCAGGACCGATGGGCCCTACGTGTGTGGTCGAGTGCTGGAGTATCACTGCGAATGCATCGTATTCTGTCTCAGGGAGTTAATGACCGAGACACTGGGTTCTCATCAGCCTCTTAGCTGGCAACCGAAGCAGTGCAATGGGCCGCTCCTACTGAGGCTCCCTCCATCCACAGTTTCAGCATTGGTACCAGAAAATGTCTTTTTCAATAATATTTTCTTAGCAGAGATAAAATCGGATGTTGTTCCTAACAGAGAATAACATTTTTGTCTTGTTTACCAAGCCGTTTTACCGTGGTACAGATGGCCTGATAGCGCGGGCCACATTTCAATTAGGAAAATAAAAACAAATCAGCAGACCTGACAGTATGCTGTTTGCAAAGCTTTTAAATGTAACTTGGAATAGCACACAGATGCATTTTACATTCCTGTAGTAAATTGGCACTCATTTGATAATCACTTTTATTTACAGAACTTGAGTTTTGGAAACATCTGGATAAATCTATGAATAATTTAAATGTTCAGTTTGTGATCATTGCCAAATAGTGTTTATTAAGCATTTATCTATGTGTGACAATGCTGGATGCTGTCAAGATGACAATAAATGAAAAGTATGGGAAACAGAGACTTGAGTCACGGAACAGGTGTATTACTACATTAAAATGTACGAAAAGTATTATTTATATTTGAAGTATTTCATGTGATTTTTCTGTGCCTTATAATTTATTATTACCTAAACTTATTTTTTCAATCTGGAAGATTAGGGGCTAGATCTGATACCATCTAAGTTACTTTCCATTTTTGAAGAATTCTTTGATTCCTCCTTTCATCAGGATATGTCATTCAGTTACAATCCCTGTTTCCAAAACCCATTTAGTTGAAACCCTCATGTTTTCATCTTAATGTTTTCAAAAGTAATGTGTAATCATTGTAGAAAATACATATACAACAAAAAGAAGAAAATGAAACCATCTATAATTTCTTCACCTGAGAAAACTATTGTTAACATTTTTGATTACTTTTTTTCAATTCTGGAAAATGAGGTTGAGAATACCAACCTCAAAATGTGGTTGTGGAGAATAAATGAAATACTGTGTGTTATTATTGCATATGTGGTACCTGGCATATATGTTAACACAAAGCATCTAGCAGGATTAATGAAAGATTCTTTGTCTGGTAATTTTAAAGTATCAGCCTTATTTCTGATATTTTTCTTTTTTATTTTAAGAGTGTCCTTGATTATGTTCCAACTTCTTTTATTCTGAGGCTTGTTAGAGACCCTTAGTAGCTGTTAACTTATAGTAGGAAGTATAAGGTATAAGCTTCTCTTTTACAAAAGTACATTTGTTGTCTAGCATTTTTTGGTGTTTAATTCCCCATTTCAAGGAAAAATTCAGTGTTTGTATATATAAAAGTTAAGTCTGATAGAACACCTATCTGTAGAGAACACTAGGGTATATATATTTTTCTCCAAAATTCATGAAATTGGTCATGGCATGCCAGAGATAAGTTTTCAATCATGTCTTTACACCATTGAACACGGAAACTAATCAATGAAGTTAACTTAGTAAGAAGAGAGACGTGGTGGAGCCGTAGCTGAAAGCCTGTTACGTGGGCAGAGGTGGAGGAACCCAGGAGAGGATGTGAGATGCTGCTATAACTATCTCTGCATCTTTGGATAGGATATAGAGAGGTAGAGAAGGATTAGATGGGATAGTCTAGGGAGAGGAGGGTTCAAGTGGAAAAATACAACAGTGTTTGGCTTCAGGGAGAATGGAGGCTGGGCACTGTGAGGAGCCCTCAGGATTAGGACTTCCCGGATGGATATTTGTTAAGAGGAACTTGGGGAGAGGTCTGATGGGGCAGGTAACCAAAGCTGTGCAATAGGGGCTGGGATTAGACTGATGGTTTAGTGTTCAAAGTCTTAAAAATAAGGAAGCACAGGATTCTCTGGACAGAGAGATTGAGTAAAGATAGAAGAAAACTGGGGTCCTTGATGGAGAGAAAAGTGACGTCAATCCATCTTGTCTAGTTTCACTCTTTCTGATGAAGTCCAGGGCACAGTCATGTGTGTAGAGCACGGCAGAGAAAGTGGTAGAGTTTCACAAAGAGCTGATAGGTTTGAACAGGGATGGGAAGACTGGGATATGAGCAAAAATATCTGAAAGCTATCTTGAGGGCCCATTTAAAATTGGAAAATATAAACAAATACTAATGATTCCTAAATTCTGTTTGGTGCAAGAAACGCTTCTATAAACATGTAGGCTCATTTAGCCCCCCTCTTCCCTCCTCATCATATCTCAAAGGTAAACGGGAATCTGTTTTGTTTGAGAAGGAGTGGGCATTAGAGGCCATGGCTAACCCTCTCAGGCCAGCCTGACGCTCATCTACAGAAGCTGAGCGCTCCAACAGACACAGTACAGACCGACAGACTGTCCTGATGGGAGACAAGTAGAATGCACAGAGGAGGAAGATGACACAGACAAATTAGAACCGTGGTATCGTCTTCTCTCTGACCATGGATAGGCTAGGATAGTCACGATTGGGCAAATAACACCATTTCAGGTAATCCCGAGGTTACTTGTAGGCTGAGGAGCAAATGAGTACCAAGTAAGAAGCTAGAATACATGCCTAGGAAGGAAAATCATCCAAGGAAAGAAGGAATGTGGATCTGAGGGGTTCACGTTAAGCAGGAGCTTCTGTGAGTCTGGGAATAAAAAAAAACCAAGGTATAAAACAAGTGTAGCATGAGGTCAGTATCACATGATTGGCTCGCATCCTGTCTTCACGGTGCCGTTGGGTCTGGATGACCTTGAGTGTGATGTGTGGGTTGGGAATGCAGTCTGGGGAACAAAGGACTTATGTGTGGCTGTTGTTGGGAGGCTTTCTCAAGATCCCATCTCGTGGGTGCGCCAGCAGCACCAGCTGCTTCAGTGGCTGTGTTGCTGCCTTCCTGTGTGGCGTTTGGGTAAATCCATTGTGAGCTTTATTAAAACGTCCCAGAGATCTCGAGATGGGACGTGGATCCATGTTTGCCCGGGTTCAGAGCGCTCCTTTCATGCTCCCTGCTGCAGCTCACCCGGCCGGACGGTGAGCCTGCGTGCCTGGCTGCTCACTTCCTCCGAGATAATCTCAGCACAGGAGCTTCGGGGCAGCGCAACGCTGACACGAATTGTGTTCTATCTGGTCATTAGCAAATGGTTATTATGTAGCCTGACTGTTTTTTGCTCATAGTCCTCTAAATTTTAAGTGGAAGAATGATAGAATTATGTAGGAATAAAGACTGTAGGAATCTGAGTTTTAAAATGAGAACAAACACGTAAAATTTAAGTGCTTTCTAAAATTAAAAATTAGGCATCATATTCATAACTTCTGGCCCTGTAACTGGAAGTTACCTCACTTATGGTATAAAAAGATAAAAAATTCAAAGGATAAAAATTGTGTGAAATTACGTGTTAAGAAAATCACACATTTGTCAAATGGAAACTCTTTAAGTGTGTTATTACTGTAGTTCTTAGGAGTAATTTAAATAATACTGTCAATTTCAAAAGCTTAGCTATTGTGCATTAAGAAATAATTAGATTTCCTTTCCCTTAAACCATATAGTGATATTTTCTTTGTATAAACATGTGGAGATTTAGAAACACTGACGTGGGTAGTGAGAATCGGAAATAATTTATATAGTACTGATTTTTGGGTACTGGCATAAAAACCACAACGTTTGAAACTTAGCAGTTCAGTTGGTTAAGTACTTCCCAGTATTAGTCGAATCTCTTTCTGTCAGTAGTAGAAGTTCAACTTGAACTAAAGAGAAAAACAGGCCAGTTATTGACTTTTCTACCTGGAGGAGAAGTGATGAGTAGAGTGAAGGTCTAATGCCAGGACTTGCTCTCCCCTCTTCTCTTGTCCTCTCAACATTGGTGTCGTCTTCTCTGACTATAGAACAACTTTGTCCCAGAAATGAAAAGCTTAAAAATGTAAAAGAAAACAGAGGCATATTCAACTGTTTGAAAAAGAAGGTAAAACCGTTCATATGGCAAAGACAACCTAGGCAAAACACAAGAGATGTGGTAAAAATATTTCTAATGATCCTGACAAAGATTTAATATCTACAACCTACAGTGAACTCTCATTAATTAGAAAAAGAGAAAAAAATCCAATTAAACAATAGGCTAATGACATTTCAAGAAGAACAAATCCAAAAAGTTAAATACATATGTAAAGATTTGTGGTTATGGATATTCAAACTCAAGTAACTTTCCACCTAGTATATATTTTTACTATTCTCGTGGGGAAAAACGTACTTTATATATTGCTGGTGGAGCTGTAAAATGATATAGTATCTCGGGAAAGCTATCTGAGATGTCTATGAAAAAGAAGAGTATACATGCTCTTTAACCTATGGGTTTCACGCCTGGGAACTTGACTTAGAAATAAAAGCACAGATAGATGAGGGCATATACACAAGGATGTGTGCCTTTGGTTATTATTTACTATGTTAAAAACCTGGAAACAAAAGAGAATGCTATAAATTATGGTTCTCCATACCATGGAGTATTCTGCCAATATTAAAAACAATGAATTAGAGTTATACTAGAGAATTTGAGAAACTTCCATGAGGTGTAAATCAGAGAAAGGCAAAATGCAGGAAATTACATAAGATGATATCACTAAAAAGAAACTTTCTACGTGTACAATTTGTGTGTGTGTATGTGTGTGTGTATGTGTGTGTGCGTATGTGCATGGATTAAAATATGGAAAGGTATATATACCAGGCTTTTTACATAGATTACCTTACTATGGGAAGGGGGCTAGAACAGCTAGGTACAATTTTCACTTTTATGGATATATGAAAAATTGTGTGTGTGTGTGTGTGTGTGTGTGTGTGTGTGTGTGTATCTATGTATACATATGTACACACGAATAAAGAAATTAAAAGTTTTAAAAATTAAGAAAACCATATCAAAAGGGCAATGCAGGTTTGGTTATACTCAGAAATGATTACTAAAAGGTTTCAGAATGCCATATTTTAAAACTCTCTGCTCAAACTAAAGAAGTTGAGAAACATTGAAGACACTAACCTTGGGCATAAATTGAAGATGGTAGATTTACTGTGAAAGAAATAATTTTGAGGTAATCACATATCTTAATCACTCTTACATCTCCTTATCCTAGCAAGAGGTCTCCTATCTGTATATCTTTATCTGGCATTTAATAAATGTTGGTTGAATAAAGAAATGCATATGCCTATTTTCCGTATATATGTATGTGTGTATGTGTATATATATACACTATGTATATATAGTGTGTGTGTATATATATATATATATATATATATATATATATATTGCACTTAATAAATATTGGTTGAGTATATTAGAAGATGTAAATTGAAAGAATCCCACTTTCAGCAAGACAAATTTTTTTTCCAACGTTATTTAGAATACTGATTACATACATGCAATAAGTACATAGCTCTTAGGAAAGATCTTAGTTTCTTGTCACTTTGTTATATTTAAATTAATTTATTACTTAATATTGAGATGAGGATGAAATGAGATTGAAGGTTGGGCAGTCTAAAATGAATATAAGTTGTTGCCCACTGAAGATGAAAGAACGTAAGTTTGTCTTAGAATTTTAAGCAATTTGAAATTCGTGTGGCATTGTGCCATTCTGATTTTCACAAGAACTCTGATTTCATTCACTAAAGGCAGGGACTGTGTAATTATTATCATGTCTCCATCCCCTTGTGGAATGCAGCATATACACAATAAGTTATTGATGAATAAGTCAATGATTTATAGCTACAGTCGGTGCCAAACACAAATTAGTCTAGCACAGTGCGTTTTTCGGTGCTGTTCTAGAGCCAGTTTCTCTATCGGGATCCTTGACTTGGCAGTGGTTGCTTGTAATTGGCCATCAGGGAGTATTTACATCACATTGATGGGCAGACACTGCCAATAGATTGTTGTTTTTCTTTTCCTGGGAGGTGGTTGTTAAACACTTAACCATCAACACCACCATATTTAATTATGTGAAGTGGACCATAAAATGGGAATAGAAATTATACATTCCAGAACTCAACTGATTTAATTATTTTTATCTGGAATTAGTTGTGTCACATATTCATGACATATAGGATATTTGCTTTTCTTGCATTTAAAATTTTATAGTTTTTGTTTTAACATTCTTACTTAAAAATTCAAGTGTGAATTTCTCCATTTCCATTATTAGATTTCAAGGTGGTAGAGCTTCAAGGATAACCCAGTTCACTTTCATGCTTAATAAATGGCTTATTGCTTATGATACATATCAATGAATGGAAATGGCACTTAAATTATATTCCTGTAAATTTATCTATCTACTTGAATGTTTGCCTTTTTATGAAGAGAGATGCTTTATTGAAAGTGTTACCTTTTATTTTGCTGTTTAATAATTTGGAGGGAATGGCAGGCTGGGACGATAGCCTACTTAGAAGCTGCTCTGGGAATTTATGAAAGTGGTTTTTAAAAGATCAAATCCAGAGATGAAAAATATGCTGATGGATTGACACAGTGCAGGTATTTGAGTGATGATCTTTACTTTGAGTTCATTATAATAGCAGTGTGTCTCTTACATTAGTAGACATGTTTAATCTCATTCATTCGTTTATTTTTTTTCTTGAAAGAAGTATTGCTGTTTGCCAGGCACTGTTCTAGGCAGTAGGGTATTGCCATGACACAGCCGACCATGTTCCTGCTCTCATGTAGCCTCTCCTTTTAGCAGAGGAGACAGATAACATACAAGAGCAGGTCTGGAAACACATGGAATTTGTATTAGATATTTTTGTCATTATTTTTACATTAGTTTTTACTGTTCAGCTTCTTCCACAGCACAGAGCTTGAGAACCTGGTGTGTTCATCCGCTCTACCAGGAGAGATGTCCTTATTTAACCACGTGGTCGTGAAGGGCAGTGCTTGGTAGATGTCTGAAGGAAAGCTTTAAGAGGTAATTGAAAGGAAATACAGTAAATCACTGTCTAAGTAGTAATGATACCGAAGCTACTCTGGAATGGAAAGAATGGCCTTCCAAACTGGTAAAAATCCCCAAAGTGCATTTCCAGAACTTAATAGGGATTTTTGCTGCTTTGGTTCATTTCACTGTTTTTTATGTGTGGAACACGGCCTGCACATAATACATGCTCAGCAAATACTGTTGAACGAAAGAATGAATGTAAAGAGACTCTTTTAACCAACTGCCCTACTGTAGTTTTGGTTTTAGGTAGAAGTTTTTAAATTTCTTAAGTGGTTTGAGTTCCTGTTGTCTGGAATGCATATAAAGATGAACCCAACATTTATCTTATTCCCAAGAAGTTTTTAATCTGGTAGAAGTCATAAAATATGTAAATATTAATGAAGCCAGCTAGAAATAATTAAAGTACAATGGGAGAAATAAACCTGAAGTGGTAATTTAATCTGGGGGTCTGAATTCCCTCCTGTAGAGGTGATTAGAAAAAGTTTCCTTTCGATGGTGACTTTAGGTAGGAATGAAGGTCTGGTAGGATTTAAACATTTGGAGGTAGGGAGGTGGACGTACAGCAGCCTGTAGGAATCCCACCAGCAGAGATGTATCTATGTGGGGGAAACCATGAGGTGCATGCTTGGGTGGGGAGTTGTTCATTTTGTCTGTAGCCAAGTTCCTATGAAAGAGAACAGTGGGACGTGAGGTTGAAAGGGCAGGTTTTTTTTTTTCCCCCAAGTAGAACATTGAATATTTTTGAAATGAGTGGGATGGTTAGAAGGAGGCTCCTTTGCGTCTGTTAACAGGAGAAATGATTCTCCCTGTATTGTCCTTGGAGATGGTAGGTTTCCTTATGTGAACACACTTTTGTGATCAACTCTAGTAACTTTTCCCAGCGGTTTTTCTTTTTTTAAAGGTTATAATAGAACTGAGATGATGAATTCTTTCTTACAAGTTCCCCTGAACTGGCCCTGTCTCTCTAACCTTAGAAGCCTCCTTGAGGCTCACGTTTCTGTCTTCCTACTGTTGCCACAGTGTCTTTCTAACGTACAGCTCTTTGTACTTTACTTCCAGTTCTGCAGTGCCTTCCTGTTATCTGTGGTGGAAGTCCACTTTCCCTGGTAGGAGGTAGGACCTTTCACGTTCTGGTACCTGTGTGTTTTGTGCCTCTCTTCACTCCTCACGCCACCTGTCTGTAGCCATGTGCTCTCTACGAGGTACTAGCCTTCTCACCTAACTGGGCCTGGGCGCAGCTTTCAGTTCGTTACTTCCCACTCCCCATCCATTCAAGACCTGGTTCTTGAGTCGGCAGCCTTCTCTGATTACCCAGGCGGTGCTCGGGGCGTCCTCCCTTCTGCTCACTGAGAAGGATTCATATCAAGCCCCTCCATCTTGTAATTGTTCACCTGCTCTTTCCTACCTGATGATGAGTACCCACCTCATGGACAGAATTTCCTCTTACTTGTGTTTGAGTCCCAGTATTCATCATAACGGTGGGTACATAATAGCTGCTTACATACACGTTTATTCAATGAATCAATTAGGTCCATAGCTAGGTTTTAAAACTTCCTGTAAATTATGTACCTATAAAATTGTTACCCAGTGACCGTCAGAGTTTTTAAACTTAACATTTGTGGATGTTCTTAGCACGAACATAGTAGTTGTTAAGTAAATTTAGGTCCATTACCTTCTTTACTCTCTCATTCAGAAGCATTTATGTAGTATCTGCTAAAACATAATAATGCCAGTTATTCTTGGAAATGCAAAAGTGGTAAGAGACTATTTCTGCCTTTTCATTTCGGTATACTTATTTGCGAGGAGGGTGAATGCAAACCAATGAATAATTAACCCGTTTTTATTGGACTTCATTTGCTTCTCCTCATTTTAATCATTTTATTAGTTTAGGGTAATCCCTGATCACCACCGCCCTCCCTCACCCACCCTGTGAACTCTGGGTCCTTCCTTCCCTTCCTTTACTCTGATCTGTAAACCCTGTACCTTTAAAAACTGATAATTATAAAAAAAAAGGGAATGAGTGCTTAATGTCACAAAATCAGATAATACAGGTATTTTCCAAGTGTATTTCAGTGTCACAGCCTCCTCTGTTCCATAGGCAATGAACGTCTTCTACTGAGGAAAGAAACCTGAGGCCAGAGTCGCACAGCTGGTCAGAGTCGGCTGTGACTGTGACCCAAAGATCTTGTGTTTTCCTCTCTCCGGTTTATTTTTTGACCCATATTTAGCTGTTAATGTTATTTTATGAAGACTAACCAGAAATGTGTTAGATTTTGTACTGTTTCATAGTTTTGAGCTTTTTACTAAGATTAGATTTGTAGGCTAGCATGTACATATGAAGAAGCCAGGTGCTTTCCTCCATAAATCAAGAAAAAGAAATAGAGAAAAGAGAAGGTAGGCTTACACTGTAAATGTGATAGTGACTTTGAAAGAACTCTTCAGAATTGTGGAGGCAAATAATTGTGCATTTACCTGGAGGGAGTGAACAACAAATTGACTAGTTTTAAAGACCGGAACAGCTGGTGTTTTCTTTTTCTTATGCCCTTCTACCTCTTTCACCCGCTATTTTTATTTTTCCTTTTTTGTAAATGCCCAATGAAATTTTGTAGTGGTTTTTCTTTTTACATAAACATAATCAACACAATAAAGAAGATAATGAACCAATGACTAAAAGCCTCAGTGCATTTTCTTCTGTCTGTTCAGATGTGCCCAGTAGATCTTTATCCTTCACTGAACCATCAAATAGACCATGCAAATTAGACATACGTGTCTACTTAATCAGTTCCCCCAGCCCCAACTCTGGGCTGTTTATTTTTTACTTTTAAAGTGCGCTTTGTTGTTCAGATGGAACTAAACATTTTTTCAGTTCTAAAGGGTATACTGAAGATGCTAAAGAAAAAGTGGCCTTATTTGATCCAGTATAACTTTTTCCTTTAACAACCACTTTTCAGCAAGGATTTATATAATGCTATCCTGGGTAAAATATTTTAAATGGCATGTTTTAAAACCTAAATTAAAGATTTAAAAGGAATTCAATTAGAATGTACCTGACTAACTAACCTTAGAAATAGCATAAAGCATAAACATTAGTAAATTTAAAAATGGCTTTTTAATACTTCTAAACTCATATGATAAAGTTCAAAAATCTTTAGCGTACCACTTACTCGATAAGCTATCACAGAGTAAACACACCCATGTAACCAGTGCCCAGCTGGAGAAATAGGACAATGCCAGCAAGCTTGAATGTCCTCGTCACGATACTTCCTCCTCCCCAAGATAACTCCTGTCCTGACTTCTAACACTACAGATTTTTTTTTTTTAAATAAATGTCCTTTAAAACTTTTTTATTGTGGTAAAATTTACAGTTTAAAATCCATCACATTAACCATTTTAAAGTGTACGATTCATTGGCGTTTATCTTCACAGTGCTGTGTAACCATTACCACCATCTAGTTCCACAACATTTTCCTCAACCCCAAAGGAAAAGCTGTGCCCTTCAAGTGCCACCCCTGTAGGTTTGGCCAATAGAACCTCCTTCAAACTGGTTCCTTTGTCTTTGGGCATACCCCTACTCATCTGTGAGCACTCCCTTCCTTACCATTTTGTATGAGATCTTTCAGGACCATCCTGTGCTGTCCTAACCCCAGCCGTGGAATCAGCCCTTTCTCTAAATATCCAATATCCACATGCTACGTCTTCTAATGGGATGTCTTTACTTCTAGGGCCTTTCACACAGTTAGGGTGTGTGTGTGTGTATGTCATGGGTATATGGATGTGTGCATATTTGGATACTGCATATATGTATATATACATGTGTATATACAAAACATGTATCTATATATAGAAAACACATATGTGTATACACAGACCCATCTTATATCTACCTTTTCTGCCTTATCTCTGTCAGCTATCTATATACCTCCCCTCTTTTCTCCTACAAAATCCCGTAAGTTTATTCTATCTTCAATTTTCATATTCTAGCTTATTTCTCTGAAATTATTATTCATTTGAAATACAGTTCGGTTCATTTGATTTGCATTTACTTGATTTTAGGATTCCCTTCCCATCCTTGATATTATATATATATATATATATATATATATATATATATATATATATATATTTTGAGTACATGAAACATCAACATAGTTCCAAAAGTCAAAACTACACAGAAAGGGGTATAATCAAAGAATTGTCACTCTGATTTCTTCCTCATCTTTACTGTGTCCCATCCATCCTTTTAAAGGTATACAGTCTCATTAGTTCCTATTTAAAGAACCAATTAAATAGTCTCCACGTTTTGTATCATCCTCTTCCGTCCTCTTGTGTAAATAAACAAATATATGTATTTTCTCATTTTTCTGTCATAAACACAAGGTAATGTACAATATATATTCTTTTGTAATTTTTTCACTTCAGAATATATCCTGAAAACAGTGCCATATTAGTTCTGAGATATTCTTCTTACAACTGCAGTTCACACACTGTGCTCATGTGTATGGCTCACCACTGTTTATTTAACTGCTGTTTTCTGGCTGTGGGGGGAAAGTTGACTGGTCACTGTCACGGGCTATCATTGTTGAGGCTTAAAAGCTAAAATAACTCATCAGTTTTGGTCATGGTAAGCAGGTAGAAGCGTTATATCACCAGGGTACTGCATTCAGCAGTTGAAGCAACTCTTAAATACACAAATTGGTCTAAATATTTACGTGTCTTATTGAAGGCAAAACCAATGCCGGAAAGCTTTCCTTTGAATAGAAGTTGATGTTAGTGAGGTATTGATGGATAATAAGAGAAATGTTGGTTGAATTTCTTTTGTTATTTTCAAGTTAATTTCTAAGTGTCTGAAACAATTAGTGTTGGATCCTTCTTTTTTTTTTTCTTTAGAGAGACATTTTAGAAACTGAAAGGAGAGCAGCATATTTTCTATATTTGATCATATTTATTTATAAAAATATACTTGGTAATTCTAAACTTTTAATGCATGCTATTTTTAATGTACTTTAAAAGCAGCCTCCAAAATTATAGCCAGAGTTCTTGGTACACGACTGCTCATGAAACGTTTATGGAAAAAAATTGTAAGTCTTTAAGGGAACTCTGCTGAACTTCATTTTGTTGGTGAATGTACCTTTCTGCAGACTTTCATCGCTCCTAGTTTCTGCTGTGAATTTGCATTATGTCTCTGAATAACAGATTTTATTGGCAATGGAGAGCTGCTGAGGTTGTAAACGTTCTAAAAACAAGTAATTCATACTGTAATGCCAGCTTAGTGTTTCTGGTGATCAGAGACATGAAGGATGCTAGGAATCATTTGAAAAATGTAAGGAAATGTTTGCAGTGCATTTTAATAGCAATATACATGCTAGTAATTTAGATTATAATTACCCCCTTGGCAGCAACTGTGCTTACCCTTTTTTTTTTTTTTTACAGTGCTGATTCTGCTGTTTTCTTAAAATATTGTCATTATCAATGCAAACTATTTCTTTAAATAGTCTCTACATCTTGTATCATCTTAGTCGTCTTCCCAAATCTCATCACCTAAATAATAGGTACCAAGAGTTCAGGAATTATAATACTAAAAAGAAACTGAAGCAGTTCATTTGCAGTTAACTGACATAAAAGGAAAACCACAGACATGGAGAGAGACACATACGCTCATGCTAGAGTACACATACATTCTCTCATACTGAAAACGTAGGCCTTTTGACTCTGTAGGCTTTATGTTGATGGAAGTTTTCTGTTTTCTGCAATTTAAGTGTAAAAAATTACAAGGTGAATGTCATGGAGACGCATTGTAGGTCTAGTAACTAACTTCATACAAAAATCACTTAAGGTTTCAACCTGTTCTTTCAATCCCCCGATATTTAAAATTTTAAGTCTCTAGAAGCTATATATTTTTGGTCTTCATGTTAAATTCATAAAGAAAATCAGCATTTTTAAAGTGTGGTTAAAAGACTGTTACCTGCAGTTGGGGATGTTGCATGGCGAATTGTGGTGTAGGCTGTCTGTCGGGAGAAATAAGGTTTGATGTAATGTGTTGAATAATAGTTTACAGCTATTGGCGTAATGTTTACGAATGTAATTTCTGATTTCTGCGATGTCTCCAATCTAGGCCAACTTTTGCTTAAAGCAGCTGCCATGGGTTAGACCTTTTATTAGGGACGGAAAGATCTTTGTTCTGACCCCAGTGACACTATGCTGTGTCAGTTGTCCTGCAGAGCATGCAGACTTTCTAGGTTTAGCTTTTTGCTTTTATTATTTTAAAAATCAGGTCATCATTTAATGGTAGATTCTCCATGGTTGTATAGAAATCATTCAATTATTTGAAAAAATGAAAGTCAGTTCTTCAATACTTTGCACTGATAACTGGAAATGCGATATATTTTTAGTTTGTCCTAGAAATGGTATTCCAAATTACTCTGCAAACAAATACATAAGATAGAACAGTGAAGATACATGTACTGAATAATTTTGCACCTGGTCTGAGATGAAATGCAGGCTTTGAGGCAGGTACAAAAGAATCTGTTGTAAGAAAGATAAAAGGAAATGGTTACTATTACCTTTAGTAGTTACACCGTGAAAGAAATAATGTTTGGTTTTAAAGAAATAGAAGTGGTAAGGGAAATATATAATGAAAGCTTGTGTTACATTTTATACTTTAGAATTATATTTAATAAGGAATCTGACAAGAGTAATGTATGTACTTTTCTGTTCTGCATTTGGTGTTTTAGAATAAAATTTACTAAGGGATTAAAAAAGATTTAAAATTGTGTTGGATAAATACCCTTCTAATTTTCGTGATGTCAGGGAGACATCCTTATCTCAGTAATGTGTTTGATGGCACAGGGGATAAAGCTTTCTAAGTATTTTCACCTTCATGGCTAATGGGCTTGGAGATACGCAGATGTGACTACTCTTCCCTTTTCTCCTCCTACTCCCACTTCCTTTGAAGTTACATAAAACGAAAGAAACACAAGATGAACTGTGCTTAAAAGGAATATTTCTGATTATACTTGTAACATAATATTTTCTCCCCTCATTTTCCTTTCTTTAATACCTATATTTTGATGGTAATATAATAAAAGGGGGGAAATTGTGCTGAAAATTAATTCTCCAATTATCTGGTCTATTTCCTATGTCTTTAATTTGAAGTATTTCCTTCTGAGTAAGCATTTGTTTTTCTCAAAGGTTTTTTGTTTTGTTGTTGTTGTTGTTGTGTGTGTGTGTGTGTGTGTGTGTGTGTGACTTACTTCCTTTTCATTCTTGGTCTAATCATTAGTCTATGTATACCCTCCATTTTATTATAACCTCATTCACGCTTTGAATGCCACGCATTTTACAAGGGGCCAGTGACACAGTGATGGATTAGGCAGATGCAGATACATTCTAGTGGAGAAGGTGGCATCACATAAAGAGATGCTGGCATGTGCTGACAGACTCCTTACTCCTAGAAGTTTTGGCTCCTAGCTCCTTGCTTTTCCTCCTGTTGCTACGGCTGTCATCATCTTGCTCACCTGCCCGTTCACCTGGACGATCCATCCAACTTTCCGTACTCTCATTTCCTTGACTATATCCCTCCTGATGAGCTTTGTTTCTGCACCCACTCTTAACTCCCCCTTACCTTGATTAGTAAAATACCACCTCTAAACATGGTTTATAGACTTCCTTTCCTGAGCATTACTATCTTGTCTACTTTTGACTATTCCCACATTAAGAATTCTACAACCCTTTTAGAACTGCTGATGATGCACTGATACTGCCATCTTTTTTTTGTTTATTACCCCCCACCCCTGCCATGCCTTCACTTCTCTCCTTATGGACCTTAGATGCACAGTCCTTTGCTCTCGTGCATAAACCATCAGTTCACGTGCCTCTCCATTCATATAAACTCTGCCCTTGGTTATACTTCCTACTTCGTCTGCCTTTGCACCTCAGCGCGGCACGCATCAGGGAGCAAGCATATGGCCACATCGACCAGTGTTTCCTGAATGGCCACACATCAACAAACAAGCCCTTAACAGATGTCTGACCTTGTCAGTGCACTTCCGTACTTTCCAAAAATGATTTCATACCTTTTCTTCTTGTACCTCTAGCTCTGCATCCTTACTTTTAGCTGATTTTATTGCTGCATCTATAATCAGAATAGTACCGCCTCACCCGACTTCCTAATCAGCGGTAACCATCTTCTAGACTGTTCCCTTTGATTCTGCTTTTGCTCTTCTTACAGTGATACACTTTGTCTGCAACTGCGTAAGGTCAGTCCTTCCTCTTACGTTGTAGGTCACGTCTGTCACCTATTCAAGGGTTTTTATGTTCACTTTTTTTACTGCATCTACACCTACTCTCTGCACCGTCAATTTCTTCCCATGTGCTTGGTCATTCCCATCAGCATGCAAACACGGTATACTTTTCCCTCACCCCCAAAATCACACCCTAGGCTTCCCTCTAGCCACTACCCCAGTTCTTTGCTCCGCTTTTACAGAAAATCTCTTTAAAAGAGTTGTCCATTCTTCTTACTTTCCCCGTTTTACTTCCGATCAGGCTTAGCCCCAGTCCACCACTCAAACCGATGTTGGCAAGGATTTGTAGATGGCGTACTACGTGTTCCTGTGGTTGTTCAGGCCAGAAACGTTGGCGCCATCTTTGACTGACTCTTCCACACCTCACATTCCAAACTATCAGCAAGTCTTGTCTGGTCTGCGTTCGGATTGAGCAAATCTCATTTCTTCTCTCATGGGCATCGTATAGCCGGCTGCTGTCAACTCTTGACCAAATAACACGATAGCCTTCTAGTCGGTGCCCTTGTTTCATATTTGCCACTTACGGTCCATTGCCACCCAGTGGTTAGAATACTCTTTCGAAAATGCTTATTAAGTCTTTTCTATGCTTGGTACCCTCCGGTAGTTTTCCATCCACTCAGAATAAAACAAAGTCCTTACCATGGTTTGTAAGCCCCTATCAGTGACGAGCAAACTGTTTCTTAAATGGTCAGATAGTAAACACCATAGGCTTTACGTGTCCGTAGGGTCTCTGTAGCTGCTGCTGCTTCCTCTTCCTTCTCCCTTTTCTCCTCCACCTCCTCTTCCTTTTCTTTTTTTTCCATTTTTTTACAAGCTTTTATAAATACAAAAAGCATTCTTAGCTGAAGAGTGATACAAAGACATTTGGCACTCAGACTAGTTTTTCAGTCCCCTGTCTCCAGGATCAGACACCTGCCTGTTTTATCCGTCCTTGTCATCTGGAACTGTCATGCTCCACTGGGGTTTAGACGCATCTTCTTGCTGTCCTTTGAAGATGCCAAGTTCATTCCTGCCTTAGGGCTTCGTGTTTACTCTTCTGTTGCCTTTGAATACCCTTCTTCCTAATTTTCCTTGTCCCCTTCTCTTCACTCTGGTCACTGCTCAGATGTTATTTTCTTAGAAAGATGTCATTTGCCCAGACTTGTGACTCTTAGGTAGCTATTCCCCTACCAGTCACACTCCTTCCAGCTTCCCAGTTAAGTAGATGGCACCACATTTTGGCTTAGACCACAAACCTCGGTATCATCCTTGGCTTTTATTTTACCCCTATATCCACATCATGTAAACAAGATCTAGCACATAGTAGACACTCAATGTCTCCTTTAAATAATACATGGAAAAGTTATTTTAATACAGAGTGGTGAGAGGCAGGAATCTCAGTTGAAAATACAGAGGCCTTTCGGCAATAAACTGTTCAAACTGGAAAAACGTAATGTGGCTGGAATAGAGAAGTATGGTTAGCCAGTGAATTTAGTCTGTTGTTCCAAGTGTTCACTGGAGAAATCCACTTGCTTTGCCATTTAAAATGTGGTCCACCTCTACCCGCACCCTCCAACCTGACACCAAAAATGGACAGCTCTGCTTCTGTGCCTTGAACTAGGACGAGCCCAGAAAAAAGATTGACAGGCTAGTCCTGGTCTTTCATACAAAGGGAACAAATGGAAGCAAGTATAGTTTTTATTTTTTATTTTTTTATTAATCTATCTTGCTGCATTATCAGTAGTGGCATTTTTTATTGTTGCATAGTATTCCACTACATGGCCGCACACAACTTATTGATGAGTCTCCATGTTGTTCTCAGTCTGTGGCTGTTATGAACAAAACTGTTTAGAACATTGTCTAGATGTGTTTTTTGCTCACTCCTTCTTAACACCTAGTTGTGCAATTGCTGAGTCCTGTGGTCAGTGTGTATTTACAGAAAAAAACAAAACAAAACTGTCAACCTCTTTTCCAAAGTGGCAGTGCCTGTCACACCCCCCCAGTCACAGAAACCTCCGCGCGCTTCATGTTCTCACCATTCTAGCCGGGGTGTCGTGGTGTTTCGTTTGTGCTTTTCCTTTGCATTTCCTCACTGACAAATGATCGTGAACATCATTTCATGTCATAATTGGCCTTTCATTTATCTTGTTTTGTGAAGTTATTTTAATCTCTTTTTTTTAAAAAGTGGGATTTTGTGGTTTTGCTATTGAGTTATAGGAGTTTGTTAAATATTCCGAATACAAATCCTCTATGAGATATATTTATCATGGGGAGAGACAGCCTGTCATGGGTCCTGAATATATCACTGTACATTTTTTCTGGTTCTGTCAAGAATCCAAGGCCTGAGTGCCCTTTACCCAGGCCATTTCTCAGGGTTGCATTTGCAGTGAGCAGCCTTAGAGGTGAAGTTATGTCTGTCTCTGGATAATAAGCAGGCTTGTTATTGTCACTATAAAATGGTGACTCGCCAAAGCTCAGTGCTCTTCCCCTAAAACGCAGTCCACTGCATGTGCAGGCGTCCATCATCCATCAGGGACCCCGCATCGTCCCTGTGACAGATGGTGGGTTGGGGAACCAATATATGCACAACCATGTTTTTGGTCTCTATCATAAGTGTCTGTCAGCATCCTTGACATAGTAACAGGCTAACTTAGCTGGGATATAGGGTAGAATCTCAGACTCTGCATAGTTCTTGATGTGTTGCAGATATTGTGGCTTACCTTTCTTTTTTTTTTAATGAAACTCTCTTAGGAGTCTTTTGAGAAGTGGAAGTTTTAAATTTTGATGAAATCCAATTTTATAGTTAGTGCCTTTTGTATCCTATCTAAAAATGTTTTGCCTTCCCCCAAGATATTGAAGATTTATATTTTCTTCTAGACATTTTATAGTTTTAGCTTTTACATTTAGGTCTAGAATCCAGGTTCATTTTCTCTCACATGGATTTTCACTTACTCCAACACCATTTGTTGAAGAGATTCTTTCTATGAGATTGACTTACAACGGTGCCTTTGTTGAAAATCATTGACCACATAGGTTCAAGTGTATCTCTGGATTCTCCTGTTTTGTTGATGCTTATATCATTCTAATTTGATTACTGTAGCTTTATAGTAAATCTTGGAATCAGATCAAGTTCCCAACTGTATTCTTTTTCAAAATTGTCCTATTCTAGATCCATCTCCTGCATTTCCATATAAATTTCAGAAGTTGCTTCTCAATTTCTTCAAAAAAAGCTTCCTGGGATATTGATAGCAATTATAGTGAATCTATAGATTATTTTCCACAAAATGTCTTTTTTAATGGATTTCTTAATAATATTGAGTCTTCTAATCCATGAACAAGGTATAATATCTTCATTTGTTTAGCTCATCTGTAATTTCTCTCTACAAAGTTTTGTAGTCTGCAGGGTATAGATATTTCCCATCTTTTGTTAAAAACAATTTCCTAAATATTTTGTATTTTTTTTGATGCTATTAAAATGGTATATTTAAAATTTTTAGTTTCCAAATATGGATAGTATTTAGAAATACAAATTACTTTTATAGGTTATGCTTTTATTCTGTGACCTTACTAAATTCATGTAGATAATCATCTCATTTGCAAATAAAGACAGTTACCTCTTCCTTTCTGATATGTATGTCTATTGTTGTTATTGCCTCAATGCACTCGCTAGGACCTCCACTACAATACTGAATAGGACTGGTAAGAGCTGACATGCATCTCTCGTTCCCACTCTTAGGGGGACAAATTGGAAATTATAGGAGCTGGAAGACTATGAATGGGGACGTGTAATGTTTTACTCTATGTCATGAAAGCCATATAAGCATTATTAAGATTTTTGGATGCCTGAACTCATCTCTGTAGGAACTTCGCCGTAAGGAACCCTTAGAATGTGGATTCTGTGAGCTCCCATTTTGTGGAATGGCAACTTTTGGTTTAATTACATTTATAACTATAGTCAGAGGGTGGGAGAGTAGAAGTTGTAATGATTTAAGATAATTAAATCCTTTTATAACTGAAATCCAAGGTAATATTGAAAAGTTTCAAGTTTCAAAAGATGAGAATAAGCGTATAATTTAGACATTAAGTAGCTATCAGAAGAAAGTTAAAAGAATTAAAAATGATTGTGAGATAAGGCTAAGAGGTAGGCAAGTGGCTTCTTTATTTTTTTATCCTTTAATATCACTTTTTTCATCCAAATGTACTTACTGTTGCTTATTCTTATATTTTAAAAGTACTTACTACATGGGGTTTACCTAAATATTGTTGAAGGAAACAATTCATCTACTTGTATTCAGTGTTGGTTTATTTTGATTCTACTAAAATCATAATTATTTCAATGACAAAGTCAGAAGGCACTACAAAATATCATCTAGTTTAACCTCCATTGGTATATATTTGGGTAAAAATATTTGAGAGCATGTGCAAGATATTTGAAAAATTTGTGATACCAGAAAATTGTCAGTATCCTACATGCCCAATAGTGATGGTCTAAAGTACATAAATAATGGTATGTAACAGTGGTCTGCAGGCAGGAAAAAAAATCATTTTCTTTAACACTTAAGTATTGATATTGGAATATGTTCATGAAATACTACTCAATGATAAAAGTACCCTACAGAACTATCATATAATATTTTTGTAAGTAATGTGTTTGTGTGAATATGTATAGAATACTTTGTACTTATCTATGTATGAGAGAAATATGCTTTAAAACAGGAATATCAAATTAACAGTCATTTTGAGTCATTTTTTCCTACTGTTTTCTAAATTTTCTGTGTTGAACAAGCAATACTTTGGTAAATTAAAATAAAAAAAGACGATTAATGCTATGTTTGTATAAGTTGAATTTATTCTCTTGAGGTATAATGTAGTCACTGATAGAAAACTGGATTTTAAGTTTTAGTGCTTATTTTCCTTTTCAACTTTAGTGCGAATTTTTAGTGCTTATTTTCCTTTTCAACTTTATTTTATTCTCTTGAGATTTTGCCATTGAAGTTTTCTTTAGTGAATTACCACTTTACTATTGATGAAAATCATCTGTCTTCTAAGGGCTAATTTGTTTTGCATTATTGGGAATGTTTCCTTGTACAGCACTATAGCAAACTAATAAAAAGGAAAAGAATTAAAAAAGAAATACATCTAATTTTCTGCTATTGCAACTAATCTGCTTTTGGACATGTAGTTCCTTTCCTTCACCTTTGACGGGGAATCTGTATTTTAAATATAATTCTGAAATTTATTGTTGGTTTGACTTTCTCATTTTTCATCTGCACTCCATGTACCTTCTCATCAGGTTTTTCTCCTTCTGATGCTTCTGACCTCAGAGTAAAGGTCAAAATTCTTTTGATGGCCCATAGGACCTGCTGTCTACTCCATTACAACTTATTTCCAGACATATGCATGGTCAGTTCACTCACCTCCTTCAGACCTTTCTTGTGACGCTCAAATTTGAGGCCCTCAGATTCTTCTTCTCTGTGAGGCTTTCTTTGACCACCCTATTTGAAAGTGTATCCCACCTCCTATTTTTCTTATTCCTCTCTCCTGCTTTTATTTCTCTCTATAGCATATGTCACTGTCTACAATGCAGTCTATTTTAATTATTTCTTTAATTATTGTCTTTATGCTTCCCTTTGGAGAATAAAGCCCCGTGCTGGTACGGATTTTTGTCTCTTACTCGCTGCTCTATTTTCAAGACCTAAAACAGTGTCTGGCACTTAGCAAGCACTGAATGTTTGTTGACTAATGAGAGAACCCCAACTGTTCTAATCCGCATTTCATCCTGCAGCCCGAGAAGCTGATTGGAGTAGTGCTCTACCACTCCACCCTCTGGCCTCTGTCTTCAGCTGCGTGTACTTGTGTTTTTCCTTTTGGGCATACATGTGTGCCATGTTTTAGTCTGGAAGATATTCCTGTCTAATTCTTTGCCTCCCTCTCTCTCACCTATTCTCTATTACTAGGCCTCCCACATGTGTTCTGCCAACTTAGCTTGCGTTCCTCCTTTGGGTCCCTTGGTACCATATTACAGGAATTGAACTGCGCTGTCAATATTATTTCCTTGCTTGCATTTTTTCTTCCAGACTTTGGTTTTGATCATCTCTGTGGCTGCCATGCCTAGAGCTAGGCACTTAATGGTGGTTGAATGAATTAATGATTTACAGCCTTTTCTGTTGCTTGGAATATTAATTTTAATAGGGCCATTGACGTTTTGAGTTTTAATTTTTATTTTGTGTGTGTCTAAAATATATTACTATAGTTTAAGATATACTCTATGATATGTATTGTACCTCATTGATTTCCATGACAGGTTAGATATGAAAAGCAGTTATTTTAATTTGCAAACCTTTTGACATTATGTCACTCTCTTTTGTGGATACTACGGATTGTGAATGTATAGATTTATGGGCAGAAATAAGGAAATCATCCCCTCAAAATAATACTGCTGTGAGTAGTTGCTTGCAGCTGTTAATATGAAAGGTGGGATTAATGTCATTGTTATTTTAATGGATCATCTTCACACAACATGAATTAAAATGTTTGTGACTTATTTTACAGGGAAGTCTTAAGAGAAATCGGCAGATCTCCCCTCAGGAATTCATCCATGAATTGAAAATGGGGTCTGAAGATGAGAGACTCGTCACGTGCCTGGAGTCCCTCCGTGTATCTTTGACTAGTAATCCTGTGAGGTAATTCATGTATCTGAACATTATCAGGGCATGTTACTAAATTAGATAGTTATTGATCTGTGATTTTTACAAAATACTTTCTTCATAGCACCTGTAAATAAGTAGCTGATATACCTCAACAACTTCTCATGGTAAAAACTGAATACATAATATTTATGCATGAAGAAATACAGTGTCAATAGTACTTTTGTATTTATTACTGAGTGATATATAACGTATGGACTTTAAAAAACTCACTCTTTTTCCTTAGAATTTTTAGAAACTTAGAGTATTTTTTAAATGAGAACCATCATGATCAGAAACTACTATTTTAATGTGGTTGAGTTTCATTCCGAATTTTGGCATTGCATAGATACTGCCTGATTCCTGTTTGACATAGAGAAAGAAAGAAATGCCATTAATTTATTGTTTTTTACTTTATTGGAAATGGTTATGTTAGGTTAATGTTGTAGATTTAGCAAATATAAATACAGGAATCCCACTAAAATCTGAATTTTAGACATGCTTACACAAAAATAATTGTTTTTCTGAGACCCAAATTTAATTGGGTGTCCTGTATCCAGCAGCATTACCATAGGGGTGTCTCAAATCAATTTTTAGAATTTAGCTCTGCATATTCTTGAAAATTTCAAGCAGAAGTTGTTATAAAATATCTGAGCAGTCGTGGAATTAGAATTTCAGAGCTTCAAGGGTCTAAGGTAGATCAGTTTTGACCTTTTATTGTATAATAAATCAATTTCTGCATTAAGAGTATCTGTGTGTACATGTATGTGTCTGTATATATAGCATATATTCTGGGGCCTAGAATGACAAACTGATTGGTTGTTAATATGTAAAAGACTCTCTTTGAAATTCTCTTTGATTAGTACTTTTTTGGACATTCCTGCAGTCAGCTGTAGAACGAAAAAAATCCTTGATAGTACAAGTATTTAAAACAGAAACTAAGGAGTATGGAGAATGAACGAAGGATCTTTAGTGTATGTCAACTTTATCTTTATTTTCTCATATTTTGCCACTTCTAGTAGTTTCCCTAGACTGTAAACTAATGGTGGGCATCAGACCAGAGACTAAATGTGTCTTATTCACCTCTCTTTACCATAGTGCTTAACATGTAGAAGGTGCTTAACATGTAGAAAGTTTGTTGATTTTCGCCTTCTTCAGTCTTACCTTGGCTATTGTTAGAAACTAAATTGAATTAGGAATTTCTTTGATAGATATAGTCATATATGAAGAGCTCTGGTTTCCAGCTTAATTTGTACCTGTTAAATGTATTCATTCAAAAGGTATTATTGACCACTTGCTATTTTCCAAGTACTGTCTTAGGTGCAGGGCTTGAGTAAATTGCAATTGACGCAGGCTCTTTTCCTGTGGAGTTTAAATGTGGGAAGAGGGTATTTTGGGGTTGATTGGGGAAGATACACTCATTTTTCAGTTTATCTGGCAGCTGGTGCGTACTGAGCTATTCATGGCTTTTTAATATAATTAAAAGTAGATTTTCCCTTTCCCTTTTCTTTTTCATCTTCATCTTTTGAGTAGATGAATATGATAGCAAAAGAAAATCTGAAAGCGTTCTATGTATAAATTCATGCATGTTGCAATGGATACAATTATTTATTGTGATTTCACTTAGGAACACTAGGGAATATGTCTCTTCCATTTAAACCTAAGCTAAAAAAAAAAATAAAAATCAGACACTTATGGAATGGAATGATTTCACCAAAAATGGCGAGTTCTAGAATGTATTATCAGGAATCCGATAATATGGATGCCTTACAGAGTAGTCTTTTTAATTGAAAAGAATAGAAAATCTTCTATTGAGTTTTTTGGCATCCCTAAACAACTTCTCATTGTAAAAATCAATCTTCTATTGATATTTTTTTTTTTATTGAAAATCTTTTGGATAATTTTTTTTCTGAAATCATGCACTTATGCAGACAGAAAATGGAGAAGGTACTTGAGAATATTTCCGTGTTGAGTGCTCTAATTAGAGGAGTAACTTAGCTGAACATGTAAAACATGAAATTATGCCTGTGGTCAAATCTTTGGACTTTGCTGTCAGTTTTGATGTATCTGCCGATAAAGTCAGTTTTCATATTTTAATTTTTATGCAGTGTGTGACTAAATTCTGAGAGAAAAGGAATTCTAATTTTTGTAAGCTTTTGAAATTATTGTTAGACCTGTGGTATTATTGAGAAAATCAGAGTTAAAATTCTTTAATGTCTGTGCATAGAGTGGAAAAACAGACAATTTGTAAACTGATTAATGGTGGTTCTCCAATGCTGGTGATCAGGATTTATTTAAATTAAAAATCAAGAAAAAAGTAGGAGTCTCCTCACCCCTTTATGCAATACTTTTAGAGCCATTCATCAACTTCTGAAACTCTGCCTACCAATTAGGAGTCATGTCAACCTTTTGCTATCCAGATAGTGAATTATGTGAAAACCAGTGCATTAAATATGAGATTATTTGCCTTGTTTTGTGAAGAGTTGATTTGAAGATCGCAAAGTTCTTCTGTTTGAAGTTTTATTGATTAGTCAATATTCCTGGTGATAGTTCTGAGCTAAAAGACACAGTTGCTGTATTTTTGGAACATTCGCGAGAAGAGCGAGTTCTTCAAATTATCAAATGTAACTTTTAGTGGATCGTGACATAGTCAATGATTACCTTTAAGTAATCAACCATGTTGAGGTGGAAACACAGAAAGGTAGACACTAGCATCATTATGATTGATGTCAAACATTTTGGTCCATACCCTTCTATGCACATAGCAGAGTCATTATGGAATGCAGCTTCATTTTCTGAATTTGATGCAGCTGTCAAGGATAGGGTTTTTGTCGTAGAAAATCCAATTTTATCAGGTCTATTATGTATTTTGTGATTTTAGGCATTATTTTACTTTACTCACAGTTAACATGTACATTTTGAAGTTTACAAGAAATATTTTCTCGCTAAAGTTACCTTTTTTAGATTTCTAAGGGGATTTTCGAATTAGGTATGACTAAATAACTAGAACTTTGAGAAAATCACTTCAGAAAAATTTGCAGTTAACATATATTTCTTTACTTCAAAGGAAGTGAGCAGCCTCAGTGTGTCATTCTGTTTAATCAGTGTCATGTTTGGAATGGAGTTTCTCTCCTTTCTGGGCTTGAAAACACAAAGCTGGTGGAGGAGCTTAACTTTGGAGCTGACGTACAATTTGTGCCGTGTACCACACGTGTGATGAGAGAAATAGAAAAGCTGTGGCAAGCACTGAGTTCAGTGTACTCATTGATAAGAACATGATCTGAATTAAAAACTCAAGACTGAAAATTTTGAAGTTTTTATTTAAAAAATTAAAAGTTTTTATTTTTTATTTAAAAAATTTAAATAATAAATTTATTTATTTAAAAACTATTATTTATTTAAGAAATTATTTTTATAGCATGTTAAACATGTAAAAAGAGACTTTGTCATAACAATAAATCAAGCACCCACTTGCCTACCAATTAGACTAAGATATAGAATATTTTCTATAAGTTTGAAGCTTCCGTGCATCTCTCTTTAATTCTACATCCACTTTTCAAACTATCCTTTGGTGACAACGCTCCTGAATTTTGGGCTTATAATTGCTTTTTTTTTTTTTTTATTATAGTTTTACCCTATATGTATTCGTATTTAACATGTTATTTGGTTTCATATCCTTTTCAGCTGTATGCAAATGGCATCATCTATATTCTTCTGAGACCTGAGTTTTCCTCTCTATTATTTTTCATCGATTTATGTATGTCGATGTGGGCATCTACTCACATTTCATCACAATGATTTTTCATACCTTTATTTCTTGTTATATTTTAGGAATAATAAATAGCATGAATGCTTTAAAAAAAAGTCCTATTTGATTGTCTTTGTCTTTACCTTGTAGTTTTGTCTTTTTATATTGATTTAAAAAATGTATTGGAATTTAGATCTGATATTCATTTTGAATTTTCAGATTTTTCCATGTTCTTCTCCCCGCTTCTCCCTACCCCCTTCTCTTCCTCCTTCTGCTCCTTCTTCCTTTCCTGTATTCTTCTTTTTCCTCTTTCTCATTGTTAAATTCTTTTGGGTTGATTTTTAATTTCTCATTTCAATATTTCCTCATTTACAATTTGGAAGGCACCATTTTTTTTGATCAGATAACAAAAATTTTAACAGGCACACACTGAAAAAGGAAATTTAACAGTCATGTACTTAAAAGGGACAAGAGTACGCAGTATCTCTTTTCTTTTCAACCTAAGAATACTTTAACACCAACCACCCTCTCTTGATTCGTATGTTTTTTGTGATATTTTAATTGTATGTTTTTTTCTTTTTGGTGTTATAAGTTAGCTATTATTACTATTGTGCTACAAATATGGGTGCACACATGTACTCATTCTTTTTTGTTTCTTGAACATTTTTTTTCTCTGATACTATACTCTTGCGTCAGGCACATCAGTAAATTCCCTTGGTGAGAGTCTGTTGATGGTAAAACTCTCTCTTATTTGCCTGAAAGTGACTTTACTTGCCTTTGCTTTTGAAGGATAGTTTTCGTAGCATAAGAAATTGAGGGTTTTTAGATATCTTTTGTTAGTAGTGCATTGAAGATATTTTCTCTTCTGCCTATCGTTGCTGTTTTTTGAGAGTGATGGCTCTTTATCTAAAACTCATCTTTTTACAGGTAATCTGCCTTTTCTCTCTGTCTGGTTTTATAATGTTTTGTCTTTAGTGTTCTATTCTATAGTTTTATGTGTCTAGGTGAAATTTCTTTCTTATTTATCCTGGTAATTTATGGGAGGCTTCCTGAATATGATTGGTTTCCTTCATAAATTCAGTGAAAATGTCAGCCATTATCTCCTTGAATATTGATTTTTTTCTCTATAATTTTGTGTATGTTAGACCTTAATTCATACAACATTATTTCCCAACCTTTTTATAGTGTCCACCTATTTGTCTCTCTCTATTCAGGATATTTTTTTTTTAGGTCTAATTTCCTAATTGTTTCTTCATTGATGTCTAATCTACTGCTTAACATATACAGTATAGTCTAGATTTTCATCTCTATAATATCTGTTTGGCTCTGTTTGAAACTCCTTGTCATTATTACTAATTTTGTGCTCCTTGCTTATTTTTAATTTGTATTTCTTTAAATATATTAAATATTCTCAATTTATAGTCTATGTTTATAATTCTAAATGAATATTTCCCAGGGCTAATCCTGCTGTTGGTTGTTTCTTTTCACTTTTACTCATACATTGCTTTTTTGTGTAGTTTGTAATTTTAGAGCGTGACCTCCTCTTTCTTAGAACTTCTGAGATTTATTTTGATGAGATTATTCTGTTAGAGTGAATTAATGTAATGCTCCTACTGGCAGCATAGTGGTAGCATACTAATGACCCATGACCTCTTTAAACTAAAATTACTGGCTTGTCGACCAAAGAACGTGCAGCTTATAGAAAGGAAAAACGTTATAAGAGTTTCTTTGAGCCAAAATTTTGGTTGTGCCCGGAAGCAAAATCTCAACAGAATGAGAAAATGCTCTGAAGAATGGCAGTTCTGCAGCTTATTTTATACATTAGAACCAAAGAGGGAGACTTAAAGAGGGTTACGTGAAGTCCAGTGGTGGTAGATTAAAAGCAAAATGGAGAGACACATACTTCTCTTACATTGGTGGGTACAGGATAGTTAATAATTCACATCCAGTAGAGACAATATGTGGGGAACAAGATAACAATGAGGGGTTCTGTGGTCTTGGGCTCCGGCGCCAGCTTTTGTGCCTTCGAGGGGTCGGAAAAGAACATTCCATGGACATTTCAAAGGTATGTTATCCTAGAGGCAAAAAGATAATAGATAGGCTCACTTAAGCTAAAGGTTGACTGACTTTTGTCAAGGAAGCCATAGGCCTATAATGAGACTACATTCCGTGACCCACTTTAGTTAGGAATTTTTACGTGTATGTACAGATTTCGGTCACCAAGTTTATAAGGCCTGCCATTCGAATCCCCCCCCATAGCTTGTCAGGCTTAGTATGTAGCCCCTTTTTCATTTGTAGGCCTGAGGTGTTTGGTTTGCTCTGAATTTCCTGAAGTTACCTCTATTCAAAGGTTGTCAATGTGGTCAAGCTAAGTAAAAGGTCATTTTCTCAACTCCTGCATTTCCTTCAATACTTTTTCAGTATCACTCCTTTGTTTGGCCTCCCAAAGATCTTCATTGATGACTCATCCCTAAGTCACACAAAAAACAGACCTTGTGCCATTTATTCCATTTCCTTTAGTTCAATTGCCGTCCTATTACACCTACAAAATTCTGGTTTTTGAGGCGATAATGTACACCCTCCCTTTGCCTTTGAGTTTTGAATCCATTACTAAAGTAGATCCAGGAGTGAGGTAAGGAGCAAGATCAGCTGTACTACTCACGAAGCTAAACTGAAGAGCTCAAGTGAGACTCGAAGGTGGAGTTCACCTGTGACGCGTAGTTCTTCTCACTGACTGGACTTACCGTGTTGTCTTAGGTAGAGAGGCGAGAACTGCAGGCTGGGGTCCTACACGCTCCGTATCCTTCCCCACTTCCATCAATTTGATAAATGAGTCCTTGTGGGATATTCCAATAATGAGGTTGAGGGAATAACCATTGGAGTAACCAATATTTCTTTCTGGAGAATGTAGTAGAAGGCCTCTCCCTTTCTAAAAATAAGAGGAGGAGGATAATAGATGTTGTGGGGGAGGAGAAATGTTCCTCTACCTTCAAGGTTCTTCTGCCTGGTCTAATAATCAAATAGACATGAGGCAGATTAGCATGAGAATCTAAACAAATTTAATACATACATGTGTATGGGAACCCCAACTGCAGCAGAGGTTCAGAGATTGAAAGGGATTGAGGTACATACAACATCCTGTGCTAGGAATGAGGTAATGAACATTGGGTGATTCAAGTCCTCACTGCAAGAGATAAGAGCAGATGTTTAGTAAATAGGTACTTGCCTTGCCCTACGGATAGGTCAAACGGAGTTATGTCTGATAAGCTCTATGGGCAAGGCCCCTAATACAAGTTCCTTTAGATAGTTAAGGGAGGGGCAGAAGTTTCTCTTGAGCCTGAAGCTAAATATGCCTTTAGTTTACAATAATCTGTATACCACAGAGACACATTTTGGGGTGATTTGTTCTGGGACCCACACAGAGTTCTTATCAATAACATGCTCCACTTTATTTCTATACCCATGATGTGTTTTAGAATTAAGAAGATGTGACAGATATTTTTTTTGAACTATCCTTATAAAAATGTTTGAAAATGAATAAGATGTACAGATTTATGGTAATATTAATAGTGAAAATTTCTGAAATGGGCAAGAGTAGTAAAGGTTTTCCTAGATGATCTATATTCTTGTGTTCTGTCTTTCCTTTTCCTTTCATTGTCTTTCTCTGCAATAATGCTTAGGCGACAACTAATGCAGGGGTAATGAGTTTAATGGGACAGCCACTATGCACTGGTGGCTGTTTTAATGTAACTGATTAAAACTAAATGACAAAAAACACTTCAAGTGCTCAATAAGGTGGCCAGTGGCTACCTTATTGGGCAGCACATACGGACCGTTTCTGTTGTAAAAAATTCTATTAGACAACTCTGCTTACACACCTGCGTTCTTCTGTGTAACCACTTCTTTGACATAAATAACTCCATGACTGTTTGTTATATTCTCAGTCAAGTCCAGGACTATGAGACTATATAAAGGAATTCAAGTCTGAAAGATTAAAGATTATATTTTACAACTTCTAAGAATGGGTGGACATCCACATAAAGAGAGTCCTGAGAGAAGACAAGAGTGAACAGCAGGGGGGCTGCTGACTTGGCAGAATAAGGCTAAGAGTGTGAGCTTCATATCCTTTGCTAAAGAATAGAAAAGGAGAAGAAAGATAGGGGTGTCTTGACAGCAGTGCTATAGCTATGGTCAGTCCAAGATGAAAGAATCAGCGATATGGCGGTTCATCATAGAAGTCATAAACACGCCCTTTGGTGGGCTAAAAATATTAGTGAGATGCATGTTTTTTTAAACAGAATTTTCCTCAGAGAGGTGGGCTTACACTCACCAGTTAAAAGCAGTTTTTCCGGGTTGTTTTTCAATAAGAAGTCAAAATTATAGGTAGGATTTTTTTTTTTAATACTTTTTTTTCTTTTTCTTTTTAAAAAAGTTTATTGGGGTGACATTGGTTAATAAAACTATATAGGTTTCAAGTGTACAATTCTATAATATATCATTTATATGTTGTATGTTCACCACCCAAAGTCAAATCTCCTTCCATCACCATATACTTGATTAATTTTTTTATTTTTCAATTACAGTTGACATTCCATATTATATTAGTTTCAGGAGTACACCGTAGTGGTTAGACATTTATATAACTTAGGAAGTGACCACTCCAATAAATCTAGTACCCTTTTGACACCACACATAGTTATTAGTTATTACAATATTATTGATTGCATTCCCTATGCTGTACTTTACATCCCTGTGGCTGTTTTGAACTGTCAATTTGTACTTCTTAGTCTTCTCACTTTTTTTCACCCAGTCTCCCAAACCCCCTCCACGCTGACAACCATTGGTTTGTTCTCTGTATCTCTCAGTTTGCTTCTGTCTTACTTGTTCATTTATTTTGTTTTTTAGGTTCCACATATCAGTGAAATAATATGGTATGTCTTTCTCTGTCTGACTTACTTCACTTAACATAATACCTTCTAGGTCCATCCATGTTGTCGCAGATAACAAGACTGCATTTCTTTTTTATAGCTGATTAATGCTCCATTGTATATATTATCACCCGTTTTTTATCCATTGGAAACTTAGGTGGCTTCCATACCTTGGCTATTGTAAGTAATGCTGCAATGAACATAGGGATGCATATATCTTTGAATTCGTGTTTTGGGTTTCCTCAGATTAATACCCAGAATTGAAATTGCAGGGTCCTTTGATTTTTCTTATAGCCTTTGTTAGAAGTCTATTTTGTCTGAGGTAAATATTGCTACCACATCTTTTTTGGTTGTTGTTGTTTCCATTTATTTTACATGAAATACTTTTCTCCATACCTTTCAGTACGTGTGTTTTTCGATCTGAAGCAGATCTCTTGTAGGCAGTGTATGTAAGGGTCTTGTAGTTACTTATCTATTCAATCCCCCTATGTCTTTTGAATGGAACTTTTAATCCGTTTGCATTTCAATAATTATTGATAGGTATGTAGTTATTGCCATTTTATTATTCATACTTTGATCTTTTTTTCTTTTTTTTCCCCATGTTTAAAGAAGTCCTTTTAACATTTCTTGTAATACTGGTTTGGTAATGAACTCCTTTTGCTTTTTCTTGTCTGGGAAGCTCTTTATCTGTCCTTCAATTCTAAATAATAGCCTTGCAGAGTAATCTTGGTTGTAGGTCCTTCATTTTGCGGTTGAGATTGAGAGTTTTCTGCTATGTTGTCTTCTAAGTCGCTGATTCAGTCCTTTACTTCATCTCATCTGCTTTTGATTTCCGTGTAAAGTAGTTTTCGTTTCAGTTATTTTATTCTCCATTTCTGACTGGTCCATTTTTATGTTTTCTATCTCCATTTTTATGTTTCCTGTCGCTTTGTTGAAGTTCTTGCTGAAGTCATCTACTCTTAAGTTCACAGCATTCTTATAACCAGTGTTTTGAACTCTGTGTCTGATATTTTGCTTGCCTCTACTTTGTTTAGTTTTTTTTTCTGGAGATTTGTCCTGTTCTTTCATGTGGGACATGTTTCATTGTCTCCCCACTTTGACTGTCTCCCTGTGTTTGTTTTTATGTATTAGGTAGAGCTGCTATGTTGCCTGGTCTTAGTAGAGTGGTCTTATGCAGTAGGTGTCCTGTGGGGCCCAGTGGCACAGTCTCTCTGATCACCTGAGTCAGTTGTTCCAGGGGTGTCCCTTGTGTAGTTTGTGCATTCCTTCCTGTTGTAGTTGAGTCTTGGGTGCTATTTGCACATCAGTGGAAGGGACAGACCCTCAGTTATGAGGTATGGCTGTGACTGCAGTGGAAGAGTTGTTGTATGTGGGCTGACCCTACGGAGAAGGATTCATTTAGCAGGACTCTGGTACCTTTTGAGTCTGCTGTTTTGTTATGTCTTTTGTGGAGGTGGTTGGATGGTTCTCTGGTGTGGTCTGCAGCTGTCCACCTAGTGTATTGGTTCTGGGGCCTCTTGGTAGGGGCTCTGGTGTAGGTCAAAGTCAGCCACTGTCTACTTCCTGCTTCAGACCACCTGGTATGAGCTACAGTGTGATGTGCAGATAGTTGTGCTTGTGCTGGGCTTGGAGGTGCTAAGCTGCAAAGGAACGCTGGCTGCCATCAGTGCCTGGCTTGGGGCCACTTAGCAAGTGGGCACGCTGAGGCCATTAGCCATTGCCTGTTTGTGGCTTTTGAATCTTTGAAAGATTTTTAGGAGAGTCCACAGCATGAGCCAAGAAAGTCTGTTTGAAGGGAAAAGCCACTGGAAGTGTCTTGGGTGGGCCCACAAGTTGGGTGGGGCAGGGTCTCAGGGAATCACCAGGGTTGGGTGAACAGTGTTAGCTATGTTGATAGAGACACAGCTATGGTGTCTGTTTGTGTCTACAGGCTGGGTTGGGGTTAGGGAGTGGGGGTCAACAAAAGAACAATGGCTTCTCCCAGCACTTCCGTCTGGGAGAAAACTGCCCCTCTAGCCCCTGCCCTCAAGCCAGGCAATTCAATTCTTTCCCATTTGTCCCTGGCACTTTTTGAGCTGTTGCTCCAGAGCTGCAGCTCAGAGTGTGTGAGTCCCTTAGCAAGTCCTTTTATGAGGAATGCCTGGGGCTTCAGCTGCCCTCTGTTTCACTCAACCACAATCTCCGCTGGTTTTACAGCTAGAAGTTATGGGGACTTCTCTTTCTGTGCTGGAGCCCTACACTGGTGAGTCTGGTGTGGAGCTGGCACCCCTCACTCCTGAGGGGGGACCTCCACAGCCAAGATATTCCTCCTGATTCTTAACCACCACACGTGGGCATATGACCAGCCTGTTCTGCGTCTCCGCCCCTCCGGCCAGTCTTCAGGTGGCTTCTTTTGTATTCTTAGTTATAGGACCTCTGTTCATCTGGACTTGAGTCAGTTCTCAGTGATGGTTCTGTAGTTTAGTCATAATTTTGATGTGGTCGGGAGGAGGAGGCAAGCACAGTATTTACCTACTCTGTCATCTTGACTTGAAGTTCAAGATGTTAATATTATTTTTACCTTTTTTTATGTAGACACTGCCATGTATCTTAGGATAGGCCTTGTATTGTTTATGTCTAAATTATCATCTAGGATCCATATCTTTTATGGTACTTGATGTTGCTTATTAAAGACATGTTGAAAATGCCCTCCAATTTTAGGTCATTTTGTTTGCTTTGCTTTCCAAAGCATTTTAGATGAATGAAATATTAATGAAAAAATGCCCTCAAAGAAAATAACTATTAATGTTTTCAAATGAGTACTAATTTGGTATTTTTAAATGGGAAGCCAATACTTTCCAATGTTTTAATAGCCCGTACAAATCTGGTGTCATTTTTCTGAGACTTTCTAGAAGACTTAATGTTCCCCACTGGTAGGAGACTTTCTCTTTTGTGTACTGTCATTCATAATACAAGTATAGCTTGGTTTTGGCTTATGGAGATATTATAATATGTTATAGTTATTTGGCTTCAAAGTTAATTTTACCTGTATCTTAAAAGCTTTTGACGTTGAATGCAAGATGAACAATAAGAGTATATTGAAAATATACTAATTGCTTTTAACAGAGAAGTACATATTTTCTTTATCTGGTGAATTAGAGCTGTTTAGATCAATTTATACTTGACATGAAAGGTCCTATAATTTTAAAGTGCTCTGAATCTATTTTAAAAAATATGTCTCCCAGTCTATTTAAAACAAAATATAGATTGTAGTTTGAATAGCAAAGATTAAATATTTTACAAAAATACCTCATTGAACTGTAAAGTCAGTCACAATGTAACATACGGTGTCTAATCTTTATTTTAAAAATAGAGTAGTTTGATAGGTACAAAAGGAAGAATATGTTTTAATTATTTGAACAGATTAATTTTTAAAAGAACAACAAAATTGTGTTATGCCATGACAGTGTGGGAAAAATACTGCAGGTAAAATTTCTCATGGATATAAAGATGATATATAAGAAACTTCTTTTCATTGATAATTGTGTTTTTTTTGGGGAATGTAAACCCGATGTGTTCAATTGTATAACAGCTATCAGTATCAAGTTATTTACTGAACACTTTAATTTTTTTGGCAAAGATAAATATTTTCAGTGAAAATATTTCACTTCAGGCACTGAAGCCCCTAGTTATTTAGTGTCCTACATACTAAGATCTATACAGTGTATTCCTTAGATGAACTTTTTGGCCTTGTTACTATACGTTAGATTCTTGCTAGATTAGATAAGGAAAGGTTTTAAAATATCATTTTCTTGCTGTTCCCTGACATCTCTATATAAAGACATACATATCTATGCATAAACAAAGGCCTAAGTGCAGAGGGAGGCATCATGTATTGGCAATAGAAGGAAGTCTTAATTTTTATTATTCAGAAAATTTTTTTTTTATTACTTTCAGGTGTACAAAACAATGTCATAGTTAGGCATTTACACACAAAGTGATAACCTCCCCAATCTACTACCCCTCTGACATCGTATAGAGCTGTTACGAAAACATCGACTATAGACTGTGCAGATGCCTCACCACTTCACTATACACCTGTAACTGAAGTTGAATAACATTCAATGTCAACTATAATTAAATGTTTATTATATATAATATATATTATATGTTTATTTACATAAGTATATATTTAACTATAATTGTGTATATATTTATAAATATAAATATAAACACACATACACACATACACACACACACACACACACATATATAGTCATGCGTGTGGAGTACAGCATAGGGATTACAGCCAATGGTATTATTCAGAAATACACCATATAAGTCAGTCAAATATCGTCCATATTGGCCATGGATTTCTAGTTCTTTTGTTGTAGGATGATATATGTCAGAAGGAAATAGGTATAGGTTTTTATCTGCTAAACATTTTCCATTTGTTAAAATTCATAAAAGAAAAAAAGAAATACCCACATTAGGGTTATATCCACTGCAGTCACCTGGAGTGTCTCTGAAGGGCCAAAGGGAAATTAGGCTTATTTGTGCAGAGGCCCAGGAGAACTAGTACAGTGATGGGAGCACTAGTACTAGGCCCAGGAGAACTAGTACAGTGATGAGGTGTTCTGGGTCTGCGCTATCCTGTACTCACCACATTTGGCTCTTGTGGGGTCATTGTGACTCAGGAATGGAATTTAAATTTAAATATTGCTCCTGGATGCCCTTCTGAACAAAACCAGAGATCAGAAAGTCATGGAATTTTCCTTGTGTGCTCATTTTGAGCCTTCACACTCTTGAGTCTCGAGGGGGCTGCTCTCTCCACCATGCTTTGAATTTCTGAGGAGGAGAAGTGTTATGTTGTTGTGTTACCCTAATATGCAACTCAGCAGAGAAACACAGTGTGTGTTACATGGATTTAAATAGTAAGATGAAAATAAGAAAATTAAAGAATGAAATAAAGCGAAATGCATGAGCCTATGCTCATTTTTCAGGAGACTGACTATTTGGAGTGTCTTGATACACCTTCCTGCGGGAAGACTAGAAGAGGTGCAAGGGCTTCTCCATGTCCTCAAATTGCTAACATTCCATGTGGAGAGAGACGTCTCACGTACAGTAAAGAGTAAATGATGCCACCATCTCTTCTCTAGCCAAATGCTGAAGTATGTGGTGTGGTGACGTGCCGCTAGAGTACAGCAGGGGATGTACTGGTTAATCCGCCCACGCAACCAGTAAGCACAGGTGTGCTTGCTGCCACAGGAACGAGGCATATCGGGAGATCCTAAGAAAACAAATAGTAAATAAATAAAGGATATAGTCAGTTCAGTCAAGGAAAAATAAGGCACTGAGAGTAATGGATAAAGACCTTTTAGATGGAAGAGGAGGTGTTTCCGAGGTGGTGAAGTTGAAGAGACTGAAAGGACAAGGAACATCGGTGATGGGCCTGGAGCGCCTCTCGGGCAGCACGGAGCCTTAGGGGACACAGCGTGGCAGGCGGGTCGAGCCATCAGAGACGTGGGCCGTGGCCAGGTGTAAGGGGCCTCAAAGGTCATGGTAGGGAGATCAGATTTTTATTCCAGTAAGTGGGAGGCATTTGAAGAGCTTTTTTGCAGGAAATGACATGATCTAAATTTACTTGTTTCAGAGGAACTGCAGTAGGGAGAGTGGATTGAACGGGGAAAGCGTGGCAGGGAGATCAGAAGGGAGGCTATGGCTGTAGTCACAGGAATAATGAGGGTGGGGTGAGGAGTGGGTGGGGAGTCCAGGTGAATTGGAGGTAGAGACTTGACAGATTGGATGTGGTGTGTGAGTCAAAAATGACACGTAGATTTTTGACCTGAGTCAGTAAGTGGATATTAGTGCCATGGACTGGGATGGAGGAGGATGGTTGTGGTGACTGGTTTCATGCATTTTGAAGAAAATCAAGATATCTGTTTTAAACATGTTAAGTTTGAAATGTCTAAGAGTTTCATATTTGGAGATATCAAGCAGGCTGCTGTACATGTGAGTCTGGAGCTCAATGGAGAAACGAAGAAATACTCATACTGTTTCCCTGAAAATAAGACCTAGCTGGACACTCAGCTCGAATGCGTCTTTTGGAGCAAACATTAATATAAGACCTGGTCTTATGTTATATAAGGCCTGGTATCATATCATATATCATATCATATCATATCATATATCATATCCAGTCTTATATTATATTAAAATAAGACTGGGTCTTATATTAATTTTTGCTCCAAAAGACGCATTAGAGCTGATGGTCCACCTAGGTCTTATTTTAGGGGAAACAGTATGTTGCTTATATATGGGTTATACATAAAGCCCTGAGAATGGCTGAGATACTGGTGTGTGTGAGTGTGTGTGTGTGTGTGTGTGTGTGTGTGTGCGCGCGTGCGTGTGCGTGTATGTGTGTGAAAGAGAGAGAGAGAAGATATAGAGCAGTGCCCAGAACAAGCTCTGAGGAACACCACCAATTGTGTATGGTCCATAAAGGCAGCAGAAATCAGGAAAACAGACTGATGAGTGGCCAGTGGGGAGGAGAAGGACCCAGAAAAGCTGAGCCTAAGAGAGGAAGAATGTTTCAAAAGAAGGGAGTGAGAATACGCAATGCTGCTGAGGAGTGGTGTGAGATAGCAGGGTCAGAATTGGCAAGAGGAGCGCTGTTGGTGACCTCGAGAAAAGCAAGTTTTTGGACTCTGGGTGGCAGAAGCTAGAATGAATGGATGGATGGTGAAGTAGTACTGACCATGCTTGTTGTGAAACAATTTGAGACATTTTGCTACAAAAAGAAAGGAGAGAAATAGGCAGTAACTGGAGGAATATCTGGGATCAAAGGACTAGAACCCAGTGAGCAAATGGAGAAATTTAAATTATTGAGAGTTCAAAGAAGCAGGCAACTTGAATTGGCCTTTGAAAGATGAGATCTATTCGTTTGTTCCAGAAGACGCAATTCTGTAGAAGGAAGCATTATGAGTGAAGGTAGCAATGAACTGGATAGAACCAAGGGCAGACTATGGAGTTTAATTAAGTTTAGAGACTGGTCTGATCTGTGGGACTATTACTGGACAATAGTAGTGTTATTGAAGAGAAAGAGTTCATTCACTCAGCACTAGTAGAGCCAAACACCGAGAATTGCAGTGGAGAAAGATTGGCCATTTTATTATGAATGGCGCCTTCCATCCATCAGGGAGCTAATCCTCCAAAGCCTGAACTCCCGAGGCTTGTAGGTTGCAGATTACAGAGGGCAAAATCACAAGACTGTGAGTCCGGGGTTGGGGTCGTGCTGGAGCAGATTGGTCGGAGGTGAGGTAAGGGTGATAAATCATTTTTTCAGATCTTGAGGACAGTTCTGGGTCTGCTCTGGAGTCCCTCTGTCTGGTCTCCTGGGAAAGTAGCCAAGGGGTTGCGCCACCTTAGGGCCCAGGAGCTGAATCATGACTTAGGTCAAGATGTTATCTTTAGCCTGTCGGAGGTCTGGACCGTGTGACCATCAGTCAGGTCCCGGTTACTGTCTTCTGCTGCCTTGGGGGTTGCTGACTATCCCAGGGAAAAGGCTAGGTCTCTGAGGAGTGTATGGAGAGAAAGGAATATGATTTCTAGAGCTAGGATTTAAAAGTAAATTTAATCAAAGTCATAAGGACCTCTGGTTTCAGTAGCGAGTATTTAGGGTAGAAACATGATGGGAACCGGTCAGTGCGATCATAATTTTTCTTTTCCCAAATACTGGTAGTCAAATTATAGTTGATCTTGAACAGGAATTTGAACTCTGTAGGTCCATTTGTATGTGGGTTTTTAAAATAAATATATACAGTACTATAAATGCATTTTATCTTCCTTATGCTTTTTCTTAATATTTTTTTCTCTAGCTTACTTTAGTGATACAGTATATATTGCATATAACATACAAACTATATATTAACAGACTGTTTATGTTATCTGTAAGGCTCATGGTCAACTGTAGGCTCTTAGTAGTTACGTTCTAGGGTGAATCAAAAGTTACATGTAGATTTTTGGCTGTGCAGGGGGTCTGTACCCCTAATCCCTGCATTGTGCAAGGGTTACCTGTAGGCTATATTTAAAATGAATAATTCACTTAATGCTTTCCCAAAGTATTGATGTGTTTGATTTGATAACTAAGAAACCCACTTACTAATAAATATGTTTCAACATATTTCGTTTTCTACTATGTTTTAATAGTGGACTTAAGCTATAATTGGAAGAGCATGTACTAGTATATGTTATTTTAAATCCATAGTTTTCTTACTAGCTTTTCATCTATACATAAAGAACTTATGTTTCATACCTAGGTCCTTTGTTTTTCATCACTGCAGTTAACCTGATTTTCGTTTTATTTTATGTGGAATACTTTCTCTACATATTTTATGCCTTTGGATATGTTATGGCTAAAAAGTAACTAGAAGAATAAACTACTCAGTGTGTTGCTCTACTGTCCCATCTAATATTAGAAGTGAGAATAAATGACTAGTTTTAAATACATAATTTAAAAAGTCAATTCTAAGAAAATATCCACATTAGAGGTTGTATTTTGAAGTTTGGCAGATTTTGCAATCAGAACAATATTTAGTTCTTGAATTCCCTGTTGGGCTGCATAATTTAGTGTCATTTTTGTGGATGAGCCATCAATTGGGATGTGGGTGTATGTTTGTTTTGCCCCACAGGGCATGTTAATTGCTTTGTACTCCCCCCACGCAACTGTTCATTCTAAGTATTTAGTCACCTTGCTAAGAGCAGGTAAAAATGAAAGCTTGAAATAAGCTATAATTATATTCAGCATTGGTGACATATTACTCTGACACAGGAATGTAAATTGAGTATGGATATAATACAGTATTAAAGCTGACCTTCTAAGTTTAAGGTAAGAAATTTGTTACTTTGTCACATGTGACCAGTGATGTATTTTTTTTCCCTTTACAAGAAGCTTCTTACATTGATTTTTTAACAAAATAACTTTGTGTTTTCCTAGGCATTTATGGAAGATTATTATTTTGGATAATTAAAAAATACTTTTCTTATCGCAAAAAATTTAAGTTGATTATAGCAAAATAAGTAAGATAATACACAAGAGCAAAATTAAGAAATAATGTATACTATCATCTACTTAGAAAGGAAATGAAACTTCTTGGGTAGAAGTGTGTGTCTACTGAGGAAGTCCTCTTGTTTAATACTATTGGTTGTGCATTTGAAAAAGTTGGTTAAAGCAGGGAATCATAAAATACATGACTCAAATATACTCTAAACTTTTATTTTTATTCAAAACATAAACGTCTATTTTTCTTCCCTTTGGACATTTGATGTGGAGCCTAGACCTTTTTTTGGAGTGGGTCCAGGCTGATGGCATGAACCACACCCCTAATGCATTACCATCCTCCTATTGGTATTTTACAGTAATACAGGAATGTAGAGGCTCTAAAAAATTTATCTGAGTATAGAGTTTTTTTCCTTTAAAAACTTTTTTTGGTGATCTCTCTCAAGCATGTACAGTTGTGTCCACATCTACTTCTCTAGCACTTTCAAAATAAGTCATCTTTTTAAAACCTTTTTTCAAAGCATTAGGGTTAGGTTTCACAGACATAGCAACTCTTTTCCCAATAATATGTTGTCTGTTTATGTAATTTTAATTAATTTATGTAATTACAGTAATAAGTGCAACTGGCAAAATGGGTTTGGAAAGAACCCAAGTGGTTGTTGGTGGGCGCAGAAGCGTGCTCGTGTGTGAGAGAGTCGACGTTAGCCTTGAATGTTGATTATGCCCCAGTGTTAGTCAGTGCTTCACGCGTGGAACGGAAACCAGCAGGTAACTGAATGAGCTGATTAGGTGGAAAATGACTAAGAATGTGTTTGTATAGCTACACGTGGATGCACACATTTCCCAGATGTGAGCAAAAAACATATTTTTGGACAAAAATAAAAAATACCACATTACTGTTTCTGCCATCTTATCTGCTCCATTAGCATTCTTTGCTTACTTTTGTCACAGTGTTTATTACACATTATTTTAATTGTTTTATTTACCTCTTCTTGGTTCTACTTCAGATTTCTCCCATCAACTCTTTACTCCCTATTATGTTTATTATCTCTATTCTTATTGTCCTTTTAAAAAAATTCTTTTGCAGTCAGAATTTTACTCCTACAGGGTTATTTATAAACTGCTCTTGAAATCAGTTTTTCATTTGCCCCCACTCCAACAGTTGACCCTTGACACTTCTCTGTTTCAAACTGTCTCTTACGATTTGTTGTAGTATCTTCACTTGCTTTTCCTTTTACTACTGTCACTGCTTTTTTTAGGTGCCTTGGTTGGAGCCTCGGCCTCTTTTCACACTGTAACAGTGGATGTTTCACGTGTGCGTTTCCAGGAAGGTGGAGTAGATTATACTTTTCCCTATCCCTCCTGCTAAGCACAACTAGAAGCATACACATTATATATGAAATCAATACACATTATATATGAAATCAATACAAGACAGTTCATAGGCTAGGGACCCAAGGAACAACATAGTGGCACGTTTTCTGGGTTTTCTTTTTCTCCTTTATCCCAGATTTGGAGATAAAGAAGTAGGCAACCCAGAAATGTCAATAGACACAGACAAATATTGCCCCAAAAGCCTGCTCTCTGAAGCCAGAGCACCACGAAAGGGGCACCAGCAAGACAGATCACTTTGACAATAACCAGTGTCTGCTCACCAAATACCACGAAAGAGAACTGTGGCCCCACCCCCACCCAACCATCAAAGTCAAGTGTGGAGCCTGGACTTAGGCTTCGGGCTGTGATAATGTGGTGCTCTTCCCTCTGCCCACTGGGCTGGTGTCCGAGGAGACTTAGCAGAGTCAAAACTTTGACTACAACCTAGTGGTAACTGCATCACCCTCTCCCCCCCCACGCCCCACTGGTGCCAATGGAGGGTACATGGCGAGTATAACAAAGCAGTCATTCTTCTCCCTGCCAGGGAGGTACCGTGGAGTCCAAGTGGGAGCTAAGACAGAGGTGCCTACCTCTGCCCAGCAGTACCAAGGAACCTCCTCTCTGAGGTGTCAGTGGAGGCCAAGTGAGCAATTTGGCTTGTATTCCCACCTGTCATTATGAAATTGGTGCCTCTCCTTCCTCCACTAGAGCAGTGTCGCAGGAAGCCACTAAAAACAGGATAAAAACAAAGAAATTCACACTGTGACGCATGGTAGTCAAACTTCTGGGAACAAAAGACAAGAGAAAATTTGAAAGCAGCAAGAGATGACCCTTTAGTTATGGGGGATAACAATTCAAAGTGGAAAACAGTTTTCAAATGATGACAGCAAAGGACGGTCAGATCAGAATCTTACGTGCTGTGAAAATATCCTTCAGGATATTTGTTGCACTAATCGGGTGGTGCTCTGGTGTAGTCTGAAGCTGGCCACCAAGCATGTTGGTTCTGGGACTGCTTAGGAGGCGCTCTGGTGCAGTCCAAGGTCAGCTGCTGCCTGTGTACAGCCCAGGGCCACCTCGTAGGAGCTACAAAGTGCTCTGTGGTTGGTGTCTCCCTGTGCTGGGCTTGAGGATGCCTGGGAATGGTATGCTGAGAACAGGCCAGCTGCCGTAGTGCCAGGCATGGGGACACTTAGCTAGTGGTACAGGGCACACCAATGCCAGCTACTGCTTGGTTGGGGTTTGTGGACCTTTGAGAGATTTTGGGAAAGCCTACAGCATGGGCCCAGGCTGTAGAGTAGCCTCTGAAAGAGGTTCGGGCTGGGTGGGTTCTCAGAGAATCACTAGGGTGGGCGGAGAGCTGTCTTATGGTTAATGGAGACTCAGACTTGGCATTGCCTGTTTCCAAAGGCTGTCTTGGGGGAGGGCTCAAGAAAGCAACAGGGGTGCCAGCAGGCACTGTAGTCCCAGACATAGTTGCCTCTCCAGCCTTCACCCTCAAGCCAAACAATTCAGTTCCTCCCTATATGTCCTGGACACTTTAGGAGCTGCTGCCCCAACCCTGGAGCTCAGAATGAGTGAGTCCCTCAGCGCATAAGTCCATGTGTGGGCCCCTAAGAGGACGCCTTGTTTTCTAGCAGCCCTCCATCTCACCCAGACTGACTTCCTGCTGATTTCATAGGCAGCTGTTTTGGGGACTTCTCTTCCCAACACTGGTAGTCTGGGTTGGGGAGCTGATGTGGGGCTGGGACCCCTAGCTCCGCAGGGGGGACTCTCCGCAGCCAAGATATCCCTTCCGATTCTTAACTGCCACATGTGGGTGTGGGACCAGGCCACTCAGCATCTCCGTCCTTTTTACCAGTCTCAAATGGCTTCTTTATATCCTTAATTATAGGAGTTCTGTTCAGGTAGTCTCCAAGTGGTTCTCAAGGGTTGTTGTTCTATAATTTAGTTGCAGTTTTAATGTGGTCATGGTAGGAGGCGAGCATCCTTGACTTGAAGTCTAATAGCCTCAGATTCTTGAAACTGGATCTCAGATTAGCACACGTGCATTTTCGCAGACCTAGTGCTGTTTCTTGGAGGCAGTCAATATGACAAAAGCCCATGGACATCATCATTGCTTCAAATGTATTGAAGTAGGTATATTAAAATTAAATGATAATAAAAGGTATATTATGCAAACATTAATGAAAACAAAGCAGTCGTGGCTATTTTAATATCAAATAAGTTAGATTTCATAGTAAAAGAAAGTGATTGATTTTTATATAGTGATAAAAGGGTCAATTCAGCAAAAGACTAAATGTGCAAGTGTCAAACCTCAGATATGACAAATAGATGAAGCAAATAATAATAGAACTGAAAGGAGAAATAGATAAGTCTACAATTATGTTTGGAGACTTCACAATACTCTTGTCAACAATTGATAGAACAACTGGACAGTATATAACTGAACATACAGAAGATCTACCGGTAATACCAACTTTATGTCAAAGGATATAATATATGTTTATAGAACACTTCCTCCAATCATAGCAGAATACGTAGTCTTTTCTTATTCCCACAGAACATATATGAAGGTAGATTATAACATGGGCCACAAAGCATACCTTATCAAATTTAAAAAAAATTGAAATAATACGGAATGTGTTCTCTTATCACAATGGACTCAAACTAGAAGTCAGTAGCAGACAGATAACAGAAAGTCTCCAAACAATTGGAAAGTAAACAACACACTTCTATATAACCCATGGGTCAAGGAAATAGTCTCAAGGGAAATAATAAAAAGTACACAGAACGTAATGAAAATGAAAATACCTTTTAAAATGTGTGGAGAACATATAAAGAAGTACGGAGAGGGAAATTTATAGCACTAAACAACAAAAATTTGAAAAGAAGGGAAGACTGAAGTCAATAGTTTTAGTTATCACCTCAAGACTCCAGAAAAAGAACCAAATAAACAAAGCAAGCAGAAGGAAGGAAATAAAAGATCAGATTAGAAATCAATTAATTTGAAAACAGGAAAACAACAGAGGGAATTATTAAAGGGTTCTTTTGAATGATTAATACAATTGTCAAACTTCTATTAATATTGATGAAGAAAAAAAGGCACACACACACACACACACACACACAAAAAAAACAGTATCAGGAATGATACAGAGAATCTCTATAAAAACCCTACATTAACAGGATAATAAGTTGCTACAAACAACCTCAAGCACACAGATTTGCAAACTTAGATGAAAAAGGTCAATTCTTTGAAAAACAGTGTACTACAACACAGCCAATATGAAATAGAATAGTCCTCTGACTATTAAGAAAATTGAATTACTATTTTAAACCCCCCCCAAAAGATCTTCAAGTAAAAATGATTTTACCAGAGAATTCTACCAAATATTTAAAGAGAAATTAATAGCACCTCTACACAATCTTTTCCAGAAAATGCAAGAGTAGGGAACAATTTGCAATTTATTTTATGAAACTGGTACTGATAGTAAAACCAGACAAACCAGACAAAGACAATATCAAAAGAAAACAAAAACCCCCAAGCCCGAAATTTATGGAACAATGTCCATCATGAATATACAGAGGTGCCAAGAAAATGTATACACATTTTAAGAAAGAAAAAAACTATTAAAATTGTAATAATTAATATATACTGATAACAAAAGATGAATACAAGTCATGTGTGTACATTTTTTGGGCACAAATATCCTTATTGTAATGGACTGTATCAATAAGGCCAAAGAAGAAAAATCACATAATCACATGAATTGATGTAGACAAAGGATTTGACAAAAACGCAACACTATTCAGGACAAAAACTCTCAGGAAAATAGGAATAGATGTTATGGATTGAATTGTGTGCCCTAGAAATGTTTAAGTCCTAACTCCCAGCACCTTAGAATGTGACCTTATCTGGAAATAGGGTCATTGCAGATGTAATTAATTAAGACGAGGTAATAAAGGAGTCGGGTGGGCTCTTACTCCAGTATAACTTATGTCCTTAAAGAAGAAAAGACAGCCAAGGAGCCATGTGATGACAGAGGTATGGAAATCCTGTATTAACAGGCACCACCCGGAGTTAAGAAGAGGCAGGGAAGGAGTCTACCCAGTGTTTCAGAGGGAACCTGGCCCCGCTGATGGTTTGAATTGGGGCGTCTAGGCTCCAGAAATGTGAGAAGAAATTTTTGTTGATTTAAGTCATCCCCTTTGTGGTACTTTGTTACAGCAACTCTAGGAAACTAATACTGAGGGGTGCTTTCTCAACCTGATAATGCAAATCTACAAAAATCCAACAGCTAATAGTATATTTAATGGTGAAAGACAGAGTGCTTTTTCCTCAGGGTGGGAACAAGGCAAGGATGTTTGTTCTAACCAGTTATTCAACGCAGTACTAGAAATTCTATCCAGAGTAATGAGGCAAGAAAATGAAATAAAAAGAATGTGAATCAGAAAGGAAAAAATAAAAGTGTCCCTATTTACAGATGACATGATTGTTTACATAGAAATGTTTAAAGTTTCTATAAAAACTAGAACTCATCAGTGAGTTCCACAAGATTGCAGGATTCGAGATAAATAAAAATCAGTTCTATTTTGCATGTTAGAAAAGGTTCTAGAGATCTATTATATAACCGTGTGCATATAGTTAACCATGCCATACTGTACACTTAAATATTAAGAGGGTAAATTTATGTGATGTGGGTCTTTTTCAAACCTGAAGAACAAATCAGTTGTATTTCCATATAGCAGTGAACTTTTGGAAAACAGCACCATTTAGGACTGTTCAAGAAAATACTCTGGTATAAATCTAACAAATTGTGTACATAGGACTCTTATGCTGAAAATTACAAAATGATGAAAGAAATCAAAGAAGTGCTAAATAAATGGAGAGACATCCTGTGTTCATGAATGAGGAGACTCAGCTCCATTTTCTTGGTCATTTTGAGTTGCTGGCAGAATTCAGTTCCTTGCAATTGTGGGACTGGTGTCCCTATTCCCTTGCTAGCCTCAATTTAGGGTCATCTCAGCTTGTGCAGTCTTCCACTGTCTTTAAAGGCTATAAAGGCAGGCTGAACCCCTCTGATGCTTTGAATCTCTTATTTCTTCCACCTCATGTCTCTTACTCATCTGGGAAAGGGTCTCAGATTTTATTAAGAAGAATCATGTAATTAGATTGGACCTACCTGGATAATCTAGGGTAATGTCCCTGTTCCAAAATCAACTGATTAGCAACCTTAATTCTATCTACAATTTTAATTCCCTTTATAATCTCTTTGCTCTGTAAGGTAACATAGTCATATATTCTGGTGTTAGCATTGTCATCTTTAGGGGACAAAGGAGCGATTATTCTTCCTACTACGTACGTTTGTCTGATTCTTTAATGGCTTCCCATTCCCCATGGCATGGTATACAGTTCATTTCAAAATCAAGCTCCTTCCTGCCTGTGTGCTTTTGTCTCTGATTCAGCCACTGTGGTGCTCAGCACAAGCCCCACCTTTCACATTTCGTGTCTTTGCACATATTCCCTCCCGCAGAGAACCCTCTCTTCCTTTCTGTGACTTATCCTTCAGGACTCAGGTCAGACATCAGCTGCTTTGCTCCCAAGAGGTAGATGCTGTACCTTCTGTCTCATTAGCACCGTGATTATAGCACTTATTACATTATGGAAATAATTTTGCTCAACATTTGTTTCAGCCATGAGTCTGTGATCCTCTCAAGGGCAGAGTGCATGTTTTATTCAGTTTTGTATTTCTCTTACCTCGTACAGTATCAAGCACTCAGTCAACCCTTACTGAAGACTTACTGATTTTGTTAATGAAACACGTGAGTTTAGTAGTAATGAAGCATCACCCTGCAGCCCCAGTCAGTCAAGTCCTAAATAAAGCGTGATGTAGGACAGTGTCTCCAGATTCGTCATCGTTGGTTCAGTGTGCAATCAGAACTGATGTTCCTGGCGTGAAGTGGGCATGGGCGCCATGAGGCTGCGTAAGCACGGCATCTCTTGGTGCCTTTTTCTCTGTCCAGGAAGTAAGGCAACGAACCCGGGCATCAGCAGACCTAGGTGCTGTGCTAAGTGACCCTCATGTCTCTCTGCTTGTTCCTTTCCTTATCTATAAAATTGGAAGGAGATTCAGTTTCATTCTAAAGCCATTTATTCATTGTCGTGTGTCCCAGGTGCTGGAGATTTAAAGACAAATAAGAAATGGTTCTGCTTCTCCAGGTGTACACGTCAGGTGAGATTGCCCTTAAGAACTGGTAGGGAGGTTTATTCCAGCTCTGACAAGCCATGATGCATATGTCTTTCCCTTCTTCAGGGGACATTTAGTAATAGAACTAATAACTTTAATTTTAGTCTGTGGGGAATAATACACTGAAAGTACTTTGCTCCTTTGGCCAGGAAGTAAATCTGAGTTCTAACCATTGTCTCTTCTGCTCAGTGAGTTGACTGCATTTGCCTCATAAAGACGACAATACCTTGGAAAGCACTTTGCACACTTCTGATTTCATCCTTGTTCCTGGAAGCAGTAACTGAATTTCAAAGCCTAAGCTGCTTTGAACATTTAAAGGTCATTTGAACATTTAATCCTATAGACCTGCTCTCCCTCCTCTAATTTTTTTTCTTTTCCTACAGTTTCTTTTCTCCTACATTGAGACCCCTACTAGGAAGTGCTAAATGGTAAAGTTACTCTTGAAGCAATTAAGAGAAGTGTTTGCTATTTCCTGTTAGAGAATTTTAATAGGTAGATTTTTGTGTTAAATTAGTACTTAGCACATTACTTTTTGCTGTTTTAAAGCATTTTTTTTTTTGCCAATACAAATGCCGTACTAATCTCTGTCATTTCTATTCATGAAGGAAAAACATTTGCACAGTGCTTACTCATCCATGAATGCAGTTTATAGTTAAACCACGTAATGCCTGATGGTACTAGGATGACAGGCACAGAATAAATAGTACAGATTTTGTTTCCTGAAGATTGATCATTTAGAGATCAGTTGATAATTTATTTTCCAGGTTGTTTCTTACACTGATGATGAGAAATTTTATACTTTTGTAGAAAGCTATGGATTTCAATAAACCTCTGTCAGGACCGCAGACCTATCTACTCAATATCACTTTTTATCTTGAACATCTTTTCCCGAAGAGATAGGAACTGATATTGGCCCCTTTCCTTAAAAATAATATTGCTGAAAATAGTAGTGTTGGAGGCAAAGGTTTTGAGAGAACGGGTTTGTGGGTGACAGCGTGTTAATATAAGAGTCTGTTGACCTAACAAATTTTTAAGAAAACAGAGACTTTTTATGCCTACTTAATTTGTGTTTCAATATTTTTCAATAAGTACTTTTATCAACTTCCTTTTTATGTTTAAATATTACAGTGTTTCTTTTGTTATCAAGTATCCTAGTTTCATCACTCCACACCCTGACCCACTTTTTTGATGTTGTTTTTGATGTTTTATGAAATGTAAAGTGTAACCTGCCTTTAATAAGGCTGTTACCAGCCTCTCTGATTTAATTGTTGTTGATAAATTAATTCCCACCATGAGTTAGAAGATTATAGTATAAAGTGATTGGGTATGATGCCTCTTTACATTCAACTTTAAGTTTGTTTTGTAGAGAATTAGTTTACATGTAATATACCTGAGTCGACATAAGTTTTACTTTAATTCATATTCTACAATGTAGAAGAGAGTTATCTAGGGGGTCCAGAAATGGTTGATTTGAGAACTTCTGTAGGTCTTAGTATTGTAGCTATAGTTATATTAGTGGTGATCAATTTTAAAAGTAGATATGTTCTATCATTAATTACTCAGACCACCTGACTTGATTTACCTGAATTGATATGGTTCCTGAATTTTATAGTGGGCTCCGAGATAAGCATATTAAATACAACAAAGTCTTTTTGTTATACCATGTTTCCCCCAAAATAAGACCTAACCGGAAAATAAGCCCTAACATGATTTTTCAGGATGACATCCCCTGAACATAAGCCCTAATGTGTCTTTTGGAGCAAGAATTAATAAAAGACCTGGTCTTATTTTCATGGAAACATGGTATTAACATAATTTTAAATTAGTTTGTGTACTTTGGGATAAGGCAGTTTTAGGAATAGTAACTTGATTGTCTGTAGTGGTAGAAGGTGATAACAATATGAATCCACCTACACATTCATATGCACTTTAGAAAGTCTTTCTGTGTGTACTTTCGAATATGGAGATTGTTGAGAACTCACTTCAAATAAGCACTGGAGTCCCACTGTGCGGTACTAACCCAGGAAGGCCTGATGAGCTGTGTGCACACAGCTCAGTGCCAGCCCAGGGTAAACCCTCAAATTACTCCTTGATTTCAAGCTTCCCTGCTGCGTGTGAAATAAGAATAAACAGAGAACAGGAGTCAACAAGGCAAACAGTTAAGCGGGATGCTGGAGGTGTTTTCATGAAACATGAAAGTAAGCATTGAAATGCCTACAGGTAATCTGTCTGTTGCTGATAGTACAGAGTAAACTCTTCACTTTTGACGTAGCATTCTGGTTTGAAAACACTAAGTATCATGTAACTTTTTTCTCACCTTAACTATAGTAGCGATCTTCAGTCTTTTCTTTTTACAGAGAGTATCTTAACTATTTAAGTGCATTCTTGAATTAGTTATTCCATGGTTTTCACAGAGAAGTGATGAGTAAAATAGTCTGACAAAAGTCTGCCAATCTAAATGGCAAATTGCTTTTTTGGGGGGGAGGTAAAAATTAGAAATTTTGAGTGTTTATAAGTGATTAAGCTATGCTCACAGAAGTGTACACGTAAAGATGGATTTTTAAACAGTATTTTTATTTTCACATAGAATGTTGCATTTGGTTTTTACCCTTCTTATTTTCATGGGAAATGTTTTCTTAAGTAAGAAAATCGTACTATATCTTGGTATATGACTTAGAATTGTTTTTATTCCTTATAATGCAATGCTTTTGATTATTGGATGAATTTTCTTTTTAGCATTCCATTTTCAAAGGCTATATACATACACATATAAAACATACATACAAATATATACAAACACATGTATACAAAGAAATATACACACTCGTATATCAGATTGTTACCATTATTTTATTTACTGACTTAGGCTTTCCAAATCACCACTGAAAAAATGTAGTAAATTATACGAAGTCATTCTCTTATGTAATCAGGGTTAGTTTTTGTCTATTGGCAGAAATGTCCTAATTACATACAGAACTGATTGTATTTATGCGTTTATGGAATAGAGGCTATTTTGTTAAGATGAAACTACTCATTTAAAAATAATGAAGAAGGCTTTTTAAAAAATAATTGAATTTTGAAACTTAGGAAATTCTTATTATTTATAAGGATCCATTTTAGAGATTTGGGAAATTCTCTCAAAACATCCCTCTTCAATATTTTGATAACATTTTCAGTAATCTTTTTCCTCATGTAGATGTGATTCTTCCCTCTTTAAATCTTACTCACATGCCCAATTTTCTGCTCTTTGCAATAGTCCAAAGGGAGGCTTACCCAGTGGCATGCTGGGAAATATATAATAGGCAGCTCTCTGGGTTGGGGGAATTGCTCTGATTGGCAGCATTCTCTGAATTCTATAGTGTAAATACTTCCAACGTATCAGACTTTTAGGTACTGACATGATGTCGCTGGACGTGGAGCCGTTGAAGAGGTGAACACGCTCAGCTCTCACAAGCCAAGTGCAAGCTGGGCTCAGCACACCACTGGCTTATCCCGTCTGTGCTCCTGTCACGACTAAGGCTATGAATCATCAATGGCTTTGTACATGGTGTTATTTTGTGTTTGGGATTAGAATGCAACAATCGTCAAATAGTTGTGATAGTATTATCGTGATACTTCAAACTTAGAATACTGACTTAGCGTATAACTATCTTTTTTCCTGACTTTCAGTTGGGTTCAAAGCTTCGGACATGAGGGGCTTGGATTATTACTAGACATTTTAGAAAGACTGATTAGTTGCAAAATGTAAGTATTGCTAATTATTTTCAATTAAGCTACATGTGCATGTCTTGTTATAATTCTAACTCTGATATCTTTAATGCCAATGCAGACAAGAAAAAGTTGTAAAGAAGAATCAGCACAAAGTCGTACAGTGCCTTAAGGCTTTGATGAATACACAGGTATGTACGTAGGTAATCACATTGTAGTTTTTCTTTACCATTTCTATAGAATTTTTAAGAATTAGATTGTGTAATAAAGAATTTGTGTTAAAGTGATACACTGCTGTGATATGCTGTTTGGTACATAATGGAAAAAATACTGAATTCTATTGATTTCCAGCTTTGTATGAGAATAACTATCTCCTAGCAGAGAAACTTGGAGATGAATGAACCTTCTTCTGGTGCTTAACTGCTCATGAGTAGATTAATTCTCTCTCCCTTCCTTAACCTCCCTCTCTCTCTCTCTCTCTCTCTCTCTTAGTTTTCAAAACTATAGCGTGAATCAGATTTGAAATTATACATGATTATTAAATGTGGTCTGCACTAATATTTATTACCAAAGAATCAAGTTGGGAAGACTTAGCTTTTATAGTCTAGGAATTTAAATCTATGATGAAATTAATGAAAAGAAATGTAGCAGGTCTGAGAAATGGTGCAGTGAGCTTCACACAAGTACTACTGAGACCAAATGTAATAAGGCAGCTCTGCAGAGTGTGCATAGTTAAAGAGGATACATTAGAAGAGAGAAACACTTTAAGCTCTTTACTGAAGTTAGGTTTATCTGACAGTGTTTCTTTTGCATTGTTAATTGCAGAAATTACTCTATCCCCTGCCATGTCTTTAGCTCCAATGTCTAAACACATCTGACTCAAGGTGTGTGAGTAATGATAGGTAAAATGTCCTCTCCTGCTGTCCAACAACTAAAACACCTATGGTGGTATGAAGATTTGTGTTTTATAGCAGAACTCTCTCTATATTTCTGATTAATTTTATTTTTAGTATTTTGCCTTATTTTCATTTTTAGAATAAATCTTTAGAGGACTACACACTTAAGTACTGATAAATTATTAACATTTATTTTCTGTATTTTTTTTTTTACTAAATGTAGTAAATACTGGTTTTCTAGTTATTTTTATCTAAATGAATTATTTATGTGTTTTTCAACATTTCCTAGGGCTAAGTTTTCTATTTTTTTAAAAGATTTTATTGGGGAAAGGGAACAGGACTTTATTAGGGAATAGTGTGTACTTCCAGGACTTTTTTCCAAGTCAAGTTTTTGTCCTTTCAGTCTTAGCCGAGGAGGGTGCCATTCAGCTTCAAGTTGTTGTCCTTTCAGTCTTATTGTGGAGGGTGCAGCTCAGCTCCAGGTTCAGTTGTTGTTGCTAGTTGTAGGGTGTGCAGCCCACCATCGGTTGCGGGAGTCAAGGAATCAAACTGGCAACCTTGTGGTTGAGAAGATGCACTCCAACCAACTGAGCCATCCGGGAGCTCAGCGGCAGCTCAGCTCAAGGTGCCGTGTTCAATCTTAGTTGCAGGGGGCATAGCCCACCATCCCTTGCGGGACTCGAGGAATTGAACTGGCAACCTTGTGGTTGCGAGCCTACTGGCCCATGTGGGAATTGAACCAGCAGCCCTCAGAGTTGGGAACATGGAGCACTAACCGCCTGAGCCACTGGGCCGGACCCTATAGAATATGTTTTAAAAATAATTGAATAAAGCAATCAGAAACTGCTGATAGGGAGAGGTCTTCCCGTACTGTGAGTACATAGTATTAGTACTGCTTTAGGGGGCTCCTTTTAAAGTGAACATATAGAAATTGAAAATTTCATAGTGATGGAAAGTCTGAGTGTAGAGAAAACCCAGAAACATTTTTTCAAACCAAAGGGGCATATGGATCATAATTTGAATTTGAGAAGAATATCATGGGTAAAGTGAGATTGTGTGTAGAAGATACTATTCCTACTTGGTTTGAGACTGAATTGGAGAGGGAGTAAACTGTGTTCATATTCTAATTAATATAATGTAAATTATTCTCTTATAATAACATTGTGTCGCTTGTAGTTTGTGTATGTGGGGCTGAAATATACCGTTATTTGCCTTTATTGTTATCACCTGTGCTAATAAGAATGAAACATTTTTACTCGTACTTGGAATTAGTACTGCCTGAAATTTTTGGTAAAAATGTTTTTCCCCCGAGACTGGTTGATGACTTTCCCCATACCTCGCTGTGTAGTCTTTACAAGGGATCACTGAATGATGAACAATACAGGCTTTAAGAGAAAAGTGTGGTCCCTTATTCTGTACTAGAAATTATTTATATAATTAATGAGCAGATCTGTTAGCATATGACAGTAAATTTCTTACAACACTAAGTTAGACTAGTATGTTTTAAATGGGAGAATATTGTGACTATCAGGATGGAAAGTTAATTTAAATTCAAAAGTGATTACAAGAGGGCCTTCATTTTAGTCAGTTAACTCTTTGTGGGTGGCTTTGAGGTGTACATCCCCAGCCAGGAGGTTTGTTCCTGAAGTCAGCACCTTCCCCAGGTTCCCTCTGCTGCTGGGATTCAGTCACTGTGGAGGTTGTTCCGCACCAGTATTCATGTAATGTAGGGTATCCTGCACGAGGTCTTAGGGTATCAACCTTCTCCTGCCTAAGGCATCTTCCATGGCCTGAAATTCCACCTATTAGGTAATAATAGGCCTCATGTAGAATGCAAATGGAACCTGGCATCAGTCCTCATTTTAGAACCCTGGAGTTTTCATATAATCCAGAGTGTTCATATAATCCAGAGTGGGTCTTTGACATTCTGTAGCGAGACATCCTGAGGCCTTCCAAATTTTGTCATCACTTCTCTAACCTCATACATAGCCTTCATTTCATGCACTTTCCATGCCAGCGCTGGTAGGTTGACTATTTCTCTTACAGAGTCAACGGTTTTTGTTTTGCTTTGTTTTGTGTTTTAAATAATTGAAGGAGATTAATTTTACACCAGTAGGCAGCAATTCTGTCTCTAGTTCTAGAAGCTGAATAGTGGCAATCTGGCTTCATTCCAGACTTAAATGACCACTACAAATTTTTACATTAGCAAAATCAGAGAATCTTGCTTATGATGAGGTTTGGGGTGGTGGTAGTGGGGGAGGGGGTCACAGGATAATGGTTAGAACCTGAGATCAGAGAATGCTGCTATTTCACCCTTCACAGATGATGGTTTAGGGCCTGAGGACTTGCCGGAGAAGTAGGTAGTGTCACTTGGAGGAAATCAGAGGAAATTGGTGTGAGTTGCCTTGAGTGGCTGGAGAATACAGAAGGGCAGGCGCTAGCTAAGGATAGCCAGGCAGGTGGGAAACGGGGAAATGCCGGAGGCAAGCTGCTCTCAGTCCTCAGCTTTCTTAGGATGAGCTAGTCCTTTGGTACTTGATAATCCTTGGCAGACTTACTTTTTGAATTGGATCTAAGGGGCACTTTATAAGCCTCTGACAATTCCCCGGAATGATTTTCGAGGCATATCTTAGTCTTTGGCCCCATGCCCGCTTTTTCATTCTTCGTTTGCAGGTGTGAAAGAGCCCAGGCCATCACAAAAGTGAACATTTCCTAGCCAGTTGAGCTGTCTCTAAACTTATCCCCATCACCAACAAGACAGGGAAGCCTTTCCCCAAATCATCCCCTGGCGCCCTGGACCCGTCTGCTCATCCCTTTTCCTTTGTACCTGTGTTCCCTAGATAATGGTCTGAAGCAAATACAGTATTTCAGTACACTGTGAGGCTTCTTTATATTAATGCCGTTTACAATAGAAAATTATAAATAAAATTTCCTAGCACTGAAAGCATTTGGGTCTATGCTTGTTATAGATTCAACTTTGATGCCCATAACTAGTGCTAATTTTGAGTGTAAGCCATAGTTCTTGGTCTGTAATTGGGATTAAGGTCCTTTTTAGTGCTTAGTAGTAACTGTAATAACCAATTTCTCACTCTGTAGAAGGGTCCTCTGGGATGCATGGTCGATAAATAGCATTGTTTTCTTGCTTCTCTTCATTCTCTGTTAGCGATGCTTGTCTTCCATGGATTGTAAGCAGGCCTTAAGAGAAGTATACGTGCTTAAATCAAAACACTAAGTCATTAATATAACCACGTATCTTCTAATTGGATGTGACGTCCCGGCAGTAATGAATAAACTTTGTCCTTATCATCCCATGTTTATAATGCGTTTACAACTGCACTGTCTTCCTGACGGTAAAATATTCCAAGGAGAATATACCAGGGGTACCAAAAAATGTATGAGCACTTTGGCCAATGTTGCCCAAGCAGTAGTTCGCCATAATCAGAAATGCCTGGACGCTGATGGTAACCACTTTGAGTACCTCTTGTCATTGCAGATGTCAAACGTGACTTGTATTCATTTTTTGTTATCAGTATGTATTATTACAATTTTCATAGTTTTCGTTTCTTAACATGTGCATACATTTTTTTGGTATCCTCTGTATACACTCCTAATGGCAGTTTCCACGTGGTGTGTGCCCAAATCATCCTTCAGCTTTGCCCGTTTATGAACTAAGTGTTACTCTCTGGGCCTACACTGTATATGCTGTGGTTGCTGTATGTATGTGGCTAGTCTGAATTGAGATGGGCTGTAAGTATAAAATGCACACTGGATTTTGAAGAAGAAAAGTAAAATATCTCATCGATAATATTTTATTTTGACTATATGTTGAAATGATAATATTTTGGATGTATGGGAATAATTCTATTAAAAATTAGTTTTGCTTGAAAATTTTGCCATTGCACATGTCGTTCACAATATATTTCTCTGTGCCCTTACTTGTGGTACATTTCTTACCAACCCTCCTTCCTGAAGAAGATCCTCATGGCCTCAGGTCAATTTCAGTATCTGACTGTTCATTTTGGATGTTTATGTCAGGAAATCTCAATAGTTCTCACTGTTTCTCTCTTTCTCCACTTGCCACTTATCTGTGTTATAATACTAGTCAATATTGTTGTAAAATCCCCTTTGAGAGGTTCTGTATTTGGTTGGTTCTCACAGTTTTTGATATAAAGTGTATATATACTTCTATGAATTTTTTTAAGGATGTTACACATTCTTTATACTTTCCAACTTTTCTAGGTGTAAAAATATCTTATCCAATAGACATGTTTTAATAACTGCATTTCTTTCAGGATACTGATTTTTTTTGTTTTTGTTTTTTTAACTAACTTAACATTTAACCTCTTATTCCCAACATGTTATAGTATGGCTTGGAAAGAATTATGAGTGAAGAGAGGAGTCTTTCTTTATTAGCCAAAGCCATCGATCCGGGGCACCCCAATATGATGACAGATGTGGTTAAACTCCTCTCTGCAGTGTGCATTGTAGGGGAGGAAAGCATGTGAGTCTTCTCAACTTACTTCTCTAATTATATATTGATTTCACCCAATATGATTCATTTAACGTTTTCATTATCTATTCTATTTGAGACTCTATAGAATATAAGGAAATGAAGTATGCTTACGCAACTGATTTAGATTCGTATTGGCCGCACAGAAATGTTTAAGTAATGATTACCTCTCTTAATCAATATAGTAGTGATGGGCTAATATGTTTCTGTGAAAAACTGACTTCTTTGTCATTTATTTTGAACTGTTCTGAACTCAAACCCCAAGTAAAAATCCTAAATGAAGATTTTTGAAACATAATAAAATGGTTTTAGTTTCTTATGTGATTTTTTCCCCCAGATAGAATTAATTGAAAGTGTAGGTCACGTACGGTCTCTTGTAAAAACAAAATCATACTATTTGAAAGTCAATAAGGCAGATTCAGAAAGTGACATAGGGAATAGTACTTTCCTAGTTGAGGATATGTAGTCCTTGACCATAAAATATATACTAAAGCTTTAAACTCTAAAGACATTATTCACATTTGTTAGGGATTTAACTGAAAGACCATTTATTATACACATATTAAAAAATATTTATAATGATAAGACTTTTTTCTTTTAAAGAAGATTAGGAGTTCTTGTTACAAAGTAGCATTGAGAAATTATTTTAAAATGTTTATTCAAAATTATAAAGATATAAAAACTGAACAACCAAAAGAACAAACAGAAATCACCCTCTCGTACAAGGGTGGGCAGAGCTGTGTAGGTGGGACCTGCTGTGCCCGTTTGGAAATTGCCCTTGTGGTGATCCCGATGGGGCTGGTGACAGTTGAGCTGCTCAACTTGGGCCGAGGTGGAGAGTCAGCAGGCACCACTCAGCCCTGTCCCCTGTCCCCATAGATACCTACAGTGCCTCTCTGTGGATGTCATCTATAATCCCGACATGCAAAGCCAGGCATACAGCTTCAGTACTTTCCATATCAAGGACGTGTTAATTTTGGCTGTAGAAACCTAAGAGGGAATTTAATGTGTGCACATGTACTTTCTGTGCTTCCCCCTCCCTTTCGTTGTCTCTGTCTCCTTCTCCATCCCCCTCCTTCTTTCTCCCTTTCTCCCCGACTTCCTTGTACTTTTTCTCTTTTCTTTCCCTTTCCTCTTCATTTTCCCTCTTCTTCTACCTCTCCTTTCCCCTCTCTTTCTTTATCCTCTTTTTCTTTTTTTCTCTTCTACTTCCTCTTGCCATAGTTCCCTATTTTATTATTTCTTGATTTCAGAATAGTTTTCAAAATGATGGACATAACTTTTAGGACCACATGTCTACGTCCGCGAAGTATGTGAGCTTCTACAGTATGTGAGATTCTGTTAACACAACAGTTTTTATTTTATCTTTTTAAGGTGGAGGAAGTAGAGTCCTTTTGTGACTATTAAGTTTTATATTTGACTAAAACTCCTTACTACCATATATTTTTGGCTACCAGAACTTCACTTACTTATAGTCGAGTGGAAGTAAAGTGTAGTGGGTAACAGCATTTGTGTAATGCTCACTACACAGACTATGGTTTTAGATCCGTGATTTACCATTTAATAGATGTGAGACCTTGGAGAAGTTGCTAAACCTTTTTCTACCTCAGTGGCCTGATTTTAATATGGGATAATATTAGTACCTACCTCTTAGAATTATGTACTTGAGAATGAGTTACTATTTGTGAACTGGTTCAAATGGTCCCTGTGGTGTGGTAAGCACTGTATAAATGCTTGATAAATAAACATCATTATAGGGTAATTATGAGGAATAAATAAATCAAAACGTGTAACATGCTTAGAACAGTACTTGATACATACTGTGTACTCAGTTAGCTACTTTTCAAATGTTACTGGTTGCTTTGGAGTAGTGATTCCAGAGTTCAGTAGATTAGTTCATTGTATTTTGACATTTGGGTTATTTGCTGTTTGCAATTTAATTAATAATTTCAAAATTTCCAATAGCCTAGAAGACGTTTTAGAAGCTTTAACGTCAGCTGGAGAAGAAAAAAAAATTGACAGATTTGCTTCTATTGTGGAAGGCCTTCGGCACAATTCAGTTCAACTGCAAGTATGTTTCACGCATATCGTACATATTGTTTTGTAATCGTTTTCTGACAGGTTTATATTTAACCCTATAGTATGAAACCCTGCGTGCCATTTAGTATTTTGTAGCATTTTAAATAAATGTGTAGACTTCTAATTTATACTGAATCATAATTTATCTTAATAGATGCAACTTGGTGTATACCTATGATTATTTTCATAGCTTACTTTCTAGAATTTGAGTTAGTAGACGTCTCTGTAAAATAGATAATCAGAATCCCATTCATTATTTATTCTATGTAATTCTCATTGGTTGATTATTATAATTTTGAAGAAATTTTGGCATTTAAATGAATGATGGCTTCTCATTGTATTAGTTTTTATATCTGAAAAGGTGAGAGTGTACGTGAGTAATAATGAGGCCCAATAGATACTTACAGGGATTTTCACAAATGCCGACATGCTCCCTGACAGTCTTGTTTAGGCTTTAACATTCTAGTGTCCACGCTGCACAACTGATCTTCATTTACTTTCTCCTTAAGAAGAAAAAAAAAAAGAGGCAAGAGTTTTTAATGCCTTTAATTATTGTTACAATCATTCCTAATCAAACCTGAGTATATTTGAGGAAATATTGATAAAAATGTTTTCCGACGTAAAAAAAATCAGCAAATGTTAGGGACTGTCAGATTGATTGTGTCATTTCTGATGACAGTGTTTGAGTGGCTGGTGAGGCACGCTGTTGTTGTGATTTGTTTCTCCGTGCAGTGGGCAGGCTTGAAGATCTGAGTATATGGTCTAATAGCATGGGTCCAGGTGCTGTAACCTCTGGCAAAGAGCCCGTCCTTACTCACACGGGCCTGGCAGGGGGCCTGGGGGTCTGGGATGTGTCGTCCACAGCTGATACAGACCCTGCTCTTGTACTTGCTTGGTGTGTGAGGGTCTTCTAATTCATACATCATCACATACATAATTCACACATACACCTTTTAATTCATACATCCCTTCTCCATTTTCATCCGTCTCCAGGTTTCCTATTCACTACAAGGCTAATTAGCGAAAAGTAAACTGTAAAGAAATTTAGTAGAGAAATTATGTGAATTTCCTGCAGTACTCATGTTACTTTGTACATATACAGTATTTGTACCAATAACAGTAGATTATTAGACTAATTTTGGTTATTTGTGCGTCATGTTAGAGATCATGTTTAATTTTCAAAATCTCGTTTATGAAATGTAATAGTCACATTTAAACTTTATCCCTAGAGACTTTTTATATTAATGTATACTTTTGGCATCTAATCCCATACATTGTGTAGGAGTGGAAGGTGTAGTTTCTTGTGAGGAAAGGATACACTTCTGAGTCAGGCGGGCTTGAATTTAAGTCCCAGCTGTTCACATCATAGCTGTGTGACTCTGGATCACGTCCCGAACCTCTTCTATAGCTCAGTTTTCTCAGTTGTAAGATGGAGATAATATCCAAACCTTCTCATTATTGATGCAAGGATTACATAGGATAATGTGTTTAAAATGCTTAGGCAGTGTTTGGTCCTTCAGCAGAAGTGTTGAGTAAAAGCCAGCTTGAAAAATTTTGTTAAATTAAAAAAGCAAAGTCAGTGGACAGTGGAGATTGAAAACAATCTTTGCTTTTTTTTCAGGAACATTACCAGTATCGATATTAAAATTTGTATTTAACTATACAGCCCATCAATTACCCTCTTGAGCATCTATCTCCGGTTAAGGAAAATTGATGTTCACACAAAAACAAATTTTTTCAGCAGCTTTATTTGTCACAGCCCCTAACTTGAAAGAACCTAGATGTCCATCAACAAGTGAATGGTTAGACTATCGCATATCTGTACCACAAATACTACTCAGCAGCAAAATGGCATGAATCATTGATACATATGACAACATGCATGCATCTCAGGAGAATTATCCCGATTGAAAAATGTCACTTCTAGAAGGTTACACACTGTATGACTCCATTTATATACTGTTGCTTCAAGTAACCAAATTATAGAGATGGAGAACAGTACAGTAGTTTGGGATGGAGTCTGGAAAGGTGTCAATTTTGGCCGTGAGTATCAGGAGGGTGTCTTGTGTGGTTGAAACAGTTCTGGTGGAGATGGATATACAAATTTGCCTGTGGTGATGGTTATACAAATCCAACACGTGATAACGTTGCATAGAACTGCATACGCATACACACATGAGTGTGAAGCTGGTAAAATTGGAACAAGCTCTGTGGAGTATACCAATTTGAATTTCCTGGTTTCGGTGCGGTGCTCTAATTATGCAAGCTGGTACCACAGGGTGGAAGTGTGTGAAGAGTACTTGGGGTCTACCTGTACATTTTTTTTGTAACTTCCTATGAATATATAATTTTTTTCAGAGGAAAGTGTTAAAAAAAAATGTTTGTAAAATGGGTCCCAATTTCATTTACAACACTATTACATTACTTGACATTTTAAAGCTGTGAGGGAAGGGATGGAGAACAGCTTGTTAAGAACGTAGCCAAGTTTTGTCTCAGTAAATGACATGATTCACTCATTAACTGGAAAGTTTTGAGTATTGCAACCTTATAATTCTTGGTTATTTGGCATATTAAGTATGTTTCTAGCTCCTGGACATTCAGGTAATCTGTCTGATCTTTAAAACTTTTAATTTTTTAGTGTATGAACTTGAAGGCAAACTACATGAATTGAAAAATTCTTGGGTAAATTTAGTTATTTTTGTTATGAGTGGTTACTCTAATTTTACTGAATATGCTGTCGTGGAAAAAAAGATTTCTATAGTTAGGATACAGTTATATTTAGCTAGTAAATATCTATGTAATTCTTTGAAAGAAAACTGTCAATTAAAAATTTGAAATTAAGATTATAGAAGACATTAAGACTTGAAGAAATTAAAAAATACATCTGTCTAAAGGCTTGATATAGTTTTGAAGTGATTTCTTTTTTTAACAGCTTTATTCAGATGAAATTCACATTATATAGTCTATCCACTTTGAATAATACTGGGGATGTCCAAAAAATGTGTACCATGACTTGTATTCATCTTTTGTTATCGGTATATATTATTACAATTTTAGTACAATTTTTTCCTTTCTTAAAATGTGTATACATTTTTTTGGCACCCTCTGTACAGCTCAGTGTTTTTATGTATATTCACAGAGTTGTGCAACCCACATCACAATTTTAGGACATTTCACTACCACACCCCCCAAAAAATCTCCTCATCTCTAAGCCTTCACCTTATAATACCCTTATTCCCCCAGCTCTAGGCACCCATTAATGTATTTTCTATCTCTATAGATTTTCATATTCTAGACATATGGTATAAATGAAATTGTACAATTTCTGGGCCTTTGTCACTGGCTTCATTCACTTAGCATAATATTTTCGAGGTTCATCCATGTTTATAACATGTATCAGAACTTCCGTTTTTTTATTGCCACATTATATTCTATTGTATGGATGTACTACATTTTGTTTATCATTTGTAATTTGGTGGACATTTGGGTTCTTTCTACGTTTTAGCTGTTATGAAAAATGCAGCCATGGATATTTGTGGAGATGATTTCCTTTTTAATGAGTGCTTATTTGCCATATTTAGTACAAGGTGATAAGGGTGAAAAGCAGGGGACTAACAGCAACGTCTCCTTTTAATCGTTGTAGACGTGACCTGTTTGATTCAGTTCTTGAGAAATTTTTACCAAGATATAGGTGGCTGGTCACATTTGCTTAAATGAAACTAATTGCCTTAGTTACAAGTAATTATATTTCCTTTTCATGATTAGAACGGTTATTTTTGGAAGTCCTATAGACGTTAAAATAAATTTCTGATACTGTTCTTAAAGTTTAATTTTCATTGAAAAGTGAAAGTTCATTGTAGCATCATATAAATTCATTTCTTTCTCTTTTTTTCTGAGAAGTTCAGGTTAAATTTGCATGCTCTTGATCAAGAGTAGAAAATGGAAAGGATTGTTAATTCTCACTTCCCTTACTCAATCATTTTGTTGTGGGTTTTTACTCTTTAATTGAGGTTTCCTGTTACTATGAAGCTTAATGTGTCAGATCGCTAGGCGGTGACAAGCTTAAGTTAAGAGAGATCCCATTTTCTAGATAGCTAACCTGGGGGAAAAAATAAATGGATTCTGTTTTCTGGGATTGCTGATTGTGCACTATTTTGTTTAAAATGATCAAGCAGCACTTTGGTAATACCTAAAGGTACTTTCCTCTTGGGGTTTTTTCTGAATTTTCTACCAATAAAGTATATTTTAAAACGAGCTGGTTATCAATTTCCCCATAAAGCTATTGCTCTAAGTGACCATTTTACTCTATTATCTATATAGTTTGCATTTAGTAAAACATACTAGTCTGGGTGATATTAGCAGATCACCAAATTAAAAATAAAACTTGTTTATTGTTGAGTAAAATAGAAACCAGGTGTTTGCTTTTAAATTGGGGAAAGGGGAGTTAGTAAAATAAAAAAGAATTCACTATTTTGTTGCAAAGTATATTGATAACAAAGTACTTTTTAAAGGAGGATAGTTAGATTTTTCTTGAGTCTGAAATTAATAATGAAGACAATTTGCCTACCTAAGATTCTGACAGAAAGAGCATGCTTCCACCCCCCTGCTGCCCTCCCCACCCCCCATTGTGTAATGCAAAGGTGAAGAACTGGGAACCAGAAATAACTCAAAATTATTTTCAGCTCTTACAGAGTCTTACTATCAGGAAAGAAAGTACAAATATAAATATTGGATTATAATAAATGTACATTATTTTTTCAAGCGTATGAGACGAGGTTTTCAGCTTCAAGCAACATGATCCCCTTTAGGTAATTTAAGCAGGAAATATTTCTAGGTACCTTATAGAAATTCTGGCAGGCTCAAGGAATCCTGCGTGGATGGTGCATAGCCAGAGGCAACGCAGAAGAAGAAATGCTAGACCACATCTGGGAATGTTCTAATGGAAACACCACTTCCGAAATTCCACTGGTCAACACCCAAGACTCTAAGGACAGCAGAGGTTCTGCCACAGCACTAAACCTCCCTTCACAGGGTCCAGTCTTCGTACCGTGTTTCCCAGAATATGAGATCTAACCGGAAAATAAGCCCTAGCATGATTTTTCCAGATGACATCCCCTGAAGATAAGCCCTAATGCATCTTTTGGAGCAAACCTTAATATAAGACCTGGTCTTATTTTCGAGGAAACGTGGTGGATCGGCTGTGATGCAATCTGTGTAATTCGTCTCATAAAGTATTTAATTAAGCCTGCTTGCCAGCAGGACTCTGAGCAGCAGGTTGAAGCCAGCCCTGCCTTCCAGGTCCCAGATCCAGTCAGCTGAACAAATCCTGTAGGTTTTGTCCCAGGGTTTACCTTACGATACGAGGAGACTTTCTTCTTCATTTTTGCTCTTGATCTTTCCACATGGTCAGAGATACTAATTCAGGTACAGCATGATGTATTAATGATCATACAGACTTCCCCTGTCCAACAAGGAGGAAGTCTAGGGCAGTCCTTTCCCCCATAACAATCTGGCCTGTGAGCTGATGCCGACCTGAGTGCCTTCCTGGGCTAATACGGTGCCACTGATCACTTCAGCTAAAATCAGGGACGCGTTTCTTGCCACTTTTTCTAATTGGGGGACTCTCATTGTAGGGGTAACTGCCTGCGGGTACACATAAATTAGTGACCAGTTTTCTCTCCAGAAGGCTTCCCACAGTAACCAAGGATAGCTCCAGTTTGGAGAGATCTCCGCAGTTGTCTGCGGGCTGCGTGGTGTACCAGTAGTGGCTCCGTCAACACTTAACCATCTCTATGACCACAGCTAAGGTTCAAGTCACAGTGTTTTTGGCGAGAGAGGCGAGTTAATGCCTGGCTCCCCACAAGATGGTCTTGAAGGTGCACTTGGTGTTCCTGGAAGGAAAGTGTTGCTTATAGTTGTTGGGTGTCCCCTCAGTTGGGACCTTCATCAGCTGAGGGGGCTACTGAGTGATGGCGCTTTCAACTTGGCCTCCCGGCTGGCTGATACACTTTAGGATTCTCAGTTTTGGAAAGAGTTGAGTCTAATCCTTGGTTTTGGAGGGACTATATGAAGACATGGCAGAGATGGCAAACAGGTTGTGCTGTAGGAGAGGAACCTTGAGCTTCACGAGCCTGAAGCTTTTATCATGGATTATAAGTATGCTTACCCTTTGCTCCAAAGAGACATTGTCTTCATTATACCAGACAGGAAGCGTGCTGGCCCTTTGCTCTGGAGAGAAGACACTGTCTCTGTCTCCTAAGGTTCCTGGCTTTGCAGACGTCCTTGGAAAGATCATCCAGAAGAAAGGTCGTCAGCGCCTCTACTTAGAATACATGCAGAAGTGTAAGAAACCGCTGAAATTGTCAGGGAGCAGACCACTAAGCCCCCTCATGTCACCTTCCTGACTTTGTCTTCAGTCTGATACTCCTGGTGGTGTTCCCATATATTCATTGTACCTTGATATACACTGAATGAAGTGAAACCTCCATTAATTTTGGTTCCTGCGATACTATGGAGTATTTTCCCTACATTACTTACTGACTAAAGGGAAAACATGTTTTGCAAAGGTTCTTTATCAGAGAGGAGGAGAACTTGTTGTCAGAGAGCAAACATGAAAAAGAGAAGAGATGCAGAAGTTTGTCTCAGAGGGGCAAAATTATTGTTCTCTTGTCTTGATGCTTTGTAAACCTGTAACATCTTTAGTCTCTGAATTTGCTCACTTAAATTATACTTAAATCCTTTTATTGAATTGCCTCCAGGTTTCCCAAAATTTGACTTAAATACTTTAAATTTCACTTTAAATACTGATAACTAGTTGGGTTTATGTTGTGCTTCTGTGGACCACTTATTTTTACTATTATCCAGTAAAAGTAATTCAAGTCTCATAATTTTTTTTTATCCACTATTTTAAAATACATAGCTATTATTCTCTTTATTTTTTTAATTGTAGTAACATATACATAATGTAAAAATTACTATTTTAACCATTTTTAAGTGTATGGTTCAGTGATCTTAAGTACTGATAATGTTGATCATACAATGGGCTGATAATATCTTTCTAGGATTCGGTGGATGAGTGGTTGGTATGTCCTTCCAGGATTCCTGTGGTAGATATTTCTCTACCGCAGAATATATTTAAAAAAAAAAAAAAAAAAAAAAAAGCCAGAAATATAATCCAAGCCTTTGGTGTCTCTCAAATTGTTCCTAGAGGAAAAATTATGTTCCAAACACATTCAGGTATCTGACACGCACATGGTCGTAACAAGTATCTCATGGTTACAAATTAAATTGCAGAGGGTGGTCACATTTAGAGAACAATAAGAAAAAAGGAAAGTATTCTGTTCATTTATAATAGAATGAATCAGACAATTTGAAAATGATACTCTTGCAGAAACTTGCTTTGTGGAACAGTGTGTGTTAATCTGGGTCCTTTGAGAGCAAGACCTTTGATGTGCACGAAATAGGGGAAATGCAGGAAATGCCTATGAGGGAACCTGGAGAGGCAGTTGGGGAGAGGCTGGGAGATGTCAGACTCAATGCAGCTCTGCCCCTGATGAAGGGGAGAGGGAAGGAAGGAAGGACGGTTGGGTGGAAGTATCTGAGGCTGCCATGTTCTAGGAGAACTTGAAAAAGGGAGTAGGGGAATCCTGGAGCTGAAGTCCTGCGTGTCCCGGGGTCAGGCATGTTTTAATATTCTTGCTGTGTTCAGCGACTGGCTGGGAGCAGTCTGTGGGAAGTGTGTCTTCAGCTCTAATATTGTGATGGATTTCAGAGGGAGGCAGCGCAGGCTGTTAGTCATCTATAGTCCTTGTGGTCAAAGATTGAGAGTTGCATCCCCGTGGCTGCCACAAAGACAATGAAAACTTTGCTTAAAAACAAACAACAACAACAACAAAAAAAGCTCTTCAATCTCGAGTTCAACTACAGACTAGATGTTTGAAAATTTGATTTGGTCTCATTTTTCCATGACTCAGAAAGTAGGAAAAGAACCAATCTTTTTTAATTGAAAATTTTGGAATTTCCCCCCATGATATAAGTAGTTTAGGTTCATTAAAGTATTAAAAACAGAATATGAAAAAATCACCCTTCGTTGAGTTATTGGATATTGGACATTGAAATTTGTCATTGGGCAATAATCAGACAAACATGACATTAGTTAGTTGTATTGAAACAAACCAGAGGTTAAAATGCCTTGTGATTTAGCCAAGTTTATTTGCTCCCATATGTTTTTGTTTCCCTCAGGCCTTAAATGTTCAAAATGCATCCGAGTTTAATTTTGCCTGAGGCTAAATCAAGGCCTTATAATGAATAGTCATATTTTGATTTACTATTTCTTTCTGTTTTAAATATCCTCCCCCCCCATAAAAAACTATTGTTAACTGAAGTTATTTTCAATTTCAAATAAATTCTCAAATTTAATGACAGACTAAATGAGGAATACAAAGTATCATTTTTAGGGCCATTGTTGGGGCATTCCAGAATGATGCAGAGATCAGTTTCTTTTAGTTCCTCTCTGTTTTGACGACTACTTTTATTGAGGTTTAATCCCATTAATCAATAGGATTAATATATCAGTATGAATCAAACACCAAACATGTTAAATTGGACTGGTAAATAATATGCCATGAAGCTAATAGACATTAAAAGAACAATACTTTAGTAAAATATACTTTAATAGGAACGCATTGTAATATTGAGCACACCTACTAGTATCAACTAGTAGTTAACATTTTTGTCTAGAGTTTCCTGCCAATTTTCTGAATCTACATAATTCATTTCTTCACTTATGTGACAACAGACCCCCAGAAAGATAAACTTAACTCATGCCTCAAAGTTAAATGCCAGGTTTCATAGATAGCCAGTTAGTTAATTATGCAATGACTGCTGCACACTTGATTATGCTAGATATTAGAACTATGAAGATGAATGAAATACACTCCTGCCCTTAAGAAGCTTATACTCAGGAATTAAAAGCTAGCTAATGTTTCATGTGAAAACTGTAATACTGACAGTTTCAACAAAATTCATGGGAGGATATAGAAGAAATTAATCATGTCTCAGGGGGAGTGTTTGAATAAATATTTAAAAATTCAAGTTTGTTTTTCAGGGTTCCTGTTCATGTAAGTTATAGCCCTTGAATCCTGTGATTTATTTTTCTGAATCTGTATGGGATATATGCAGTCACCCCAAGTTATGGCTTGCTCTCTTACTGTATCTGTCATTTACAGAACATTTAATTGGAAATATAAATAAAATTGTAGAACTTCATCTGCTGATGTAACTTACTATTTCTGTGTTTGTCTATGTTATGTAGTCTGTTTAGTTTTTGTTCTGAACTAATGTATGTGAATTTCAAATTCTTTGGACTTCCTTTATTTGTACTGGAGGCAAAATATTTCTCTGGAAGCATCATTTACTCATTTTAACTTGATAAATGTGAAATTTGTGCGAAGAGAGACACATGATTTCTGCTCTGCGGAAGGGAAGATGAACAGCAGTCTAAGCGGTTATCTTTCAGACCCAGATAATGAGTATTCACAGATTCTGATAGAATTTTTCTTTTTCTTTATTGTTGCTTGTTTCCAATCTGGATTTAGCTTCTGCAGCGGATATGCCTTTAATGTATTAGAGCCATCATTTTCCTTGTAAGAACATCTACTGAGGGTGGACATGTTGACTAAAGAGTGAACTTCCGAAAAAATACTTGCTGTGCTGTTTGTTAGCTGCTATCTCAGTGCCTTCAGCACAGTCTGGACAAAGCCTCTGTGTGGACAGCCCGTGGACAGATTGGACAGGCCTTGTGCCTGGGACTCAGGCATCACACCTGTTAGTGTATCTTGAATTCTGTACTTAAAGTTGATTGACCAAAAATGTTCAGAAACCAAAGGTTAACAATGCATATTATTATTTTTTTATATTTACATCGAGCAGAGTGATAGCACTTAATCATGTACTAGAGGAAATTTAGGTGGCACTCCTTCACATATGAAGACTCCTCACTGTATTTCCAAGGGCAGAAAGCTACTTTGCGGAGTAAATGAAGCAGATTCTGGCATGTTCCTCTGTCTTGCTGTTAACCTCTCTACTTCTAACCATTCTCCTTTGATCATGGCCTTGTTCTTAAGATTGCCCTTGACCAGCTGTATTCCTCATCTTGGATATCAGAATTCTGTGTGCAGTTGGTCTCCTTTATTGTCCCTTGTTATGTATCTTTATCTTCTAGTTTACGGCACTGCTGATATTGGTCCCTCTGTTTGTAACGACCGTTTCGGCTGCTCATTTTCCTGGTCTTTGTGGGCTCTGCTGGTCTCAGTCCTTCTAGTGCTTCGTCAGTCTGCTGCCGCCTTGGAGGAAATCCCCAACCATACTAAAGCCCAGATGGACACACACATCCTTCCAGTTAGAAGTTACGTTAAAAACACCTTTTCTCATGTAAGGTTTCTTTTTGATAATTAGGAAAAGAGTAGCAAAATGAGCTTGACAGAATTTGCTTTTCAAATTATTAGAAAGGAGTCCATGATCTAACACTTCACGATAAGTGTCTTATGTAGACTTGCTTAAACAAAAGGTTAATAGGCAGTATTTCTAAAGTATAAAGATGCGTTTGGAGCAACAAGAATATTTAGAGCCAATCTTAAGTACATGCCTTTGGTTACTGGTTGTATGTTGTACATGTGTGAAGGCAAGTGTTCATCCGTGTGGGAGAGCAACCGTCTCCCTTTGTAGGAACTCTTCTTGTCAAGTCACCAAATTGCCAAATGCAGTGGTACCTGATTAGTCATCGTATTTGAGCTATTAGAGCATCTGACCCAGTGGATCACTGTCCCTCTTGAGACACTTCCTCCCACACTTCCAGGAAAAGCTCCTTGTTTTCCTTGTACCTCACTGATGGCTTTCCTGTATTTCTTCAACCCTCAAATCAAAACCTACAATTGAAACACACCTCGTATCAGTTCTTCTACATCCTTTTCCTCTCTCTCTACTGCCCCCTAGGTGATTCCATGCACCATCCTGGTGTCCACATGCTGTTGCTGTGGTAACCTCTTCCTTGAGCCGCAGTCTCCAATATCCAATTTCTCTCTCCACTCTTTCCGATGACGATCGCTAATGACTCCCTCCAATTTAACACCTCCCAAAATGAACTCCTGATCTTTATTCCCAAGACTGTTTCTCCCACAGTCTTTTCCATCTTAATAAATGACAGTTTCATCCTTTGATTTGCCTGGGCTCAAAACCGTGGAGTCAGATCTTGATTCCTCTCTGTCACAGTAATTTCTGTCTTTTTTTTTTTTTTTTAATAGCTATGTTCCTAGCACCAAGAACAGTTTCTGGTACCTGGCGGGCACCAATAATAAGTAGGCTTTGCAGGAATGAAATGCATGAGCTAATAAAGCAGAGAAGGTGAACTGCAGTTATCTTAGGATGCTCCCTGGAGAGCAGAAGCTCCTTGCTTTGTGACTCGCCTCAGTTCCAGAGCTGCCATTGAAGCAATTATTAGCTTGGCATAATGTAAGTTAATGGGGATCATATGCTACGTTTTTGGAACATCAAGCAGACCACGGTGATTAATTCTTCGTGATGAACATCTCACTCATATTTCCTTGAGTTTCTGTTACTATCCCCGGCTGACACTGGGCAGGTACTCGGCAACTAATTTTTGTTAATGAATGAATGATTCCTAATGTACAATTCAATCTTAGAATTGTAAAAATGGGACTTATTTTATTCTCCTGTCAAACATGTTTCTCTCCTTGAGTGTTATATCTCTGTGAATGGTGCCACCTCATCTCCAGTTGAACAACCAAGGTGATAGGGCTCTCGTAAATTCTCTCTTTCTACTTCAACCCCTTGTCAGTCCAGCCATTATACTCAATCACTTTTTCCTCTTTATATTTCACATGTTGTTCAAACCCTCCTTATTGTGCATCAAAGTGACTTCTACAGTAGCTTCTTAACTGGAAACTATTGCCTCTATTATTGCCTCTTCTTTGCATAAAATCTTTTATGATTTCCCCTGTTTTTGGTTGAATCTGAAGTTTCTGACTTAGCACACGGCTGCGTCTTATCTGTGCGGTCTTGTCCGACCGCGTCTGCATTGATTGACTTCTTTCCTATCCTCCCCCTGCCCACCCCAGGAAGTAGTCAGGACATCTGAATTCCTTGTTATTCAACAAAAGAGCCCACATCTTGGAACAGGTTTATTCCTCTGCTTATAACAGCTTGGGCCTCCTCTTCATTAGGCTGCCTTCCTGTTACTCCTTAGGAGTCTGTACCTTTACTATGCTGTCCTTGTTTTTATTTATTGTCTCCATATTCCTTTTATATGCCACACATATCTCTTGTATGTAGTACATAGTATATTTTTAATCACTGTATCTATTTGCCTTCAGTGTCTCTAGAAATTGATTTATATGGCTTAGATGCCAGATTGGCACCCAGTTTTGTTGGTAATGCTATATGAGTGTGAAATTATCTGATACAGCAGGTCCGTACATCTCAATATACTCGTATGCGTTATAAACATGGAAGGAACTCTTTGGTCTTTACAAACTTGATTATAGAATTTTTATCTGTAAGGGAACAATACATTTTGCTGTATACTTGTATATATTCATAGACATGTGTTTACATGATTAATATAAATATATTAATGTGAAATAATCAAAGAATGGTTATAGGTCATGATAATGGCAAATTTCATTAGAATTCGGAAGGATATTTTATAGAACTAAATTCATTATTTCACCTTAATTCCTAGTTTTCCTTTTATGGAGAAATACCTTTTAGAATGTTTCCCGGAAATACTTTAGATTATCCTTTCCCTTCTTTCTCCTCAATTTCATGCTATTATTTTTCTTCACAATCTACTTTCCATTTAGGTGATATTTGCTGCAAATTTTTGTTACTTTTGCTGCTTTTTTTTGTCTATAATTTGCATCTTTTCCAGAAACCTGGTGACTAAGACTGATTTAATTTCTCTGAATGTACAGAAACATTATTTATACACTCTTTGAGATCTTTTAAAATTACATAGTATTTCTGAAAAACACATTTGTGGGTACTGGGTAATGACTGCCAAGAAAGTGGAAAGAAAGCATTTTAAACTTGACTTTTTGATGTGAACTGGTTACAGCTCAGTGAATGTGTACTGGAAAGATTGACTCTATTTTAAGATTTTCTTTCTTTCTTTCTTTTTTTTCTTCTTTTAAATGTGTTTTCCTTTCCCCTCTCTTCTAGCACATTTCCCACCACCACTTTAAACATTCTTACGTTTTGACAGTAGAGGCATGCTGGTCAGATTTTAGCATTTAAATATAAAATACAACAATTATGATATATTTCAGCCAGCAGGGACTGAGACCCCTATTGGTGTCTTAATCCAAAAATGGCGTTTAAAATTCCTATAAACTTTGCCTTAAGGGATGCAGAAAGGACAATTTAGGGAACAGCATGAAGTTAAACATTGATCAGTAGGCCAGTCATTCTTGCTAGATTTCAGTAGAATGTAGACTTAGAAAAATAACATCATCAACAGCAGCAAAGCATAGTTTTGCTTCTCTAGAGACAATCTCTCTTGCTTCCATTATATGGATTTGAGATGATGAATGATATATTTCAGGCAGGGATAATAAAATGGAGAGGTTGAAAACTGGATTGTGAAACTTGAACTGGAAAAACAGTGCATTGCATGTTTCTCCACTTCTTTTCTCCCACAAGAACCTTTAAATATTTGAAAAAACAAAACAAAACAAAAAAAACCCCCAATGAAACTATACTTCTTATATAATTTATAATTAAAATATTGTACATAAAAGTGATTGTTTTCATAGACTGTTCTGTGAAGGAAGATATTTGATAACTGTTTGAACAAAACCTTGATGTTTCAGTTCTATTTACCTTTTTTTAATGTTGGAATCCAAGTCTGACTCTGGCTGTGTAATCTATTGTAGGTAGCATGTATGCAGCTCATCAATGCCCTGGTTACATCTCCTGATGATTTGGACTTCAGGCTTCACATCAGAAATGAATTTATGCGTTGTGGATTGAAAGAGATATTGCCAGTAAGTGCCCTGCAGTCTCCTTGTTAATATTTAAATTAGGAGTCCTCAAGTAGGGGGAAATTTAGATAAATTACCTTCAAGAATAATTTGTGGAAAAAAGGCTTGAATATGAAAATCTATTTTTGAAATATAGATGATAAGATTTTTGAGTATTTAAGTGTTTGAAGGCTATAAATCAAGTGGAGTGGTTGGTTTCTTGTTTATATGTTTTTCATTAATTTTTTTGCGTTCTGAAAAAAGTTCATTATAATTTCTGTTTGATATCCACAGAATTTAAAATGCATTAAGAATGATGGCCTGGATATCCAACTTAAAGTTTTTGATGAGCATAAGGAAGAAGACGTGACTGAGTTCTTCCATCGCTTTGAAGATATTAGAGCTGAATTTGAATATCCTTTTGTTCTGAAGTCTAGGCAAATATGTAAAATTACTGCTAGACCTCCACAAACCAACCCCATCCCATGAAATATTTGATTTGTGAAATCTTTTCCGTATAAACAATATAAAATCAAACCTTTATGAATCAGAGGGATGGATGTTTATGTAAACCTTTCTTATTTTATTAGTTTAGTGCGTGATTTTGTGTGTACACACATGTGTAAATGGATGTTACAATCTACAAATGGATTCTGTTAGACAGGTCTCTTATGTGTATGTGCACAGTCTGTTATTTTTTCTTTTTATGTGTGTCAGCAACTCCCCGCCAATGCTTTCAGCTGGAGGAGCTGGAGGAGCCCTTAGCCTGCTGGTAAGCTCCTGCCCTACACCTTGGCTACACACTCCTGTGGGCCTTTGTTAACTCTGCGGGTCCGTGGGTGCCTGCTTTTCCAAAGCTCCATCAGCTTCCTGTCCTCCCCCAGGGATTCTCCATGGCGGTTAATGTCTGCTCCCATCTCCCTTGGTGAGGTTACCCCCAGGACCCAGTACAGTAATCCCAGCCAGCTGCCCACTACCCTTGCTACCAGCAGCAATGTGGCTCTAGCGAGGGAGGTTGAAGTTAATTGTAAAGGATAAGCCAGAAAGTGTCAGGTAAAGTTGTCATTTGCACACAATTTTTCCTCTACTCTCAAACCTAACTAGCTGTGTTTTATCATATGTTGAGTATGCATGATGCCTATTTTAGGGTAAGGCACACAATAATGTTTGGATAGCTTACAGAGCAGAGTGGATGTCATATTGTTTCAGTTGTTCGGTGTAGAAGCTAAAGAAACCCACATATTCCTTAATCAATTTACTGAAGCATATGATGTTTACAACATGGTGTGGAGCACAGTTAAGGAAACTAGAGCAGAGAGATATTTTATTTCTATTCTTCAGCATCTTTTACTGATTCGTAATGATTATTTTATAAGGTAAGAGGATGCATATTCTAATGTTTTCTTCCACTGATAAAGTTCTGTTAACTGTGAAATTTACCTGATGTTTGATTTGGGGAAGCAAATGATTTTTAAGATTTTTACTTTTATCATAATATCGATTCATAGAATGTGGTATTTCCTCTGGGCATATATTTAGATAGATAATCGTGAAATGATACTCCTATCACTTTTTAAGCACCAGTGGATTCCTGGTTACAACTTTTCATCTGAGTAAAAATGCAAACTAGCAATAAATTACTAGTTTATCATGTGATGGATAATATTTTCTGGTTAGTCCGGAGGCAGTAGGAATGATATTGATACATTTCTCATTGTAACTTACATGAAGAGCACTGAAACATTGCTTTTATTAAACACCTTGATAATGTAGGTGTGTTTAATATTGCTAATGTATTAGAAAAGCTAGACAAATGGCTTTTCAAGTTTGATTATAACCTTGCCTTCTTGAGCTTAACAAATTGTTTATCCTGTCTGTACCTTATCTATATGTAGTCATCTATGGATATTAGCACCTAACTTGCCTGGGTAGCTATGAAAATGAAATATTCATGGGGTGTACTCCTAGCCAAATGCCTGGCACATGGTAAATGCTCAATAAATGTTCTCACTTTCCTCTTCCTACTTTTATTCCTGTTTTATGAAGGAAGCTGAGACCTTTGAAGATAAACCCATTTTTGTTGCCACCAATTTAGCTTTGCTGAAATTGCATTCTCAAATACTGTGGGTAGTGAGTCTTTTCTTATTCTAATTTCAACTAGGAGGATTTGCTAGGCTTGTCTGATTCAGGCTATGTCCTCTGGGTCATGTCAGGGAGTATAGTTTAGGCATCTTGACGTACCTAACAAGAGAATTGAATGAGTCAAAAAATATTAAAACTTTAGGTTCTTTGGGATGAGTACGGATTATCCATCATATTTCCTCCCTTTGTAGAATTGAGAAACCCAATTGGTGTTCTAAAACTTGAGTTTAGTAGCCTGTTTTGATGCTTAATTTTCTGCTAATATTTTATTAAAAATAAAACAGTTTGAATATTTAACCACTTTATAAATGCTAGATAAAAATACTAATACATTAATTTCATAAGATGTTCTAATATTATAGGTAATGCTAATTTCTCCTCCACATTTACTTAACAGTGAAATTCAGACTTCCATTTACTCTAAAGTCACCCCATCCTGTATGGTTGGTCCTGTCAACCTCTGGTTGTTTGAGATTCCAAGAATGTTAACACTGTTGTTTGCTTTCAAAGATTTGAGTGTATCCCTAGTGTTGCCAGGGGGTCATATTTTACTTATGACCTTAATCCCTTCATCTGTGCTCCAAGAGCACAAGAGGTCAGCACAAGAGGTCCTATCTAAGTTCAATAAAAAACAAAACAAAACAAAACAAAACAAAAAAACCAAGCAGATTAGAAAACACAGCTGTCCCGGGGCATGCTCAGGTGATCAATCCCATAACTTTATTGCGATCAAGAGTCTCAGAGAAATATTAAATTGTATGTAGCATTGCCACCGTGACATCACTGAAGCCTCGAAGTTCAGTTATTTTGGTCACATTTTGAGTGTCACCTTTTTAATGTAATTCAGATCTGTGTCACTTTCTTCCTCAGCACTTTAAGCTTCAGGCCCTCAGTCTTTGTTCCAGACAGTGTTGCTGTGTGAAGGCAGTGTTCTTCCTCCGACTGCTGTAGTCAGACATTCCATCTTTCCCCACCCCCATGTTCCAAAATTCTCTTGATTTACTGTTGTTATTTGTTCCTATAAAGATATGATACTTTTATAACAAGATTCAGTCAGGATTATGGCAATGTACATAATATTTTTGTCATACATTAATTTTTAAAAATTAGTTTTTTATTTACATACAGTAAAATTCACTCTTTCTGGTATACAGTTCTGTGAATCTTGTTGTTTTGGTCTTAATTTCAGTTTTTGGTATCACTATCTTAGATGGACCTGGATTTTACCTTTCAGAAATCTTCGGTTATCTGAACTTTTTTTTGAGTGAACAGTTTAAGCTATTATTGATATGAATAAACATAATTCTTTTACTTTTTTAAATAAATAGATTAGGTATTTGATTGCAGAATGCAAAATATATTCATTTAACAGAATTAGTGGATAGGAAAATTAGAACCTTTGTCACTTTCACATTTGGCACATAAGGAAATTATACTGAAATGGAATTTGTTTGGAGAATGTATATCAAGGTAGCCTCTGCCAACCAAGAAAACTCAAATGCAGAAAGATAATTGGAAGGTGGAATAGAAGATCAAATTTAATTTTGTAACAAATAATTAGTGGCTTACCAAGTGCAGGATGCCATGCTAGTTTATTGTGCATGGGAGATAATTTCTGATATTCTGTAAAAATACTACAGAGAAAGTGAATATGATTGTAAAATATTGTCTAAAAATGGCATTTTATCAGTGAAGTAATGACAATTTATGGTCATCTCTTAATTAAAGTAATTCACATATTCCTCTCACATATTCACTAACTCACCAATATCACTCATAGAAATTATTTTCTCAATTTACATTTCTGGGAATCAGATGTACATTATTCTTTGCTAATATTGTGTTGCTGAAGAGTTTATGCAGAATTTCACCTGTGTTATAAATGAGCTCATAATTGGCAGTTGTGAAGGAGGGAAAACAGTTACTGAAATGATGATTTTTCTTTTAAATGACATAAGATAATTTGGTTAATTTTAAAAAATTGTATTATTAAATCAGCATTAGGATAGCGTTGAATGAGTAAAAAGGAATGGGAGTGCATCATTTAAATCCTCAAATGTGATAGATGTAAATGTGTGTGCAATTTGTGTACTTGAAGTATAAATGTGATTATGGCTAAAGTGTTAGGGAATGGAAGATTTTTTGCCAGAAGTGGAGAAAATTGAGGAAAACATTGATAATACTTTCTTGAGTTGATCTAGATCAGCAATAGTGTCTTGAACATTTTTACTCTGACAATTAGTCAGCAGTAGTCTTTTTGCTAATGTTAAGCTGTAGTGAATTTTATTCAGCATAATGAACGGTTTGTTAAGTGTCAGGTACTTAGCTCAAAGGTCATAGTTTATAAGAGAGGAAAGCCCAGTGGCAGAGAGGCCATCATATACATGTTGAGGATGGTTTAGAGAGCAAAAGTGTGCAAAACATCATTGAGGGACAAAGTAAGTCGTAGGGGTCATGGGTACTGGGAATGGAGGACTGTGCCTCATTAGAAAAGTGCCCACCCTCTCTATCACTTTGGTTTTGTGTATAAAATCTAGATATTTCTTTGACATTTGTTGTTTGAGTTTTAAGGGATGTTCTTTAGCTTATTACATACACAGGTGGACTGAACTGTGGTTATAACATGAACCTTATTTGGGGATTTTAGTTCAACTTTAATTTTCAGACAAAAATGTTATGCTAAAATTTTCTAGCTTTTTTTGTGTAAGAAGTAGTAATTTGATATTGTATATAATTTACAGTATCAGTTTTTAATTTGATTCCATGTATATTCTAAAAACAGTATACTGTATTGTTTGTGGAACCTTCTAGAGAATATTGTAGAAAATATTTTTTTCAGTTTATATTATAAAATGAATTAGTGGTAGCTATTCCACTATGGTATAGTGATTTATTGAGGATTGCTTTTAAGCACATATCGCTTCATCTTAATATTCTCTCATTTATTGTCTACTACCATGTTTCCCTGAAAATAAGACCTAGCTGGACAGTCAGCTCTAATGTGTCTTTTGGAGCAAAAATTAATGTAAGACCTGGTCTTATTTTGCTATAATATAAGACTGGGTATAATATAATATAATATAATATAATATAATATAATATAATATAATGTAATGTAATGTAATGTAAAATAATATAATATAACATAACATAACGTAGTATAATATAATATAATATAACGTAATATAATGCCAGGTATAATATAATATATAATATAATACTGGGTCATATTAATTTTTGCTCCAAAAGACACATGAGAGCTGATGGTCCAGGTAGGTCTTATTTTCGGGGAAACATGGTAATTAAGTCAAGGTTCAGTTTGCTCAAAAATTATTAGAAAATATAATATCTTAAAATCATTAGAAGGAAAGTGATATAATGTTTACTGTCACACCCATATTAAATCTATGTCAACTGTTGAAACTATACAAAGTAAATTATTGAACTTGAAATCAAGCTTGCCAAAATATGTTGTTTTGATGTAAAGTTACACTAATAAACTGAGTGTACAATTATTCTTTTCCTTTGTTTTAGACAGCAGTACTTCAAATTAATTGATGAGTGTGTGTCTCAGATTGTATTACATAGAGATGGGATGGATCCAGACTTCACATATCGAAAAAGATTAGATTTAGATTTAAGTCAATTTGTTGGTAAGTATTTCTCTATTATTTAAATAGAAATATCTTATTGTCTCTTACCCCAGGGGTTAGCACTAGGGTATTTGTTCTCCGAGTGGGGCCTGTAGACTCCTGAGAATCTTTCGTACCTTTCAGGGGGTTCTAATAGTCAAAGCTATTTTCATAATAATGTTAAGACATTATTTACCTTTTTTATTGCGTTGACATTTGCTCTGGTGATGCCAACCTTAGATGGTAAAACTGCTGGCCCCTGGTTATGAATCAAGGCAGTGGCACCAAACTGTATTAATAGCCACTGTATTCTGCCCTCTCAGTAAAACAAAACAAAGCAATAAAAACTCATTTTTTTTTTTACTTAAGAATGTCCTTGAGGAAGACCTAAAAATATGAATTTTTTTAAATATATACCCTTGGGTTGATTTTAATACTCTGTGTGTCAAAACGAGATGCACGCATGAAGCCCTTCTGCTGCTTATCCAAGTCCAGTGAGAACATGTTTGTGTAATTGAGTTGTGAGCTGAACTGGCTCCTGTCTTTACCTCAAAAGAATGATTGTCATACGAACTGTGGCTACTTGAAAGTTTGGCATACACTTGCTTAAAAACGAAATGAAGTGTGTCTCTAACTTCAGGGAAAATGAGTGATAGAATTTGTTACCAATGATAAAATTTAAGCTTTCAAGTAAAAATTCAAAATGTGGAATGATTTTGAATAGTATGGAAAAGAAAATTTATTCCACCTGGACATTAGGGACATTTTTTTCTTGACTAGATGAGAGGTTTTCACGTTCAATTCTTGCTGCATATAGAACATAGAAAGGAAATACAATCTTTGAATACTACTTGGCTATGTAAGTGAAACATATTTGCATAATTATAATAAGTTGTATTTATTGATACTAAATGTTTAGAATAAACTTATAAACAGTGCAGAAGACTTAAATACAGAAGAGAATGTCAATATGTTGACATCTGTAGGTGAGAGAAGACACGAGGTTGAGTAGTGGAAGGAGGCAGATGTTGGAAAGTGGGGCACAGATAATTTCATGTATTACAGCGAAAATCAAGAGATATTGTGTATGTAACAGGAATCAGAGGATTAAGTATTTATTTAGTGCTACAGAGCCAGCCAATTTTGAAAGTAAAATTATCAAAAGGGGATTAGATAGGGAACACAGTTTTCATCTTTTATAGCAGGAAGTTATCATGTCTTAAATAGATAAATTAAAAAAAAATGGTACGGACATTTTATTTAGAGTCAGGATGCTAACCACCAGATTACTCTAATACAGGAAGAGCTGCGAGAGGTTGCATTTAGGAAGTAGGGTTGAGTTTTCACTGTAGTTGATTTGGTTGACTGTTACTTTTCATTATAAGCCCTTCTATAATATGTTTTTAAAAACCATGTTCATGTATTACTTTCATTATAAAAAGAATGAAGGGATAATGTATATTATGGGAAATCCATATGATTCACTTCTCCTGCACAGTCTCCCATCATGTATCACAGCTTATTAAATCTATTATTGGTAGGCATTTATTTTCAGTTTTTTTGCTAACATAAACAATATTTTAATGAATATTCTTCCTTAAAGTCCTAGAAATAGAATTGCTGGGTGAAAGAAAATGCATATTTAAAATTTTAGTATATATTGTCTATTTTCTCATCAGTGAAGTTCTTTAATTTTACTGTTGTGTTGGCAAATCCTATCTGTATGCCATTTCCAACATTTGGCATTAAGAATCATTTAATCTTTGTTGTTCCTCATTAAAAATACTATGTTTTCATATTAGGGAAGATTAAAATATCTGTTCATGTTTAAGCAATTTTTAGTTTTGTCATTTATTCCTAATTGTCTTTTTATGACTGTTGCCCATTTTCCTATCTTCTGTTGGATATCATCTTTCTTCCTTCAAAATATTTATGTACTCGTGACAGAAACCTTTGAGTACAGTATGTTACAGTTGAATTCCCTCCGCCGTTTGCCTAATAGAAGTTTAAAACTGTAGTTGGACTTGTCTTTCCCTTTATGTTTTATGGCCTTGGCATCAGGCTTAGAAAATCCTTCTTCATTCCAACATCATCATACTGTTTCTCCATTTTGCTTATTTTATTACTGACACTATTTCTAAATCTTTTCAATGCTTTGTTTGCTTTCTAAACTTTTAAAGTCATAATGAATTTAAGAAGTACTGCAATTTAAAAGTTCCTGTCATTGCATTTTTAGATATTTGCATAGATCAAGCAAAAGTAGAAGAGTTTGAAGAGAAAGCATCAGAATTTTGTAAGAAAGTAAGTATCTTTGCACAACTGGGGTAAAGCACTGCAAGTGTGCTTGTGCCTCAGAAATGTTGTTTGCACTTTCTTTACCACTTCAGGTACTTGCACAAATGCCTTCCTGCAAGGAGGATTACCTAGACCGTTATGTATAAAAATTTTAGGTCCGACTCTCAGCTCTGCCCCTCTGTATGCTGCTTTTCTTGCCTTTCTTCTGTTGTATTTCTCGTACCTGGCATGCTACATAGTTTGTGTTTATGTGTGTATACATTGAATGTATTGTCTAGTTCTTCCTTCAGAGGAAACTTTGAGGAATTTTTGTTTGCTTTGTTCACTATCCCTGCACCTAGAATGATTCCTAGTCTAAGAACTAAAAAAGAAGCTTATTTTTTGAATGAGGAATAAATGATTGAACAAAATGTATAGAGTCAGAATTTTAAGATTAATGTATTTCTCAAGAAGTCATATAATTTAGGCACTTAAGATTGAAATTATATCTAAACATTTTAAGAGATAGGTTAAATTGCTTGTTATTTTGATTAAAGTTGCTTCATTCTAGATCAGGTTGAACTATATAAAATTGTCATTTTCATAGGTCAAAAGTATCAGATATCGCCATTTTCCTTGCTTTCAGCCTAGTAGTATTGCTCATCCATTCATCCCCCAGTTTTCTTTAAGGTGCTGTTTTGTGTTTTTATCTCTGCTTAGCATGTACTTTACAAGACTTTTTCTCTGTTTTGTGGGGGCTTAGTTGCTGTTGGTTTCTTCACATTTTAGGTAGTCACTCTGATTGAAAACATAGGTCTCTGGTTTCTTACATCGGAGAAATAATAATTACTACTACCACCACCTCAGTGAGTGTACACTAAATGAACATTTACTACATTATTGTTGTATCAGGCCCTAAATGAATCTTGGAGAACTGTACATTTACATAAACTTAAGATAAAATGTAACTGCAAATGGTAGGCACTTTTTTGTAAGTTAGCAGTAACTTATGAAAAATTTTATTAATGTCCTGCTAAGAAGTTCTGAGGTTCACCAAACACTTAGTAAGAGAGTAATATCTTGGGCCTTTGGCTGCAGGCTAGGATTACAGCTCTGAATATGATACTGTCATTGCCCTGAAGTACTCAGTTTAGTGGGGAAACAATGGATCATTTAAATTAAGTGTCATAAGTGTTACAGTTGATAGATGTCTGTGTTGTAGGGAGACCTCTCACCCCACGACTTTATATTCTAAACTCAGTAAGAGCTTTTACTCTTAATGGGAAAGTAGTAAGAAAATTTCAAATACTTGATGTGAATGCATCCCAGATAGTACACATTTGCTTTTATAACCATTGTTGGGTGTATAGTTTATATGAGTGGTGTTAAACATGATAACTTTTTCAATACATTGTTTGAAAATTGTAAGCTTTAAATGTAAATAGAAGAAAGACCTTGTTCAAGGTTTGTTGTCTCCTTTAGTCAGAAGTTATATGTCTTTTATATTTTCAGAAAATACTGTTTGCTCTGTAAAAGATTTCAAGTGCCATACCATTTTGTATATCTCAGCAAGAACGTCTTTCTGATAGCTTTATAAGGAAACATGTAAATAATTTGCTTTAGGCAGGAAGCTATCATAGTTGCTAGGTACATTCTTTATTTTGGTGCATAAATTTGAAAAATGAACACCAGAAATGTCAGAAAGTCCATAGAAAATACTGAATTATCAACCTTCTTGTACAGATGCACTAATACATTTACCCTAGGGAATGAAATAAAGCAGAGCCTCAACCTTAACTGTGTTGACATTTTTGCGTGTAATTTTGTAAGTGTAATATTGCTCTAATAACTCTTTTTTGGAGAAGAAAGCTATCATATCAGTTTTTATAAAGTACATCTTTAATGGAGATTAATTTTATCCCCAAGGCTACTGTAATTTGACTATTGATATTATCAAAATTTTAAAGCAAAGTTATTTCGTCTGATCCTTTTATTGGAGAAAACCTAGAAATTTTTCTGTTTGGTAAGTAATGGATATAGTTGCAGTATGATCAAGCTAATTTAAGAAATTATCTTAGCATGTACTAATTATGACCAGTTGTTCTGATAGTTTGATCTTTGTTCCCCTACATAATCCTTTATCCTTCAGAATCTCATTCTAATAAAGTACATGTTGGTATTGTGAAAAAGACTGCTTCATTCTTACCCTCATAAGACTAATTTAATTTTTATTTCTTGTTAAGCAGCAGTAAACATTTACTGAGCAGTAATCAAAAGGAGAATAGAGCAAATGACCTCTCAAAGGTTTTGATGCTGGGGGGTTGGGGGACTTTAATATATGATATTGACATAGTTATTCAACATATAAAGGAAGATCGGACAGGCATTGGCTCATCAGTTCATTCAACAGAGATTTATTGAGTTTAATTATAAATGTTTAGCTTTGGAAAGGTGATGAATAAAATAAAAAAAAGGTTCTCACCATTAATGAACTTCCAGATTGGTGAGTTTTATGATGTGTGTGATAGTACATTTTGATATTTTTATATTACAGTGTGATAATTGCTATGGTAGGAAAACCCTTTGTGGCGTATAAGCCAATAGGAAGGATTATTGATCTAGTCTTGGGTGGCCAGGAAAAACTTACCCAGGGAAGTGAGAGCTAGTGTGGGCCCTGATGGGTCAGTATGAGGCAGCAAGGTGAGATACTAGGGAGGAGTATGCATACATTTTGATTTCCTATAGGTATCTCAAGCTTAACATTTCATAAACCAAATCCCTCTTTCTTATCCCTTAAAATGTCTTTTCACCTGCAATTTATATCCTCATTCCCTCTCCCATCCCCAATTATTACACTTTGTTTCCAGCTTGCAAAGCAACAGAATACTGTAGTCATCTTACATACACTCTCTTCATTCATTTCTTTCAGTCAGACCCTAACGTTTTTGGACTCTGTAAAAAAATGTTACTTCATTTTCTTTCCATTACTCTGTCTTCCAACGTCATTCAGTCAGGCCTTCAGTTCTTGCTTGGAAACTTCCGTAGCCTCTAAACTCATTTCCATGCCTCTAGTAGTTCTCTTTTAGTCCATCTTCCACATTTGCTGGTTGAGTTTTCCAAAGTGCACATTTGATCATGTTATTTTCTTATGATAAATACTCTACTAGCTCTTCATGGTTTTTAGGGAAAATAACAGAAAACAACAAAAAACAACTTTTTGGCTTATTGCAAAACTCCTTTCAACAATTTCATTCCTGTGTACCTCTCTAGCTTCAGTCCCTTCATTTTGTTCTCATACCTCCTTTTGCACCCCTTCGAAGGGACTGCTTGCCATTCAATAATAGTCCCTCTATTTGAAATGCTAGCTGCACTTCTCAGCTAACTACTCAAGTTCTTCAAACCTGAGGTCAAGCATCCTTCCTTCAGGGATCATTCACAGTCTCTTTCTTTATTGCTGGTCATTTTTATAGATTTTGGGTTATTTGTTTGCTTTTACTTCTCCACCAGAATATGTATACATATTCTGTTCAACTCTTTATCTCTAGTACCTGTCTCTCTGCCATCATAGGCATTCTATTAGGTATTTATCGTATAATGGGAAATACATGGTTTGGGGCCAGGTCCTAGGAGGTTCTTAGATTTTAAATTAATGAGTGTGGTCTTTACAATGAAGCCACTGAAGGTTTAAGAGCAAAGGAGTCATGTTATTTGAACCATCCTTTAGAAAGAATAGCAATATTCAAAACAAAATGTTTATAGGGGGAAGATGATATTAATTTTGAAAAAAAACTGGGTTCTTTGTCTTGAAAAATATTCATTAAGCAGCTGAAAATACATTTATGACTAATGTGCAGTCTAGAATTCAGATGAGAAGCTGGCAGTATATGAATGGTGATTGAAATGTGCGTGTACAAGATACCATCTTATGAGAAATGTGAAACGAGTCCAGCAAAAGGTGAGGAAAGAGTGCAATACAACGGCATCATTTAAGGGATTGAGGAATGGGAACCCATAAAGAACTGGTAGAGCAGTCAGGAGTTAGCAGGAGAACCAGAAGAGTGTATTGTAATGAAGCATACAAGGGTAGGGAGATTGAATATGGAGGCATATATTTGTAAGTATTTTTGTTATAGAGCAGGTGTGTCCAATTTGGGATGGTGGTAATGTTTTACAATCTTTGTTCGTCAACATGTCAACATGGTAGCCATCAACCAGTGTGCCTATTGTGTCCTCATAAGTGACCAGTGTGACTGAGGACCTGAAAATTTAATTTTACTTGATTTTAGTAAGCTTAGATTTAAATTTCCATAGCCATCTGTGGCTAGTGGCTAGCTACCACCCTATCGAATAGCACAGCTGTAGAGAAATCAGGTAAGATGCGACTGGGACCAGTGCAGGGCATTTGAAGTTTGGTAATTCATCGTTTTCAGAGTAAACGAATGGTAACTAAGTTGTGGATAATGAAGTGAATGGAGTTCAATGGGTTAGAAAAGTGAATATGGACTAAGAGAAGTTTAGAGACGTTGTCTTTGAGGCAAAACTGAGGTTAGTTAGGTGAACGGGGTAAACTGAAGGACAAAAGGACAGAGGTGCACAATACAACAGGTGTGAAGACTATTGATTTAGTGTGTTGGGGGAAGCTCTGGGTGACAAGAGGGCTTTTTGAGACCTAAGCACACTGTGGTTTGCAGATAAATTATTTGATTAGATTTAAGGTTAATATCCTTTTAATTATTTAGTGGTAGGAGGGCTTTGGAAGAGCCCTAGTAGGAGGAGAGGTAATTCATGTTGGTATGGCTTGGGAGAGGTGAAGGACATTTGAATGGTTTTTTTCCTAGCGGTTTCTGTTATCTTTATAAAGGAACACAAGGTTTAGAGAGGATAATAAGTCTCAGATTTACTTTTCTAACCTGTAGTGGGAATTTTAATAATATTTCTTATTTCATAAGTTTTTTGTGATAAAATGCAAAGATGTTTTGGTTTTTTTTTTCTGCTTTAAGCACTCTAAAACATGGGGGAGGCAATACGTGTGTGAGGGCAGGAGGTTTATGAGAAATCTCGGGACCTTTTGTCTAATTTTGCTGTGAACCTAAAAATGCTCTATAAATAAAGTCTATTTAAAAAGACTGTAAAGCATTCTCTAACCATTAATTATAGGAAGTTAGTGTGGTTTCATTTAAGTAACTCAGACTTTGAAGACAGAAATTCTGGGTTTTAATCTCACATCTTTACTTACTAGCTGAATGATGGGGAACTAGTAACTAGCTCTTTGTGTTAAGGACAGACTAAGATAAGTAAAGCCCTTTGTAAACTGTTGAGTTCTGTATTGCTATTTTCCTATTTGAGGTTTGGCTGTATTTTAAAGTCTCAGGGTATGTTAAGTTGCATTTCTTTCTATCTTTCTTTTTTTTTATTTATTTAACTGATTGCTTTTTCTCCCCCCATTCTTTTGAAAGAGAGTCAAATACTTTTTCTAAGTTATGAGACAGGACCCTATTGAAATTCACCTCTGTTAGGAGAGGTTTTCAGTCATGACGATGGTAAGGTGAAGCTATTTGAATGCAAGATGGAAACTTGTGCTGAGTAATGATGTAAGTTAGAGAACTCTTTGGACTCACCAGATTTTACTGTTTGCCTTCCTCTCACAAGGTATTGCACTTGGGACTTTGAAAGATGAATTTATCTTTAATCTCCCAAAGATTAATCTCCAACAGATTAATGAGAAATAAGACAGACTTTATTCTCTTAAATTGTTACGTTAGAGGCCTACATCAGGCTCCTTAAATCTCATGATGCGATTGGAAGGAAAAAGTAAACAACAGATGCATTTATCTAATGGAGTTATTTATTAATAAACAAAATACAGTAAAATGTGATTCTTTGAAGTCATAGTGGTAAACTTCAGTTAAGTTTCGAGTATACATTTTTGCAGTTAGGGGTCAGGGAACTCAGTACAATGCTTTGCAGTCTATTATTTTACACAAAGTCACAATGATATTGAGAGACTTTAAAAAAAAATGCCAGGGTTGCAGATATCTATGGGTCATTTTCCTCTGTTGAGAGAAGGTCACAGTCTCCATCTCTGGCTTTGTCTGCTCCCTTGCAAATGATTTTGGTGGGACCTAGTGAAAGGTGACTTAGCAAAAATCTGCCACTCTTTTCATAAAAGTTTATGTTCTACTGACAGATCATTAGAGTCATATTTCTCTATGAAGAATAATGCTTTTCATTTCCATCGCTCCTCTCTCTCTCTCTCTCTCTCTCTCACACTCACTCTCTCTCTCTCTTTTTTTTTTTTTTCAGTTTGAAAAAGAGTTTACTGACCACCAAGAATCTCAGGCTCAATTGCAGAAAAAAGAGGCAAAGATTAATGAGCTTCAAGCAGAGTTACAAGCTTTTAAATCTCAGGTAAAATACCATCTATCCAGAGTGAATTTGTGTATTGAAAGATGACCACGGGAGTGAAGGTTATGCCATATCTTCATGGCATCAAAATGTTTAATCTTTGGGTGGTTGTTTAGCTCAGTTGATTGGAGTGTGGTGCTGATAACACCAAGGTTGCCAGTTCAATCCCTGCATGGGCCACTGTGAGCTGAACCCTCCTTAAAAAACAAACACACACAAAAATTTAAACTTTAATTTCACTTGTATGTTTTCATAATATTGTTTATATGTGTATTCTATGTTCATTTAAAAAATTTGTTTTACCCCTTTTTTTTCTATTTGCATTTTTAAGAATGCGTAAACTTTTACTAACCAACCTGCTCCCTTATGTTTCATTTGGGTTTTGTTCATAATGTCACATTACCTAAGTAATTAAGCACAAAGGGTAAGAAAGTCTTTTCATCTTAGATTTGTCATTCATCACTGATCTTGATCCTACTACAGGAAATTATTGCTCAAGCTATTTATTTTTCAAAACCTTCAACCTATGGATACTTTGCAGTGAAAGATAACCTCTAGCTGAATGAGAACATTTTCTGATAATTTTTCAATTTCCAAAAGTAAACAGATTTACAACATGACAAAAAAGAGAGCAAATCTGGATTATGAAGCAGATAGCTCACATAACCCTCTACACATACAGCATTTAGATAGCAAGGAATACATCATCTACATATTTTAAATGGATGAAAGTACGGAGGGAAAATATTCATAGCAAAATTTCTTCATGTAGATTTACATATAGGATGATGAGCAGTATGTATAGTTTTGCTATTTTCCTTTTAACCTAATTTATGCTTATGTTGAAATAGTCTCAGGTATACTATTTCGTATATTGGTATACTGTCTCCTACATCATCGGCACTTTTTCTTTAAATACTTAGTGGATAGTTTTGTTACAGCGGCTATCTGAGGATATTCTAAGAGATAGCTATCTGTTAGTGTTGAATTTTGGAAAAGAATTAAAAGCTCTTATCTACAGGTAAATTATTCTCAATGATCTTTCTTTAGTGCACGCAAAGAAAGTACAACAATTTATTGAACTTTTTCATCTTTCCCGGGTGACTCCTTGTCTTCCAGATTAAAAGAAACATTTGACTGTGTTTTATATTTCAGTTTGAGTTATAGACACTGGCTGAAATATTTATGACAAGTTTTTCCTGGTCTGGGCTAATATAAATTTAAAGACTTTCTTTTTCTTTTTAATTTTTCCCAGTTGAAGGGTAACTTGTAAATCTACTCTAAGAAATTCTAGTTTATAAAAAAACATATCCAGCATCTTTGAATACATTATTACTGCATGTACTTTTATATAAAATGGGAATAAATTTACAGTTCGAAAACAGATTAAATCAAGGAACCTCGTTATGTTTTATTATTTTTAAATTATTTTTTCCAGTTATGGTTGCAATTCAATATTTTGTGTTACTTTCAGGTGTACAACATAGTGGTTAGACATTTATATAATTTATGCAATGATCCCCCCATATGAGTTTAGTATCCACTTCCTCCTATGTTGTTTTAAATTGTGGACCGGGATGACCTGTGTTAATACTGTCAGAAGAAAGCCTGGAATAAGAGACTTAATATTGGATACCATGTTCATTTTTTAAGAACAGCTGGCTATTTCTGTCTTTGGGTTAATTAGTGTGTGTTTCTCATGAAATCTGTGCATTTGTCTTAAGATACTTCTCTTTGATCAAAGCTAGGCTGACTATGAAAGCTATGGATAAAATATGTTTATTATCTGTGATTTCCTTCATTTAGTCACTTAACAACCAAGCATTGTTAGATGCTGAGGATATAATGGTGTCTGGCCGCAGGAACAATAGATTCAAATCAACCATACTATATCAGATAAACTAGTCTAGAAATCCAACCATAGCTTTGTTTTAAGACATTAATAGTTAACTATAAAGTGTATATTGGCTGTGAATATAATATACATACATTCTTAACATTCAGAGGGCAGTACTGTCCACGCTCATATCAACCCAGCGTAGCACCGATCTGCTTGTTCTTTATAGTTAATGTTTTCAATAAGGCATGTTCTTTGATTTGTGCTTTCAATTTCCTTCATGATACTTTTTCTTTGTGCTGATCTCAGAGGTTAATTTTAGTCTTTTATACATGATCTGTTTTTCATAAATGTGCCATAAAACTTTTAAAATGATTTATTAACATTTATTAAATGCCCACCGTTTGCAAAGTAGTTTATATAAATGTGTATGTATGTATGTATATGTGTGTGTGTACATATTATATACCCGAGTTACCAAAAAAATGTATACAAGTGGACACTTTGGTCAACGTTGCTCCAGCAGTAGTTCACCGTAATCAGAAGTATCTGGATACTGATGGTAACCACTTTGAGTACCTCTTGTAATTGCAGAAGTCCAACATGACATCAGTATTCATCTTTTGTTATTGGTATATATTGAATATTACAATTTTAGTACAGTTTTCCTTTTCTAAAATGTATATACATTTTTTTTGGCACCCTCGTGTGTGTGTGTGTGTGTGTGTGTGTGTGTGTGTGTGTGTGTATATGTATATATACATGTAATAGCATGTGCCAGGGCCCTGAAATTGGTATGAGGTTAGCACATGCATGGAATTGTATAAGAAAGTCACTTGAAAGACCAGGTCACAGGGACCAGATCATGACATGCCTTTGTAGGTCCTCCTAAGAATTTTAGATTTTTTTTTTTTTTCTCAAGGGCAAAGGCATGATGTTGCAATACTATGTAATTCTCTTCTTCTGGATCTTTATTACTATTATTATCATCATTATTATCATTCCACTGTTTATTTATTTACTTCTGTTTTAAATGCTGGTGTTCCATAGAATTCTGCACATAGACCTTTCCTCATGCTACAGAGTCTGTACATACTCTGGATGAACTTTTCTACTTCCATGGCTTAGTTGTCACCTAGAAACTTCTGATTTTCAAATCTTCTAGACCTATGTACCCACTTCCCTCCTGGACATCTCTACCCGGTGGTCATAACTACCTCAAAATGGGGAATAATATTTCTGTCAGTTACATTTTTATGAAAACAAAAGCTGCAATTCTTAAACTGGGAGTAGACTTCACTGAAATTTTATTTTCTGGTCAAACCACATGAAATTACTGATATTCAGTTATTTTTGGTTTAAAATAATACCTTGCTTTTGAGGAAAGTGTAGTTTTATGTGTTCTGTAGAGTGTTCTTTGTAATGTTTCTTATTTTTGTTTTCTCTCTAGTTTGGTGACTTGCCAGCTGATGTAAAAGCCTCTTTGCTACTGTCAAAAGAAAATGAAGCCATCCAGCCAGCACTTCCTCCTCCTGCACCACTGCCCTCTTGTGGAGGCGCGTCCCCTCCTCCCCCACCGCCCCCTCCTCCACCCCCACCACCTCCTCCTCCACTTCCAGGGATGCCAATGGCATTTAGTGGTTCTGTGCCTCCTCCACCTCCCCTGGGGTTTCTCAGTGGACAAAACTCTCCTCCACCTACCCTACCATTTGGGTTAAAACCAAAGAAAGAATTTAAACCTGAAACTAGCATGAGAAGATTGAACTGGTTAAAGGTAAAACAGCAAAACATGGAAGAAAGCATACTGTTACTTAGATTAAAATTTAATTTTGTTTTTACTTATATACAATTTCCAATGGGAACTCTAACCAAAGTGACGTTAAATAAACAGGTATTATTTTTCAAAGGGTTTTCTGGTTTATAAAATTTGGTGGGAGTCAGTGTTAGTTGTTATAGTGGGATCTGATTTATAATTAAATTGATAATTCATCATGGTCATGCCTGAAACCTAAATGTATGAAGTGTTTCTCAAAAGTGAAATAAGTCAGTGTTCCTAGGAACTTCTCTATGTCGGTAGCCATTGGGAAAAGTAATGCTACTCGTCAGAAGCGGATAGCTAGGACACAGCCATTCTGAATCCTGCAGAAACACGGTTTTCTGGTCTGTAGCCATTGGATATACTGTGTAATGGATCCTTCCCTTGAAGAATCACAGTGTACATGAGCATTATTAAAAACTCTGGGAAGCATCATTGAGAGGAAACAAACTTCATTTTATTCACCTTCAGTCCCCAACTTTTTCCCTGATAAAAGCTTAACTTCCTGCAGAATTAATATTTCACTGAACACGATTTGGAGAAAAATCTTATGGGGAATACTTCATAAACATTGGCTGGCAGCTCTGGGACGCTGGGTCTGAACGTGGCGATTGGGCTGGGACAGATGAAACACCCAACTATTTGTGAATCAGTCTTCTCTCTGATTGCAGATCCAACCTCATGAAATGACTGAAAATTGTTTCTGGATAAAAGCAAATGAAAATAAGTATGAAAATGTGGATTTGCTCTGTAAGCTTGAAAATACATTTTGTTGTCAACAAAAAGGTAAGTTTAACATCTTGTTCATTTTAGTATTCTGACACTGCCTCTTTTTATATGTTAACCGCTAGAAAGCATTATTTTAAGAGTCCTATACATATATTTACTTTATTAATGAGTAAATAAATGAATAAATGATCTAATAAAATGAAATGTTTAAAAAGAGAATTTTATTTACAGTATCAAATGAGCAATTTTAAAAATGCAAATGACTAATTAATACAAAGTTTAAATTTTCTATATAATACCTTTTTTGAAGAGGTTTTAAATTAGATTTTTATGAAGGAGGATGTTTTCAGAGAGAATTTTGGCACGAGAGTTCCTATTTGTCGAAGAGAAATAGTAAAACAAAAACAAAATGTGAGACTTCTCTAGTCAGAATTTCACCACCCTTTAATATTACAGTGACTGTCACATAGTTTAATTAATATGAGTCACATGGAATAGAAATACCAATTTTATAGAGTATCTTGAATGTTAGCTTGGAACAGAAGTATATTAGTAGGATACATATATTAGTTTTTTATTAAAAGTAATGGAATTTATTTTTCAAATTGTTTTGTGATAGCTTTTATCTGTTCAGTGTGATTTTTTTTAAAAATATATATTTAAAGATTACTCTTGTCGACAATTAACTTTATTTCATCCACTTTCATGCTGTTAAATTTTAAGTGTTATGTTATCACTTTCATGTTCTGTCATAGATAAGTGATTACCTTTTAATTTTCAAAAAGGAACCCTTTTCACCGTAGACTTTAGCCACTTATGTTACTGGGCTCCTTGAGCACAGAAAGAGCTGGAGCAGAGTGATTATGCTGGATGGAGATGGGAAGGCATGTAGAGAGAGAATTGGTTTCTTAAAATGCCTACTGTGTACTAAGCACCATGCTAAATGCTTTATATATCTGACTTAACTTGGTTGGTACAGCAACTAGGGGTATTGGCAGATATCAAAAAATCATTTGCATTCCTCTGAAATGTTTTCAAAAATATAATTATAAATTGTAAACTCTTTCTAAGAAATAGTTGCAAGTTAGAAATACTGAAAGATGATTGCAAATTAAGGTAGCTTCGTAGAATTTTGGTAAATCCAATGCCTATTTTGAGCAACGTTTGTCGTTTTGTTTGTTTATCTGGAAAATACATTTTTAAAAAATCATAGTTGTCTTTCAATATTATAGAACAGTGTTGGTCTTGACTAAAATAGTAAAAATGATATATTTTGATCTTTGAAAATGGGGAATTTTCTTACCAGACTTACCCTGGTAAAACTTGTGAAGTAAGCAGATCTTAATTTTACCTTCTGATTATGGAGAATCAAAAATTTTTTTGAATAAGATTAGTGTACTCTTCGGGCAATCAAGGAAAATATATGGCAGTTTAAATGTGTATTTACATGTAAAACACTTCAGAATTTCAGATTTCATAATCTGGCATTGATTAGTTTTCCCTTTGCTTTCCTAGTCAGTGGAAATGGAGGTACCTGGCAGCTATTTAAGTAATACTTCCATCCAGCTACTCTCTCTCCCGCCCCCCTTTACTCTGATTACTTTCTTAATTAATGAGGCTCAAAAGGGAAACTTGTTAGCATGTCTTCAATTTAGCTGTAGTGTTAGCCCTAAATGAAATAATTGGACCTTTAAAAAATTTTTAAGTCATCTAACTTTAGCCTTGAGATTCAAGGTTAGGAAAAAAACCAATGTATTTGCTCAATCTAACACTAGTCTTAAAGGTTAAGGTGAGGAAATGATCATTTCCAAATGCTCCATACTTGCATGCCTCTCTGCCTGTGCACGTGCCTCCCCTCTGCCCCGAATCTCTTGCATTTGACTTAGAGGCTGGCAGAGGCCGATGACTTCTATTTTCTCGCCACAGTTGCTACTCTCTCTTTTCTGTGACACTAAGTGATATTTGCATGGAGAACAGAAAAGATGGGTAAGCCCAGGGTTGTCGCCCTGCGCAAGGCTAACATTTCCCTATGCCAGCAGGAGACGAGTTGTGGAGGTGACTGTTTTGGTCTGGAATTTGAAGAATAATTCCTAGAAAGCATTATTTGAGGTGCCTCAATTGAGAGTGGTTTTTGGCATGACTGGTAGTGAATTATTTTATTAGAAAAGTCTGCTTTCAGAAAGCAGGGTTTTGTAGAGAGATTTTCTAGGAAAGATCAGAAAGGAAAGCAGGAGAAAGGTGTCTGCAAAGCTTAGACAAGAATCGGGCCGGTGGAGCGAACAGGTGGCTCCTATGGTCATTGCGTTCATGGCCTGGCTGCTGAGGCATTAGGTCTCAATGTGTGCATTTACTTGTTGCCCATGTCACTAATGTTTACTTTGTTTGAATCAATTTTGTAAATTCTTCAGAATTTAAAATGAAAGCTCGTCACTTCTTTATGGTTCAGTGCAAGGTGGAAATACAGTTGCTCACCACTCCCAAGCAAGTGGGGTGCAGAGGAATTGGCTGCTGACCCATTTTCATCATGGGTTTGCTTCACAACTTGGCAGGGAAGGACAAAGGATTCAGATTACCAAAGAATCGAGAGTTTTTAGAGAAATTGGTCTATTGGGGTTGTTTTCAATAACTCTTGTGACTAAGAGCTAGGGCACTTGTGACAACATGGATGGACGTCAAGGCATTGCGTTAGGTGAAATAATATGACCTCTTATATGTGGAATCCAAAAAAAGAACAAACAAGACCCAATCTCATGGACACAGATTCGTGGTTGCTAGAGGCGAACATTGTTGGGGGTGGGAAAATAGGTGAAGGGGGTATAAATTTATTAAAAAGAAGAAGTGAAAGAGGAAGAGGAGGAAGAGGAGGAGAAAGAGTAACAGAAACAAGAACAAGAACTAGAACTAGGGCTATTCTGATTACAAAGGTGCATGTTCCTTCTTAGGTATTTAAAATGATACATGGCCATCCTCTGTGCTACCTAAGCATTTGAAATCGGTAGAAAGAAAAAAGAAACTGAATCCAGTCACTTAAAGGGAACGTTGAAATTTTCTCTCACACATTCTTTATTTTTTGTTACCAAGAGTGGCTTTTTTTTCTTACAGAAGGCACTGATTTAGGTTTCTGGGGCTTTTAGGTTACCATGATTGAGTTTTAGAGGTCTCATACCCTGAGAGTTGGAAATGGAAGAGGGACTCATCATACCTACAGAACACACCTGTGGTATGCCAGTCCCTAAGCTGGGCCATTTTCATGATACCCTGTTTAAGCTCTAACACATCTTTGCAGATGTTTTTCTCCTGCAAAACAATTCTGACTCTCTACTGTACCACCCTGTCCCGCTTCTTCAGAGGCATAGCTAGATATTCTTGGTAAGATCTTGGACATTTCCTCTGAACTCACGTTGCTTTTCATTATATCTCTTCATTTTTCATTTTGATTTTACTTATTTTGTTTTCAGCTAATCTCCCCGTGACATTTATAACATTGCTTCAATAGGAAAGTGCCTTGTGTCCATAGCTTAAGGACTTACAGGAACCTCTCTCTAAGACTTTTCCTGTGAAATCATTTTTTTCCTGATTCAGCTCAATTATGTTGTTATGCCTTATTTTGCTATTTAAATATATCTCTGTGGTTTCTCTGCATCTCTCAGTTCTACATTTTGGGGATACATCTTAGCTTTCCGTATTTTAAGTTCTTATGAAAATAACGTGGACATTTTTTCCCGATCATCCTTTTCTTTTTCTCATTTTTCCTCTCTGTCATGCCTCCCATTTTTTCCCTTTCCTATATTTGGCTACAACTATTCAAGGTCACAAATGTTTATTGGATGTACATTGTATGTCAGGCCTTGTGTTTGACACTGGGAACGCTGGAATGGGAAAAGCAGACATATGCCCTGTTCTTGTGTTGCTTTTAGAGTCTCAGGCAAGTTCTTAGTTGCAACATAAGAAAGAAGAGTGGGACAACAGATGCCGATTTTGATTTTAGAAAAGAATGACATATTTTATGGTCTTCAGCTTCTGTTAAGAATTAACAGGATTATAAAAGAACATTGTAATATCTTTTTGAAATTTAATCACAATATTCGTATATTGAACATTTGGTATCATCAAAATACTGCTAATGACCTGTGTATTTTTTACCAGATTGGAAGCATCTGTTGGTTAATTTTTACAGACTTTTGGAAAATGGATTAAACTATACTAACAGGTTATTGGTGTTGGATTTATCAACTAAAATTAATATTAATTACTTTCATTTTTCACAAACTGTTAACTTAATAGGGATTAAAGGGCTTTGTGAAATTATATGAATAGATTAATTCAGTTAGGCTGATTTATTATGAAAATGTGATTCCACAATTGTTAGCTTTCTGAAGTAATCACATTTTATAACAGGTGCATCATATTTGCCAGATAGGGCCAATAAACTGGTTTATAAATATTTCTCAACTGAGCAGTTATGGCATATGGAAACGGTTAATGGATTACGCACTTAAAAACAAATCAGGCTTAGATTTCTGACATCATAGTTCAGTGGGCAAAGTATTGGGGTGGAGAGTGATTAAACTACGGATTATCTGAGGGACTTGGCTATGTTCAGGATGTTGCTTTGTATTAGAAACACAATTTATTGCTCTGTATAAACAAAGGTGTATAAATTACGAAACTACCTCACAGGCCTACATTTAGGTGAACAATGTACTTTATAACAGAGAAATATGTTTCTTGGGAATGCATGTTAAAGAAGAGATGATGCCGAAATGAATGTCACGTTCCTTAAACATCTTAAAGGTTTCTGAAAATACATTTGACAAACATTCATTTGGAAAGACTGGGGAGGAAGTCGGTGGAGAATTCAGTATTTCTCTAGGAATTTATCATTTGGTTCTAATCTGTGGCTGAATCTCAAAAGATCTAAAGACCTAAGGAAATTTTGAGGTAGGTGGGGAATGTCTTATTTCACCATTAGGAAATGTCTCGTTGTTACCAATTACATTGTAATCCGTATTGGGTCGCTGAAGGAATGGCAATTTATTCTGAAAACTTTTGGAGAAAGGCTGTAGAAAGAGAGTTTATTTAACTTGGAGCCACAGGCAACTTTCAAGTCCACAGAATGCTTCAGTTATGTGCTTAGTTGCACAGGATATCTTCGGCATGGTATAATAAAATTGTAAAGGTCCCTGTAAATAGGCATATTTCTTGTATATTGCACAGATGCTATAAACAGAAAGGGCGGAGGCTTGGACTTGTGTGTATTGGGGTGTGTATGCCCATAGACAGAGCTTATTTTTTCCTTTCCTTTTTTCTCTCCTCTCTTTGCCTTCTTCCGCTGGAGACAGGAATGGTATTGGGGCACTGGATTCAACTGGAGTCTCTTGACTAGTGGGAGATGCTGTATCCCTTCCATATTCCAAGTTCACTTTGGTGTTTTAATCCTGGTATCAGTTTTCAGTGGTGCCCCTGTAAGCTCTCATCCCTTAAAGTTGTTGTTATCACACAATAATAACATTGCTATCAGGAGTTCTTTTCCATTTCCCGTATTCTGTTTTATTTCCTGTTTACCCAGGGGATCCCTGGTTGCCCTCTGATTGTTCAAAGTACACTTCCCTATTTCGGGCAGTTATTCTTCGCCGTGTCTGCATTATGTTCTGTTACTCAAGACTCCCGTTCACAATTAGTGCATGGCATTATTCACCTGAAAATATACATGAGGCTCATCTTTCTGAATGCGCTGTATCTTAAAATAATATTTTAACTCTGGTTCTTCACTTCTCTCTTGTCTGCCTCTCCTTCATTCCTCGCTGCCCCCCACACCCACCTCCCCACACCACTTACCAGGCTTGAACGAGGTAGAATCCCATGGAGTTATGTTGTAACCTGATGCCGTCCTTGGAGCAGAGGAAGAGAGTGGGGTTATGGTAGGAGCGTCATTAAGAGAGGTGTGGGGGCTTCATGCTGGATTATATCTCATAGGAATTTGAAAATAAATAGCGTAGTGCATTCTTTTGTACCAGAAAAAAACTTTCTGTATGAAGATAACTTTAGTATATATTTTATAACCTTGAATTTCATAAGTTCAATTGTGAAGTAATTATATATGCATTTGTTAATAAAAGCATATATCAAATCTGGAAAAAATATGAAACTCCTTAATTAGACAATAATAAAACAACAGCAATAATGTTTGTCTTTTTTTCTAGCAGTTATGTTTACTTCGTTTATATCATTTCATTTGCTCCCCAAACCAGTACTGTGAAAGAACCAAGGCAAATACTGTATACATTTGTATTTAAGAAAAAGTTACACTCATCAAGTGAAGTTGGGCTAAAAAGAGCTACCACTCTGAAAGGAATACAGATGTGAATGTAAAGCTATTGCGCCTTCTGCTATGCCATGCTGCTTCCCTGATTAAAAGAAATCCTATTATGTTTTATTTAAAGTGTTCTTCTTTGATTTAAAATAATTTTCCTCTCATCTCCTGCCACCTTACCACTGCCCCACAGCAGTTCACCTTCATCTCATCCCATGATTTATATTAAAGGCTTTAAAAACTTGCCGTTTTTTATTAAGACTATCTTTCATCATTTGGTTCCTCAATTCACTTGTGTAAGTATTTGAGCTGTAAATACTCACGCCTTGCTGTGGAGTGGACAGGAGAAGTGAGGGACCCTGGAGTCCACCCTACAAGTAGGTGACCCCGGCTTTCACAGCTGTAGTTTTCTCCTCTAAAAAATGGGAGCGATAATATCCATCTCACAATGGTTATTGTGCAGATTATATAATGAGTATTTTAAAGCCTCTTTTGCAGTGCCCAGCGCATTGTAGTCGCTCAGGAAATATTAGCTGAACTTAAATTTTGAGAACGCAGGCTCATTTCTACTTGTAACGTTCTGAGTATCATCTCTATATCTTCCCCAGTAGTTATAAATTAAATGACTTCCCTCCAGCTTTGGCCCCACTTCCAATGAAGCTTTCTACACCATGAAACTGCTGTTAACTGACCTGATAACAGTGTCTTAGGAAGACCTTCTCTGATACTGGTCTGTACCATTAACTTTAGAAAATAATAACAGAAGATTATTTTGTACATCTTTTTTTTTTTTTCATATTTATGTATGTCTTAACTGTCAAATGCTTTATTAAATTCCTGTAGAGAAGGGTCTGTTGCATCAGGAAAAAATGTAAAGACCTATTTGGGGTTTGATTCCCTTAAATTTCGTTTTTAGTTTTTCATGTTTTTTTTTTTTTTTTTAAGCTTATAAGTCATTAATGGAGCTGGTGCCCAACAATTTTTGTAATTTTATGAAATTTAAACACTGAACGTTTTAATTTTTCTCAGTGTGATTTAGTTTTAGAACATTGAGCTGAGGACTTGAGCGTGATCCTGGAAAGCTCATTCAGTTCTTTATAAAACCTTACTGGTTCTTCTTAATAATTCCTGATTATTTTTAAGTTATTTACAGTTTCAAAGATTAGTGAGGATGGTGTGGATGGCTTTAATATAATTATAGAACTGGGATGTATTAAGGTGTAAGAATCCTTTAGCTGATTGGCAAATACGAGTGCCCAGTAGAGTTTACAGCCTAAATTCTCCCCAGGGTTTGCAATAAGGTTGATAACTTCATTTTCTTAGTTTCATAGTGTGCTAAGAGGAGGTTCAGAAGAGTGATAATTTTTCAGCAATAGGTCCTTCCTTTTTTTTAAATCCAGCTTTGTGGTGTAAGCTAAAGACATTATTTTGTTGAATCATACATAATTGTTGAAATTCTACCATTTTGACAATGAAGAGCTTCATATGGTTTAGCCTAATTCTTGTGTCCTACACTGGTGAGAAATTAAAGGAATACATAAAGAGATGACTTTAGTTTATAGCTTAAAAAATGAGTATTGGTATTTCTACTTCTCTAACAGCTTGTCGAGTAATAGATAAGGGAGGCAAATTTCTCTCGGAATGACTTAGAACCCCCCGTCTAAGATTGGAAGACTTTGGAATTTTATATGTTGCGTTAGTGTGTATGAATCAATCTTTTCTGGTGACTTTGTGAGGAAATTTGCCTGCCTGCAGGAAACAGTATCCAGGTAAAAGTAATTTAAACAAGTCTAATGTTTGGTAGCCCCAGAGCTGATCAACTCAGCATCCCAATGATGTCCGTACGTTAGGTAGTTTCTTGTGCATTTTCTTAGCTTTCTCTCAAGTGTCAGCATAGCTGAGTTAGCAGAGGTGGGAATATCATTATGCTCACAAACGGTTTTGTATTAGTTTTCTATTGCTGCTGTAACAAATTATTGCAAATTAAGCTACTTGAACAACAACAATTTATTGTCTTACAGTTGTGTAGGTTAGGGTCTCACTGTGTGGGTCTCACTGTTATAATTAAGGTGTCACAGGGCTCCATTCTGGAGGCTGTGGGGAAGAATTTATCCTTGCCTTTTGCAGTTTCTAGAGGCCACACGTCTTCCTCAGTTGGTGGCCCCTTCGTCTAATTTTTACAGTCAGTAGCAGGGAGGTCAGTCCTCAGAGGCACTCGCTCTCACCCGACTTCCATGATTACGTCTTTCCCAGATGTTGACTTAAGCTAGGAATGTTTCTTTTAAGGAATGTGATTAAATTGGGCTTAACAGGGTAATCCAGGCTAATCTCCCATTTTTAGGATTTTTAACCTTAATAACATCTGCAAAGACCCTTTTTCCATGTAAGGTAACATTCACAGGTACCAGGGATTAGGACATGGGCATCTTTGGCAGAGGAGGGTGGGGGCTAGATAACTGGATGCCATAAAATTGCAACATTTCACAAGATACTTGGTCCTGTTAATTTCCCTCATTAAAATTATGTCAGTTTCCTTTAGCCCTGCATTTCCTTACAGGAATGCCATTTTAGGGCTCTGCAGCATTTGACTTAACTTTTCAAATCATTTGTTCTGTTCACTGTTTACTGAGCTTTGGATTTTTACTAGTCACGTTAGCATATATTTTGTTACCACAGTTAAGTGCCTTTCTGGAGTTTTAGGAAAAATCCTTATAACATGTCTTCCCAAGTGCCAGGAAAGATTTCTCCCCTTATTTATTCAAGTGTACTATATTAGTGTGCAACAGGTATCATTACTGTATATTTTCCAGTTTGTAATGTATATCATTTTTTTTCTGGGAAATTATTAAATTCTCCCTCTATATTTTTAATTTCATACTCTTTTTTTTCAAACTAGAAATACCCTGCAAAAACCTAGGGTAAAGAACCATTGGCATTTAAAAAATTTGTTCTTGACTTTTATTCATTGCGTATTTTAAGAAAGAAAAACTGGTTCTAATTTAGGAAAAGAAATATAGTTTATACATTATTAACTTTTGGGACATAACTCTTTCTCTATTTCCTGTTGAAAAAGTTAATAATTTCCTTACCTTAAGGTATAGTTATATTTTAAAATACAGATTTTTACCCTTGTTTTATGATGTTTCACAACATTTTTATCTGAATATTTATTTTTATGTGATAGAGAATTTGGAAAGATAGACCTTTTCTTGGACTAAATATTACTCAGAACTAATAATCATCTACAATTGGATACGAATATATAATTTCATTATAACCTAGAAAATATGTTATTATAATTGTATATTTCACTGGATAATTTAAAATAAATATATGCATATACATAAAGTTTATTTTAATTGGAAAAATTTCATCACTGAGTGAAATCGCATTTATCAAAAGAGCTGATGCAACCACATTTCACGCAAAATAAGCAATTTGTTTTAATTGTTGGCTCTTAGTTATTTGACAGTCCACTCTTCTATCATTATATTGCCTTAGATTCCTTCTTCCTGAAGCAGGGCTCTTCTTCCTTCTTTAATCTTCTTTTGTTTTTCAATTAGAGAACCAATTATTTTTCAGGGTTTCACAGGTCACAGTGGGACAGTTTGGCTCTCTGCTCCCATAGCATAAGAATCAACACAGAAGTGTTGAAATAGCAGGTGGGATAATTGTGGTTGTTTTAAATGGGGGACATTAGTTTTTAGAGCTTTTATGTTTTTCTGTTTTAAAATTATACTGTTTATCTTACTTCATTTGAAATCTTATCTGACTGTATAAAAGTGAATATGAACTTTTTAAATTGACGAATTGTTTGTGTTTCCGTTATGTGATTTAGAAAATTTAGCAGTGTTTTCAATATCCATAGCAGAGAGAACAGCATTTTTTGTCAGATTCGGTGTGGTAAGAAGACTATTGTAATAGAGTTTACTATCTATGTGTGTATATGTGCATATATGTACATACACACATACGAATAGTGTGTATATTAGGAGCGAATAGTGTTCCATAAGCCAGGTAATCCAAAACTGACTAAGCACTGGATTACTGTTTCATTTTTTTCATCGTTTACACTCAGCAGGATTGTTGAGTGCAGAGAAGGCAGCATGATCCTTCCATGACTACTTTTGTATCTCTGAGGTGTACTTTATCAAAAAAGCTGTTTTCATGAATGTGTTCTTGGTAAACAAGCATAACCTACAACCTCAATAAATCAGAATATCTCATTATTCTTGATTATATTATGGTTGTAAGAAGGCCAGAGCGGCTGTTAGGGAGAAAAATAAACGAAATGAGAGAAAGGAGCTGCCTCATATAGTAAAGGCGGAAATATGCCCTAGGAACTATACCCCCTCCTCCCCTTGTAAGCTGTAGATCTTTGTCTCATTTTAATGTGAAGAGGCTGAGGCTCAGAGTAGTTAAAAATCTGGCCTTCAAGCTGTGTCATTAGAAAGTCAAGAACTCATTGCTTCCTGACTTCCTATTGTATTGTGTTTTCCCTCTCTCCTGTTGGGACACTAGAGTAAAGGAGAGGGGAAGAAGGCATGAGAGGATAATGGGGGGAGCATTAGTGGACCTCCTTATGCATTGCTATGGAAACGACATGTTATCAGTCACCTGACTACCTGTGGAGCTCAGTGACATCTTCTGTATTTGGATCCAAAGTTCAGAAGTTGTGATGGCCATTTCATTCATTACATAGTTTCTTCACACCTTTTTTTTTTTTTTGAGTAGCTTTTATCTTTTTTTCCTCATATTCTTTCTCTTTTTACAACAGTAAAGCAAGCTGCTTCAGATTTGTCATCCTTACCAATATCACATGTACCCCATCCCATGTGTGCACACATTCTTAAGGATTGAAAAGGGTTAAAAGAAAAGATGTCTGCTCTGTCTGGCATTCATCCCCTTCTGAAGTCAGGCCCAACTTGTATTTCTGGCTGTACACTTATTATTTTTCTGATCTGTATACAGTATTCCAGGAAATTTTGTTTGCTTTTTCTCTAAATTTGACCATGCATTTCCTTGCCTCTCCCAGAGTCTTCATCACTTGCTCTGAATGTTTTAATTTGTAGATTCTACCCTTTCATTATCTCCTTAGAAAATTCCCCACGGGACGTGCTACTGTTTTATGGACAACATGTCTTTCACCAAGAGAGGCACTGGCGGAGCTCACCTGGATTCTGCCCCTGGCCTCCATCCATTTGTCTTTCCTGTTCATTTGCCCTTTAACTTCATCTCCTACTGCTTCCCTTCAGTTCTCTCACTTCAGCCACACTGGAGAGCCTCCATGATAGACCTCAAATAATGCCAGGTATACTCCTGTTTCAGCCTGTTTCCTGCCTGGAACATTAATATTGCAGACATCTGCTTGAGTAAGCCCCTTACCGCCTCCAAGTCTTGACTCAGATGTTGCCTTCTCAGTGAGGTGAGGCCCCTACACGTACCTCTCAGTTTAATACTGCCACGTTTTCCATGCCTCCCATCCCATTCCCCCTACCTGGTTCTTTCCCCCCACCCCCATATTTATCACCTTCTAACATTGTGTATTACTTATTTCCTAGGTAGGTGTTTCTTTTTCTCTCTCTGCCCCTGTTGGAATTTAAGCTCCTTCAAGTGACGGATCTTTGTTTCATTTGCTGATGGAACCCAAGCACCTAGAAGGATGCCTGGCAGATAGTTAATGTTTGCTGAATAAATGAACAGGCTTTCATGTTTTTTCAAAGGCAGACATTTAATAATTTCAGCCTCATTCAGCAAACTGTCTTTTTTTTTTCTTCATTTTAAGCAAATAGGAATTTTGGAAGCAGAGAAGAATTATTTAAATGATCTAGATTCCAATTAACTCTGCCACTGATGACTTTCTTTAGCTGAGTGAATAACAGGCTCTTTTGTAAATTAAGTAAAAAAAACAAACAAAAAAAACTCAGAATAATGAAGGTGGTTGAGAATGGGATAGGTTCAGGATCTAGATTCTAAAATAATTCAGTATTCTTTCCTGTTTTAGCAGCAAAAATCCATTTAAGGAGGAAAGAGGTTAGGTAACTTCTGTTACTGGATAGATCTTGGTTTGATGTCTGCAAAGCAGAAATAACTGTAGCAGTTTATAGCACATTTTATAATTTTTTTCCCTTAAAATTGCTGCTTTGTTGGGTGTTGATTTCTTATGTGTGTGTGTGTGTGTGTATGTGTGTGTGTGTGAATTGAGGTGAAGCTCACATCACATAAAATTAACCATTTAAAAGTGAATGATTCAGTGGCATTTAATGTATTTACAATGTTGTGCAACCACCACCTTTATCTAGTTCCAAAACATTTCCATCAGTTCAAAGTAAAACTCTGTGCCCACTAAGCAATTTCTTCCCATTATCCCGTCCCCCCAGCCCTGGCAACCTACCAGTCTGTTTTCTGTCTCTATGAATTTATCTATTCTGGATTTGCCATATAAATGGAATCCTGCAATGTGTGACCATTTGTATCTGGCTTCTTTCACGTAGCATCATATTTTTGAGCATCCTCTCCCCTATAGCGTGCATCAGTCCTGCATCCTTTTTAGTGGGTGAATACTGTTCCATTTCATGTTCATACCATGACTTGGTTATTCATTCTTCCTTTGATGGACATTTGAACTGTTTCCTCCTTTTGTCTGCTGCGAATCATTTTGCAATGACCGTGTGTATACCTGCATTCATTTGAGTACCTGTTTTCAATTCTTTTGGATATAGACTTAGGAGAGGAATTCCTGTGTGATACGATAATTCTATATTTAGCTTTTTGAGGAACGGCCGAATAGTTTTCCACGCCGCTGGATTATTTTTCATTCCCAACAGCAGTGTACCAATTTTTCCACATCCTTGCCAACATTTATTTTCCTTTTTTTTGTAGGTATTTCTTTTAAGCTTTAAAAAAATTTGAAGTTTACTGAAAACTATCCTTGTATATAAAGGTTTGATTAGACACTATAGCAAAGAAAGTGAAGTATGTGACCTCCTCTTATTATACGGGTTGTAAAGGCCTTAACTAGAGAAACCTCAGGATACACATAATATTATTGCAGATGTATTGAATGAATGGTGATATGGGATTCAAATGTGTTATAACTGGAAAGCTTGCAATTTTACATGAAAGATAAATTGTGTTATTCCGTATTGTAACTATGAAGTATTACAGTTGACCCTTGAACAACGCAGGTTTGAACTGCACAGGTTCTCTTACACGTGGATTGTTTTCAATAGATTTACAGTCGTCCCTCCATTTCCCCAGGTTTCACATCTGTGGATTCAATCAACCATGATAAAAATGAGTATTTTCTGTCTAGGGTTAGGAATCCATGGATGTGAGGGGCGACTGTATGCCTTACTCTGTGCCATTTTATATGAAGGACTTGAGCATCTGCAGGTTTTGGTGTCGGGGGAGGTGGGAAGGGGGTTTCTGGAACCAATCCCTGGGAATATCGAGGATCCACTGTCGTTAAGTTTTGGGGAGTCAAACGTTATCTGCGGATTGTCAACGGCATGAAGACTCAGTGCTTCTAAATCTAAGTTGTTCAACTGTATATGTGTGTTAGCAGTGAAGTAGATATAAAATCCTACTTATGTTTTTTATTAAAATTATGTCAAGATAGTTCTCTTAATTATTGAGACTGCTATGATTTATTAATGATAAAGTAATTAAGTCACAGAAAATTTAGAAAATGGATGGAAGGAAACAATACCACTTGAAACTCCACTATCCTACTTGAATTCATTGTAGAATTTGGCTGTATTTTCTTTTATCCTTTCAAAATGTATATATTTTATTAACAATGTTAATAATGCTATATATTCAGCATAATTTCTTATTAATTTCATGCATGCTTTCCACGCTATTAAAGAGCTTTTATAATATCTTGACTGAGCATACAGTATTATCTCTAGTCATTATATCGCAACTATTACACGTAATTAAAAATCTGTTGATTTAAACTGAAATAATTAGAAAATACCTCATGAGAGAGGTAGCTTCACCTTGCTGACCCCTTAGATACCTCATTTTTTTGGCTTAAGTGTCATTTCCTTCCAGAAATGCCTTCTGTGATTTCCCAGATTAAGATACATTCCTTTGTAATTCAATCCCACATTGCTCATTATATTTAATTCATAGCACTGGTCAGTGCATCTAATAAAATTCTTATTTGTATCTTTCTTTAATGTCTTTTTTTTCCTATTAGACCATAATCTTTCCATGGGCAGAATTTACGTCTGTCTTCTCCCTACTGCATTGCCTTCCCTGAGGCCATTGTCTGATGCTCATTGGTGCTTAATAAGCCTGTTGGATGGATGACTGAATGAACACACAGGGAGAGGGAGCAAGGAGCGTGAACGAAGCACTGACATCCATGTGCTTTGTGTGCTTGGGGAAATATGTAGGCTTGGTTGCTGAAAAGTAGCGATGGAGTGTGTTTCAGTTTCTATGGTGATGGGGAAGTATATGGGTCAACGTCAGAATCTGGAAAGAGTTGTGTCCACATTAGGGAGGTCTTTATATGCCAAATTTAGTCATTTCAATTTTGTTCTGTCACATACGTGTACACACACATTAATTTAAATATTAAATAAATTCTGTCACAAATGTTGAAATATTTTTAATAGAAACATGGCATGATACGATGCTTTAACATGTAAACTCAGTATTGGGCAGCTCTATGTTGCAGTAGATAAAATCCAGAGGCTAGAATTCCAGTGAAGAGACTAGTTACACAGAGGATTGGTGATGGAGTCCTGAATCTAGGTTAGCTTGATGGAGTGCAATAGATATGAGAGAGATTTACGGAAGTATAATCAACCAGGTTTAGACAATTATTAACTGATGGACTTTGGAAAGAATTGCGAGCACAGGATGATTTAGGTTTATAGCGTGAATTAGGCTGGTGTCTGTAGATTTTACGCTGAAGATAAATGGGTTTTATTTTTATCCAGTTATCTTGAGATACTGTTAGGGATCTCCACTATAAGTTACATCATGGATTGGCAAAACCTCTCTGTAAAAGGCCAAATAGTAAACATTTTAGTTTTTGGGGGTCATATGGCCTCTGTCACAGCTACTCAGCTGTGCTGTCATAGGCAAAAGAGCCACAGACTGTGTAAACTAATGGCCATGGCTGTGTTCCAATAATACTTTATTTACAAAAACCGGTGGAAGATCAGACCTGGCCCATTGGGCTATAGTTTGCTGAACCCTGGATTATATTATAGAGGTTTTATTTCAGATTATATTATTAAATCATAATGGATCCCAATGTGGGTCATGTGATTTCTTTCAGATGATCACTAATCTGAAGTAGGACTGGAAAAATGGACGCTTGTATCTACTCAGGTTTGGTGATCCACCTCCGAGACATTTCTGACTAAATGTCAAATAAGCAAGATGGAGAAAGGGTAGAGTAGGAACCACCCTGAGAAGTTTGATCAGGAAATCTGAGCTGGGTGGTGGGAGAAATAAAGGTGTGTGTATGTGGGTGGGGTGGGGAGTGTCAAAGGGAAACTAGAAGTACCCGGACTGCACATTTTTTGAGTGTTATGAGCAGGCTTCTTGGCCATGAGAAGAAGAACGTGAAATGTTAAGTGCTATATCTTGGAATAAAGATGTTTTGAATAGGTCTAATTCTAGAGTCAAATAATTGTGCAGCCAGAATGTTGGAATGAAATAATAGGAATAGAAGCAAGATTCTGATGTAGACCTAATCAATGGAAAGCTTCAGCTCTGGAATTAGCCTGCCTGGTGGGAATCCTATCTAAGATTTTTGACTTGGGATGAATTTTCAATCTTGTTTTAGATGAACTTCAATTTTCTCATCCGTAAAAGAGGCTCAATAGCTACTTAACACTGTTGAGAGACAATGTCTGTTGAATGCATAGCATGATACCTGATCAAATTTCCTCATAAATGGCAACTGTTACCATTATCATATTAACTTCATTTTATTTGTGTTGCATTATGGCAAAGAAGTACAATTAGCTGTTGAAGCTGTTATGAATAGGACATTGGACTGAATTTTTATTGGTGTCACTCCACTTTTCTTCAGTAATGTTAATGTATGTCTCTGAATACACATTTTTAAAGCAGTACCAATTTTTGAATAATAAATAATGATATTAGGGGATTTAACAGAAATCAGTTGTTATTAGAAAGATGTGAAACTCCTGTCTCTGTTGGTAGTCTTTAAGTTATATCATAAATTTAGATTATGCCTGACCATACTACATCAAAATTATTGCTTCTGTTCATGAGATGGTACAGTCGCTGGGGTCAGTGATTGTCATTGGTTTCTTTCAAAGCGATAAGGTACTAAGAGAATCGGGCAGTGGACATGCAGTTAAAGTTACAGGAGATCATTTTTTTTCTAATGATATTTCTTTAACTTTTTTTGAAAACTATTGAACATGAGCATATGACCCTTTATACTAATTGTAATGCATTACTGTACCCCATAATCTATGAGAGTGCTCCCCTTTGCACTCTGCCTGTCCAGCTGTTGTCTTGAGCAATTATCAGCAAGTTATTATTCCGGTCTGAACTGTGTCATGCTCGAAAGTGGGATGAAACAAATGTTAATGAGCGTGCATGAATGTTGGTTGATGAAGGTTAAGTGGTTGCAGATATGCTCTCCGCATTCTTTCCTCTGAATGTGCAGACTGAGGCAGTGAGTTCTGATGAGGGATTACAAACAAACGGTGCTGATTGACAGCTCTTGATTTAACATTAAAATGGTATCTGAAGGCAAATTCTATGTTCAGCTGCGTAACAGACACAAAGGTGTTGACCCCTCGTGCAGCTCCACACTTCATCATCAGTTTTATTTTATAATTTCCATTTTTTTCCTATTGTAGAAAATTCTCTTATTTTGTATTACACATTTTACAGTTGTGCCTGGCAGTGGTGGTATAGTTTAAAAAAAGAAAAGAAAAGAAGTGTCCGTCATGCACTTATGTTTTTAGAATAATAACTTGGCAGTTTTAAGTGTGATAAAATTAAAATATTGTACAGAATAGCTGTTCAAGTTTAAAAGATGGGCCAGTACTCATCAGCAATATGTTCTTTCTCCTCATGTCCATCTGCATGTATTTTGAAATGATGACCCAGGTGCTTTCCCACTATTCATTATTTGTATGCTAATTAAAATAAGCTGTATATATATTCTTTAAGAATGTTTTGAGTTGATTTTTGCATCATGACTTTTCATATTCTGTAGATTGAGCATGGACTTTAAATACATTTTTTTTTTTAAAGAAATGGTGATGTAAGGAGCAGTATTAAGTAGTATTGATGAGGCTTTTTTCTCATCATTTTTCCTATTATTAATAATCCAGTACTTGGTGTTCCAACTGTGAGCTGTGCTTTGTAAAGGGTAAAATGTTATACAAATATGTGTTTTTAATGTATTTGAGCTGAAAGGACAATGCATAAGGATCACCATGCTTTTCATTTTGTACCAGAAATAGAAAAAGTGGGAATGTTTATTAAATAAACATAGAATTATAAAGTTAGATAGCAATCATTTATCATTTAATAGATGAGAAATTTGAGGGCTAAGCAGTAGACCTAAAACCTGTGCCAGTAAAACTATTATTTGACCATCGATTGGGTTACTTGTTGATCATTGAGAAATGTTTTCTTTTTTATGTGCCCTGTGGAGACAGATTTCTGTAATTCACTACATACTTGATGTAACTTTTTACAATAATACACCAGAGTATTCTTCATTTTTTATATAAGCATATTTTTAATGTGTGAAGCTTGTTTTTTAAAATTGATAGGTTTTAATTTTTTAATAAAATTAATTCATAATTAATATAGAAAATGCTCATGCATGAACCCTGTGGTCTGAAGAAGTAGAGCAGGAATACCCACATGTACCCCTGGGCACTGGTTTGCATGTGTGTTCTGCAGGTGGGTATTTCTGCAGAAGAGGGCCTTATCTCCCAGCCCGGCAGCTTTGGGCTTAAGGACACTGAAGCCCTGTAATCCCTGTTGTGTGTTCAGTGCTTAAGTCTTAGTACTCCTGTGGCTTCCTTTCTGTCAGCGAGTGAAATTTGATATACAAATCAAGGCTCCTACTTCTTAATACTATGCCCAGGGCTGCACTTATCTGCCATCACCAAGCAAAGGCTTTGCTTTCAGTTACTGAATCAGTCGTGGCAAATCCTTTGGCCCCACTGACCAGCTGAGAGCCAGTCCCAAGCAACAATTAGTATTGGATGTCTCTTCTATGAAAGGTACTGTCCTAGCTCCAGGGATACAGTGCTGAGCAAGACAGATCTAATTCCTGCCTTCATGTAGTATATTTTTAAATGGAGAAGATAGTAAATCAATTGGCAGACAAACAAAGCCAACCATAGTTTTTTAATGTGCTGTCAAAGCAGTGAGCAAGGTGTGTTGATGGGAGCTAGATTGGAGAGGGTGGTCGTGGATGGCCTCGGAGGTTATGCCATTTAAATGGGGACTCAAAGGAGAAGTAGGAATTTGCCAGGCAAAGAATTGAGGGACAAGATCTCCATGTATAGGAAATAGCCTGGCCAGAGTTCCTCAGGTTGCAAAGAATCTATAATCTGGTATCCCTCAGATGTTCAGAATGGCTGGAGCATGTTGTGTGATGGGGAGAATGGCAGGAGATGAGGTTTGAGGCCTGGACTGTTTGGAAAAGCTTCACGTAAACTGAGTTGTTCTAAAAGATGAATATGGTTTTTGAAAGTAAGGAAGAAGGAGAAGGCTAATCCCACAGAAGGAATGACAGGGGCAGAGGCAGAATTGGCACACTGTTGAAATGCCTGCTAGTTTAGGACAAAAATCCCATTGCATACAAATCATGGGTCGTAGTGGACGTCAAATCTCTTCACTCCTTTCTCCAAATCCCATCTTTATCAATCTGCTTCCCTGTGAAGGCTGGTTTGTGTTGTACCTCAGAGATGCACTAGGAGTTCATGCATGATGATAATTCTTGAAATAAACCCTCCTGTTCTTCAACTGCATCATGCAGAAAAAGACTGGAAATGACTGAAGCTCTTGCTTTTTTGTATTTATGTGTTTACTCAACTTTTCCCCTTATTCGAAAACATATTCAGAACTGTATTTTGTTACTTTGTGTGTATGTGTATATAAATCATATATTTATGTGTAGAAAGTGACTCTTCATGGGGGTGAAAGGAAACAAATGCATTGTAATCCTGTCTCCTATTCATTTTTCATGGCCCACATCTAGATGCCTGAATTCTCTAAAACTTTTTACTTTATATAGATAATTGTATTGTATAATTTTATCTCTACATCTTATTGCGCCAATTTCAGTTGAAATTCTTTAAGGACAAGAACTATGTTTTACTTTTCTTTGTCTTTCCATGGATAGCCTCAGTGCATTCTGAGTGAGTGTGTGAATGAATGAGTGAGTGAATGAATGAAAGAAACAACTTAAAATGGTCTTATATGCCAAAGGAGCTCTTAGGGGGGAACTCCATACCATCAATTATTGCAGGTTCACTTGTTACCACTGTTCTGAAGGGCTCTTTGCCCTACCTTTCTCTCCGGAAAATGGAATATGGTACAGTGAGAATGGTCTGGAATCCAGAAGCTGGTTTCTAGTCTTGAATCTACCATTAGGTAGTTATATGACCTTGGAAAGGTCAGTATTTAGGGCCTTGTTACACATCTATAAAATAAGAGTTTGTTTTAAATTAACATTCTAAAAGCTATCAAAAAACAAAACAAAACATTGTATCTAAGCTCAGTACAAAAGGGACTGTGCTAATGGTGGTAAATTGATCATATTTATTCTCTCATAAGAGAATGAGATTATCACTTAGACACAGTTAAAAGTAGAAGAAAGCTTATACACATATGAAAAAATGTATAAGGATGTTCACTGTAATAATATTTTTGAAAGCAAAAGTTTAGAAACTAACTACTCATCAATACAGGAAACAGTTAAATTATGACATTATTAAATTATGGTACCTAGGTGATATAGTATGAAACTGTTAAAAAGAAAGTGGTTGATCCATACATATGAACATGGAAAAAATATCTAGGGTTTATCACTTTGTGAAACAAGTAAAATGTGAAACAATATATGTGGTAAGAGCTCATTTGGTTTAAAAGGAAAAAAAAAAATAACCCAAACTGTGTATTTGTGTACATGTATATAAATGTTTGTGTTTATGTACACATTCATACATGTATTTATAGTTTGTGTGAAGACTGCCAGAAGTAGCTCTTGTTACCAATAACTGCTCTTACCGGTCGTGTTCTTTGGGGAATATTTGTAGTGATATAAAGGGACCTTTACTTTGTTATGTGCTTCTGTATTGTTTGAATTGTTTTGCAGTGAAATTTTAAAATTAATTTCTTTTTCCTAGAGAACAATTCCAGAGTAAAAAAACCAATTAGCTTGACTAGTATGTTTAGTCTTTTTTCTTTTTATCTTATATATTTTATATATGTAGTGTTTAACTGGAAAGTAGAAAGGTGACTTTGGCTTAGTCAATGTAAATGAGTTCCCCAAATTGTAGCAAGATATGTGAGTTATTTGTTTTCTTTTTAAACAGTTATAGCTTAGAAATGACCTTAGCTTTCCAAAGTGAAAGAAATTTTTGTCAAGTATATTACACAGGGTTCCATTAATTCAGTAAACTGCATTCAGAAAACAATATATTTGATAGTTAATTATTCCAAATGGTGCCAATGATCAAAAGGGACACCCATTTGTAATGAAGGGAATCTGTGTAATGGTTATCTGGAAGAATGTTTGTTCAAGGGTGAGGACAGAAGTAATTGATGAAGTAAAAAGCTGCATACATCTTTCTCAAGCATAGAAGGAGCAGTTTGTGAAAAGCTGAGAAAGCATAGTGAGTTTTCAAGGAAGTAAGAGGGCTAAATACGCAGATAAGATTGTAAGTTTCATAATTTGAGGTCAAGTATTATATAAGTCAATAGAAACGTATGTTTCATATGTTACAGTCCACTTGAGCATTAGTATATACATATCCAGAAGAACTATATCCTATATATTGCAGCCCTTCTTGCCAATTTGGTCTTTAAAATTTGGAATATCATATTTGCTGCTAATATAGATTTCTTTCCTACTAGAATTCATGGGGAAAGTATATTTTATGTGAATTTCCCAATCATTATTTGAAAAGTCAAATGTAATATACTACATATTTATGAAAACATGTCCACTGACCCTTTTCTCACGTGCACACCCTCCATTCACCATGTACAAAGCAAGATGCTCTTGTAGGTGCACTTGCTATGTGAACATGCCATGCACTGTTCGTATTATCCAGAGCTGCTGCCATGTCGGTAACAGGCCACTGTGAGATGATAATCTTTCCCTGGGGATAGACAGGCAGCTGGGCACAGATACCCAAAACCACTGTCTTCTTTCACTCCCTAAGCCCTTCCCCCACAGCCCGTTGTCATCTGTGGGAGGAGGAAGGGAGCACACCCTGTACAGTTGGATCTAAAATCTGGTCTTATCTCCTGTGATGTCCCACAGATTCTCCCTTGGCTCTTGAAGGGCTGGTTCGTCTTTCCTGTGTCTAAGACTTTGTCTTTCGATGCTGCATCTTTCTGTTTCACTGCTAGTTGTGGGATCCCGTTCTGAGTTTTATGTAGTTAAAGGAAAGTTTTGTGAATGCATTACATTTTTTTTCCCCTTTGGAAGTTCCCAGCGCTTGTGTTTGAACCACGTGGCTTTCAAGACCTTTGTCTCGCTATAGATATTAACAGAAATATAATTTTACACTCAGTGTTGAGGAATCACCTCTTACGCGTTATCTTTTCCCCGGAGGAAATAAATGCCATTGATCCTGAAACGGCAAGGCTATGGGGAAAATCTCAGGAAAAAAAAAAATTAATCTCCAGATATTATCTCCAGTTATTATCTAGCTCCGCTTTCTCTGCGGGGTAGAATGAATCTTAGTCATTCTGCCTTTAATTCCATTTAATTCTCATGCCATCCCATTTGCAGTTGCCGCTGAAGTGCCAGTTAGGCTCTGAATGGTAAAATTTCCAGAATAAGAATGGGAATGCAGACTCCTGACGTCCATTTCTCAGACTCTTAGCCTCTCTCTGCTTCGGTTTTCTTATTGTAAAATGAGATTTTTTTATTAGATGATTTTCAGCTCTCCGTTCTAATTGGGAAAAAAGAGACTTGAAGCTTTCAGAAATTCGCGTAATCATTTGATGTATGGATTTGATGTTTCTAGCACCAAGTAAAATAGTCTTAAGAATATGAATATGGTTTATTAACACATTGTAAGGATTAAGAATTTGACATGCACCAGAGATTCCCAATTAATAGGTGTCCCTCGATGTCAGAAGTGTTCAGTTTAGTGTTTCGTTTCCCGTTCCGCATAGGCTTGTTGGTGGATGTCCTTTGAACATTAACTTTCACTGTCTGACATTTTCATGAAACATTTAAACGGGAGAGTTTTTAATTCATAAACGTTGATAGTTTACAGTAAGATATATTTTAGTTCCTGTTAAGATTCTTCTCCACTAAGATATTAATGCTTCTCTTCAAGTGTCAGGTGGCCCAACATAATTGTGAAGCAATTCAGTTTAAAGTGAGATTCTCTAATAAGATTTAAGCCACTGCATTCCCATTAGTGAAACCTTTCTCCCCTTCCCCTTTCACAGAATGGTTCTGTTAAGTACTTTTTTTTCTTTTTAATAGCACATTTGGTTAGTATGCTAAAGGTAATACTGTTTTCGGGAGGCAGGCTGGAAGTTATGATTTTATAAAAAGCTCGTAATGTTAAATATGGACATTGGGAAGGAGGTGGAAGTGTTACTTAAGTTCTTAGAAGTTTCTGTTGTAGCTTTGGGGAATACAAAGCATCAAAGGATTTCTGAATCCTGTCTTGGCTCTGCTCTCCTTTTTCCTTGGAAGATACACACACAGGGATCCACAGCAAAGAAAGATGACGTACCACTTTATTGATAAGGTGGCTTTTGGCTGAATGACCAAATAGGACTCTTTGGTCTTGGGTGCGTGTTTGAGGCTGAGGCCCAGTCTGGCTCTCTCTGCAGAGGCCAGTACTGCTCTTTACCCATGTGCCAGCTGCCGACATGGAGCACCGGCCAACGAGATGAGGGCCTGTTTCAGTGCTGGAACATGACAGCCTCTCTTCCCTGCACCGACTCTTTAGGAAGGGAGAAAATAAAAGATGAGAGGACTACATGCCGTGCCCACCTAACCTTGTACAGTGGAGGGGTAAGAGGAGGTTGGAAAGAGGAGCTAAGGTCTCCCTTTCATATAAAAATGTACCTTCGTTTTCTCACTGTACATCTCTAATGACAGAGGACTTGACATGGCTACCATATTCTGAGAAATCGGAGCGCTGGACTGTGACATTCAAGAAAGTGGAAATGTGAAGCCCTGAATTGCCCAAGAATTAAAATGTCCTTGTGCAATTTGGAGAGATAATCCAGGGTGAGGGGTAAGAGATGAAGGGCTCTATCAATGCCGCCAGATGAGCAGTCAAGCCCATGTATGTGTATATGTGAGGTGTATTGTGCAGCGGATGATTCCTGGCTGTGCCTTTGACAAGCTCTGGGGAAAGACCATATGCGTTTTAATGATCCCCGTTTGGTCTGGTTGGAGAATTTTTCGGACACTGAGGTCTCTCTCTCTTCATTACAAAATTGTCGACTCTCCTCATTCCTACATACATTTTCAAATCAAGAATAGGTCAAATTAACATTGTTTTTAAAAAAGTGATTTTAAATCCAGCCTTATAAAGATCTTTTTTTCTGTTTTTAAATTGTGGTCAGTTTACATAACATAACATTTTACAGTTTAAACCATTTTTGTGCATACAGTTCTATTGCATTAAGTACATTCACACTATCGTATAACCGTCACCACTGTCCATCTCCAGAACTTACCTTCCCCACTGATACTCTGTACCGTTTACACACAAACTCCTCGTTCCCTTATCTTCCATGTAAAGATCATTTGAAACCCATTTCCCCAATCACACTATAGCCTGAACCCTGCTAGACTTCCCGTAACCCCTCCCCCTGTAGGAGGCAGACATGGGCCATATGAGTTGCATATAAGGAAGATGGTGCCAGGAGTTTTATAAGGCCATGTAGGCTCTACACAATATGAGTTCTGGCTTGAAGGGGAGATAACATAGATACACAATATCAACAGTCCAGGTTGAAAAAAAAAAAGTCCCAAGTTCAGATGGTGTGGGAAAGAAATTAGCACAGAATACTTGATTCTAGCATACAGACTAGGGCAATAATGGAGCTCCAATTGGAGGCCAGAATGATCCAGAATACCAACTGGTGGCATTCTGGAACACAGAGGAATAAAGATTCAGTAACTGAAATTGGGGAAATTGAATTTTCAATGGAGCTATCAGATAAAAACATAATATCTGAGAGACAGGATAACTACTTCTCAGAAAGCCTTTGTAATAAAGGTTGATTCGAATTGAGCAAATACCTAGGTATCGTCTCCGTATTCTCCTTTCTCACTCACACATGCAAACACACACAAAAATATTTTTTGATCAGACATGAAAAATGCATTCCTTTCCTAGGGCAATGGTTAGCCTATAGGTAGAGACCAGTACGCAGTTCTTCTGGTAGGGGCAGGATCTCAAAACTGCATTTGTGTAACATCCCAACAAATGTTAATGCAAAATTTGCATTGACGCTCCACACACTGATTAGTTTTCTTTGCAAAAATACAAGGTCCTGGAGAACAGAAGCATGCTGTCATTGTAAAATTCTGCTTCTTAAAACTGAACTTCTTTCTCAGCATTTTGGAATGATTATTTTTATGTCTGATCAAATTTCTTCTACCAAGTTTTGTATAATAACTGGCTGTTTTGATGAACTCTGTGTTATGTTTTTCCCACACTCTTACAAGGGATAGTCAGCTCACTATTTAATATGGCATTGCTTATTATCTGTTAGTTAATATAATTTATTGTTACTTATTCTATTCCCAAGTTGCTCAGTACTGTGTGTACAAATACTAATAAGCTGGCTTATTAAGTCTTTCCATTCTACAGCATGCTCATCATCGTGAATTACCTGTGCCTTCATTTGGATTTAATCCTTCTTTTAAATTAGGAATGAACACTGAGTTCTCATTCTTTTTATAATAGACTCCACCCACTTCAGTAAATTCTCTTGTGAATGCATTAGCATTGTCATACATTAACTTTTATAGCCTTTGCTTTGTAATTTCTTTTAGCAGAGAAATATTTCCACTTTCAAACATCATCAGAGGATATTGGAAGTAGGTTGCCCTGGCAAAAACAATAGTTAGTAGGAAAATTATTTTTTTATAAATAACGCGTATTATATCATGACTGGGGAATAGCAAATTCAGGAAGAATTCACAGGGGGAAGGTACTTAAAGTGGGGAGATGTTGAGAATGCATAATAAAAAATTTAGAGATGGTTTTATGAGAAGTTGTGATGAGACAACAAAGATCATGTGAGAATAGGCTTCCGTGTTCTTTGGACTGAGTTTCTTAAACTCTTTCCCGAAACCTTTACTTTCCTCCCTCATATCTTTGGTCCATTTAATCAAAGCTCATCGTAATTTGTAACTAATGTAACAGATATACATGATGAATAGGCCTAAGTCTTTCACAGTCATTGTTGTCCCCAGTGCACAGATTATTAAAGTTGTTGAATATGTGGATTTGAAGGGTCTGATTTGTTTTTGAACTCCTGTTTTTTTTGTTTTTGCTATCTAAATCTTTAGTTACGAAGAGGTATTTACACACAAGGGGACCTCAAGAAAGTAGCTCTTTTAGTTTCTGGTGCTGCCACTCTTTAGTTTCTGGTGCTGCCAATAAAAATTAACTTTCTGATTGCAGAGGTCTTTGAGAGATCAAACCGTTTTTATAGCATATCTTGATCAGCGTGTTACTTCATATAGGAATAAAGCGATGGGGGACAGAAATACTTTTAGTTCAGCTATTTGGAAATCATGATCATTTTGAAGCACATGTTTTAAGTTTTTTATAAAATATATCCCCGTTGCCTGGTGATCCTTTTGTACATGGAGTAGTAAGGGGTAAAAACAAAATCTGGACTCAGCTCTAGTGAAGGGTTTGTGAAATAGTGGAATCCTTCTCCATGTCTGTTGTAAGACTTCAGGTATAGAGCAAGGTCTTTCCAAGCTATTTGGTTGGTGACATTGTCCAGTAATTAGAATGTCATATCAAGAGAAATACGCATTTATTTGCTATACTTATGATGATTGCTGTAATTGAAATAATCTATTCCACAAAATTTTATTTAGTGTTTCAGCCACTCTTATATATTATATCATTCGTAGCCTGGAATTGCCAAACAGACATCGTTTTGCTAGCAAAATACTCTGTTTAGTTATGGCAGTCACGTATTAATATTTGAATAGAAAAATAACCTGTTTCTCCTGTTTGTTTTCTATGTGGTTAGATACCTAGTCATTTATTTATGTGCCTAAAAATATTAAAACTGGGTTTGACAGATCAGATATGACTAAAGCTACTTACACAATTATGGTTTTCAATACCAAAGCATTTACTTTGACGTTTTGCCAAGGGTGTATTGCCTACTTAAAAAGTAATCCGTTCCAAGTTTTCACTTTTTTGTGTTCCATCTTTCTGCCTTCGAGCTGCCTAAATCTTCCTTGAAACGTATTGTCGTATCACAACCACCAGCAGTAGTAACATTTACAAATCTGTTTTCCTTTCTTAGCCTTTGGCTGTTTTCAGATTCTGCCCTTTGAGACTCCCTGGAACATTCATTCTATCCACACTGTGTGGCTGAAAAACTGAGCCTCATGCAAAGTAGGCCACCATTTGAGAGGTAGCGCCGGGTGAAAATAGAGTGTTTTTGATGTTGTCTTTCCATAGCTTTAAATTCTGCTCATTGTGTTCAGGAGACCAGGCATTTCTCTTCCCTCCCCCAGGACCACTCCCCTCCCCACTCCCTCTCCCATGGAACATGCACAGCAAGGGAAATTCAGTTGCAGGTAAAGGCAAAGCTTGGGGAGTTCCCTCTCTCCCATGTGCTCGGTTGCAGACCGCTTTCTTCATGCAGGTTCCCTGCCCCGGAGGCAGTTCTGGGCCTGTGGTGTGGTGGTCAGGGCCCTTGTCTGTCCCAACTGTGGCCAAGTGACTCATAGTCTGTGCTTAGGTTGCCTCATGGAACGAGGTGGTGAAAACTTCATACTCAAGGGCTGTTCTATTTCTAAAATGTGGACCCTATAAAATTTTGATACTCAATTAGCCTCTTAGAACCTCCATCATTAGAAAGTGAGAAGAAAACCCCAATTAATGCCAGCAATCTCTAGTTTTCAGATGTCCCCTTGCCCCTACCTCTCATCCCATTTGAAGACTGCGAGCCTTCAGTTTCATTTCCTAAATACATGATTTATGCTTGCTTTACTTTTGTAGTTGAGTTTAGTTTATTGGCTTCTGTCAGTGTCACAGAGAATGCTTATTTAATCCGGTATGCTTTCTTGTATCCTCCCAAGGCTAGTGTAAAAATCTAATGAATGAAGGGTAATTTATTGTAAACATGTAACATGCAATATTTAATAGCATTAGTGCTAAATGAATACCTAAAAAATGGAAATGCTTAGTATTTTAAAAACATTTTGATGTTAAATACATTTAACCAGGAAGTACTAACAAAATAGAATAAACAATTATTAGTGGCATTCACTGATTTAAAATAAAATAGTTCCCCCTTATTTGTGGGGAATGTTTCAAGACTCTCAGTTGATGCTTGAAATTGCTTGTAGTACCGAACACTATATATACCATATTTTTTCCGACACAGACAAAACTATGATAAATATCTTACTGTACTGTATTTACCTTTCCTCTTGTGATGACGTGAGGTGATAGGATTCCTACATGATGAGATGAAATGAGGTACTCAGAATGGCACGTAATTTAAAACTTAGGGATTGCTTATTTCTGTAGTTTTTCATGTAATATTTTCAGACCTCAGTTAACTGTGAGTAGCTGAAACCGTGGAAAGTTAAGCTACAGATAAGAGGGAGGACTACTCTAATCAGTTATGGAAAGAGAAAACTTTTTTGTCTCTACTAGATAACTTACAAATTTAGAGCTTTGTATTCTAGAGTTTTTTGCAGTTGTCCAAAAATATCACCTCCTGACAAAGGTGATATTTTTAATCATTTTGATTAAAACACAATAGAAAATGAACTGGAATTAGATGTATAACCATATGCCATGGAATTATGATTTTTAATTGAAAATTTACTATGAAATGAGATTTTGAAAGGGGATTTTTAAATATAATTTTGCTGCTGGTTTGAAACTTTGGAAATAGAAAAAGAATAATGAGAAAATTTAATTTAAAAAGACTGTCAGTTTTTGGCTCTTGGAAACAGAAAGTTTTGTTATCTTTGATTCATCTTTGACTTCATTCTGACATAAAATCCTTATAAAATGTGGCATATGCTGTGTTAGTGATCAGAACCATTTTTGAACAGTATTACTCTTCTCTCGGAAAAATGCAGCCTTACACATCTCCAGGAAGAAAGATTAAACACAAACCTCTAATAGCAAAAACGCTAGATCACAGCTATAGATGGCTCTAATAAATCTGACTTTCTGATTCAGAGTTTCATCTGACACTTGCAACAATCTAGTCTTTTAGTGAAAGTGTATTTTGTGCTGGCTTTAGAAGAGCTCCACCTGTGGGTGGGATGAATCTTAAAATGTGCTCACCTGTCAGCTCCGGAGTTGGGTTAAGCACTCTGATTCTGGTCCCTTATTTCTCTGTCACTGCTGGAAGTGGGGGACGGTCACAGGAAGGTAATTATCACCTCATTTCACACCCACAACTCCTGTTAGAGGGCCAGTGTCCCAGGTTCTAGATGTAAGCCACAGTGAGGTTCAGTGGCGGGGGCGGGATGCCCAACCTGGTGTCTAGATTTCAAGCCTGATTTCCCTGCGGAAACCTGATGGTCCTCTGGCTAGTATTTCACAGAGATAGTGTCAGCGTGGGTAACTCAAATGGGATTTTGTGTAAAAACTTTACTCCCACTAAATGTCCTCCTTTATTCTTATTGCTCTTTAATGCAGCCTTGTTATCGATGCTAATATTTAGCGCCTGTTTGTCAGTAACCTATGCATAGACATTTTCACTGGTGTTACACTGATGTGAGGCTGTCCATTATCGGGCTGTGTTTTTGTTTTTTTTCCCAACATTTTAGTATTTCTCCATATGAAAGGTTGTATCCAAATCAGTCTATTTGGATAACGGACTGATTATCTGGTTTCATATCAATAAAAGCATATTTTCACCTTTTTTTTTCTCTGAATTCTCTTTTTTTCTCTCTTGGGAAACTTTTCTTCTTCCTATTCCTTTGTCCATATTTACCCACTGTGTCAATTCCATCTTTTCCCAACCATCCTTTGACTGTATGATAGAGAAGAGAGGAGAAAAACCATCATTTTATTCCATTTGTGGTATGCTGATATGTCATTTTTATAAAAAGGCAGAATTGATAAAGTTGCTTCTGTCTCTAATTTAAAAGTTGAAGTGGTCAAGATTGCTTGGTACACTGGTTTTTTTTGTGTGTGTTTGTTTGTTTGTTTGTTTTGAAGTGACACCTATATATCCACAATCAGTGGAAAGAATACTGGAGTCAAAGTCTGGTGATCTTCATTCTTTTATCTGTTGCTTGAAGTTACTTTCCCTAAGCATTATTTTTCTTGTTGTTGTTACAATGATAATAGTAGGAGTATGACTATTATGAAAATTATGTAAGGAAGTCCAATAGAAAGTGTTCAGTGCAATGCCTAGTAGATGTTCAGTAAATGCAATTTAAAATTAAAGGTTGCTAGTTTATTTGACTTGTTTAGGTAGACTAGAAAATGTTCCAGAATGTGAAAAGGTACTGAAATTGAGAACTAAGCTGATGAAAAAAAAAAAAAAAAAATTAGAATCTTCTCTTTTCTAAGTGACAAAAATAAGAAAATAAAATATATACATTTTCTGAAAAGTAGAGGATTGCCATTTGGTTAGGTTAAGGAAACAAAGTCCACTAATATAAGTGTTATTAGCCTTCATCTGAGAATTCTAGCCAATATAACAAGACAAGGAGGAGGTTTAAATACTCAGACTAAGGAGACACGTGTCATTGTTTGCTGGTAGCTGGGAGGCCTGTGACAGTGAGGGGCATAACTGACAGGACCTGTCTCTGCATTCAGTATTTCTCTTCTCCACATCTGTACATCCAGCTTCGTCTTATACATGACCATGTGGATGCATAAGAGCCCCTCAAACTGAACATGTTTAAAACTGGACCAATTCAACAGCACCATCATCTGCTTGGTTCCTGAAACCTGAGTGCCCCCTTCCTTCCGCTTTAGCTTGAGGGTTCCTATGTAATACACACAAAGAGCCATACATGTAACAGGCATTTATTGAGCGTCTGCTATGTTCCAGGCCTTACTCTTCGTGCTGAGGACACGTGGTGAACAGTTTCTAAGGAAGTTGTTTTCTAATGAGGAAAGAGAGACAATATCACATGTACGATATGTGAGGAGTAAGTGTTGTGGGGGAGATAAAAGGGCAAAAGCGGTGATGATAGGGAACACAGGGATGGGGGGGTGGGGGGGTTTGCTATTCTATATCCAGTAGTACGGGAAAGCTTTTCCATTAAGGTTTAATAGGATCCTTCTGCTGCATCACAGTGAAGACACTACGGTTGGCAAGCCTGGAGGTGGGAGAGGAGTTAGAAAGTGGTTGTGGTCCAGGAGACAAAGGATGGTAGCCACAGGCAGGGGAGAGGTAGCAGTCAGGGAGATGGTGGGGAACTCTTATTTTAGTGACAGTTTTGGAGTCACAATTGACTGGATTCACTAATTTCTACAATTTGAGGGAAATCGTAGAAAGGATGACTTCAAGCTTTTGGACTTGAGCAATTGCGACAAGAGTATTCCTATTTTCTGAGTTGATGAAAGCTGCTAGAAGAGCAGGTGTGCAGGTGTGTGTATGTGGTTTGGGGCATGTTAAGTCGAAGTTGCCAGTAGACATCCAGGTAGAGATGTTGAGAATCCTCAGTTGGCTATTCAGGTCTGGAATTCAGGTGACAGATGTGGCTGGATTCTTCTTTCCGGACGCATCCGTTCTCTTTGTCCCAGCAGCTCCTTCTCTAGGTGAGGGAGCCACGGACTGACATTCGGATTACTTTAGGTCCCTTCGTCTTGCCCTCTGCCGTTACTTTTATCACTTTTTCATCTTCAACATCCTGAGTTTTTCCTCAAATGCCATTATTTTGATGTCTCTCACATACTTCAACCTTCGGCAGCTCCTCATTGCTCGAAAAATAAAATTCAGACTTCTTAACCTGGCTTAAAAGGTCTTGTATGAACCGGTGCCTGATTAGTTTCTGGTGTCATTTTTTTTTTTTCTCCCACTCAATATTCTCTGCTCTGACTCTTCTCACTTCTTTCTGTGCCCTTCAAGTTTTTACACCTTTAGACCCTCCGTTATCTGGTCCTTCCTCTCTCCACCCCAAAACCTTCTCACCTGCCTCTCTTTTTCTCTTTCAAGCTTTTGATGAGTATCATTTATTAAAGGCAGACTGTCCCTGACAAGTATGGGTTAAGGGCTCTTCCTTATTCTCCTATGGTTCTTAACAAAACAAGGAAATTGTATCAATGTATTGTAATTGCCACTTACCTTTCGTTCACCTCTATTGGCCCCTCAATTCTGTGAGGCCAGGATGTCTCTGTTTTGTCTAGTATTGTTTCTATATTGCTCAGCATAATCCCTTTCAGTTGATGCTTAGTATGTATTATTTGAAAGAAAGAATAAATAAAGTGACTGATTATAAAACATGACTGCAAAATTGAGCATAGTTTCTATATTCTAGCGTTAACTAGTTGCAAAGTATAGTGAGGAATTAACCACCCACCTCCAAATACTTGAGACTATAATTTAGGCATATTAGGGACACTCAACACTAACAATAAATATACAGGTTGCCTATGAAGAATACTGCATTTAGTTGAATAACTATAGACACATGTCATGTTCATGACTGTGAAATTTGAAAGTTGTCAATGTATCAGATCTCCTTAGTCTATTTACAAACACATTGTGATTCAAATACAATTCAATTAGATTTTATTTTCAAACCTTTTGAATTACTCTAAAGTTCATGTGGAAATATAAATGAGCGAGAAAAGTGAAGAAAACTTAGAAAGGGAAGAACAGCCAATTAATAAGCTATACCATAAATCTACAATGCTTAAGACAGAGTAGTACTAGAACAGTAGTACATAGAACAATGGAACAGAATTCCAGAAAAACAAGTATATGATAAAAGTGTAGTGTAAAATCAGTTGAGAAAGGTAGCAGAGTATTCATAAAATGATACAGAGATAATTAGTTAATAAATATTTTGAAAAATATAAAATTTGATCTCTGTCTCACCAAAACATGTAATTATAATATGCTTTCCTAATATAAAAATAATGTAATTATAATTTGCCATCTTTCAAAGATTTGGAAAACAAATGGAAAACAATGTGCTCTTCCAGTTTTGTATGAGCTATATGTTTTAAATAAGCATGGTATATCAAACATAAAAGAGCTGGGTGCTTGTTTTTGTTTAGCACTCTCAGAGCTAACTTCTTATCCTAAGTGTCGGTAATATAATTTTATAGTGTGTTGTATACTGTTCAAATGAGCTAACTCTACTTATTCTTGCATATGATGGTATTGGTTTCCATAGTGAATATTAGTTTTATTTTTGTTTTCCCTGTTGGACCTTCAAATATTTATTCTTAGTAGTTTTTCCAGCATAAGAACCATCAGTGCCTATCTGACATAGTTTAGGTCTTGGGATATCTATTATTTCACTATTTTTATAACTGTAATTTAAAAGCTTTGTATCTTTCTTGGGATTTTTTGATGATAGAATGTTCACATCCTATCCTTTGGCAGCTGAGTGCCTTACTGTTCCTAACGTGGATGCATCCTTGGTCTTACAGAGAGAAGAGAAGAGGAAGATTTTGAAGAGAAGAAAGCTCTTAAGAAAAAAATTAAAGAACTTAAATTTCTAGATTCTAAAATTGCTCAGAACCTTTGTAAGTATCAGATTTTAATACTATTAAATTAGCAAAACACACAGGAGGTGGTTTCTTTAAATTATTTCATTTTCTTTATGACGTTTTTCATTTTATGTTATTTTATTATTATTTGTGTAATAAAGGCAAAGGTAACTTTCCTTTAGGAAACTTATGGTTTAAATGCTTCAAAAGATTAATACATTAGAAGACAAAACTAAGAAAAGGGTTTAGAATGATAATGTATCTCTCATAACTGAAAGAAAACTACCCTTTAAAGTCTCCTTTATAAGTATATAAATAAAGAAATAAGGAATTTAGATGACATCATATTTTAAAAAAAGGGTAGTGGATTATTTCTTTTATACCTCTGAATCTCTATTATTTGTGATACTTGATCACACACAAAGGAGGTTGGAATATTAATGGAAATAAAGGATGATGAGTAAAATGAATTTCATTATTCCATCTGAGCAGTTCAAAGCCTTTTCTCAAAAGTACTGACTGGAAATATTTTAGATTTAATTACTGTTACAGAGACCTAAATACTTAGTATTGAATTGTCTTCCTGACTGAATTACTCTGGGAGAAGAGGGCAAATAGTTTTGCTTCTAACTCATTTCTAACTGTCTCTTAAATGCATCAAAGATAGTTCTTCTTGGAACTGAGATAATATCAGTATATATTACTTTCTGATGGTGCAAGTGGGATATAATGTGGAGAATCTAAAGACATGGAGAATTAACATGGCTTTTAGTCTCCCTTTCAATCATTACATGCCTCAAGTGAGCTTTTAGCAACTATTGGAACAAAACAATTCTTTGTTGAGAGGATAAAGATCCATGCCATCGATTAAGGAGGGAGTTAAGTTAGAGGCAGTGTCTGTAAAAGGCAGTTGACTTTCCTTTTGTGAAAGTTCTGGAACTTCCTTTGTCTCGTATTCACTGTGACAGAGGGCCATCCCTTTCAAGCAGGATTGCTGAGATCTCTGTGGATAGTAGACAGACGTTAATGCTATTGGCCAATACACAGTCCTTTATTTCTGGCCACAAATTGACTGCAAATCCCAGCCTCTTTCAAGTTAAGTGTCAGTCATGATTTGCTTGGACCGATGACAGTGCAAGTGGAGATGAGGTATCTTTTGTGTGGCAGCATTTAATTGCTTGTGCAAGAAGCTGTAGTGTCTTTCCCTTCACCCAGAGTAGCAGCCAGAATGGTGTCCACAAGCCTGGTAGGAGGGGCGTAAGTAAAAGAGTCCTGTCTTTCAGATGTGTGATGGGCATGTAGTCTGAATTCGAAATATATATATTGTTAATATTTTTGTTATTTGCTTAGATGACTGAAGTTTGGGGGACTATTACATGATATGGGTACTTCAGGGAATTGTCCCTCTTAAAGGAATGTTATCTCAATTCAAAGCATTGAGATATGTCAAAAAGTTCTGTGATCTGAGATGATTCTTTTTATTATTATTTTTGGGTCCATTTTACATGTCACGTGTTTAATTAACTTTCTCTTTTTATAATAGTAATAAAATTTTTTTTTCAATTTCAGTTGACATTCAATATTCTACTCCACCATCTTGACCAGAAGTCAAGATGATTATTGTCTTGAAAAATGCCCATGACCTGCATTATAAATTCCTAATCTTGACTCTATAAATAGTCTCATTAGACATCCTGAAGAAATATTGTTTTGAATAAAACTCTTTTTTTTATGGGTCAGTCATAAGTTAGTCTACACACCCATCTCCAAGTTGAGTAATTGACTTGTTAGACAGGGTTCTTTCGCATTATTTCTATGTTATGGGACATGTGCTAAGTAGGATTTCAAATTTAATTGTAATAGTTAATAATTACTGATTACCTTTCTGTGCTAGTTCTGCATTTGGCTCCTTAATCTTTACTATAGCCCACCATGTAGGTAGTAGTTTGACATTATATAGGTAGGGAATCTGGTAGGAGTAGCAGTTAAGTGGTTAAGATCGCTCATTTTGAAAATGGCTGATAGGTATAAGTCATATCCATTCCTGTTTAGAGATTTAAACAAATGCATTCTCATAGAGAAGGATAGTGTTTGTCTTATTTACTTTGTCTAGAGGATATATATCCATTCATTTAATTGCTAAACATGTTTTAAAATATAAGATCAAAAGGCCCAGAATTTATACTGTCATATTATGATGTAATCCATTCTAGGATTATTCTTGCCCTCTCTTATTGCAGCAAGTGTTATGATTTAAGCTTTAAGAAGCTTTAGCAGTCTTATAATCTTTACTGTAATTATAGTTCAAATTCACAGCTGGTTTTTGTCTATGAAATTCAGTCCTTTGAGATACTGAATTCTGAGAGTCTTGTGATTGTGATAAGACTCTCTTGTCACTTAGAAATCTAAGATAATTTCTCTTAAATGAAATATTCTATAGAATTTTGAGGAAAGAGTCTAAAGTTCACTCATTTATTTATCTTTTTATTTAAAGGTGAGTCAGGTTCCCTATATTTTGAATTCATAAAGATTTTGCAAAAACTATGGGCACAGCATAAAACAGAATTCCAACCATTCTAGGGTTAAGAGATGGCTTGGGAGTTGTGCAAGGTTCATAGGCTTTACCAGACTTTTTGGAGTGGGTAATAGAACTGTAAAGGGAGGAACTCAGAAGTCTACAAATTAGCATACACATTTAAATATTTATCAGTTCCCTTGAAGAGAACATGTGTGACTGGTTCCAAAATCTGCACATTTTACACTCGTTCACTGAACTCAAAGCTTCCCACTGGGTTCTATATAATCACATTTTGGAGGATAAGACGCATGTTAGTAAAAAGATTGATTTTAATGCATCTTTTGGAGACTTTAACTGAGTCTTATGTTATTCTCCGTAACTTTTAAGTATTTAAAAAAATTAAGTTCTATACTTTTGTATTATATGTTATGCATTAGGCCATTTTCAACTCTTGTGTAATTTTTTTGCCCTTAGTTATAGCAAATGTTTTCCGCAAAAGAATTTCTTCATAAACTATTAAAAGAAAATTGTTCATTCTTTCTAAATATGTGTTTAATGTGTACGTTAATTTAATTGTGGAATAATACCTGAATGTAGTGGCTAATTATAAACATAGAAGAAAGTAAAGGAATAAAGTATATCTATCTGCAAAGTAAATTTTGGATTTCATACTTTATTCATTCAATGCTTGGTTGAATTTGGGTTTCCCATTTTTGGTGTTATTAAGGAAGGGTGTTGCATATTATGGCCTTTAGGCTAAATCTTGTCCACTGTCTGTTTTATTGGAACTTAGCCAACACATTTATTTACACATTGTTTCTGGCTGCTTTTGTACTACAATAGCAGAGCTGAGTTGTGACCAACTGTATGGCTCACAGAACCTAAAATATTTACTATGTGGATCTTTATAGAGAAAAAGTGTGGGGATTCCTGTTCTAAGTATTAATATATACCTGTTCTGTGTTTGTACCAGTTTTCTCTTCCACCATCAGGGCTTGAGTATTCCTGCTCTATAGCTTCCCCAATTCTTGGTGTTTTACAATGATGTAGTATGGCTTTTTTAATTTTTTAAATTTATCATGTTTGGGGGTTCTTCAGTCTCCTTGATCTGATGTTTTGTGTCTCTCTGTAATTCTGGAAAATTCTCTGTTTCTTCATATATGCTTCTTTCCTGTTCTTTTTGTGATTTCCTTTTGGAATTCCAAGTAGGTTTTTTAGGTATCCTTTGTAATTTGCTGTGTCTCATAACCTAGTATTTTTCCATCTCTTTATGTGACACTTTGGATAGCTTCTTTGCTTATGTCTTTCATGTCACAAATTTTCTCTTTATCTGATGTCTAATCTATGTGTTGAGTTTATAATTTCAGTAATTTCATGTCTACATATGATTTCTAAAAGCTCTATATTTTTTTCTCATAGTTTCTTGTTTTTTTAATAATGTCTTGTTTTTTCCTGCCCAGTGTTTCAAACTTCTATTTCATTTCTTTAGATGATTATTTTCTCCCAGGATTTCTGCTTTCTTTCCTTTCAGAACTGCTCAGAAATACATTTATGATTAAGTTAAAAATATACATTTTTAGATTTTTTTTAATGTGTCTTTCTAGTTTGCCATCCTGCCCAAAATGTAAAGCTATCATTTCTGTCACTCTGAATTACTGTATTACATCTCAGAGGAATTCTATCTTTTTGATTATTTAACATTGTAACCTTTTCTATTTGTTATTGTTACTGTAGATTAGATTTCTTGAGTGGAATTTATTGTTTCTCAAATGAAATAATCTCAAGGATTCTGATTAATTTTACTTAGCTTTCAATTCAGATTATATTTTAACAATTTGCATTCTCAATTTGTTTTTTTCTGAGGTTTAGCATGTTACCTTTTTGTCATTTTTTTCTTATTCTTTTAATTGAGTTTACATACATTTTGCCCATTTTCCTACTTGAATCTTACAGTATTCTAAATGAAGGAAAACAAATACTCTGAATTTTGAAGCAAGTTTATCCTTCCAGCTTATTTGCTTTTTAATTATTTTAAGTGCTTTGACATTAGTGTTTTTCTTTTATATTGTCAGATATCAATCTTTTCAGGTTTTTCATCGGTTTTTTATGATTAAGAAGTCCTTCTTTAACCATGAAAGAGCTAATTTGCCATGTTAGATTTCTTTTAGTATTCCTTTCTGTTGTTAATGTTTACATTTAATTCTATAGCCATGTGCAACTTGTTTTGTACATGATGTTCAGGTGTAGTTTTATTCCCTCCCCATCAATTATTCATTGATTACTCTTCGAGAGCATCTATGTAGTTATTATATGTTTGTGCTTTCTAGTGTCTACTGTGGAGTAATCCTTTAGTAACTCCATTAATCTCTGTCTGTTACAATATCGTTTAGATCCTTTATTTCACCTTTTTCTTCGGATATTAAGGATTATCCATATCCATAATTTCTAGCACTGCATTTTCAGATTTATGACTGTTTGAGTTCAGAAATGTGTGAATGAAGCTGCTGATAAGAACACAGATAGTGTCTTTATTATTCAGCTATAGATGACACATGGTATCCTCAGGAATCTGGAATACAACCTCACTCTATGAAGGAAGGAGATCATATTTTCTGACTCTTACGAAAAAGTGTCCTTATTTGAAAATACCTACTGACAAAATGACATAGGTTCAGTATATAAAATAAATAAATGGTCTAGTCGTTAGCAGGTTCTGAGTATGTTCGAAAAATGGTATCTGTCACTGGAGAGAAGAAACATAATAATAGTAGAATAAAGGGAGAACAGCAAAAGTATTAAATCTAATGCTGTGAAAATATCCTCATATACTTCGGTAGCTTTTGAGGAGATCATTGTGTTTTAACACTAGATACCGTGTTTCCCCGAAAATAAGACCAGGTCTTATATTCATTTTTGCTCCAAAAGACGCATTAGGGCTTATGTTCAGGGGATATCATCCTGAAAAATCATGCTAGGGCTTATTTTCCTGTTAAGTTTCATTTTCGGGGGAACACTGTATATGAGATATCAAAAAAAAAAAAGTAAATAATATTGGAATTCTCAGAATAACACTTTATGCCATCTAATTCAGTTTGATAGTTTTCCATTAAAGTTTGTTTTCTAATATTGGATATTTAAGCTTTAGTTACATGCAAAGGCTCTTTTTCTGGAATAATGTTTCCAATATTTCTGTACAGTGAAGTATATTATAACTTGTAAAAGTGTTAATGCACTGTTCAGCAGTTTTCGTAAAATATTTATTTCTGAATTATTTAATAGGTCTGGGAGATATTATACAAGCTAATAACACACGTTTAGACAAATATTACATGCACATATTGGAGTTTTGTGGTTCTTTTCTTTACAATGTGATATTTTCATAGTGTACCAAACATATTTCAGTTTATTTTTAATCACATGAAAGTTGGCACCATTGCAATAGAAATCAACATCATAATCAGCATAATAATATAGGACTGTTCTTTAAACAGTAGTTCTAAGCCTGGAGAAGACTATAAAATGTGCTAATGAAACTTCCCCCTCCGTAATTATATTAAATGTTTAAAATCTGTCATTTTTTGAATTATTTTTCATTATATAAATAGAACTGTATCTCAATTCTTTTCTTACTTTAATCATTATGAACTCTTTCCCCTTCCCCCCTTTAGCAATCTTCCTGAGCTCATTTCGGGTACCATACGAAGAAATCAAAATGATGATATTGGAAGTGGATGAAACACAGTTAGCAGAGTCTATGATTCAGGTAAACAAACAGGCAGAGACCTTACATTCCTATATTTCATTGCAGACTTCTCATTAAATAGAAATCTGTAAGTGAAGCAAAATTCTTAAACCAAATCATTCAACTGGAAAATCATTGCTGCATAATGAGTTTTAGCATAACTTCTGCATTGCCAGGAGATAAAACTCTGCATCTTCTCTTAACGGCAAACTAAATATAATGCTATCAAAATGAATACATTTCAATTATTTTAAATGACTTTCTTTTGAACGTCGGATTGTTTAATTTTACTTTTATGTGTTTGTTACAGTTAAGCTGAATAATATGTTAATTTAAATTTAGGTGTATAACCTTTATAGAGTATGTTTTTATCAGGTTTATTTGTCTTATAAAGCTGTATTACTATTAGATATAAAATATTGAGGGAGTTACCTTTACTAACCTTGTAGAGTTACCTTTACTAATGACCCTTCCTTGAGTTACTTGTGCTTCTATGAATACTAGAGACTGCATAATATTCTGAATTCATTCAGAAAGCTGGGAGATTTTTTAAGTGGTTTCTCCTCACAGTATTATTTAAGGAATGCTAGTACGATGCCAAAGTTACTTGCTGAATTCCACATAAGGCATCAATAATACATATCTTGATAGAATTTAAAGTTAGAGAATCAAATAAAAAATTATATAGCAAGAGGATATCTTTCAGTTGCTATCTTTTATTTTTATAATGGAAGGAAAAGAATGTTTTAGCAGTAAAAACAAAACAAGAATTGTTTGTGAGTGTCAACAGGCAATTAAAATTATTCTAGATGTTTTAATTCATCAGTAAATGGTAACCTTAGGAGTTGTTGTTGGTTTTGTTTCTCCTATCATGTCTTCTAATTGTGGTGATAATATAATCGCATTAGTGGTTTGGGCTGAGTCCCTGAGACTCACGAACTACCTTACTAACAACAACTCTTCTTTAAGTCCTTTCCCTGCAGCGGTTTCTTTTTGGTAGAATTTTGTCTATTATTGATTGTGTATGTTCCTTGTTGTTAGTGGATTTCAACCTCCTTATAAATGTTTTTTCTACTTAATACATGTTTGCTTTTTAATCTTGCATTTGTAAAATTTTTACGGAGTAGCCTCTAACCTTATTACACAAATGTTTTGGATGATCACATGGCTTTTGTTGTGTACAGACGGAAGAACAATTAATTCCATTTTAAATTTGTGTCCAAAGAACATTCAGTTCCATGTAACATTAATATATTGGTTTTCTATTACGGCTATAATAATTTACCGCAAATTTCGTGGCTTAAACTATCACGAATGTGTTATCTTGCGTTTCTGTGAAACAGAAGTCTGGTCTGGACCTGACTGTGTTAAGTCCAGGTGTTGGCAGGCTTGTATTTCTTTCCATAGGCTTTAAGGAAGAATTCCTTTCTTTGCCTTTTCCCCCTCCTCAGGGGTCCCCTTCCTTGGCCCATGGACACCTTCCTTTATCTTCCGAGCCAGCGGTGTTGCATCTCTCTGTACCTTTCTGTCATAGACATGTCTCTCTCACTTGATGTCTCCCTCTTCCACTTTTAAGGACCTTTATGATGACATGGGGCACATCCAGATAATCCAGGATAATCTCCCTATTTTAAGATCAGGTGATAGAGACCTTAATCCCCTTGGTCCTGTAACTTAATATTCTCACAGGTTCCGGGGATTCGATGTGGACATCTTGGGGAGGCTGGGTCATTGATTTGCCTCCTCCACTTATGAGAGAAGAAAACCAGTTTTAGGAGATTAAAATCTAAAACTTTAGTTTAGACATATGCAAAGTCTTAATATATTCATTTAAAAACAAGAATGTCATGCTATTTGAAGTCTCATAGACACAGACAATAGTTTAGTGGTTACCAGAGGGTAAGGGGGGTGGGGGGTGGGAGATGAGGGTAAGGGGATCAAATACATGGTGATGGAAGGAGAACTGACTCTGGGTGGTGAACACACAATGGGATTTATAGATGATGTATTACAGAATTGTACACCTGAAATCTATGTAATTTTACTAACAATTGTCACCCCAATAAATTAAAAAAAAAATGTTCCTAGTTGTAAAGTGAAGAACTGCCTATTTTGAACAGGGCATGGAGAAAGCATTACTTTGTAATAACCATCATTTTGGTAGGTTTTGTTCACTGTCATGATTTCATTGTGGGGTATTTATTTATTCATGTGCGTATATAGCAAGATGTCAGTATTGATATTATTTTTCCACTTCGTTTATTACCCATTTACCTATGTTTGTCCCATCAGTCTTGTATTAATTCATTTAATATATTTTTGTGTGTGGGCGTTAGCAATTTGTGTGCGTGTGTGTGTGTGTGTGTGTGCTAACTATGTGCAGGACACTGTATGATGCTCTATCAGACACAGACTTTACCTTTCTGGAATTCTTTGTGTGGCAAGGGAGATGGCGTTTATGTATATAAAACTATAGAACAAGAGAAATGTAGCTGATTTAAGACTGTTTTAGAACTAGACAACGTGTTAGGGGAGTGCTAGAGGTGTTATGTTTGCAGATAAGGGCTCTAAAAGGTTGAATACAGTGTGGATGCAGAAAAGGGCAGAAGGGTTGTATGAGTAATGGAGTGAGGGGCAATTATTCTGACAGTAATAATACCCTGAGCTGTGAGGGAAAAGCTGGGTGGGTGTGGGCAGCTGTGAAGGGTTTAATTGGTAGGACCCTAGGATTTGTGAAGTATGTGGGGAATACGGTAAAGGGACAGACTAAGGTGGGGCTTGTACTGTACTGTTAACAAATCACAATAGTTTTATTATTCTAGGAAGCAAAAATAGTGAAGTGAAAAATTAATAAATTTCTGATGAGAGATTAAAATTTAGTTATACGGGAGTGTCACAAAAATGTATACAAGTGGACACTTCAGTCAACGTTGCTCAAGCAGTAGTTCACCATAATCGCAAGTGTCTGGAAGAACTGACTCTGGGTGGTGAACGCACAATGTGCTATATAGATGATGTAATACAGAATTGTATACCTGTAACCTATGTAACTTTACTAACCATTGTCACCACAATAACCTTTAAAAAAAAAGTGTCTGGATGCTGATAGCAACCACTTTGAGCACCTCTTGTAATTGCAGAAGTCAAACATGACTTGTGCTCATCTTTTGTTATCGATATATATTAAGTATTACAATTTCAATACAGTTTTCCTTTCTTAACATGTGGATAAATTTCTTTTGGCACCCTCTGTATATTAACTAAAAATATTCAAGGGGACTGGGTGGTCATGTAAAGAATGCTAAAGAATTTAGAGGCCTGATGTAATAAATAATTTAAGTAATCCAGCTGTCAACTGGAATGATTAAAAGAAAATATAAATAACGAGGTCTTTTGGTCTCAGGCAGTTCTACTAAGAGAAATTTCTATATAGATGGGAAAAATCATATACCTTCATTGTTTTTATTCAGTTGGTAGTATTCATAGTCAATACGTTTTTTTAAGAATGATCTTAAATTGCTATGTTTGTTTGTTTTTTGGCCAGTCAACCATGTTTTTGTCCAAAGATACACAGTGAGTCAAAAACTTGTTCTTTGATCTAACTACTTCGATACATGAGTATAACATTCTCTAACATTATTTTTAACTAATAACACCTTTGGGGGATTTTTGTCTCCATGAATATGTATAGCATGATGTAGGCTTAATTTAAATTTGTACTTGAATTTGGGCTTGCACAGAATATACTAATGCTAGAATTTGGGATTGTGAGCACCAACCATTCTTTTTTTCTTAATTTTAATATCAGTACACTAACTTGTTCCAATATTATAGTCAATTATATTTTGATACAGTGTAGATTTTGTTCAAGGGATTGTGTAATCATTTATGTTCTAACAGGGAAGAGTAATTATTTGTGTTCCCTTGGTCTTTCTTCATTGGGAATGTTTCTCTTGTCCAAGTGTGTGGCTTGGGAAGGCTGTGCACGGACCAAGGAGCCAAAACAACCAAACAGCCTATGGTGTGTGAACTGCATATGACGTAGGGAAAGGGTGTTATAGCCACGGGCGCTAACTTACTAAAGGACCTGTGTACATATATGCTTTTATTTGCAAGGTATATCATTCTGTGTTCTCAATGCCCTTTCACATTTTCTTTCACATCAGAAAAATTACTTTGTCTTTGTCTTAGAGATATCTTCATTTTTGTTATTTAAACAGTAATCATATTGGTTAAATCTTGTGAGAACTGTCATTAAGATTCCCTTGATTTCTTTGCTTTCCTTTGCCTTTTAGTAGCAATATGATAATTTCTTTTATCCCTGTGAGTGAAGTGTTAAAATATGTTTGGCTTTGCCTGAAATTTCTGACATTTAATTCCCTAAAGATGAACTGTAATTGATCACATTTATCCAGGTGAGAAAGCTGTTTCTTTGGTATAGATTCAGTTCTTCTTTCTCAATTATATAGCTAATCAAATAAACATTCAGTAGTACTTGATGTGAATATATAATAACTCTGGGTAGAGAAGAAGAAAAATTCTCTGCTTTCAAGATGCAGAGAATATGGCTTCAGGCTTCACAGAAGGGAGGTTACCTAGAAATAAGACTAAAGCTTAACTTCTTTACCGATTTCCTTCCCATGGTTTATTAATAAATTTTCCTGGAATTCAAGGAGCATTTTAGTGAAGATACTGTCTTTTGGTTTTAATTTTCAGAACTTAATAAAGCATCTTCCTGATCAAGAGCAATTAAATTCATTGTCTCAGTTCAAGAGCGACTATAACAACTTATGTGAACCCGAGCAGTTTGCCGTTGTGGTGAGTCCTGGCTGTCAGCGTTAACTGTTTTTGGAGGGGATTTTTATTCTTTGCAAAACAGAGGAAAGCAAATGTCGAGCCTTTTCACATCAGTATTACTCACAAACCTTTAATGTCCATCTTTTTTTTTTCTTGACCTAAGGATATTTATGGAAAATGATCTTGATTTAAAATATATATTGAAACTCAAATCTTAAGTGAAGTCCGAAGAGTTTTTTAAAAACTATAAACATGATTTTTTTAAAGTTTTCTGTTTAATGTCAAAATGTAAAATGAAAACTGCACTCCTTATGACTCGAGAGTATATTTATGATTTATTCTAGAGCTATGTATTTCTGACATATTGCAAAAGTAGCTTCAATTTTTCGTTCTAATGACTCACTTCAGTTCGTCTCCTATTTTAGATCTGAAATTAGAAATACAGTCTTTTATTAGCAATGAGGGTTAAAAAAGAATACATATTTTAAAAAATATTAGAGACACCTTGATCACCATCTTGTTTCAGCGTTTTATTTTATAAAAGATAGTGTCTGAAGAGGTGAGAAGACTTTCGAGTGTAATATATTAACTGTGTTGTTAGTAGATCTCAACCTCCTTAAAAATGTTTTTTCTACATAATACATGTTTACTTTTTAAGTAATGCCTTTGTTAAATATTTACAGATAGCTTCTATTTTTTTTACACGAATATTTTAGATTATCACATGGCTTATGTTGTGTGTAGAGATGGAAGAACAATTATTTCCATTTTAAATTTATGTCCAAAGAACATTCAGTTCCATATAACGTATTAATATATTAGTTTTCTATTGCGACTATAATAATTTATCAAGTTTTATTTGTCCTGCTCTTTTTCCCTGCCTTTAAATTATCATTTTGAGGTTGGTTGCACTCTGTTATCATGACGATACTTTAAACTAGTGTTTTCTTTTATACATACAAGCACACACATATCTATGTATTTTATATATATAAAGATTTTTTCTTCTTCAGCAATTTCTTTATACATGTAAAGATTATTTTTTCTTTATATATATATATATTTGTATATAGATGTGTGTATATATCTATATATATATATGATTTATTTTTTTCTTTCTTCTTCAGTTATCTTATTACCAACCTCCAGGGAAGTGATGGAATTGCATTTCATGCATTTCATATAATTTTGAAAATTTGGGTTGAAGGACTGTGTCTCCATACCATATGTGTATGTTCAGGCATTTGCTCTTAAACACCTTCTGTCTCTTCACAAACCCATCTACTCAGCCCTCCCTGCAGGGCCTCCCCATCTCCTATCCCCAGAGTTCACTAAACTCAATAGAAAACACAAGGAAAAAAATCAGGGTTTTTCCTATTCACAGTCTTATATTCTTATTATAAAACTTTTTAACTTACTGTATTTACAAAAGTTTTTTTTCACTTTTTTTATCCGATTCTTCAGGGTGCTCTTTTTTCCTCTTTTTCTTTTTCTTCCCCCCTGTATGCCATGTTTGCTTTATGTTCTATTACCTGATCACTTTGTCTCTCTCTTGATCCCTATATAACATTATACTTGCCATGTCTTCCACGTGAGAATAAATGAATGAGGGAGAATTTGCATTAAATTTGTTAATTGCAGACTACTTAGAATTTTGATTTTTGGCTATCTTTTTTGACTCTTGAATGAAAATCATAAAATGTAAAATTATAGTTCTGAAATGTTTTCCATGTACATTAAATCTGAAACATATACAAGCTTATATGAAAATGTCTACTTAAATAACTTTTTATGTTGCATAGCATCACAAAAAAAATTTAAAACTATTCCTGTATTCTAGTGATTGTCAAAGAAGAATGAATTCAAACTAGCAAATATTTTATGTTTATTTAAAATCGCCAGGTTTATTATAGAATTGTATACTTGAAACCTATATAATTTTATTAACTAATGTTACCCCAATAAATTTAATAATATTAAAAAAAAACAAATAATAGAATAGCCAGGTTATGCAATTTTTGAAAAACTAGAGTTCAAATTAAAGCGCTATGATTTACAAGCCATATACTCATAGAGGTTAGAACATTAAAATAATATATTCCCAAAGTCTAGTGCCAGATGCTATATTCTGGATTTTAAGACAGAGATGGACCACTTCCCTTTCAGGACCTGTCACCTCAAACTTGACCTGAATCTACACATTCCATGCAGGTCATACCTGATTGCAAATGGGATTTAATGTGGAAATAGCAATGCTGCTGAAAAACACCTGTTGTGGACAATATGAACAGTGCCTTATCATCTGTTGCTTATGAATATTCTTGAACACCGTATTTTAAGTTTTGATTTGAGTAGTAGTAATATTTTAAAATAGAGTTGTTTTGGTGGAAAGGGAGAGATTTGAGGGAAAAGTTGAAAAATGTGTTGTGTGTTTTTTTGGTCAAATGATCAAATAGTAATGTTCTTCATCTTTGCCTTTTTCTTTGAACTTTTCACCATTCCCAATCTGGCTCCTTCTACTTTGCAACCTCCACTCCCTGCAAAAAGAGGGGGGAGACCTGCTTAAAGCTCCAAACAATACTTGAGAATTAGCCAAAAAAAGAATGATGGACAAAAAGTGTGGGAGAGTATGAATGCCTGAAGTTTTTTCTTCTTTCTAGATTAAAAATTCAGTATTAAATTTGCTAATTCATTAAAGAGTGATATGTTTTCACTTTATCAATGTTGTGTAAAGAATACAATAATTTGGTCAGTTTAGGAAACTGATCATAATTACGTATATTCCTGTATAGATTCTCATAATACTAAGTTTCAGGTTTAAAGTAACAAACTTACGAAATTAGGTTTCTATGGAAGATGGGCTATTAACTTTGAGGTAAGTTAAACTGCAGGTTCCTGTAAGACTTGTAGAAAAAACATTTGCTTATTGAATAAACCTAGACTTAAAGTACTAATCATTGCAACCTGAAAAGTCGTCAGAGTCATAAAGAGTCATCAAGTGTTGAGCTAGCCTTTGCATTCCCAAATATAGCCAAAGCTTGCCTTTTCATTCATTTTCACTGTAGACTTGAGAACAGCTGTTTCATTTTCAGGTTCTATAGACAGATATTGTGATTTCTAGCATTGTTTTCATTTTAACAAAAATCATTTGAAACTCCACAGTTAGGTTACTTGCCAGTCAGTTTTACTTTTTCTTCTATTAAATTATGTAAATTTATTAATTTGATTTTTGTGAATTACAGATTTCTCATAGAGGTGTGTTGTATTTAAACATCCACCCAAATTTGATACAATAATCGATAAAGTCACTACAGCTGTTTGCATTTTATAATCAGCTTTACTTCCACACAAGAATTATGTAAAACAATAAACAAAAAGCAGCCCTACCAGGACATCTGCATTTACTTACATTATTTCATCTTTGATAGAAAGGCAGTATGCACAAGTAACACATCCAAAATGCTAGTAACCAGAGTCAATTAAAGACCAATGAGAATATACATATATATGATACAACCCGTAAATTAGAAATACGTTTTACTTTTGTCATGTAGCTTTCCAAGGCTGTATGTCCTATAGTGTGTTGTACACCTATGTAGTATTCAGAAATATTATGTCAATGTCAGTATCCATTACATGAATTGTCCTTGAAGCTTTCTTTCAACCACTAAAACATTTGATGTGACTATATTCTCTCTAGTTTTTCAGTAATATAGAGTTTCATATCCACTTGTATTTATTTCTCCCTTGAAATTGGAAGCAAAATTCTTTAATGCTGATACTACCGCTCTTCCTAAGAGAACAGTCTGAATGCTTGAGGACTAGACATGGGTATTCCTGTGGTGCTAAGGGCTTAGTCGCTCATCTGTTTTTTCCTAGTAATTCAGAATTTTAAGGTACCTTCCTGAAAGAATTCTCCTCGCTGCCCTTTTGACTTGGACATTGGCTAGTTTGAGCAGGACAATTCTCAGGTGTTCTAAGTGCTGGCCCTGTGCCTGACTTGTTGTCAAATGGCGGTGGTGACCTGGTGCTTGGCGGCTGGTACCTGTTAGAATTGATGTCCAGTGCTGAATGCAGGGTGTAATTGTTCAGTATTGCTGACTTATTTATGTAGCTGATTACAGTATATTTATATGTCCTATGTTTTCTGGGAGATTTTAGCATATGGAAAATAACCCTTCAAAAACTCTGAACAGACTGTCACTTAATGCTGAGAGACTAAGGGGTGTGGTCAAATGATATTTTAGAGGAATATTCTGGGAGGTGGTCCATCCCTGTAACTTTTTGTGTGCCTTGAAAGAGACAGTTTACATGCTGATTTCATTTGTTGGATTAGGTTCTGGGTAGAGGACACTGGGTACTGACTGATGCGCTTAATTTGAAAGATTCTTTTCCCTGGATAGCCCGGGACAAAACTTTTTTTGTTGAGAAATTGGTTTATATTTGGCATGCCCTAGCCTCATGCTTTATTCACTTTATTTATTAGAAACTCATTAGATCCGTTGTCTGTCTCTTTTCTTAGATTCTTTCCTTCCCTCTTCAGACCCGACACCTCATTCATCTCTCCAAAATACTGCCTACTTATCGAAGGTTTGTTCCCATTGAGTGGAACCTGACTTTAGTTGTCTGACAGCGTTAAAAAAAAAAATACATTTGCTGTGTTTCTTTGATCAGTAACCATTAGGTAAAATCACTGTGCTCACCATGCATGGTTTAACTGTGTGAGAAATAAGATATGTAAATATTCAGTGGGATCAGAAGATTAGCTGAAGTTTGGAAAGACGCCTAAAAATTTGCATTTGAAGCTGGGTGCACTATTCCTTCTTTGATGAAAAATTCTAGATTTTTGAGTATTTGTGTCTGTATTATTTAATTCTGTTAAGCTGCCTATTCTTTAAAGGACTCAAAACATTTATAGGAAGGTCGAATTGAACAGTTGTCCTGTATGTGCTGTATTTTGATCTGCCACCATTTGGTGTCACTGTAGGGCAGGGCTTTTCAACTTTGTGCAGTAGGGGCCTCTTTTTTTGTTGTTGTTTTTAATCAAAAAATGTAGGAAGTTCATGCATATTTCCCTGCATTAAAAATGCCTCATTTTAAAATACACCCTAATATTCTTGCTGTAAAACATTCAAGTAACATATAAAAATATTGACTACAGTGTGGAAGTACCTTGTCACCCACCATTCACTGTGTTCCATACAAATGATCATTTGTAACGTTTTGTTGGACTTCCAGTCCTATTTCTTTGTATTTAAAAATGTATGCATATTCATAAGCACACCTAAAAATACATTGTTCTGTAACTTTTTCCGCCATAAAATATATTGTGGAGATTTTTATTTTCATGATGTGCTGGTTTTAAATTCTTATGTGGTATTTCATGGTACATACTGTGATTTTTCTTTGAACTATTCCCTTAATGAATGAAAGATGGTTCGTTCTTGTTTTCCCCAGGGTTTTAAAAAATAATTCTGCATACATCTTTGTAGTGTATTTGATGGCTGTGTATCCTAGAGATCAATGAGAATGGAGTCTAGGTTTAAATCCTAGCTTGACCTTACTAGCTCTGGGATCTTGGGTAGTTACTCATTTTTCTGTACCTTAACTTCCTGACTTATGAAATGGGACTACATTCATTTCCTGTTGCTGCTATAACAAATTACCACATAACTGGCGGCTTCGAACAGCACAAGTGTATTATTTTATAATTCTGGAGATCCGAAGCCTACAGTGGGTCTTCAGCGCTGCAATCCTTCTCAAGGCTCTGGGGTGGGGGCGGGGTTATTTCCTTGCTTTTTCCAGCTTTCAGTAGCTGCTCACCTTCCTTGGCTCATGGTCCGGTGTCACCCTGACTTCTGCTTTTGTCATCACATCTCCTCTCACTCCCTCCCAACTTGTTATATGGATCCTGGAATTACATTGGGCCTCCTTGGATAATCTTCCCTATCTCAAGACCCTTCATTTAATCACAGCCGCAAAGTCCCTTTTGCCATTTCCGGTACCATATTCACAAGTTGGGGGGATTAGCATGTGGCCATAGTTGGTGGGTCATTGAGTAGGAAATCCTGAGTAGGAAATCAACTGGTATGATGAATATGTGGAAATCATCTTGTACTCATGAACCCTTTATAAAGGTCAGCTTTTGGTATTTGTATTATTTCTTTAGGGAAGAGTCCCAGAATTTGACTTGATAGGTAAAAGGTATTTTTAATCTCGATAGTTATTGCCAAAAAACCCTCCTAGGAGGCGGTGTCATTTATGCTTAATGAACAACATATGTGAGAATTCTTTTTCTTGCACCATCACCAATACTTAATATTGTCTTCCTTTTTTCACTTGGTGACTTTTTTTTTTTAACTTTATATTTCCTGGTCATTAACTAAGATTGAAGCAGTTATTATTGGTTATTCATATTTCTTCTTAGAATTGCCTATTAATCATTCATTTTCGTATTCTTTTTTTCCTTATAATTTATGGGGGCTGCTTATATAACCTGTATGTTACTCTTATGTGAATATTTGTAATTTTTCTTATCGCCTCTCTCTTGTCTTTCTGCCTTTATCTATGATGTGTGCTGTAACTTGCATTTTTAAAGTTTAGTTTTAGAAATGAAGTGAGATAAAGGCCCGGGTTGCTGACTTATTGAGAGGAGTGTGTTCTGTGTATAGGGAAAGCTCGGTCCTTTGTACATTGTAGGAGCATGTTATATAGGTAGCAGTTGATGAAGTCTTTAGTTTAATTGTGTGGAATGTCTTGTAAAGATGTAAAATGAAGCGTGAAATGTAACTGACGTTCTTTCACTGGCTTCCTAAAATCCTTTAGTTGCTCCCCATAACTTTTACATGGATGTCCAAAATCCTTAGACTAGCATTAGGCCTTAAAAAAACACAACAAAACTTCACTGAGACATAACTGACATCCAATAACATGCACGTATTTAAAATTTCTAGAATTTGGTTAATTTTGACATGAATACATCCATGAAGCCATCACCATAATCAAGATAATGAACATACCTATCACCCCCAAATGTTTCCTCAGGTCTCTTTGTAATCCCCTCCTTCCCTGCCAGCCACCCGGCACTCGGTCCCTAATGAAGCAATTCCTGCCATCACCTCCCACCTTGTCTTACTTTTGTCCCTGTGCTGCATCTTTCCTCCAGTGCTCGCAGGGCACCACCCTGAGGCCTGTCAGTGTGCTTTCGTTCCCCTTTGAGGAAGCCTTCTTTGGAAGGCTTTCCCTAACTCTTCTGTTATTCTCTACAAAATTCAGTATTCTTCGTCCTTGTCACCGTAATGCCCTGTGCATACCTCTAAATAGCCTTTTCACCCTGGAATATCAGTGTTATTTTACACAACACAGCCTTCATTCATGCTCAGAACTTTTTGACAGGCTGGAATATATTGTGCTCATCTTTACATTTCCAACACACGGCACATCTCGCACGTGGTGGCCACATGATGACGGCGACACGAGAATATGAAATAAGGAAGAGATGAACGGAAAGGAGGGAAAATATATAGCAAGAACAATAAAATAAAATCAAAGTTTAAAATAATTTTTTTAGGGTTTTTTTTTTTTTTAGAGCACTTTAAGGTTCACGGCAAAATTGGGAAGGTACAGAGATTTTTCCATATGCACTTCCCCCATGCATAGGCTCTCCCATTAATAGCATGCCCCATCAGGGTGGCACATTTATTACAATTGATGAAAACTACATTGACATGTTGTAATCACCCAAAGTCCATAGTTTGCATTAGGGTTCAGTCTCAGTTTGTACATTCTATGCCTTTGGACAAATGTAAATTGAGGTGTATCCATCATTATGGTATGATACAGAATATCTTCATTGCCCCCAAACAAATGTATTTTAAAATCACCTTTTAAAGTAAAAATGTTGATTAGTTTTGAGATAATTATTTTAATTTTTGTTAAAATGATACTGTGGATAATGACTTTTTGGTGTGTGAGAACATTGCTTTCCCAGACTAAATGTCTTCAAGTCTTTCTTTCATTCCTTAGGTGTGTTGATTATTTCAAGTGCATTTGTAAGTGTCCGATATCAAATCAATGATTTCTCACAGAGTTATCATTTTAAAACTTAACAAAGCATATGGAGTTAGTATGATGTAATTTTCTTCTTCAGAGTCCCTTTGGCTTCTCATAATCACTATTTCTTTTTCTCTTTAATAATTCGTCTTCGATCTTGTCTGTCAGTGCCATGAATCTTGCCAATCTCTCATGGAAAATAGGAGTTCTCTTTGCCTTCTGTTTTCTTCTGCTTGTTGGGACCTGTCCAGTTGTCCAAGGTCCCTCAAATTTCATGATTTTTTTCGACAGCACTTTGGCAGTCTCGTCTGTAAATCTTTCAGGATCCAGGAGGACATTTGTTTAGAATAATAAACTATTATAACTATATTCATAGCTATTTAAATCTTAGAGGTCTGCTTCTCTTACGATCATGAGCATTCAGCTGTTGTTCAGCTATTCTTGTCACACTGCTTTGCAACCTTCCCGACACACTCGTACCAGGATCCAGGATTTAATATAGGCTCACCAGCACAGATGGTTTTTTTCTTTCCCCTAGTTCAGGGCTTATTAATTTAGCTTGCTTTCAATTGTGATTGATCTGTAGCCTGAAATTCTTCAGAAATTTATTACTTGTATAATGTCTCTTATGACCTGATTTCTGCTTTCCGTCTCCTCCCGTGTTCGTTGAAATAGTCACAATGCCATTTGAATCTTTAGTTAAACTTACTGAAATTTTGTTGGTTTAAATCAGTTGTCAGCTGAAAGGTATCTTTATCTAGCCCATCCTATTATTTTCTCTGAAGATCCTTTGCCTTACAGATCTCTTCTTAGTTCTTCCTACACATGATACAGTGGACATACACACTGACAAAACTTTTAAAGGCCATTTGCATCTTTTCTTTACCTGTTTGACAAGTAGCATAAAATGATGTATAATAAATTTATTGATTTAACCAACTATCCTGAAATTCACAGAAAATTAGAGACCTTTTTATTGTTGTTGAATTTAATGCGGCTTCACTGCTGCTAAAGTGAGTATATTTAAGAACTGTTCTGATGTTGACCTGAGCTCTCATTAAATGATTCCGATGAAATGGCTCCAGGTCACAGCTTTTCCATTAGCGTAGGCCTCGCCTTTTGATGGGCTTGGGTTGCCAGATACTTTATGGCTGCGCTGAGACCTTGAGTTATATTGGTAACTACACTATGGTCGGATATCTTTTATTTGAATACCTGTCTCCTTGGTTCAGCAATGATTCATTTATTTGTTTGACAAATATTTATTGAACACCTACTGTGTGCTGGGCATTGCTCTAGTTCTGAGTTCATTGCAGTGAACATGCCTGTTAATTCTTGTTGGTCTTATATTTTAGTTGAGGAAAGTAACAATATACACATAATCAAATGTAATGTAGTAATGTAACATCAAGTAATAATACATCCTCCTCAGGATATGGTGGCGTGAGGGCAGTGTTACGTGTGTGATTAACACGGTGTTGCATGTGCGATTAACGCATGTTACGTGTGCAATTGACATGGCGTTACATGTGTGATTAACATGGCTGGGAAGGCCTCTCTGAAGAGGTAATATTTGAGCAGAAGCCTGGGTGACTTCAGCTAGCTTTGTGTCTCTCTTGGAGAAGCATGTTGTAGACACAGGAGACCACAATTCCCAAGGCTCTGAGGGACAGGTGAGTGTGCACCGTTGAGGCCAGTGGCCAAGGCAAAGTGAATGAGGGGGAGATGACACTAGAGAGGCCACCAGGGCCATGGCATGTGGACTGGGACTTTACCCTGAGGAAGCCATTGGAGGAGCATTTTAAACAGTGAAATGATCAGATCATTGCTTTAGGAGTATTATTCTGGCAGCTGTGTGAGGAACAGATTGTGGGGTGGACCATAAATTGAAGCCAATGGCCAGTTAACACGCTGTTACAATGATCTAATAATTAAGGTGAGAAATAGTGCTAGCTTGACAGGCTCGATGGCATTGCCCCTGGTGAGAAGTGGTCAGAATAACTCCGAAGGTAGGGGAGACAAGATTTCTGATAGATTGGGTTTGGGGGTATGAGAGGACTCACGGATGATCCCAGTTTCTCGGCCACTTACAGGGATGAGGAAAAGATGCAGGAGGAGCAGACTGTGGCAGAGAAGATCACTTTAAGTGTCGTAGACATCCAAGGAGACAGGATGTATGCAGTTGGGATGTAATCTGGGAGTTCGGGGCTGGACGTGTACATTTGGGAGCCAGTCACACACAGGTGCCGTTTACAGCTGTGGGACTAGAGGAGTCACCAAGGGACTGAGTTAGAAATGGAACACAGGAGGCAGTGGGGCAAGGTGGAGTACCAAACCTCACTGCTTTTCTCAGTCTTCTCTGCAGAGGGACTCAGCAGCAGCAAAGTTTTGTTTGTTTTTGCTGCAGGTTACCCACCTCTCTGAGGAAAATTGCAATCCATCGTCTAGGGAATTGTCCAAAGTGATTTTATAATATGACACTATTGCAGTTTGTTTAAAAAACTAAGCATGAGCTGGGGTGAAAGGGCTATTTGGCATTTGTAAGATATAATTCATCAGGGACCTTTTGAAGGAAGCTTGTGGTCATGTGACTATGTTTCTGTGGAAAGATAGAAAAAAACTACTTTTGCCTCCAAACCTTGCCCTGATAAAAAAACACAACTGAATAATCTTTAATACAACATCATAATAAGTATATAGTGCCTATATTATGAACTAAGATAAAGTTAGAATGCCAAAAATGTGCAGGCATAGTCCTTGATAAAATAACTCCTGTTTAATCAAGAGATTGAGTTCATTTAGTTCAAATCTACATCAAAATCGTAATATGAAATCCTGCCATTAAGGGGAAAAAATCACTCACACTCTAGCAATTGTGTTCTTTGTAGAGTGGGAGGATAAATGGATTTGAACTCTGAGTGAATTCTCTTAGGAGTTTTTGTTATCCTTGTTCCTTTGAAATTAGTAGAATGTCAGCTATATTAAATAACTCTGCAATTCTTTAATTTATTGGAACTAATAAAAACACAGCATGATCAGAATAATATGCTATTTCATTGACTTACTAACTGTGGTATGTCTGAGAAAGTTGGAATGTGCAACTGGGATTATCTCAGTCTTCCCCACTTTTTTCACTCTGTGGCAAACGGTATGAAATTTTGCTTGTGTTTTATGTAACGTGCATGGAAAATGTGTGGAAGAACTTCATAATATTGAGAAATGACACCCATCTCATTTAATTTTCAACACAGTTCTAAATGCAGCAGCCAGTGACTTAAGTCAGCTCATGTTTGTCCCTGCCTATACCCCTACCTGCCTGCCCACCTCTGAAGAGAATCCTAAATCCTTTCAGTGGCTGCAGTGCTCTGCAGACCCTGCGCCTGCCTCGCTGTTTCTTGCCTCACCTCCTCCCGCTCCTCCCTGGCTAGTTCCGCTTTAACCACGCGGCCTCCTTGCTGTTCCTCACACATGCCAATCAGTGCTGGGGGTTTTCCATTTGCTGCTGACTCTCCCTGGACTTTACATCCTTCTGAGGTTCAAATGGTTTGCTCCCTCACATCCTCCTGGCTTTCTTCATATGTCAACTTTCGGACGTCTTCGTCTTCTCTGAGTCCTCTATTTGAAATTGCATGCCCAGCTGGCCTTAGCACTTTTCGTCCTCTTCCCTGCTTTTTCTCCCAAGTACTCATTGTCGTCTCTCTCATTTACTGTGTGTGTCCCGTCTCCTGACCTCTCCATGAATCTGTCATAAGAATGTTCATGATGGCAGGACATTCTCTTGGGTATGTGCTGGTGAATTCCTGACATCTTGAGCAATGCCTGGCTTGTAATAAGTGTTCGATACATAAATATCCGATGAATGAATAAATAACTTTCCCTGGGGCACTTTACAGTTTATTCCGCATACTGAAAAACTGAAACCATTCAGCTCTTGGCTTACTGAGGCTTGCCATGCAGCACCTTCCTGGTATTAAAACATGAATCTGGGTTAAAACAACTTCTTCGGTATTCCGATTTCTTCAAACAGCCTTCGTGGCATTTCTAGTTTAGACAGACCTAAGTTTGAATTCTTAATTTACCATATACTAGCTATGAAACTCTGGGACAAGTCTCTTAACACCCCTCAGTTTCATTTTCTTTATTTATAAAATGTATGTGAATTTAGAACCAATCTTATTAGCTCGTGGTGAAATTTAAAGGAGAGCATGTATGTGTGCAGTCAGGAGTGACTAATACGTGCCCAATTATGTTCGCTGCTATCACCACCATCATCATATTTCCATTTTGAATGTCTTTTCTTCTCATCTGTTACAATCCAGTTTAGGACTTACTTTAAGAGCCATTTCCTACTTTACATTTAGAATTTTCTTTCACTGTTCTGTGATCTAGCATGTTTTCTGTGTGTGCTTGTGCTCTCATCACTGTCTTAAGAGTTACTCTCTTAGTGGGTGGACAACCTCATGATTCCATATCCAACATATGTCCCTTTCATCTCTCGTCTTGTATGCTCTCAACCTCTGGTCCACATTTCACCCTCCTGGCTTTATCCACTTTATTCTTGTTCTCTCTTCTGGCTCTGTTGTGCTGCTTTTCTGACTCCTTCCCTGGCTCTTTTCCCATTTCTTCCAATACTTACTAAACATCTTACTCAGATTCTTTTCTGTATTCTCTTTTCATACACCCCACTCTTCAATGATTTTACCCACCCCACACTTATTTATTAATCACTCCTTTTGAACATCTTCCAGACGTTTTGTACTTTGACTTTTAAATTTACACAATGTAATGTCACACAGAGCAGCCAGGGGGATGAGTTAGGGGGCGTCACATAAAGGTAAGTACTGACTCATGAACATTTCAGCTGTGAACAGTCATCTTGACTCCCAGACCTCATGTTGAGACATGGTGCTGGAGTGTTTTCTGTTCATGGGAAGAACCTTCAGGAGTACGAGACAAATTACTGAAAAACTGATTGGAATAAGCTTTTCTTCTAACATTAGTTGTACATGTTGGAGCCAGAAGTAAGCTTTAAGTTTTCGACCTCCCAGTCTTTGACTAGGTCTGTCCAGCTGAGGACTTGAGCCTTAGAAATCCCCTGAAATTTAAGATCATCCAAATACAGACAATAACAGCTTGACGGTTATTACGGAAAGTGTGCTCAACGGCAAAAAAAACAAGAAAAAAACTGCAAATTTATTTTAATTATCTGAGATATTATAAAACAGCAGGTTGGCCTTCTGCTTGTAAATGATGTCATGCAGTGGGATGGCTAGAGGAGATTAAAATCTTATTCTACATGAGTTCAGTCTGATTATTTTTTAATATGCTATCTGAGAGTTGTGATACTTAGAAGATGAGGGTTTGGATACCGTGTTTCCCTGAAAATAAGACCTAACTGGAAAATAAGCCCTAGCATAATTTTTCAGGTGACATCCCCTGAACATAGCCCTAATGTGTCTTTTGGAGCAAAAATTAATATAAGACCCGGTCTCATTTTGGGGGAAACACGGTAATAGGAGCAAGGAGAGAGATGGATTTTGGAGTTTCAGGTAAATGACATGAGTATTGCACCAAATGAGCAACTATCGAGGAGCCAAGTAATTAACCTGACAGTTATATTATTGGCTTTTGTGTAGCGATGTACAGTTCACCCAGTATGTGTGTGTACATTTATCTGATGTATGCCTCACAACCGTGCCTTAAAGTTGCACGAACTGAAACTCATAGCATTGGTGACTGACTTATCCATGAACCCCCACCTCTCATAAACGGAAGAGAAGGAATCCAGCTCAGGATTTACGACTCTACATTTCCATATTGTATATTGTCTCTCCCACACTGTGCAGCTTCCAGGTATAAGGCTGTTGATCTCTCTGCAAAGAAGTGGATGTATGTAGGAGGTGGGGAAAGGCCAGTGAATGCAAAGGGAAGTGTTTTACCAGATACTTTAGTCTACAAGGTTTTTTTGCTCAGAACCAGTCCTGTCCCTGCTTTGCTTTGCAGAAAGCAAAAACTAACGGTTTGTTATTGCCAGAAACTCAGGGCCAGGATGGGAGGGAGATGCTCTGCCCTTTCTTGAAGAGCCTGGTGAGTGTAGATGTTTCTTGAATGTGGACTGCCTTATCTGGCTCATTACTCTTAGAACGTGATCACTGACTTCACTAGAGAAGACCGTCCCTCGTTTTCTGTCCCCTAGTTGACAGGAACTGGCTCTCTGATGCTAAGGGTCAGAGCTCTTGAAAACTTCTGCTGGATACCCAGAGTCAATTGTGTAGTTTTATTTAATTTAGTTTGCATTGTGGCTCCTGGGACAGAGGGTGGTAGTGTTTTGGTCCCATATTCATTTAGTTCATTATAGTACTTGTCTGCATTTCTTTCTTTTTTTCTTTTCCCTCTTTCTTTGCTTTGATTATGTTTTTATTTTGTATTGAATTGTATGTTTCATTGAACATCCTTATCTTCCAAATCACACCTGCTTTTTTGAAAGGATCAATGCATTTTTTTCTGTCTAACATTGATCAAATTTCCTGTCCTCAACTTAGCTATTATCCATTATTAATGCTATTTTTGCTTTCTTTACCAAGGATGCCAATTCTGTATCCAAGTCAACATATTTATTTAAGGATTGAGTTAGGAACCAAAGTGATTGTTTCCCCGTTTAGTGAAACGCTGATGTTAACTTTTGTACCACCTGCATCACCACTACCAAGTCATTTGTCTTATTATAATATTTGTTCGGATTGCTATCTGCTAGGAAAATCTAGTTTGTGGGTGTGTATGTGGGTGTGTACTGTACCATTTGTAGCACATTGACTTACATTTCTACATTAAATAGTCACGATTCAGTATAAATATCAATGGTTACGATTTGTAGTTCTTGTAGTTTGTGGCTTTATGCTGAAACTGATAGGACCAGTATTCTGTCGTGTGTTTTTTTTGTTTTTTGTTTTTGTTTTTTTTAATAATGTCACATTGTGTCTCTTCCTGTAGTAAGCTTTGTGGCATCACTGAAGTTTCATTCTCTGGGCAAGTAGAGTCTTTCTGTCCTATTTATTGATGTTTCCCTGTAAGTAGCTCCCCTTGGAACCACTGGCCACGGTGAAGCACCTACATCATTCTGGTCAATTGAATGCTTGAATATTCTGAAGGGATTTAAGGTTCTAGCAGCTTTGTGTTATGGATTTCCTTGAGGCTGTCTTTATGATTTCCCTACGTTCTGACCTAGAACTGTGCGAATTGCTCTATTTTGAATGTAATTAAAATTCGTTTTTAGTGCCATGACAATTCTTTCCTTTATCGCTTAATTGTCTGTTTACTATTTGCTGTACTCAGTCTCTTACTTTATGCACTTTTTTGTCTTCTTTGCTTTTCTAATCTTTTCTCTTAGGAGAGGCTGTATCTGCTATGTTCTTAGCCTGTTATTTCTTAGTGGAATCTTATAACCTCCTTTGGAATTATCCGTGTTTCTGACTGCTGGATCTAGTAGGGACTTCTCTTGCAAGTTGAAGACAACTTTTTTCCCCAATTTGATCATCCCCAACTGCAGTTTTCCACCTAGTTTTTCCTAACCATGGGTCTTAACTATAGCTTAATCCTTTATTATTGGTTGGTTCAAAAGTAATTGCAGTTTACAAGGTTAAAAATAATTGTAAAAACCACAATTACTTTTGCACTGACCTAATAGTTATATCCCTTGTCTGAATCCTGCCATAGGATTTCCCTTTGTCTCAGCACACTTTCAGTCAGGATCCATACAGTTCTTCCATTCTGCCCGAATGCAGATCACAGGCCTGGCCCCTCTGGCATCTTTGGACAAAGCAATAGATACACTTTATTAACAAAGGGCAGAGGCATTGCCTGAAAATATATCACAGTGATTTGATTCAAATGCTCCCAAAATGCACCCACCAAATCAATGGCTTGAACTGAAACATGAACCCAAATACTGAATGAATTTCTGAAAGGCCATTGATTTATTTGTACACGTCCTTGAATGAATTTTATTTGTTCTAATATATAAAGGGGGGGAAGCACAAACAATCAATACTAAAACACACAGCAAGGTGTCATTTTTCATGGGTTTATGTTTGGAATAAATACAAAAACACCTTTGCATTAATATTCTGGCATCAGTAAGAGCAAGATTTTGTAAAATGGCATAGGAAGAATTAAAGTCATGGGAAGGCAATGCTCATTTAAGAGTGTTTTGGGAGAGAGTTGTTATTTTAAAATATGGGCTAGCTAGCCAATGTTACAGGCGAAGGCCCTTTTATTCTTTATCACTTTTGAATAAACTTTATCACTTTTGAATAAATATAACGTAGAGAATTTTTCCTGTGTCACTTTCTCTTACCTCCACTACCTACCCCAAACCCTGTCTCCCCAAAGTCTCACCCTAAATTTTAATGTCTAGTAGTGAAATCTGCTACTGCAGATAGAGTTAAAAGGGTCACCTAGCTGGAATTACATCCAAAATCTGTGTTGTGTTTTTTGTTTTCATCGTTACCTCCAGCTCTAACTTTCCCTTTTACTCTGTGACTGATTAATTTTTACCTGGTCCACTGATCAGTCGTGAACATGTAATTAGTTAACCACATGCAAGTTGAGAGGATTTAACAAAAATGGCTTTTGAATGTAAGTATCATGTTTATGGTATTCTAATGATTTCTCATAATCCCTCTTTTGTTAAATGAAATTCTGAAAGTCAGCAGGGATTGCCATGCTTACAGTGCTTTGTTTCATACATGTTTATGAAGGGCAAAGGGAAGCCAAATTTAAAGTAGAATGAAATATGGGTATTCATCTTAGATCAATATTTTTGGGAAAAGATAAAATTTCTTGTTAAACTTGGCAAGAGTGGAAGTGAAATCAGGGACATGTTAGTCCAAGTTGATGGGGAAAATGCCATGAAGAAAACAGCAGTGTACAAATGGATTAAACGTTTTCCTGAAGGGAGAGAACACGTCACTGATAAACAGAGGTCAGGGCGGGCGGCCAGTAACGAGCAGAACTGATGAAAATATTGCAAAAATTTGTCGAATTGTGCGTCAAAATCTTCAGCTGACTGTGAGGAGCATAGCAGACCAAGTAAACCTCGAAAGAGAAACAGAAAAATCTTAACCAAAAATCTTGGCATGAGAAAGGTGTGTGCAAAAATGGTCCTGAAGGAGCTCACTGATGAACAAAAGCAAAGGAAAGTCAAAGTTTGCCAAGACCCTTTGGAAAGGCAAGACGATGTTTTGGGCCATGTTATCACTGGTGATGAAACATGGGTGTACCAATACGACCCTGAAACAAAGTGTCAAAGTGCAGAATGGAAATCATCCAATTGTTCACAATCAAAAAAGTTCCATCAGTCCAAATCAAGAGTCAAAATGATGTTGCTAACCATTTTTTATTTCAGAGGGATTATTCATTATAAATTTGTACCAATTGGACAAATAGTTGACCAAGTTTACTATTTGGAAGCACTGAAAAGGCTGCATGAAAACAGACGTAAACGACCTGAACTTTTTGCCAACTATTCGTGGCTCTTGCATCACGACAATGCACCAGCTCACATGGTACTGTCTGTGAGGGAGTTTTTAGCCAGTAAACAAATAAATGTATTGGAACACCCGCCCTACTTACCTGATCTGGCCCCCGATGACTTCTTTCTTTACCCACAGATAAAGAAAATATTGAAAGGAAGACATTTTGATGGCATTCAGGATATCAAGGGTAGTAAGATGACAGCTCTGATGGCCATTCCAGAAAAAGAGTTCCAAAATTGCTTTGAAGGTTAGACTAGGTGCTGGCATGGGTGCATAACTTCCAAAGGGGAGTACTTCGAAGGTGACCATTGTGATATTCAGCAATGTGATATGTTGCACTTTTACTAGGGTTAGTTCGTGAATGTAATTGTGAGACCTTCGTATATACCATTTTCAGTATTCTTCACTCATTTGTGTAAATCTTGTCTTCTATCTGGAATTATCTTCATTCTGCCTTAAGAGTTGCCTGTAACATTTCTTCTAGTGCTAAGGAATTCTCTTTTCCTTCCTTCCTTCCTTCCTTCCTTCCTTCCTTCCTTCCTTCCTTCCTTCCTATTTTATTTTTTTGTTTGAAGAACACACTTTTCACCTCCATTTTAAAAAGTATTTTCATGGATATGAAATTCCAGGTGTATAGTTTTTTTTCTTTCAGTGTTTTAAATATGTCACTGTACTGTCTTCTCATTTGAATTATTCTGGGCAAGAAATCTGCCATCATTCTTAACTTTGTCCCTTTGTCCATGTATCGTCCCCCACCTTTGGTTGTTTTGAAGGTTTTATCACTAGTTTTGTATAATTTGGTTATTTTATATCTTGGGCACAGTTTATCATATTATTCTTGGGGTTCATTGCATTTCTTGTATCTGTGGGCTTTTAGTTCTCATCTAATTTAGAAATTTTTTAGCGATTACTTTTTCAAACATTTTTTTGTATTCCCTCTGTCCTTTATTTCAGGGACTTCAGTTATATATATATATATGTATATGTATATATATATCTTTTATTATTACACATGTATTAGGCCTCTTAAATTTGTTCTGCAGCTCACTTATACTCTTTTTGTTTTCATTTTTATCTCTTTTGTACTTTAAATAATTTTTTATTGTCATGTATCCCAGTTCACTAATCTTTTGTTGTATCTAATCTGCTATTTTTCCCATTCAGTCATCTCGGTTATCATTCTTTTCTTCTCTGTAGATTCAGTTTGCAGTTTTTTTGTTTGTTTTGTTGTTTGTTTTTCCCATATCTTTCTTGTTTCTACTCAGTCTTTCCTCAACTTTCTCAAATATATGAAATATAGTTATAAAAACTGTTTTAACTTCCCAGTCTGGTAATCCTGTAATCTGTACGTTTCTGGGTCTGTATTTATTAAATTTTCTGCTCACTGGTTGTATTTTCCTGCTTCTTTGGGTGCCCATTAATTGTAGGTACTAAACAGAAATTTTACTTTCTACTCTAGATATTTTTGTATTCTTTATAAGTATTTCCGAGCTTTGTTTGGAAGGCAGTTAAATTGCTTGGAAAGTGTTTCATACTTTTGTGACTTTTTTAAAGCTTTGTTACATGGAATCAGGGTAGTTTTGAATCTAGAGCTTATTTTCCCCCACTATTGAGGCAATACCCTTCTGAATAGAACTCAGTGTCCTACGTGTGGATTTCGAGATTTTTCTACTTTACCTGGTGAGCACAGGTACTATTGCCAGCCCTATGGGAGGATCAGGCACTAGTATTACCTCCACTCCGTTTCCTGATTGTTTCCCTGGCCCCCAGTAGCTTTTTCTCCATGCAGATCCTAATCAGCACTCTAGCGAAAAGCTGAAGGGGAAACCTCTTGAACTTTTCAGAGCTTTCTGTCTGTGCAGCTTCTGTTCTGGTGCTCTGTCCTAAGAACTCCAGCTGCTTTGGCAACTCAGACTCCCACCCCCCTCTCCTCAACTCACGGTGACTTCCTGGCTCCACCTGGTTTCCTCCTCCCTGTGCTGCAGCTTAGAAATTCCAGTCAGTTCGCTGGCTCTCACCTTGTTTGTTTTCCCTTTCTAGGTACCCTAGTCCTGCACAGTCTGTTGTTTCAGGCAGAGGGGCGATAACTCCAGTTCCTGTTATTACACCTTTGGCCAGAAGGGGAATTTCCCTTCAGATCTTCTAACGGTTTTTAATTTCATTATAATTTGTAGGATGATCTAGTCTCTATTTCTTCAACCTCACCTTTTACCCCTCTGTTCCTTGTCCACTATGTTCAGCCATATTCGTTTACTGTTCCCACCTTAGATTTGCCTTTACTCTTGCTTGTCCCTTTGCTTCAGCGTAAAGGCCCCTTTCTCAGCGAAGCCCTCATCATAATGTCCTCCCTGATTTCTATCTGCATTCCCCGACTTATTCATAGTGCTTGTCGAAAATGATCTTTTCTGTTTTATCCTTCCTCTAGCTCTCCCCTTTTCTGTCTGCTTGGAGCAGGTCCTATCATCTTCTTTTTAATACAAATCTCCATGGCCTAAAACAATGTTTAGCACAAAATAATGGTTCAGTAAATGTTTGACACATAAAAGGATGGGCCATTATATCTGACTCTCACATAACTCTGGAAATAGGCATTACATTTCATATGAGTCAACTTGTTCACTCAACTAGTCACTATTACAGCTCAGCTGTGAACCATAGTTTTAAGTCCTTTAGGACACCTCTTTGTGTCTTTTATGTCACTTCTAATAGTGACGGTCACTCCTGTGTTTGTTTGCCATAGGTGCCTACTTTACTTGAAGTTGCTATTAGCAGTCGTTTCTGCATGCTTTGTTATCGGAGCAATTTATTTTTTAATATTTAAAAATTAACTTTGCATTATTATTAGAGACAAGTTACTTAGAGTATTTACATAGGAAATTGAATTGTTGACCTGGAAATTAACTTTTTGGAAATTTTGCTAATTTCTACTTTTTCTTCATTGGGATTTTAAATCTTCTATATAGACAACTAAAAAGTGGGGCACTGAAGTCCTTATTGGGAATTGTGGGGTTTTGTTGTTGTTGTTATTGTTGTTTGGTACAGAAACATGATGCTTTCTAGTCAGACAGTCTATGTAGTATTAAATTTTATGGCACAATCTGCTTAATTTGTTTCATTTGCAAAAACAAAACAAAGCATCATTATAGTCACATACTAATTACTAGCCATGCATCATTCATTTGAAATAGAGCCTAAAGCGTTTTGTAGTTATAAGTAAAAAGGTCTCTTATGATTCATCACTTTGCAAACAGCCTTGTTTTAAGGTTGCTTTTTAGATCCAAGTATCTTCTACTGCCTGAGAAGTATCTTCTGTATTCTGCAAATCTCATTCTATAGGCCTATATATTCTAAGACTTTTGGAAACATAATGGAAAAGAGGTGACTAAACCTATGGTACTAAATTACTATAGAGTTAGGCAATTTTATCACACTTGTGGTTTATGGTGTAATTGTTGCAGATATAGACTGATTTATTTTATGTTTTATTCTTCCATCTTTAAAGGTCTGTAAAGTACATTTCTAATAAAGTTCAGTAATACTATGATGGGTATTATACTCTCAGTGGACTGTCCTGATTAACACAAAAGTGAATATTTGATGAAAATAGCTTACATACATACTGTTTGCATTGTTTCAAAGCATCTCCCTATAAATTACTTATTTATTACAAAATAAAAATATAGTAACTTTATATTGGAAAAACTGGTGGACATCACCTTAACCAAATATGTATGTTATATATGTATATATGTATAGATATATAGATAGATACATACATATATATAGTATGTTTTTCTTTATTAAATATATATTATGTCATATAAATCCATAATATATGGAAAGGAAGAGGGCAAATATGATAAAGCATATGGGGCAAAGTGGAAACAATTGGGTAATCTGGGTAAAGAGTGGTTTTTGTTTTCTTAAAACAGACATTATAAAAGATTTCAAAAATTCCATTTATAGTAACATAGAAAATAAATTACTTAGGAATAAATTTAGCCAAAGCAGTATAAACCACTAACAATGATAAAACTGGACAAAATATGCAAGGCTTCTGTTTTAAAACAGTAGACAACTAGTAGAGAAAAACTACAAACCGTGAGAGAACAGAAACTCATAAACTTCAGGAATGCCCAGCTTTTGGCATGGTGAAAGATTCCAATTATAGCATCGAGAACTAGAGTTCGAGCAGAGAATGTGGTTTTCTCAGAGCTGAGGAGGCAGAGATCACAGTTTATGGCAGCTCAAACAGCTGGAATCACAGGGCCAGGAATTATAAGGGAGGGATTGCACAGATAGGTTTAGCAGTAGACTATGTGGGGATCTCCCTTGAGATTGGAGGCTGGGCTTTCAGATGCTGAGCAAGACTTGTCACGTAGCACTACAAAAGTAGGGTGGAGCAGAGGTACTAACTAGAGGTTCAGCACTACTGGATTTCTGACCCTGCCGACTAGAGAATTCTTTCCACTAATACAGCAATCACTCAAACAACTGGAAAGGTTGTATGTTCTTTAGGAATGAGGGCAACAAGTACCTACTCTAGACCCACCCTAACAAAACCTGTAATCAAATCCTGCAAACTCCTCTGGGAAGGAAGTTTGGAGATTGAGTCCTACCAAGTTAGAGGGGCTCAGGCAACACCTCTTACTTTTCACAGAGCCACATTGAGTGTGAACTCAAGCCTATGCAGTTAAAGGCGATCATCCAGTGATTGATGTTCCCTCTCAAACAAGAATGAACATTCTTCAAAAGAATATTACAACTCCGCAGTTGTTACATTACAATGTTTAATTAAAAAGAAAAGAATAATAAAGCGGGATGTATTGTCAAAGAAAAAATGTCAAACTGGATCCAAGATGGCCCAGATTTTGGATTTCCTATGCAAAGAATTTAATGTGGATATTATGAACATGTTCAAAGAACTAAAGGAAATTGGCTTCAAGGAATTAAAGGAAAACATGGTCTTAATTAAGGAATCTTTGCAAGAAAATTAAAACTATAAAAATTGAACATATGGAAATTCTCAAAGTAAAAATTTCAGTAAATTAATTGAAATATTTAGTGCAGGCGACTAAAAGTATATTGGAAATAGCAGTTGAGTCAGTGAATTTGAAGGCGGATCTATAGAAATTATTTTCGTACAAATATAGGCAAAAATAATTGTATCATAAAATAAACAGAATCTCGGATACTGTTGAGTAAATACCAATCTGTATTGGGTAAACACCTGTGATTGGAGTCCCAAAAGGGTAAGAGAGTGAGATTGCAGCTGATAAAGTATTTGACAAAATCATGGTCAAAAATTACAAATTGAGTGAAAAACATAAACTTATCATTCAAGAAGCTCAGCAGACCCAACCAGTATAAATATAAAGAAAAAGGTACCCTGACACATCTGGTAAAACTGCTAAAGCCAGAGATAAAGAGAAAATTGTGAAAGTAACTGGGGGGTGTGAGGAGACATATTACATATAGGAAAACAAGGATGAAAGCTTTTGCTGGCTTTGCAGAAATAATGGAAAGTAGAAGTAAGCAGAAGGGTGTATTATTTTAAAGTGTTGAAATCTAAAAACCCTATAAATTCAAAATTCTCTATTTAGTAGATATTCTTCTAAAAGTAGGGTAAAATAAGACATTTTTAAGTGCTATTAAACCTGAGAGAGTTTGTGGCCATCAGACCTGCCCTACAAGAAATGCTAAAGTTTGTTCTTCAAGTCAAAGGAAAATAATATCCTGTGGAAACTCAGATCACAAAAAGAAATGAAGATCACCTGAAATAGTAAATAAACTATGTTTTCTTTTTTTTCATAATTTACTTAAAACCAATAATAACAAAAAATACTGCAGAATAGGATTTATAATATACATAGAAATAAAAGACATGATAGTAATTGCACAAATGAGGGGGTACAGCAAATGAAATTGTGCTGTTGTAATGTAATGCCCATGAAATGAACCAGAAGGTGTGAAATGTAAGTGAAATGTTGGAAGAGTGAGGCAGGAAATGAAAAACATGAACAAGTGCAATATTTACTAAATACTAACTCTAAAAAGGCTAATGCACAAATATGCATCTTTAGTCTTAGAGCAACCAGAAAAAATGTAATAAAAAGAGTTATAGTTCAGAAGCCAGTAGAAGAAATAAAATGGAATACTAAAAACATTAACACAAAATCAAGAACGAGATGAAAGAAAGGTAAGAATCAGAACAGACAAATGGAAAACAGACAGTGTGAACAATAAGAAAAGTAGCATAGTTATGTGTATTTCAGAGAATGTGTGTTTCAAGGCAAAGCACGTTATAAGAAATAGTGATAAATGGACACAATGATAAAAGGACTAATTTACTAGGAATAAATGAGCATCTTAAATATGTGTACTTCTAATAACCATCAAAACTCATGTAGCAAAAACTGGCAAAATTAAATGGAGAAATATTTAACTCCCTAATCAAAATGAGACTAATGCTGCTCTTTCAGTAAATCCTAGAGAAATTGACCCCCAAAAAAATAAAAAATAAAAAAGAAGAGTAAATATTTTATACATGCAGGTAGTTCTATTAACTAACTTATTCTAATTGATATTGGTAGAACATTTTCCACACTAGCTGTAGAATATACATTCTTTTCTAATACCCATAGAATGTTCAACAGAGTAGACCATATGGAAACATAAATCTCAGTAATTTTCAAAAATTTGAAATTTTGAAAATTGTTTTCTGTCTAAAACAATTAGATTGTACAATAATAATAGAACATCTCTCTGTGTTTGAAAATTGCATTATGTGGTTTTAAATTACTTGTGGTTCAAAGAAGAAATTAGTTTGAATTGAATGAAAATGAAAACACTGAAAAAATAAAAAACACAAATTTTTAAATTACCAAGATCAGGAATCAAAGAAGAGAATTCACTACAGAAAATTAGAGAGTCATGTTGTACACAAACATATATATAAGGATTGTCAACAAAATGTTTTTATATCAAATACTGCAACTCATTAAAAGAAGAATATAGAATGACCAAGTTGTGCAAGATTGGTTAACATTAAAAAATTAATATTGTTAACCATATTACCAGAAGAAAAGGAGACAAATCGTATTATCTAAATAGATGTAAAATCAAAAGCATGTGGTAGAATTTTACTTTGTTTATGATAAATAAACTCTCTTGGCAACTAGAAATAGAAGAAGAGTTCTTCAACCTAATAACAGACATCTATGGAGAATACTTAATGGTAAAAGATTAAATGCTTTGTCATTTATGATTGAAAACTAGGAAATATCTACTCATCATTTTTCAGCATGGTAATGCACATTCTAACCGGTGTAATAAGAAAAGAAAAATAAGTAAGAGGCTTATATATTGGAAATGAGGAAGTAAACCATCTTCATTTTTAAACAACCTGATTATGTGAATTCATAAGGAATTTACAATAAACTTTGTTGAAAAAAGCAGTGAATTTAACAAGGTCATGGGATAGATAGTATACCAGAATGAGTTGTATTAATATTTTTCTCTATAGCAATGGTATATTGGAAAGTGTAATGAAAAATAGCACTATTTACAGTAGCATCAAAAAAGTTAAACTACTTAGGGATACAATTCACTAAATGTGCTAATTTTTTACACTGAAAACTGCAGATACTGCTGAGAAAAATTAAAGAAGTTGTAAATGAGGTATTTACCATGCTTATAAAGTGGAAAACTCAGTATTGTTAAGATTTTATTTTTCCCTCAAATGATCTATAGATTGCTAATACACATATGATACACATTTCCAATCAGAATCCCAGCAGGTTTTATTATAGCAATTGACATAATTTACACAAATTCATATAACATGCAAAGGACCTAGAATAGATTGAATCAATTTGGAAAAGAACAAACTTGAAGGACTTATACTACTGATTGATATCAAAATGGTAGTGTTTGTTTTAAGTATGTACAAATAAACTTTTTCTGGGAAGTTTAGAAATAAATCCACAAAGAACCCAACAAATGATTTTCAGCAGATACTTGAAAGCTAGTGAATGGGGAAAGGAACTTCTTTGTATCAAGTGGTGACGCAAAAGTTGGATATGGTATGGACTCAAATGAATCTCAGTTCTGTATCACACCACACAGAACATTTAATGAAGGATGGAATGTAGACCTAAACATTCAAAGATCAAATATAAAGGTTCCAGAATAAAACATAACATTGGTAAAGGGGGGTGTAAAATAGTATAAACCACTTTGCAAAATCAGTGTGACAGTTTCTTGTTAAGTACACATTCCTACTATATCTTACAGATATTTAGTAGAAATAAAAAGACTCATATAAGAATATTCATAATATCCTGTATTGGTTTTCTCAGGCGACCGTAACAAATGCCCACAACCCTGGTGGCTTAAAATAACACAAATGTATTCTCTCACATTTCTGGAGGCCAAAAGTCCTAGGTCAGGGTGCTGGCAGGGTTGGTTCCTTCAGAGGTACAGAAGAATCTGTGCCATGCCTCTGTCCTAGCTTCTAGTAGCTACTGGCCATCCTTGGCATTTCTTAGCTGTAGCATTACTTCAATGTCTGCCTCCTCCTCACATCGCTGCCTTCTGTTTGTTTCTCTCTCCCCCTTCGCTCCATTTCTATTAAAGTGACACCAGTCGTTGGATTTAGGACCCACCCTAAATTTTACATGCTCTCATCTGGAGATAGTAAACATCATTAGAGCTGCAGCAAAGATTCTAGTTTCAAATAAGGTCACATTACCAGGTACCTGGAGTTAGGATTTATCGTACCCTTTTTCGAGTCCCTATTCAACCCAACCCATTACGTACCCTCAAACTAGAAAAGAAAAAAACAAAACAAAACAAAAACAGCTATCAACAGGAAAGTGGATAAACAAATTTTTGTATGTCCTTGCACTGAAATATTGCTCATTAATAAAACAAAATGCTGAATCACACGCTGTGTGTTTGTATCTCAAAGTCATTTTGTTGAGTGAAAGAAACCAGACTCAGAAAGTGTTTACTGTAGGTTTCATTAATACAAATTTCAAGAACAGGCAAAACTAAGTTACAGTGATAGAAATAAAAACACTGGTTTCCTATGGGAGCGTGGGGATTGTGTGGAAACGGACGTGAATGAATTTAAAACACCAGACTGGTTCTGGGTTTTATGCCAGCTTTTTAATTCATCAGATATGAAGCTTATGTGTTAGGAGTGTTTGCTAAGACTGCCAAATTAAATGAGTCTCTCTCTCCCTCTAGCTTTTCCACTTTCATATCCCGAGTATCTACCGAACTTATCTGGACCACCTGTGAAATCCTTAGTGGCCCCGAATTGATAAGCATTTGTAAACAAAGACAAAGCAATATCTGATAGCTATAGCCAATTGCCTATTTCTTGGCTAGCTGGTTTATCCTTTTAATATTTTCTGTATAATTCTTGGCATTCACATTGCTCCTATGAAAAAAATGTAAAAATCATACCATATGTACTTTGCTGTTGTGTAGTTTTTAAAAATAGTTTTAACTTAGGGGTTTTAATATCATAAGGGCACATATATTTTAAAAACATTTTTTGATATTCCGAGCACTACCCAGGCATCAGGCATTTGAATGTTTTTGATGCCTCTTATGAAGTAAAATGAACATTTCTTTTTTTCCCTGAGAATTTTGAAGATCATGAAAATATTAGTCCGTTAGTGGTAATGGGTAGAAATTATTCGTCTACTTTAATGAGAAAAATCAAGGTCAAAACTTTTTCCTGTGTCTTCATTCTATTAGGTCCCATTCCTTTCTCCTATGTTACTTTCCTTCCTAAACCCTTTATCAAGGATGCATTTGTTTTTTTCACATTCTCTTTGCTTGTCACACCTCTCCCACAGAGTGCGGAAGAATTAGCTAATAAGGAAGTATGAGCGGAGAGTGCATTGCGGAGGGGATAACACTTTTGGATCTGGGAAAAATATTAAAAATTCAGCACAGCAGGTGGTGGTTGCATATGCCAAGGAGAAAGGCAAGAAATAGGAAGGGGTAGTAGGCAGTGCTCACAGAAGGGCCTTCTCCACGGTGTTTTATTACCAACTACTAGGGGGACAGCAAAGTCCATTCTTACTCATCTGAGAACAGTACAAGTAGTTTGAGTATCAGATGGTTTTTAAGTTGTGGTTATTAATTTCTACCTTGGGAAGCTGTGAGTGGCACATACACTTGATTGGCAGTAAATTAATTCTAGGCTCATGTCCTACTGGCCGTGTGACCTAAGAGGGGTCATTTAAGCTTCCTGAAATGCTGTGGCATTTTTCTTTATAGTTTTGTATTTACGAAATGAATGAAGTCAAGGTTTAGTCAGTTAATTAAGACTGAAGATAGTAACTTTTGAATCAGGCTACTTGTAGCATTAGAAAGTTAAAGGAATGGTTAAGTAATTTTATAACCACTTTAAAGAAGAATAACAAAGATACGGAGCATATACTAAACCCTCTTTTGCGATGAGGCTACATAAGTCTCCACACAGGAAGGGAGGGAAAAAAACCCAACAAGTTTTGAATAAGTTGGCTCCTGAAAAATCTCTTCCTTATAAAAGAAATTGCATGAAGAGAACATAGTTGGTATAAAAATGCCAAACTGATTCTATTTTTTTTCCCCATAGAATAATGGATAAAATTAAAATTATAAAAACACAACCATAATGAGATCATGAAAGATTACATCTCCTTGGGGACGATTTCTACTTTGTACCCTTTAAGACAGATGGAAAGAATTAGATGAAATGTGCTGTAAGGATGGCAGTGACGACGCTGTGCCTCTCTCAGCACTGAGTGGGCACCCAGTCAATACTTGAGGGTTCATTGATTTTCTGTAGGTCTTTTCATCGTGTTTTGTCCCTGCTCCAACAACACGTTGCCAACAAACAAAATTTTGAAATAAAAGTTACCTTAGGATGCTGGATTTTGCTTGTTGTTAGATTTTCACTAGTCACTGGTTTTAAGGTTATTTCCTTCTGGCATGTGTCATCATATGGTGGTGGGTGGGAAGATTGCAGGAAAAAAAATACTAGTGAAATCAAATAATTTTTTTTTTTTCCCTTTAGATTTTCAGGTTATATGTAACTCAGATTTTGGTGCTGTAGGCGTTTACCTTGATAAGGTTCAACAATAAATTTAAAGGATGCTTCTATAAAACTGAAATTCTAATTCCCTCTAACATTCCAATTATTAACTATCTTAGTTACTTTTATTATCACCTTCCCTTTCTTCTTTCTTTGTTTTATAACTTTCTGTTACCATTGAGAGTATTTGCTCACTGTAGGACTCTATTTTTGCATTCAGCTTAGTCTTTGTCAGCCAAGCCAGAGTGTCCTAGGTTCCTTAGCAAACAAACAGAATGCAAATCTCCAGTGTTGATAGAATATGTGAAGTGATGAGGAAATTTTCTTCAGTTTTTAAAAAAATATTTTCTCTCTTTTTTTAATTTTTAATTAAAGTTTATTGGGGTGACAATTGTTAGAAAAGTTACATAGATTTCAGGTGTACAATTCGGTAATATATTGTCTCTGTTCACCATCCAGAGTCAGTTCTCTTTCAATCACCATATATTAGACCCCGTTTACCCTCTTCTAAAGTCCCCCTTCCCCCTTACCCTCTGGTAACGCCTAAACTATTGGCTATGTCTGTGAGTTTTATTTGTTTGTCTTGTTCTTTGTTGTTTTCAGTTTTATATACCACATATCAGTGAAATCATATGGTTCTCTGCTTTTTCTGTCTGACTTATTTCGCTTAGCATTATAATCTCAAGATCCATCCATGTTGTCACAAATGGCACAATTTTATCTTTTCTTACCGCCGAATAGGATTAAATCGTATATATTATTTTCCCATTTTTAAAACCTTTTTTTCTTTGATCCCATCTGAAGAAACAAGCTTTGATTTGATTAATAAGAAAAAGAACCCTGCTATTATCATAGATCCCAAGATTTAGATCTTAGAACATTAGCATTCATTGAGATTTTTTTTTAAAGGGGCAACCATTTGGCCTAAAGAGTAGGCTAAATAGTGGACTAAAGACGGGAACTACGTAGATTTAGGTGATCTTTCAGGTTGCTTTCCAGCTCAGCAGTTTCCCTAAAGTACATTTATTTCATATTAGTCAAAATACTAACTTTTCTAAATTTGGAAGAACGAACAATATGAAAAGGACATCTAACAATATTTGTCAAAGGCTTGTTTGGTTGCCCTTCCTGACTTAGCTTTGTCAGGGTTTTTCAAGAACACATAACACTTTGTTCTGCATTACATCATAAACTTACTCTATCTTTTCAAGGTACCTGTCCTTGGTATCAGGTAGACTCATTACTCATACAAATCTAGGTTATGTTTTTCTAGGAAAATTAATTACTTCATACTGGCTGCATATGGTTAGCTTGTCAGCAGGAAAGCTTTAACATCTTCTGGGGCGGTATCATATAGCCATTTAAGCAGTGTTTTTTTTCTCTTTGTGCACAAAGTAGTGCACTAATATATGTTAAAATGAATATATTTTGCCATACTAATGTTTTGCACAGGATACGGGAGAATTCCTTCTCGTGTTTATTGCAAAGCGCTAAGTCCCTGACTTCGTAATCATGAATAAGGTCACAGACTGAAAACAGATTCCATGGGCATTTTACACCTTGGGAATGGCGATAACTATACATACTCATATGCGTGTTCTTTTGAATATCTTACTGTTCTAAAGGATATATTAATGTAATAGGGCATTACACAGAATTGGTCCAATATAATAGGAATATGTTCCATTTGCAATGGTTAAGTGAGGATAAGAATTCCAGGGAAGTGAGTCCACTTGGGAGCATTTTAAGACACATAAAGTGACTTTCTGAGACGTAATCACTGCTTAGTCCTACTTTGTGTGCTTGACAACAATGTCCAAACAGAATGAGTCATGCCCACTAAGAATGGGTGTTCAATAGGGCCTCACTGTGTTTTTCTAAAATTTTATATTACTGAAATTTATTCTATAAAACCATTAGTAGTAATGTTTCTTTTTTACTTTTAAAAAAAAAATCTGTTTTTGAGCCTTGAGGAGTTTTTTACTCTCTGCTAGGAGGAAAAAAAAAGTACTTTCTCCCGATAAGGGAATTTGAGGATATTCCTTGAAGTACTTTGTAGAGGGGATTCTTGTTAACTATACTAGTTGAGCTCTTACAGTGTTGGCTGTGTCCACATAAACATCTCACATGCCACGTGCCTGGGGAGAATGCTAGATGTGAATTAGATATAGACATAGAGATACTTTTTTTCTAAGAAACTTTTCCGTCAGTACCAGGATTTGGTCCAAGTGAAGATATTCCTTCAGGTACCTACTGAGAACTTCATTGTTCAGTTCTTGTGAGAGGAATGTGCTGGGTTGTATTGTTGCGTCATTAAGGCTGTGTCTGTGTTATCCTATTGATCTAACAAGTCCAGGCTTTTGTATGACATATTTTATTTTAAATAACAATCATTATATGATTAGCAGATGGCTTTCTGCCTCTCTAACAGAAATGCTATGAGCTTCAAGGGACATTGTTTTTTTAGCCTTTCCTTTCAGGTCTGTGACTGACTGAACTATTTTCTATTTTACCCCTATCTTGTCCTGTCGGTATTTTATTTTTTTCCTGACCTTGCCTCACACTGCTTTTGATGTTTGTAATAGTTGTTGAAGTTCAACAGTTACACTGTTACTGCCCCATTAATCTGTTTTGAGTCAAGTTCCTAATACATTTGGTCAAGGGATTCATGAATCTTCCCTTCACCTGTGTTGCCAATACACAGGGGAGTAAGTTTAAGGCAAGAGTTTGCTGACCCTCTAGCCCTTTTGTTCTTTTTGACACGTTCAACCCCCGCTATTCCCAATAGGGACCCCAGAGTCCCGAATAGGGTTAACTTGACATGTGATAGACCTGTGGCTTTGCACCTCTCCCTGCCTCCTGCTACGCCCGTGTTTCCTAACTCGGATTCAGTACGTGTCAGGAGGCATTCTACTTTCCTGTGTTTCTGAGGAAAGTCAATTTAGTACAAATTGGGACCTATTTACTGCCCCTCTATCTAACACATATTGTTAACGGTGCTTCTGAGGAAAGCAATTGCTATTTGAAGAAAACAAACCTGCTTTCCACCTTTCTGAATATGTTTTAAACGTGACCCAGCATATTTCAGTATTGAACAAAAATTAATGATACAAATGCTTTATAATTTGTTACCTCTGTATCCTGTTACATTTTAAAAACTTAGTTGTTTTTAAAAATGATATGTGTTTTATTAAACATGATCACTTCATGAAAGCTTTTGATTCACCGAGTACCTAAAATGTTAATTTTTTTCCTATTTTGAGGGATGACTCTGAAATCCTCAGAAAAACAAGCAGGGCTTTTCTCTTTTCCTGCTATCAGTTTTATGGGACATACTGCTTCCTTGGTACTGTCATACCAATAAATCATCCCAGATTACTTGCAGTCATACAGTACTAAAGTATACCATGCATTTTAAAGGGAATCTGCTATTTTCTTTTCAATCAGATGAGCAACGTGAAGAGCCTGCGGCCACGGCTCAGTGCTATTCTCTTTAAGCTTCAGTTTGAAGAGCAGGTGAACAACATCAAACCTGACATCATGGCTGTCAGCACTGCCTGCGAGGAGATAAAGAAGAGCCGAAGCTTTAGCAAGTTGCTGGAACTTGTATTGCTAATGGGAAACTACATGAATGCCGGCTCCCGGAATGCCCAAACCTTCGGATTTAACCTTAGCTCTCTCTGTAAAGTGAGTTGTTTTTTGGGTTTTTTTTGAAACACATATTTGCCTGAACACTTACTCTTAAAATGTCATCTCCGATTACATTATTTAAATGGTTTTATTTTGATGTGCTCATTATCATGAACTTGAACTGAAATGAACCATGAACCCAACCCTAGAGTGAACTCAGCTAATGTACTCAACCTTTGAACTAAATCCAAAATTATGTTTTTCTGATCTGCAAATCCAATAGAAGGATTTTGTTTAATAACAAAATTATTTTGAAAACTTATGCTTTCTCAGACTAATGAAATGGAACTTCAGAATATTATTTAAACCTAAAACCTAAAAATCATTCAATTCAGGTACCTGCACATGATGGTGTGTGTGTGTGTGTGTGTGTGTGTGTGTGTGTGTGTAGAGAGAGAGAGAGAGAGAGGGAGAGAACTGCTTAGGATTGCCACTAAAATCTTTATCTTTATTCAAATATTTCTTTGCCTTTTTTTTTTTTTTGGAAGCAGACTAAAGGGGGGAAGTGAACTTGATTCGTATAAAGGGGAAATTATTAGGAATAAACACATCTCAGATGTCACTGATGATTTTGAAATGTTTCTATCTTAATATAATTTTAGAGAATATGAAAATTGAGTAAGTTTAGAGATTTTTTCTGCTGGGTTCTTCCAGAGATTAAATTTCCTTACAGCAAATATATTCAATGTTTTATACAACAGAACTCTTTTCTAAGAAGTGGGCCGTAATAATAATGCTTTATTGATCTGCTTACAACACATTCTTCTCAGTTGCACATCAGAGGAAAAGGGGATGAACAAATTCCCTTGTTCTTGACCTGGTAACATCTACTCTCCCTGACTAAGGAATTTGATTATTGCTGTTGCCACTTAGGGAGGGAAGGTGAGAAACAAGTTCCACTTCCGCCCTGGGTTTACTGAATAGTTCATCTCTTGGTACTTTCATGACTTTCCTTACATGATTTCCCTGACGTAAGCCACCCACTGGTATCAGTGCTTTGTGAGCTTTCCCCTGTCCCATCTCCTCTTTGTATTTTCGTCTCCTTGTTTTCTTAGCTTTCTATATTCAAGTAAGATTCCTAGCATGGGTGATGTAGTTCATAACCCATCCACTGAAACCTTCGCACATGTATAGAGTGCTTCCTTACTCCTGTGCCAAATGTTTCACCAGATCCTCACATTTAATATATGTGGTTAATATTTACCTAGAATACATGGAACTTATATTTTACACATGTAGACCATTACTTGTGATCAGATGTTTTAATGGAGCTATGTACAAGAAGTTACTGCAGCAGAGTTAAGAGAGGGAAGGAGGGCGGTTAATTGTTCAGAGAGCAATAGGAATTTGAACTGGCTCTGGAAAAGTGAGTGGATGTCCCCTGAGAGGAAACGGAATTCTAAGCAAGAGTCAACAGTGGGTATAAAGGTTATATCATGGCGTGTCTGAGTATACTGAGCGATCCAATACAGTTGGAGCCTAGATGGGAGGGGTGTGGAGAGAATGGAAATGAGATAGCACATTGGTCTAGATCGTGAAAAGCTTCCAATGTCGTGCCTTATGGTGAAGGTTTTATGGAGGCATGGTATTTCTTTCTGTAAGGCAAGTGATGTTATCAGATGTCTTACAGAAACATAATTCTAACAGCAGTATGGAAAAAAGTAAGCTACACTGTCCAATACTGTCACCATTAGCCACACGTGGCTATTTAAATTTAAATTAATTAAAATTTAAATAAAATTAAAAATTAAGTTTTTTAGTCACACTTGCCGTGTAGCAAGTGAATCAAGTGTTCCTTTGTGCTGGCAGCATAAATATAGCACATTTCAATCATTGCAGAAAGTTCTACAGGACACTGCTGGGTTAGAGGGTTACAATGGGGAGCGATTCTGTGATTGACTGACATGTAACACAGGACCGAGGAGAGTGACAGAGGAAATTGAACTGAGAAGATAGGTTGGGAGGAGTGTGGGAGGTGAGGGAAAAGAGGGAAGGGTCAGCGATTACTCCATGCGACTAACATGTTTGAAGTGGTTGCTCAGAAGGTAATGAGTTCAGGCTGTTTCTGGTGTTTCCTTCCCCTTGTTTACCTCAGTGTCTTAAAAGGCATATGATTGACTTGCTTTATTCAACTACTTAGCAATATTTGAGTGTCCACTATGTCACAGAGCCTATCCTTTGAGGTGATGGAGGTACAAGCTAAGGTAGTGGCAAAGGGGTTTGAGGTACCATGTATCCCCAAACACAGGTCTTATATTAATTTTTGCTCCAAACGGGCTAATGTTCACGGGATTCACGCATTAGGGCTTATGTTCACGGGATGTCATCCTGAAAAATCATGCTAGGGCTTATTTTCTGGTTAGGTCTTATTTTCGGGGAAACACGGTAGAATGGGAGAGGGGATGGAGAAAAGTGTACACATTTAAGGCACATTTAGGGAGTTGTCAGGGGGTGGTGACTATGGACTCGGGGGCTGAAGGACAGAAGGGGAAGCTAAATGGCCAGGTTCAGACTTTCCCTGAGAAGAGAAGCAAAGGAGGAAAAGCAGGATGAGGAGCAAGGTGGGGAGAAGTTAAGTCCACACCTACAAATCTGCTGCAGTTTGTTCCATGGGGCCAAGTGTCTGTTTCTCCTAGGTTTTGCATCTCAGAAATAGGGTGGACTCACAGAGTTGACCGCGAGCTCTCACTCATGTATTCTTTGAAAGAGAGCTGTTGACAAGCAATTAGGTCTGATTAATGAGGTGGAATAGCCTAATACAGTGCTTGGTACAAAGTAAATATTCAATAAATAGCTGTTGAATGAATGATGATGCAGTAGACAGTGTTATTTCTCTTAGTTATTATGTAGCTGAAAATAAGACATCTTCTCATATTGAGATACAGTCACTGATGCATAGTAATTTTAAAATCTTTTACAAATGTAATGCATGCTGTTATTATTTTACTATAGTTAGTTTGCAAACCAGTTAATCTGTCTCCAGATAATAGAGTTAACTATATTTTCAGGCAACAAGACTAGATATTTTTATCATCCCTCTCAGGAGTCTTCTGTTGCACAAGAAACAAAATGAATACTAGAACTTCATATTTTTCATTAGTCTACATGTGAAGTGGAAAGCGTATATTGAACAAGATGATATCTCATCATTTTACTCTCAAAAGTACCAGCTTGGACTTTGACAATCGTGATTGAATTTTCACACTGAGTATAAAGCATTTGTTTTGATCATAAGCCCCCACATAAGGAATTCCATATTTATTTGACAATAGAAAGATAGGGTTATATTTTAATCTGTTAAAGCATGCTGGGTAATCCTATGACATTTATTAACAATAGTTTATATCCCAAATCTTTACTTTTAAATGTTCTTTATACAGTTAGCCAAAGTATGAAAAGTACATGAAAATTCATATTAAATTATTAACTATATGTTGTTTAGAATAATTACATGAATTTTGAGTTCCATATACATTATATCTTAATTAGGAGCTATACTATAGCTCTGTATACATTTGTAATTGAGATGGCTACTATAATAACTGAGTTCAGAGAAAAGGGATTTGTCTACTTTCTTTTATCCCAAAGGTTTGATATAGCTTAATGGTAAGTAAATGTGAAAGTAAAATATGAGATATAAGGTAAACATAAACTAGACTCTATTATCAAGATGTAAGCAAATGTTCAAGTAAAGGTATAGGTTTGAGGCTTTCTACATAGTAGTACAAATGAAGAGCAAACATGGTCACAAAACTTTTCTTGAACTGAAAATAGTGGTTTCCCTGATGAGCCAAGGCTGAACTTCATAAGAAATTTTGCATGCGTATTGTTATAAAGGAAAAATGTGGAGTGGAACGGCGTTCTCATCAATAGCAAATGAAAAAAATCCATTACAACTATCTCCCCACCTTCCACTCCTCTCCACCCCCAGCCCCTTTTTAGAGAGAATTTGCAGAAACACATCACCATTGATTCCACTCTAAATGCATCCACATTATCCCTTTGCAGGGAACTTTCTATTCTGTCTGGCAGTAGAGCATGTGGTGAGTTCATCTCAAAGGAGAAGTCATCACAGGATAATATAATATAGTCTTAATGGGGCTGTTGGGGCGGGGAGTTAGGTGTTTAAGGCTGGGGGGGAGGGGGCGGCGTCCAAGATTGATCTTTGTCTAAGTTCTCTTTTCCAGTACATGAAATTATCTGATCTCCTATATATTCCTTTTGCAAGCAAAGGCTAACCAAAAGTAGGGTAGCTTCACCAAAGCTGTGATGGGACAGATTTTAAGGAAAAAAAAAAAAAAGTTAAACTTCCTTTGTGTTTAATGCCTCTATCAACTCCAGTGAGTGATTTCTTGACATTGTGAACAGCTCCTCTTGTTGGGACGCTGACACTCAACCTCGCGTGCCCTTTAAGAAACACTCACGCGTCAGCCCCACATTAGATTACTTCAGCAAGTATGGATGTGGATCCTGATGAGTGGCATTTTTTTTTTAAAGGTCCTCCTGGCAATTTTAATGCACAGACTGAGTTGAGCATCCCCTTTATCTGTCTTCTGCCTGATTTCCTTTTCCCAGAATGGAAAATTCCTGGTTGGTGGTCTGGGACCAACCAACAAACAGAACACAATAAAACCTAACCAACACAAAAACAAATCAAAAAAGATACAACTCTACTTCTTCACTTAAGGATGAGTGGGGGAGATGTTTCCAAAAACTGCTGTTTTTCATGCCAAGTTGAGTACTATTTTGAAAGTGAAGGAAAGGAATGAAAGGGATGTGAATTTCAGGCACCCAGGAGAACTGAAATAAGTTGATGGCCAGTGTCCCGAGTTACTTCGCAGGGCTCTCTCTACCTTCCCCAGGTAACATTTCAGTGATTGTAAAAAGCAGGAGACAAGTACCTCTATCTGTTACAGGCAGTTCGTATTTTGTCCACCTGTAACAGTCACACGGGTTAATACTATGAATCTTTTTGTGTGAAACTTTCATTCTCATATACCAGCTTTTTTAAAGAAAGACCTCTGCCAAACAAAGCCATTGTTCCATCTGCATTCAGTGTTTTAGAGGAATTTTTATTCTTTGTCAGATTGCACAATCGCACCAGTAAATTTTGGCACCCTTCGAAAGTAAAGCAGCTTTTGGCAAAGACTTGCAGATAACGAATGCCATTCTTAGTTCACATCCAGCCAATAAAATCACTGAGATACTGATGTCCAAAGCAGTGTGCAACTGTTTAGGATTCTTAGCCCCCTTCGGCTCCTTCTTTAGCACATTTGATACATGGCATTTTCTAAGAAATATTTAATTGGCTTTACTGAGCCAATTTTTGGTAAATTTCATTCACTTTACCTCGGTATTTTTTTTTCAATTGCTATTAAACATTGTAAATTGGAATTATTCTTTTAAGGGGATTATAAAAGCTAGATTGGCGTTGCTCACAATCAGCAAATACACTGCTTATGTGCTGTTATTTCACTGCTCCTGCAAAGCAGTGCTAATCTGTCACACTTCTTTCTCCAAGACACGGCTTCAGAATCCTCCTTTAGTGACACTCCTCATGTCACAGGCAGTACCCAAGGGAAATCTCACCTGCCATCCATGCTTTCGCCCAGCGTCCTGTTTTTGTACATTTTACAAACGAAAAATCAAAAATTAAACAAGACGCTCCCTTCCTGATACTCTAGGAAGCTTGTTATCTACCTCTCCGTCATCAAGGGTCAGCACTGTTTCTCAGTTTTGGGGATCAGAGGCAAAACAGCTGACATTATTATCTAGCGAGCAATACGTAGCTGATGGCATTTGCGGGCGTTTATTCCTAGGTGGTAGAGAAGAATATGGCGGTGAAATGGGTCGTACAGGAACCAGAGACATTACAAGAAGGGGAAATTGTAGCTTAGTGTCTCTCACAAGCAGAGGTGCAGAAATCCTCAACAAGATATTATAAATAAAACCTCACAATATGTAAAAAGAATTGTAACCCATGACTAAATGGGGTTTATTCCAGGTAAGGGACTAAAGAGCCATTATAGCAAAGTTTCTGGATATGAGGTTAACATAAAAGAATCACTCACTTTCCTGATACTAGCAATGAACAACTGGGATTTGAAATTAAAGAAAGAATATCATTTATGTTAGCACCAAAAAAATGATACTTAGGTATTAACTAACTAAATATGTACCAGATCCATATTAGGAAAACTAAAAAACTTTGATGAAAGAAATCAAGGATTTAATAAAATACATATTCCATGTTCATGGAAAGGAATATTCAATATTGTTAAGGTGCCAGTTCTTCACAACCTGGTCTATACCTTCAGTGCAATCCCAGTCCAAATCCGAGTAGGTTGTTTGTGAATATTGACAAACTGAATATAAAGTTTATATCAATGCGTAAAAATCCAGAATAGCCACACAACACAGCAGAAGTACAACGTCAGAAGACTCACATTACCTGACCTCAGTAGAGCAACAATAATCTAAGCATTGTTTTTATCTGGAAGGGAAAAAAAAGACAAAAACATTAATGGAACAGAATAGGCAGCCCAGAAGTAGACACATGCAGATATAATCAACTGATCCTGATAAAGGAGCAAAGTCAATTCAATGGACAAAGAATAGTCTTTTAAAGAAATGGTGTTGGGGCAACTGGATATACATGCTAAAAATATATATCTAGACACAGACTTTATACTGTTTAAAAATTAAAACGGATCAGACCTAAATGTAAAACACAAACTAAACAACTTGTGGAATGTAACATAAGGGAAGATCTAAGTGATCTTGGATTTGGTGATGACTTTTTAGGTACAACATCAAAAGCAAGATCCATGAAAGGTAAAATTGGTAAGTAGGACTGCATAAGTTAAAAACTTCTGGTCTGCTAAAGACACTGTTAAGAGAGCGAAAAGACAAACCACATACTAAGAGAAAATCATTGGAAAACAAATAGCTGATGAAGGACTTGTACAAAATATATATATATAAAAAATCTCTTAAAATTGAACAAGAAGAAAGCAACCCAATTTTAAAAAATGGTCAAAAGACTTGAATAGACACTCCACCAAAGGTTTACAAACGACAAATAAATGTATGAAAAGATATTTAACATCCTGTCACTAGGAATTTACAAACTAAAACAACGAGACACCACGACACATCTATTAGAATGGCTAAAATCCAAAACACTGACAACACCAAATGCTAGTGAGCAACAGGTACTCTCATTCATTGCTGAAAGCAATGCAAAATGGTACAGCCGCTTTGGAAGACTGGCAGTTACAAAGGTATTCCCTGATTTAACATAAGATTCAGTAATTGCACTCCTGTATACCCAAAGGAGTTGAAAACCTGTGTTTATAGCAGCTTCATTCATATTTGCCAAAATTGGGAAGCAACTAAGATATCCTTTAATAGGTGAATATACAAACAAACTGATAGATTCGTACGATAGATTTTTATTCAGCGATAAAAAGAAATGATTTCTCAGGCCAAGAAAAGACATGGAGGAACCTTAAATGTGTGTTACCAAGTGAAGGAAGCCAATCTAAAAAGGCTACACACTGTGTGTCCAACTACAGTTGACCCTTGAACAAATGGGTGTGAACTGCTCATGTCCACTTACGCAGAATGTTTTCTATAAACACAGTAGGTCTAGTTTCCTTTTGATTTTTTTTTTTTAAATTTGTTATTGAAGTGTAGTTGGCATACAATAGTATATTGGTTTCAGGTGTACAACATAGTTATTTGACATTTATGTACCTTACAATATGATCACCACACTATGTGTCATAACCATCTGTTATCATGCAAAGTTATTAAAATATTATTGACTGTAGACCCTGTGCTTTGCACTGCATCTCCATGGCTTCTTTATTTTATACCTGGAAGTTCTCCTGTAGCAACCATCAGTTTAGTTTGCTCTGTTTCTGTGAGTCTGGTTTTATCTGTGTTTTTGTTTGTTTGTTTGTTTGGTTTTCAGTATTAATTTCAGGTGCACAGCATAGTGATTAGACATTTATGTAATTTAAGCAGTGATCCTCCTAACTAGTCTAGCACCCACCTGGCTCTATGCATAGTTATTACCATGTTATTGAGTATATTCCCTGCATTTTACATCCCCATGACTATTTGTAACTACTAATTTGTACTTCTTAATCCCTTCACCTTTTTCACCCTGCCTCCAACCCCCCTCCCAATAACTCTAGTATCCATCTGACACCATACATAATTATTACCATATTATTGACAATATTCCTTATTTGGTACCCTACATCCCCATGACTACTTTGTGACAAAACATTTGTACTTCTCAACCTCTTCCCCTTTTGCACCCACCTCGCAATCCCCAGTGCCATCTGGCAACCATCAAAATGTACTCTGTATCTTATCAGTTTGTTTCTGTTTTGTTTGTTTGTTTGTTTTGTTCTTTAGATTCCACATGTAAGCAAAATCACATTGCATCTGTCTGTCTCTGTCTGACATACTCCACACAACCCAATTCCCTCCAGGTCCATCCATGCCACCACAGATGGCAAGAACCTATTCCCTTCCCTGTCCGAACAATATTCCGTTGTACATATGTACCACTGCCTCTTTATCCAGTCTTCCATCAATGGACAGCCAGGCTGCCTTCACATCTCGACCATTGTAAACAATGCTTTAATGAACATATGGATGCCCATGTCCCCTCAAAATAGCATTCTGAGTTTCTTCTCATAAATAACCTGAAGTGGAATTACCGGGTCCTTCTTGACTCTTGTTATAGCCCTTGTTTTAAAAATCTATTTTGTCTGGCATAAGTATTGCTACCCAAGATTTTTTGTTTCATTTCCATATTTATGAAATATTTTTTTCCATCCCTTTACTTTCAGTCTGTGTGTCTTTTGATCTGAAGTGAGTCTCTTGTAGGCAGCATGTGTTTTCTTATCTATTCAGCTGCTTTATGTCTGTTGATTGGAGCATTTAATCCATTTACATTGAAAGTAATTGTTGATAGATATGTAGTTAGTGCCATTTTATTGTTCATGTTTTTAATTTTTTTTTTCCTCTTCTTCTTAAAGAAGCCCCTCTAACATTCCTTATAATACTGGTTTGGTGCTGATAAATTCCATTAGCTTTTTCTTCTCTGGAAAGTTCTTTATGTCCTCAGATTCTAAATGATAGCTTTGCTGGGTAGAGTAATCTTAGTTGTGGGTCCTTGCTTTTCATCACTTTGAATATTTCCTGCCAATCTTTCTGGCCTGCAAAGTTTCTGTTGAGAAATCAACTAAGTCTTATGGAAGCTCCCTTGTGGTAACTAACTGCTTTTCTCTTGCTGCTTTTAAGAGTCCCTGTTTGTATTTAACCTTTAGCATTTTAATTATGATGTGTCTTGGTGTGGGCTTCTTTGGGTTCATCTTGTTTGAAACTCTCTGTACTGTCTGGACTTGTATGTCTAGCTCCTTCACCAGGAACTTCCATAACTGTTATGTCAAATAAGTTGTCAATTCCTTGCTCACTTTCTGTTCCTTCCGGTACCACTATGATACAAATGTTGGTATACTTGATGTCCCAGAGGCCCCTTAAACTATACTCATTTTTTAATCCTTTTTTTCTTTTTGCTGTTCTGATTGGGTGTCTTCTGCTACATTATCTTCTAAATCGCTGGTTTGATCCTCTGCTTCATCTAATCTGCTGTTGTTTCCTTCTGATGTATTTTTCATTTCAGTTACTGCATTCTTCACTTCTGACTGGTTCTTTTTAATATTTTCTATCTCCATTTTTATGTTTTCTTTGTTGAATTTCTCCCTGAGATGATTGAGCATCCTTATAACCAGTGTGTTGTTTTGTTTTGTTTTTAAAGATTTTATTGGGGAAGGGGAACAGGACTTTATTAGGGAACAGTGTGTACTTCCAGGACTTTTTCCAAGTCAAGTTGTTGTCCTTTCAATCTTAGTTGTGGAGGGCGCAGCTCAGCTCCAGGTCAAGTTGCTGTTGCTAGTTTCAGGGGGTGCAGCCCACCATCCCTTTTGGGAGTCGAACCGGCAACCTTGTGGTTAAGAGGACGCACTCCAACCAACTGAGCCATCCGGGAGCTCAGTGGCAGCTCAGTTCAAGGTGCCTTGTTCAATCTTAGTTGCAGGGGTCACTGCCCACGATCCCTTGTGGGACTCGAGGAATCGAACTGGCAACCTTGTGGTTGAGAGCCCGCGCTCCAACCAACTGAGCCATCCGGGAGGCAGCTCAACTCAAGGTGCCGTGTTCAATCTTAGTTGCAGGGGGCAGAGCCCACCATCCCTTGAGGGACTCGAGGAGTTGAACCGGCAACCTTGTGGTTGAGAGCCCACTGGCCCATGTGGGAATCGAACCAGCAGCCTTCAGATTTAGGAGCACGGAGCTCCAACTGCCTGAGCCACCGGGCCGGCCCCATAACCAGTGTTTTAAACTCTGCATCTGGTAGGGTGCTTGTGTCCATTTTGTTTAATTCTTTTTCTGGAGCTTTGTTCTGATCTTTTATTTGGTATATGTTTCTTTGTCTCCATTTTGGCTGCCTCCCTGTTTTTGTTTCTATATATTACATAGGACTGCCAATCAAAATCTATACTGAATTGGAGGGATGGCACCCCTAACTCCTGCATTGTTCAAGAGTCAACTGTAGATGACATTCTGAAGAAGACAAATTTTACAGAGACAGTAAAAAAAAAAAAGCAGTGGTTGCCACAGTTGTGGAAGAGAGGGAAGAAGGAAGAGATGTATAGGTAAAGCACAGAGGTTTTTAGGGTGGTAAAACTATTCTGTATGACATTGTAATGGTAGATAAGTGGCATGCGTTTGTCAAAACCTATGGCGCTGCAAAGTGTGCTGTGGATCTTAGTAAATAATGTATCGATATGGACACAGCAATTGTAAGAAATGTACCACATTAAAGCAAAATGCTATTAATAGGGGGATTTGTGTGTGTGGAGAAGAGAATATATGGGAACTCTGTTTTCTGCTCTTTTTTACATTTTGTAAAGCTGAAACTGCTCTCAAAAATAGTTTTAAGTAAAACATAGAAGGTAAAAAACATTTAGTTTAAAATTAATGAATTTGATCCATTTGTATTAACTAAAAGGTACTGAGCCTTTCTGAATCTCTTGTGGAATAAGGGGGCATTATAAATAAACAAAACATTGAATAATACAATAGATAATGTAATAAGCTAAAATTTTACTGAAACACGAAAATGCTTTTTATATTGAAGTTTCTGCGCTTACTAAAATTCAAGAGAAATATATTAAAAATATAATTCAATTAAGAGAAGTATGTCTGTGGAGATATGGTAGAAACCAGCTTATTTTTTAGAAGTCCACATTATTTAAAGGATTTCTTTGCTAATTTAATGTTTCAACTCTCATTTAACAATTAAAATTAAATAATAAATATAAGAAAATTTTATATATGAATGCCATAAATTTACCTAATTATTTTATTACTACCTAGTGTCAATTGATCTCTATTGTTAAAAGCATTATAAAAGTTTTGTTATAGATATGAAAAACGGTTATGACACTAACATAATTCTAAGCATCTTGTTCATATTAGCATTTTTAATTCCACTCATTTTAGAGGGAAACACCATCTTTTTGAAAAAATTTAATTAGTGCAATGATTTTTTTAAAATGTATTTATGCATATCAGAAAATATTATCCATTCTATAGTTGTGGTTGGTTGCATGAGTGAATTTGTACCTGCACATCTACTTTTTGAACTTCTTATCTGAGCAAATGATTTTTTTTTTTAAGTTCGTGTTCACACGTCCATTTTTGTGTGGATACCTTAAACTTATATTTACAGATGCTCTTTCATTCATATACAAATCACTTTATTCTGAAAAGGATTTAAGATGAAATATAATGTTAGTAAATATACTTAAGTCTGTCGAAGGTTAAACTTTACAGATATCTTTTCATCAACCATGTTCATATACTATTTTGTCAGCACTGATGCGTTAGTAATATAGAAAGACTTCCTGTTTGAGTGATACAATGCAGGTCGCATTTCGTTAATTTTATAGACAAAACGACAGAAAGAACGTCATGCTCTCAGAACTAGATATGACCTCTGTCTAAAGGGTGCCCATTTTTAGAGGCTTTCCAGACTAGAATTTCCAGGTTAGTGAGCTTCAGTATTTTAAATTGTATAATGCTCTTTTGTTGTCTTATTACCATTTTTTTGTCTACTTTGTTTTTCAGAATTTTGTTTCTTTTGATGACTAATCATAAGCCCCAATAGATAAAGATTTTTGTAGAGTCTCTATATTTTGAACTCACACAGACATAGGTTCAAATTTTGGCTCTACCAGATAGCAGCTCTGTGAACTGGGGTACACTACATGATCTCTCAAAGCTTTTTTCTTCTCCTTAATAATGGGTATAATAACAGTTCTTTTTTCATAGGGATGCTGTGTGTTTTAAGCATGAAACATAATTTTTTTGGCTAGTGCTGGTCTCATAGTAAGTGGCGCATAAGTAGAGCTGCGGCTATCATCCTCAGCATTAATGTCATTCACAAGTTAGGGTCTTCTAGAATGATCATGGAGCCATTCCAGACTCTCATAGTTTCGTCATTTTTCTGGTATTCAGCTTTGTCTACAATACGTAAAGATTCAGTGCTGTTTTGCTACATACTTAGATTATAGGAACACAATGGGAAGAAAATTACTAATTTGACAATATTCTTCAGATACAAGTTTCCTTCTTCAAAGAGGGAAGGGTTAGCTTTGAATTCTGAAGATCACAAGAAGATACTGTTTTATTTTATTTTAGGATTTTCTTCATTGTGAGTAAAACAATGGAGTATTCTTCAAATGTCATCCAAATGTGTGCTGAATGCCTTAAAAATATTCCAAAACCTTGCATTGTAGCTACAAAGAAGTTCTGCTTCAGACTGACAACTAGACCATGATTTATTACAGGATCTACTGTTAACATTATTTTGTCTGGAATGAACAGAGCAGTTGAAGAAACTCCATCCATCTTTTTGTTTATTTGACGTCTATGCCACATTAAATGTACCTTAAAGAAACAATATATAAATAAGAAATTCAACTTCACAGTGATGATTACTCATCAGGAAGATAAATCTCTTGACAATAATACAAAAGGAATTCTGTCAAGCAATGTCTGTTAAATTCAAATAGAGCATATTTTTTTAACTTAAATGAATTTTAAAGCAAATTTTTGAGCTTCATTTTCTTTCCAAAAGTTATCATTTCGGAATGGGCTCAGGTTGGTTTTTCCCTTGAGCAAAATTATCACTACAGCTCATGCTTTACCTCTTCAATAATAGCTCAATCACTGATTATGTTTGATTTGAGAAATCAGTAGAAATAGAATGTACCCTTTTTATTGTTAATGTTTATCAAAAAGGTGAAGAAAAATGTACAAAGACTGAAAAATGCATTTTGTTCTGCTTTCATGATGTTGGGAGGCTTCGTCTCCTCCTCCTTTTCCTCCTCCTCCTTCCTCCTCCCTCCTCCTCCTCCTCTGATTTGGGGAAAGAGGAAGGGAATAGAGTAATTGAATCAAAAAGAATACCTTGGCTGGCTGCGTTATGCAATTGTTGGTCTCTGCCTGTGTTTCCTTTCTGAGCTTCTTATGTATTATGTTTAATTTCAGATTTATTTGGCTATTTGAGGGATTTTTTTTTAAGTGTATTTGAAGATTTGAGGGGGTTTTTTAGTGTCACAATTGTTAAATACAGACTTGGGAAAAATGGGAGAATTCTGCTTCCGTTTATTCAGTCAGTATACTTCTTAATATTAAACTGATACCAATATGCTACTTGCTAATCAGTTGATGTTTTTGATAATATAGCCAAGATAGCACCCTCCTCCATAAATGTTTAGCTTTATGATTGTCTCTGAATACTCGAATCTATGTTTAACCTGCATGCTTAATATCTGTTAAACTGGTAGATGCTATACAAGCTAGTAATTCTGAATTCTCATTACTCATGAATAAAGATCAAGATTGATCCAGCTGGTTATTGATGGATCACAGAGATTTCTGGATAAATTAATTCTAGTAGTTGCTGGCTGTTTAGCTATATCACAAATAGTGCTGGAACACTCTTTCCGGGTTTTCCAAACTATACAGGTAGATGGTGCTTATCTTAACATTCCACCAAGGCTGTGTATCTAGTTTCCCATGAAAGAAGCATGGTAAGAAAGGCTGTAAACTGGTGACAGGAGCTGAGTGTCCACTGGGGACAGGATTCCCCAGGTCGTGATTGCTTTAAAGGGGGATGGGGAATGGAAATAAAAGAGCTGCACTACAAGGATGCTTTAAAAAAAAGTCAGCTTTTATGCTAACTCTTGATTGTATATGAGAAAACTATTATATTTGTGAAAGTTTGCTACTTTTAATCTGCCCTTATCCATTCAAGATGATAACATGAATGCAGTTATATAGTCGAAAGTTACCTTTCAACTATATAAATCAGGTTAACATTCTCAATATGGGTAAAACACAAACTCATAGAAAAATTCTAACTGAACCAAGCATGCGAAAAGAACTTCGGAACTGAGATTATACACAGGCTTCTTCGGTTTTACTCTTGTATTTTTCAGATTTGCGTTTGCTATGTCTTCTAAGTCCACTAGCATATATACTTACTATTTTTGGAACGGAAAATGAATTTAGAGTTCTCTTGCTCTGTCTACTCCATATTCTTAATTCACCTGTGTGGAAACTAAGGTCCAGTAACCTGCCCAAGGCTGTGTAACTAAAGGCACGTTTTAACATTCCAGGTCAACCATGCGTGCCTAGTGACAATCTAGCTAGCAAGCAAGTCATTTTTTTGAAGTATACTCTTTCAAAACACTCAGCTGGATGTTGTGATCTGTGTTCCTTTTGAAAGGCATTAAATAATGGATTAAATGTTGATACCAGTTTTTAAAGTGCCAAGAACCATTCTTATTAAAAAAAATTATGGTTGGCGTACAATATTATATTCATTTCAAGTGTACAAGATAGTGGTTGACAATGGTTTGTATGTTAAATAGGGCAACATAGCATTTGAACCTATTACATGGGAATCATGTGAAAGTCAGGCTGTCTATAGGTAGCTGTATGTTTCCAGCAATATTACAGTTTTTACGTTAATAAATTGTGGTGCGTATTAATATTTATGATGGCACAGAATTGCTCGTATTCTTCTATCATATATTAACTGTTATTTGATGTTTTGCTGATAGCGATATAGTATTTAGTGATGTAGAATTTGTAAAAAGATTGCATATGGAGATACATATTTATACACACACACAGGCACACACCCCTATTTTAAAGTGGGAACTTGTTGGAAAGGAAACAAGTATATAGGGCTGTGCCCAATTAGGTAGGCCAAGACTTTCCAGCTCTAAATTGAATCCTAGTATGCAAAGAGTGTCCCCCTCCCTTATATATGGATCTGCTCTGAATGATTACTCAGTTGTGGGAACACTACCAGATTCCATATCTGCCCCATATTCACGCCCAACGCCCATTACCCAAAACCTAAGCTAACTCCCACCTCATTGCTGAGATCTCAGCTTTACCACCTCTCCTTTTGGATTGCATTCCTTGGCCATTTCAGATGGGGTGTGGTCATCCGAGTTCTCAGGCCTCTGTCATTCCTTTCAGCCTGTATACTTGTTTGACTTTATTTGATTCGCTTTTTAACAGCTCACAAGCTAGTACTTTTAGATCAGTTTACTCCTCTGAGTTCTACCCGCCCCCCACCCACCCAAGAGATTCTCAACAGTGTAACAGTTTATTACCCCAAAGGACAAAAAGTTATTCTTGGGGAGCAAAAATATCTAATCTTACTGTTTTCATGTGTAAAGCACAGATACACATACAATGTATAAACATATACAGTGTACCCGTAGCTTTAAAATTCCATAGGTGCAAATGATTAGGGAAAAAAATATCTTAAAAAGCTCCTTAGTTGGCAATAATGAAAAACAGGTTGAGAAACACTGTTCTACACCTATGTAAACCTACATCCTTTGTGCACATTTCTACTTGGATGTTACTTAAAAACTTCACACTCAACTTGTTCGGAACTGAAATGATTATTTTCACTGCCCACCCCGCCCAAATCTGTTTCTCATCCTTTCTGTCCGGTTTCAATTAGTGGGATTCTGGGTTTCCCTGCCCACGCTGACCCATTAGCTCTGTTCCTGAAGCATTACCTCAGCTCAGGCGGTCGTCTTTCCCTGCCTGGGCTATTGCTACAGCGTTTTCAATTACCCTTCCTGCTTCTGTTATTACCCTTGCCCTAATATTTTATCCACATTGCCCTGCAGGGAGCTTTCTAAATTGTTCATCTGATCATCTCTCATCTGTTTAAAAACTCCCAATTTGTAGGGATCAAAATCCTTTTTCCATTGCATGACCAACCTTTCCTTTTATTTTCTTGTCTTTTCCTGTCTTGCCAGATTTCTGTCTTTCTAGTCTACCTACTTGTCCTTCCCAACATCCACTTTTATTTTGGAGTCACTGAGATTCCTCAAATGTGTCATTTTCTCCCTCATCCGTGGCCTTTTTCAGCGGCTGCTCCATCTGCCCAGGATGTGAGCTTTTGAATTTTCTTCCCAAACCCCATACGGCTTCCTGTCTACCCGTGGTCAATTCAGAATCATGTACTAATCCTAGATGTACTTTGTGATTATTTTTACTGTACTGCTTGTCACACTAGGGTAAATATGTATTTTCTGGGTTTTTTTGTTAGTTTGATATTTGTTTTTCACTGAACAGCTTCTGAGGATTGGCTCCGTGGCTTCTTTGTTGTATCTCTGGCTCCGGAGGTATGTAATAGGCATTCTGTATGTATGTGCCGAATGAAGAAATGAACAAATGTCCAGGTTGTTTTAAGCCCCACAATTGTATAGACTTTCAGGTTTTTCTCTTTTCCTAGGTATTTACCATATATTTTTTTCCCCATAAAATGTCACATACTGGATTGGATTACACTTTTTCCTTCTTTTCAATTCCTATTAATGATTTTGACCAAACAACAATATGTAAAGAAGAGCTTTTCAAGTATTTAAATATTTGCTTTTCCACAATAGAATTAAGTAATTTTACAACTCATTTATTCTTATCTACAAAGTACAGTATTGACATCATTTAAATAAACATATTTGATCATCTGTTTTTTTTCTCCCTCTCATCCTGCTTAGCTAAAGGACACAAAATCAGCAGATCAGAAAATAACACTCCTTCATTTTCTGGTGGAAATATGTGAAGAAAAGTACCCTGATATCCTGAATTTTGTGGATGATTTGGAACATTTGGACAAAGCTAGTAAAGGTTTGTACTTTTATAGAAAATATTTAATTGCTCTGGGTCTTTAGTTAGTTCTTAAACACAGAAAACAATGCCTTTTATTTGAACATACTTGCTATTTTGTCACAGTGTTTTCATTGTGAAAATGTCATTTTAAAAATAGGAAACTGTAGAACATTTGTTTCGGGAGTTGTCATTATTGGAGCTATGAGTTTAATTTGATTAGATAATGAAGCCCTATATTCAAAAATACATTGTTTTGCAGTTTAAACCTTTGAATGCTTGCCAGCCCCTCCTCTGCTGCTAAGCCTTCGGGCCAGTGGGAAGCTCTCTTGATCCAGTGTCATTCACAAGCACTTGGGGACAATTAGTCCCCTTTGCCTGAGTCCTAAATCTGTCTCCACCCGGAGCTGTTTTTCTTTGTCCTCATGGACACCACACTGCCAGAGATTCCATTCACGCCTTCCTAATGCCCAAATTTCTCACCTGCTTCTAGCCCCGACTATGAGCCTTGATTAGGTTATAAAGGGTCATAGTAAGGATGGGAACTATTATGAATAGTTGGTTATAATATGATGTAAATGTGATTTTTTTGGCCACCTGAGGAACCTAGTTTTCATTTGTATATCACATCGGTTCTATGGGAAAAAAATTTAATTGGCTCCAAACAACCAATTTATGAATGAATACACATTTGTATGAATATATACAAATGTATAGATTTATATATACAAAATATATGCATTTTGGAAGACAACTAATTTAGAATGGTGGACTATCCATTTTTTTTTCTTTTTTTCAGATTTTTTTATTGGGGAAGGGGAACAGGACTTTATTGGGGAACAGTGTGTACTTCCAGGACTTTTTTCCAAGTCAAGTTGTTGTCCTTTCAATCTTAGTTGTGGAGGGTGCCGTTCAGCTTCAAGTTGTTGTCCTTTCAGTCTTAGATGTGAAGGGCGCAGCTCAGCTCCAGGTCCAGTTGCTGTTGCTAGTTGCAGGGGGCGCAGCCCACCATCCCTTGTGGGAGTCGAACCGGCAACCTTGTGATTGAGAGGATGCGCTCCAACCAACTGAGCCATCTGGGAGCTCAGCGGCGACTCCAGGTGCCGTGTTCAATCTTAGTTGCAAGGGGGCAGAGCCCACCATCCCTTGCGGGAGTCAAGGAATCGAACCAGCACCCTTGTGGTTGAGAGCCCCCTGGCCCTTGTGGGAATCAAACCGGCAGCTTTTTGCATTAGGAGCATGGAGTGCTAACCGCCTGAGCCACCGGGGCTGGCCCTTATCTGTATTTTTTGTGTGTTGACCACTGGTTATTAGTAATATCAAATTATTTTGTAATCTGTTTTTAATTGTTAAAATTGGAATTTGTCAACTTATAGAAGGATACTTTTTTTCCATATTATAGTGACTATTCCTTCTTAAATTAAAAAAAATAAATAAATCACTTTTATCATCATTCCCTACCCCCTTTCAATATTTTTTTCTTTGACAAAATGGGGGTTGTAGCCCTTGAGCTCCAAAAAAGCGTGTGATCAGATGAGAAGTTCTTTGCCACTTTTTCCTGAGATTTATGTTTCTTTGAAGTGTTCATCTCATGCAGCCTGTGGAGAGAGGGAGGAGTTGGAAAAATTAGTCTGGATTTTTAAGACCAAAGTTAAACTCTTTATTTTACCTTTCACTTCTGCCTCATCATCGAATGATATTGCTTACTTTGCCCTTGTGCTACCGTAATGTGTCCTTGGTATCAGATTGTGTGTGTGTGTGTAAGTGAAAGTTAAGAATGGAAATAATCCAAATTATTTTCTTAAATAATGTGAGATAGGGCCAAAGAGCACAGATGGAAGAAAAACATTAAAAATAACTCATTGATACTCAAAATAGCTTTTAAGTGGCTCTTTAACTTAGGGAAGGCAGCTTTCCTAAAATGAGATTCCTAAAATGAGATTGTGGAATAAAATTGGAATAAATGGGATGAAAAAGAATTGAAAATGGGTATTTTTGAAGAATGTTAAAGTTGGTAAGTAACAGAGTGCTAGATGAAAAAAGGGATACAAAGTGCCTCGAAATGTAGAGGAAATTCTTTTTCTATGGAAAAGGTAGTTGAGTAGTTGACAGCTTCTATCAACATTCGGTCTTTAGCAAGAATTAAAGCAGTGCAAACATTTTCTGCTAACAGCAGTTTGCATTTCTGATCACTTCATCATCTTTCCTACTGGTTCTAAAACCGAACAGTAAGCCTTGAACACACTTGTTTTTCAGATGTATTTTTCATCATCGAATTTATTTTCTAGCAGTTTTTGTCCATAAATTAAGTTCTTAAAGTACCATTTATCTATCTTTATTCTTCTGACTGTACTTAAAATTCCATATAAATATTATGATATTTTGCTTTTGAAAAATATTTCACTTTTCATAAGGGCGTGCAGAGTTGTAACTTGGTAATTAGATTCTTCTATTTGTTTTTTTTTGTGGTTTTTTTTGGTGTTTCTATGGGGCATTCTGGGGCCTAAGGGGGTTTTAGTTTCCATCTGCTAAAGCTGAGGCATGCATATGCGGATAGGTCAGCAGATACTGTTAATGTGTTTCATTGGGAGCGGCCACCTTCACTTCTGAAATACAATAACCATCGCTGAGATAATTTTTTATAGTGTAGGTGATTGTTGAGCATAATTTCTTTTTATGTTTATATTATGCTATTAATGAATGAGATTTTAGAGGAATAAATGTAATGTTTTGGATCAAAAAGTCTGTTTGCTTTGGAGAATTTCAATGCTCTTATATATCATTATTTAAAAGTTTCCAGATTTGAAATCTCCTCAGTGGGCTATCACATGAATTAAAAAGTACCTTTATTTTTGAGACATAACAAATCCTGGCCATTAGGTACTCCTGGATCAGCAGGGGAAGCTTTCATTGCAACTAATGAGCTTATCCATCTGACAATTTTCAAAAATATACTTCATTAGGGCTGCTTCTTTTCTAAGAGATAATGGCTTACAGCTTTTCTGTTGTATTTCTGTGAAAATATTTTGGGTCATTATTGTATTTCTGTATACCTTTGTAATATTTCTTTCCTTTCTGGACTTCTAAGGGTTGAATATATTTTTTTCCCTTGTCTAAACAGGTGAAATTAATGAACTCTAATCTAGGAAAGTTTCATTGGTTATTTCACATAACCTGTTTCGTTATTAAATTGGAATCATCTTTTATACATGAGTAGGAAATATGACAAAACTGTGGGTTTTGGGGGTATATTAAAATAAAACTAAGGTAAGTTTACAGTGTCACCTTGTTTAGCTCTCATTTTTAGGGTTATTATAGCTCTAACATATATTTCCGTGCTTCCCTAGATAGTCAACTGTGAATTCTAGAAATGCCATTGCTGTCCAGTCTGTACCTTATTCTTTCATTCATTCATTCATTCATTCATTCATTCGTTTAATAAGCATATGTTGTATGACTGATTACTCTGTCAGAAACTGCTTGCTGCCCATCCAATGTGTAATTTCTGTGTCTCGGTGCAACGCAGGCCCCCTCCCTTGTACCTGGCATCTGTCCTAACTGGTTCCTCCCTCTTATTCTCCATATCCTTTACTTCTTCCCTTTCTGCTATGCAAATCTAAGTATTGCTGTTATGAACCGATACTGAGTCCTTTTTTTTCTCCCTATAGCTTCTCTTCAGACGATGTCTTCAGTTCCCCAGGCGTATATACTATCATAACATTAGTGACTTACAAATTTATATCCCAGATTCTCCTCCCAACTCTGTACATGTATATCCAACAGCTTGTCTCCACCTCCAGCTTCATCTCAATAGGTACATCACAATATGGCCTAAAATGTGGTTCTTTATTCCTGTGCCCTTAACCTCTCATCCCCAAAATTTATTGACTCGAGAAAATCCTTCTGAGCCCCCTTCCATCTATTCCTTGGTCTCTTTGCCCTGTTTCTTGATAGGCTTCAACACCCAACTGAGAGATCTGTGGTAGATTGTGTCTAAGTTAAGTCTGTGGGAAGTGGCAGCTGCAGTCGGAATGCTGTCTAGTTTTCTCCTTCATCAAGTGACTTCAAGTAAATGTCACCTTCCATTTGGTGCTCTTTCCTCATCCTTACTGGGGACCTCACCTAAGTTTCTGTGTATTCACTCTTTCCTTAAGGATAAATTCATGGGTTTTTCCAGAAAATCTTCCGACACTGTTTAAAAATTCCTACTCTAAACTAGACATTGTTTCTGGAGCTGCTGTGAATATAATTAGCTTCTAGAGAAAGTGCAATATTCAGTGAATTTAATGGATTTAATGATTGCCCAGTTCTAATTTTGTTACTTTTTTTGTTTGTTTCCACATTTTTAGCTTTCAGGGGGAGCATTCTTTGATATCTAGTGTTTGATTTTTTTTCCCCCCTCTCCATTTTATAGACCTCTCTGCTTTTAAGGCTTTGTTTGCTTTTAACTAGTAATTTCTTGGTCTGACCCAAATATTTGTCTACCCAAATACATTTCCTGGTTTCCAATTCCTCGTGATTTTCCAGCATTTTATGATAATATTCACCTACTGTGAACACTTAGAGTACTTAATTTCCAGGTGGCTGCCACCTGGAAACTGCATAGTGTTTGAAAATTTGAAATTCATCTGCTATAACAAGCAGAAAGCATTTTCAAAGGCTAACATTAACCTCTTTATGCTATAGATTTCCAAAAATGCCAATTAAAATATATTAGTGAGTTTGATATGTGTTTTGAATACTCAGTAATACTTATTCAATTGCAGAAAATTTTAAATGTGTATTGTCAATTGATAAAAATGTTTATTGTGCAACAGAATTAACAGCATAACTGACATTGTGTTAGTTGGAACCTCTGTGTCATCAAGGTTATATAAGTTGGGGCCTTGTAATTTCATGAGATACATAAATCATTTCATGTTTCAAACCAATTGTAGGATATTAAAATTTTTGAAAATACATATTAGTAGTGTACATGTCTATCAATATAATGAAGTAATTTGACAGAACACACTGTTAGGGGGCATTTATATTAAAATAATTTTGTTAGAGGATACACCTGTGTAGGATATTGCTTTAATTGAATTGTCAATGAAGAGCACAGAAATATGTGCTGTTTGGGACTGACTTCTGTCCCCATACTTCGAAGGCCTAACCCCTTGCCTCAGAAAGTCACTGTATGTGGAGATAGGGCGTTTAAAGGTAATTAAGTTAAAATGAGGCCTAGAGGGTGGGTCCTGATTCAACCTGACTAGTCACCTTATATGAAGAGGAAATATAGACCCAGAGAGACACCGGAGACGTGTGCGTACAGAAGACTGCCCATGTGAGGACACAGCGAGAAGGCGGCCATATGCACGCCGAGGAGAGAGGCTTCGGGATAAACCAAACCTACTGACACCTTGATCTCGGACTCCAGACTGTGAGAAAAAGGCTTTCTGTTGCTAAGCCACACACTCTGCGGTAATTTGTGATTGGCAGCCCCAGCAAACGAATACACTAACTTTTCTCGCTTAGAGTTTTTTGTCTGTACAGTAGAGTAGCCCGTACTGAATCATTTTTTATTTTATCAGAGCAGTTGAAGAAACAGTCATAGACCTGCAGTGTTGGATGTTCACTCACTAGTAGTCAATTAAGGAATATCAAAGGTTCTTGTACAAGCTATGAATTATCACATGATTTTAAATAATTAATTATAAATATGCCTCAATTTCTTGTTTGAATAGCCATGACACATAAATCAGTGCATGTATAAGGAAACTTTGAGGTATTTGAAGTATTCTAAATAAATACATTCATGAATATTCAATGTCAGGGTTAGAGCTATGGCATCGCCTAGATTTTATTTTAGAATGCATTCATTTACACTGGAATGTGCTAAGTTTTTTTTTGGTTTTTTGGTTTTGTCTTTTACTCACTACCGTGTTTCCCCAAAAATAAGACCTAGCTGGACAATCAATCAGCTCTAATAATTCTTTGGGAGCAAAATTTAATATAAGTAAATAAGACCAGGTATAATATAGTAAAATAAGACCAGGTATAATATAATATAATATAACATAATAATATAATATAATATAATACGGGATCTTATATTAACTTCTGATTGAAAAGACGCATTAGAGCTAATTGTCCAGGTAGGTCTTATTTTTGGGGAAACGGTATATCTCTCTGAATATTTATTTACCACTTATCCTTGTTTTGCTTCTGTAATACTTGTAATTTTATTAAATGCAAGTAGCCGATAAAGGTTCACTGAATTCTATTGACACTTTTCCAAAAGGGAAGACATGGATAGATGATTTTGCTTTTTTATTTTTATTTTTTTTATTATCCAGTGGACATAGTATAAACATTTGGTGTCTCCTAGCTGTATAGCACTGGTTCTACAGGTAGATGGTAGAGTAGCAAGCTACGTCTGTAAAGCTAGTCTGTGCCTCCTATGTAGTTAGCTCGCAAAGATCTAATTTGATGATCTGTAGCCATCTAATAGCTGTACTTAGGAATCACAAAATCATTTTACTATTGCCACAAGCCCAGTATAAAAAAATGATAAATTTATTTTAAAAATGTAATTCACATATAGAATTGCATCTGCTTACTAAAAGGGCAGTATTTGTAAAGTTTTACATTCGACAAATGAACACTTTTAACATAAAAGGTCTGATGAAAAATAACGGGGCCAGTCACAAGGTAATTACAGGACTTACGAAAAATATTGATAGTGCACTTGTGAGCGCAGTGTACTGATAAGGAGCCACAGGTCCAAGTTGTCAGATGGACAGCGTTTTGTTTTAAATCCTGCCCGTTTATTTTCAGGGATTATCTATGCAGAGTTGGCATTAGGAATTCAAGCTGGACATTCTTATATAGTTGGACTCTTATAGTGCAAATATAACCTGTTTTGGAAAGCAACAGAATGAAAAATAGAAAGACCATGGCCAAAATCCCTAGACAGATGAAGGATTCTATAGACTGACATTGAAGAACGCTAGGCATGGAGGAACTACTTGCAGCTAAAGATTGTTTTTTGAGATACTGAGCTAGGAACATTTCCTGAGTCGGCTCTGCTTGGGCTGATAGATGATGATGAAGAAGAAAACAACCTCAGGAAGACCTCTCTATCTTTTGGGAGGTTTGCAGACGGAAAGTGGCATCACTACAGCATCAATCTTTTCGAGAAACTAACAGTTTACAGTGTTTGCAGATTTTTGGCCAGCTACAGATTTGAAATAGCTACTCAAACAGTTCTATCAGTGTCACCTATGAGCCATAGCTAGCATCAAGTAACAGGACAGACCCACAGTGACGACCAAGGTCTTGGAGTTCTCTTAGACTGCTGGCTGTAAAGTGGTATTTACTGCACCACCGTTTTGCAACATCAAGTGGGAAATTACAAACAAGGTAGATGAAAGAAAATTTCAGAATGAGAGCATGCTGAAGGATAGCTTCGCACAGCAAATCTATGTGCTGTAAAGAAACCGAAGTAGTGGATGGAACCAACACATGGCAGTCTGCTGAATCTCATTGCTCGCAAACTTGACATAGAACTGAATGGGGGAAGAACTACCCTGTTTCCCTGAAAATAAGATCTAGCCAGACCATCAGCTCTAATGCGTCTTTTGGAGCAAAAATTAATATAAGAACCGATATTAATATTATATTACATTATACGTGTATTATATAAGACCTGGTCTTATATTATAGTAAAATAAGACCGGATCTTATATTAATTTTTGCTCCAAAAGACGCATTAGAGCTGATTGCCCAACTAGGTCTTATTTTGGGGGAAGCACGGTAGGGAGCCGACCCGAAGTTGCCGGGAGAATTGCCCTCTGCTCCCCAGAACCAGGTTATGTTTATGCAGCTTGCAAAATCTTGAGTTAGTAGTTGTATTAGTTTTTAGGGCTGCCATAACTAATTGCACACTAGCTTGCTTTACACCACAGATTTGTACTGTACCTGTTCGGGAATACAGAAGTCTGAAATCAAGGTGTCAGTAGGATTGGTTCCTTCTAGGGGCTCTCAGGGAGGAATCATCTAGTGCCTCTCTCAAAGTTTAGTCTGCCTGCAATCCTTGGCATTTTTCTGCCATCATTTTCATATTGCCCTCTTCTCTGTATCTCTGTGTGTCTGTGTCTCCTCATAAGGACACCGGTCATTTGATTTAGGGCCTACCCAAAATCCAGAATGATTTCGTCTCAAGATCCTTAACAGATTGCCTCAGCAAACATGCTATTTCCAAGTAAGTCATGTTCTGAGGTGCTGGGTGGACATAGGTTTTGGGGCGCCAGTATTCAACCCACTGCAGTCATCCATGGCTGGTGGTGGTAGGAGAGAGCACCATCATATTTGGGATTAAGAAACTGTTAAGCGAAATTACACTGATAGGGATATATGGAAAGAATTCATCATTATGTTGTGAAATATTTTGGTGTGTAAGGGGTGTTGTTGATGAGCTTGTGAAACACCCTTTTCTTATATCATCACATGCAAATATTAAAGCAGTTAAAATGGAAATGTATAATGTGCCTAAGGAATTTTTATTGGCAGGCAGTGACAATTATTAGGTCGGTGCAAACGTAATTGCGGTTTTTGCAATTACGTTTGCACCAGCCTAATATAATTACTCCAATAAGTGATTTCAGTGGACAAAATAAGAACATGACTCCAATTAGATTAGAAAGGCGTTATATTATGGGAGAAGCTGTTATTACTGTGACGCGAGACGATGGAGATTCAAATCCCAATCTACCTGTTGCTAGAGGTATAAATTTGGATGAGTTTCTTTACTCTAGGACTTAGTTTTCTTACCTATAAAATGGGGATAATTGCAGGACTTAATTCACAGGTATGTAGTGAGGATTAAAAAGGTTAGTATGTGTAAATATTTATAAAGCTTTAATAGCACCTAGTAAGCACTGCATAAATATTGTCTACGTTTGTTGTGGTGGTTGTTGTTGCTGTTATTTTCTTCAGGGATTATTTCTTGTTGACGCACATCTGCCTATGGTGCCGTTAATGCTGCAGGTAAACATGAATCTCTGGATACTGTATTATTATAGAAGTTTCATAGGTATTCTCAACTTATGTGAGCGGATTCCAACTGTGTCTTCCTGAGACTTATGCAAACTTTGGACTGCAAGGCCAAGAACTTTATAGGTTTATGCTAGGTTTATAGAGAATAATGGCCATATAGGAAATTACACAAATCCTAAGTGTACTCAATGCATTTTCACCACCTGGCCATACTAGCATATGGAATGGAATTTGGAAAATGGGTTCTATTTTCCCTCCTGTGCTTCATTCAGCCTGGCACATTATTTTTATATTTTGAACTTTGATAGAAGATTTTGTTTGAAAAAGGATTTCTACTGCTAAACAACCTTTAAGAACAAACTAGTCTTTGGCTAACTCTTCAACAACTTGGAGGGTTTTTGTTGTTGTTGTTATGGAGGTATGTGCATGTTGTTTCAAAAACAAATTTATTAGCCCAGAATTATTAAGGAATGCCATATGGAAATATGAACGGACACTTAAGATAAATAATATAAGTGATAGAAACATCTAAAAAGAGATTTACTCACTTTCATAGGGAAACCTAAAGAAAATGTTCTTCCCCTCTTCCCCTCTCCTCTCAGAAGAAGTCATCTTTAAGAATAAATTCAAAATTGATCAGTAGGGAGACCCTTTTGTTATGTAAATACGTCTATCACTGTGATGGCAGTTTCTCAGCAACTGTCTGTTAGACGACATATTTTAAGGAAAAAAAAACTAGCGCTCCTTAATAGTTTTTGATATGTTTTGACCCTATTAGTAAAGAACTCATTCCAGAAAGTTTTTTGACTTCTCCCTGCAGAGCAGACACTGTTCTAGGCACTAGTATTTAGCAAGGATTAGACTTCACTTTGAGTGACAGAAAAAAAAGAAGAAACCAGTGACTTAAATAAGATCCGTGCATTCATTACTTTATCAGTTGTCTACTTAATGCCTCTTCTGTCCGTCCCAGATACCGTGTGGGGTACTGGATAGAGTCCAGGAACACAGAAGTCTCTGCTCTGTTGAAGTTTACATTTTACACACAGAATGTAAACCAAAGAAAGAAGTCAGCGTACATTATGTCAGATGGTTAGCATTGGAGTTCCAGGGCAGGGCGTTTGCAGGTTAGGCTGAGTGGTCAGAGGCCCTGGAGAGAAGGTGGCCTTTGTGAAGGATGCATTTAGTTATTTCAGGGAGCAGCACTCTAGGCTGCTCTAAGGACAAGCAAGTGTAGAGGCCCCAGGCCCCCAGGTACGGAAGTGAGACTGGAACAGAGGAAGGGAGGGGGCGTGTAACAGGAGATAAGGTCAGGAAGGTAGCATGTGTAGGGCATGACTGGCCGTGGTAAGCGTCTGCCTTTACTCTTAGATGGGAAGCCACTGGAAGGCTTTCGAACAGAAGAATGACATCTGAATTGCATTTTCAAATGGTCAGAGTGGCTGCTATATTGGGGGGAAAATTTAGAAGAAAATGGCAGGAATGGGGAAACCACTTGAATGCTTTAATAATCCAGGGGAGAGGTAATATTGGCTTGAACCAGGAGGAAGTAGCACGGATGGTGACAAGGATTTAGGCAATGAATCTACTTTGAAGGTGAAAGCAACAGGATTTCCTCTGTGATTGAGTGTGTGGGGTAGGAGAAAAAGAGAGGGGTCATAAAACCAATCATTGACTGAGATGTAGGAGCAGATTTGAGGAGGAAGATAAGAAGTTCCAATTTGAAAATGTGAGTTTCAGATGTCTATTACACATCAAGGAAAGACGTCTAGTAGGCAATTGGAGTTCAGGGAAAAGAGCTCATCAGAGAAAAAAGATTGGAATTTTTCAAATCCAGAGGTGTGCAGTCCAGGACTTGTTAGGCTGCATGGTCTCCGGAGGCCAAACTTGAAAACTTGTCTCCTAAGTCAGTCAATCTATCCTTAATATTTACCATGAGACATTTTAAAAGCTATAACACCACCCTCCCATACACACACACACACACAAAACTATCCTGAGGGGACATTTTGAATGTTGTTACCAATATCTGTGTTATGGACCTCTTTTGTTTAATAGTTACCATGTTTTTGAACATCTTATTTAAAAAAAGACTTCTTACAGGTAAACATGGCTTTCTGTGAGATAGGCTTCTCCCAGTGATAGTGTTTTCTAAGGAGCTGTTTTGCCTTTAACACCCTCTTCATAGTTGCGGAAGACAAGGGAAATGGGTCAGTAGAACTGACCAGAGAGAGAAATGGGTCAGTAGAACTGACCAGCACCCTTTCGTTGCCTCTGCTTTCCTTCTACCTTCCCTCTTTCCAGGTTCCATGGCAAATATCGGCAGTCTTGCAGTGTGGCGATAACAATAACAGCAAAACCCTCACTGCATATAGTACAGTAAGTTAATTGGGGAATGCACGTGGTGATGTATTATTATATGGATTCCACTAGTAATCAGAGCAATGGGAAGAAAGAAAAGCTGAGCAGAGGAAGGTAAGACATCTGTTGAGGATAACGGGCTACTGGCTGAGCCTCGCTTTTTTCAGTTTACCTTTTCCTGTTACGAACTCAGCTGCAGTGTATTTTGAGTGTGTACCTTTTACCATCTTGTTAGTTTTGTGCTTTTTCACAGTGGTAATGGGTGTTATAATGGTATTCTAGCAGGTAGATTTTGTTATGACCCTATTTAATGTTCAGAATTTATTTTTTTTAATGCTACTGAGGTTGTTGTCCATCCAGTTTATTATTTTTAACTTGCACTTATAAAATATTCTCATAGTTTTATGAAATGCCTTTTATATTACAATCATCTAGGAAAAATTATTTTGTTGGGAGCCTGAAGTGCTATATCCTCTAGTTTCCCTCACAAAACAGTTGTGCAAATGAGTCTAGGAAGGTTGATTTAGGTTGAATGTTTATATTGCTTTATGGTAATAAGTTGTTGTTGAAACGTTCTTTAAAGAAATCAATTTCCCTGGACTGTATCATGATACTTAAGAGTGAATGTGACATTCTTAGTAAGTTTGTTATGAAATAATGACCTACAAGTCCAGGAGATAGTCACAGACGATTATTAATTAATTACAAAGATTACTTAAATGTGTGTAGTAATCTCCACTCTCCTTTCTTATTTGAAATATTAACCTGGTAAATCATAGAGGCCATCATATTACAGAAAGCCTTTGTTCATTATTGCTTAAATATTTATAGTTGTGATTTTTAACTTTTATTCAAAGCTGCTTTAACACCTCTAGTGTATAATTATCATAATGACAAGGCACTTGGAGACAAGTCTGTGTCTTAGAATTTAAGGTTTTATATATTCAGTCTTTTGTATTTTCGTATTTCATTTTTAATGCTTTTATCTCGAGAGGTTAAAGTTAATTCCAAAATCCATTCCTTCAACAAATGTTTGAGTGTCTGCACTATGTTGTGTAAGTGAAGATACAAAGGGATAAAATATGGTGTCTTCCTTTTAGGAATCCCCATTCAATTTGGGAGAGGAAGACTCATTAAAAAAAGATCAAAGTAATATAAGTATTTGCAAAGATGAGAAAATTACCAGGCATAATGGGTAGGGAGGACACCTCACCAGGGGGTTAGCTGGGGTTTTTGACTCTATAATTTTATAAATAGAAGTGACTGGTGGAATGGGCAAGGCAGACATTTCCAGCATCAGGTACAGAATGGATGAAGAGGGATAAGGGGGAGGGGAAGTACAAGAAGGATGTTGTTTTGGAATTAAATGTGGCTGAATAGGAAGTAGAGCCAAGCCAGGTTGTGTGTGGAGCTCAGATGTTGTCCCGTAAGCAGCTTCCTGGCTGGTTTTAAGCAGGGAAGGGACATCTTTAAATTAATGATTGAAAGGAGATCCCCATGCACAGTGTGGAGAAGGCACTGGAAAAAAACAGGAGGCGTCCAGAGATCAGAGAAGAGATAAGTGTGTCCCAGAAGACTTGACTAGTGTTCCAGCAAGCAAGGAATTAGGTCCTATTTGCCAAGTAAAATGTGAGGGACGTCATGATTGTTTGGATCTGAGAGTTGCAGGGAAGGGGAGGCTCAAGACTGGCAGGTTTCTAGCATAGGAAACAGAATTCATAGTTCTGCTGCCCACTGAGTGTGGACATTACAGATGGGCAGTTGATGGAGGGCAGAGACACATGATGTCTAAGGTGACAGAGACATCCCATCTGACTGAATATTAACCGAGTGAAATGCAAACGTTGAAATTGCCTTAAATAATCTAATGATGGTTATGTTTTATTACTTTTAAATAATGAAAAGAAATAAGAAAAAAATAAGATTTGATTTCTTGGTCAAGAAATGTGAGAAAGTCGAAAGATAAAATTCATGCCCTGGTCACATCCAGACACTCTGGTAAATTAACACTTCTTTGACGGTGTACAATGTAAAACCCTCTTTTGTAATTCGAATTTCTAATATTAAGAAAATGCAGTCACTGGTACCTCAAAAACTTGACACGTGAAAAGTGTGCCTCAAATTATGTTTGAAGATGTAAATAGGAGCTATCTATGGAAATATAATTGCTAAAAAAGAAAAACATTCAGGAAATGCTTACCCATCAGATGGCCCTAAACATTAGACTGTATGTTATTGGGCTACAATTTGCACATGCCTTTCTGTCTTCCAAGTGTGCTTTGGTCTCTATTTAAAAACCAACAGTGAAAAGTTGGTTAATTGCACTTAAACCCTCCTAATTGTAATGTACAAATAATGTATTGAGAGACTGCTGATGAAGCGTTAAGTAATGGCTTAGTGGGGTTTCCATCCCTGCAGTTGCACAGAACCATTTTTTAAGATGGCTTCCTTACTCTTTACGATGTCAGCCTTAACTGTTGGAATACGCCCCAAACGTTCCTAATATTTTACTCTTGAAATGAACAACTTTTCTTCTTACTTTGACTTCCACAACACCGTTCCTGGAATGATAATGATGGTGATGATTTTCTTTGCTTTTCCTTTGATTCTAATATTACTTATTTCAATTGGGAAGCTCTTCATTTCTTACTGAGTTCTCAGAATAAGAGTAACACCACCTAGTGCATGCACTCTATGTTTTTTTTAAAAAAATTGATCTCTTATGAAATATCTGTGTGGTCAAAAAAGGAGGTGAGATCCTTCCCATTTCACTGAGGTGGGAACTGAGCCATTGCTTCAAATCACAATGATAGAACATAGTTACTGACCACTGGCTATCAAGGAGTTGGATAAGGCTCAGTGGGTCAGCTAATAAGCCTTTCATCTGAACTGGGATCCCACTTCTTACCTCACTCAGAAGTGCTCACTCGCTGGGAGGGGTCTATGTTCAAGTCCAAGTAGCTGAGGGCAGCCCAGGAAGTTATACAGCTCTGAGGATGACAACCCAGGAATCAAAAATGTACTTCTCTTGCACCTGGAGTGTTGCACTGTGACCAGACACGCTTTTCTATATCCATGTGGCACAGTGAAAAAATATGTGTTTGGTCTTTTTCTTGGTTTCTGACATAGAGCTCCAAAAGATCTTTTGACTTCCTTAAATAAAAGTGTATTTTGTATGCCAAAGAGATGACTCCTGTACAGATGGGGGGCGGGGGGCCCTAGATAGTTTCAAAGTGGCAGCGGGGAGGGGCAGTGCTGGTTGCCAGAGCCACTACGCATGTGATGAGAGGGTTAGAGCTGTCAGTCCACCTGTGATCTCCAGGGATGGGAGAAGGGTGGAGATTGAGGTTTCTCAATCATACCTTGTCATGAAGCTTTCGTAAGAACTCGGCAGCAGCCGAGCTAAGGAGGTTGCTGCTTTGATGAGCACGTTGACATGCTGGGAGGGTGTGGAGAGGGCGCGAAAGCCCCACCACCTGTCCCCTCCCCCCATTCCTTGCCCGCAAGTGTCTTCCATTTGGCTCTTCCTGGGTTGTATTCTCTACACTAAAACTGTAATGGCAAGTATCACTTTCCCGAGTCCCATTGAGTCATCCTAGCAAATTGTGGAAAATAAGAGGGAGATGGCTTGCGAACCTCTGGATTTATAGCCAGTTTGTCAGAAGCATGGGTGGTTCTTGGGATTTGTGACTGTCGTGGGAGGTGAGGGCAGTCTCGTGGGACTGAGTTCTTAAACCTGTGGAGTGTGTGCTAACTCCAGGTAGTATCTGAATGGCATGGAAGACACTCAGTTGGTGCTGGAGAATTGGTAGGTATTGGAATGATGTCAGAAAAAAACAAACCAACTGTGTTCCCTCCCAATGTTTGCCTTGTGGTTTTTGTACATGGGAGTCCCTCAGAATTTTATATGTCCTTTCTCTAGATCTTTCCCGTACTTGATGTGTGCATAATAAAATTGTATCAGCAGACTAAATCATAGTATTTTAAGCTTGTGGTTTTATTCAGTGGTGTGTTACCACATTAACTTAAATTGCATTTAAAAAACACATAGTAGCATATCTATCTGTCATCCATCCATCCATCCATCCATCCATCCATCCATCCATCCATCCATCCAGAATGCTTGGGTATATTCTCTGTTTAGCCATATGTGGATTATTTGGTATTGTACTAGGCAGGAATATATGAATAAACAGTCATGTGAAAACAATAGCTGTGTACATAAATGTTTTTACAGACAAGTAGATAAGGGTTGTAAAAGTAAAATAATATATATAATTAATAATTTCTATATAGCTAAATGGTTAAAAATAAAGTCTGGTAAACTGCCAGAGTTTAAATTCTGGCTTCACCACTTGTGAGTTGTTTGACTTTTCAGCCATGCAACTCTAGTTTTGTCATCTGTAAAATGGGGATAATAACAATATCTATTTCATAATATTCTTGTAAGGATTTAAAAAAAATTAATTCAGAACACTTAAGACAGTGCGTATACACTCAGTAAATTTTAGCTGCTATTAGTATTATTATCCCTTACGACCATTACAACTATTATGACTTCTATTATTATGCTACTAATACACTTCTTTTTTAAACCTAATTTATAACATAATGTGGTTGTATGGCTTACAAACTCTTCTAAGCACATATTCATTGACAGCAAGATATATGGGGGACATGAGTTTAATCAATTGAATTAATTAATGCCTTAAACGTTGTTGTGATAGAACACTTTGTGCACTCTATTCTCGGAGTTATTGTCTCAATTTTAAGGATCACAGAAAGGGGAAACAAGTAGCAAAAAACTATAGAGAAAATATACACCATTATAACTTGGACTGGCTTCACTACAGTGGGAGCCAAAGGTTAAAGTACCATCACTCTTTAGGCATAAACAGCAATTAGATGTGACTGAAAAGTTCAGTTTTTGGGCTCATTAAACATTGTATCTGACAGTTAGCTTGCTAATTGTGTTTACAACAAAATAAGGTTTTCTTAACAGCTATAAATATGTTAGAACAGCAAATGTTATTTTGTGTACAGGTAGTTCAAAAACAAATAAAACTCCATATTCTTATGCAATAACATTTCTCATGCCTCCCTTCTATTCCATTCTTTGGAACCAAGGTTGTAAACCATAATTTTGTTTTGTTTTGTTTTTATAACACAATCCCATTTGGTTGGGCAATTAGGTTGCTTTCGAGGATATTCTCATCCTCACAGATGAAACATGACTTACACCTCTTCCTCAGGATTAATTTGAAGTCTGAAAATGCTTAAGAACCTAGAATTATTATATGTATTTTTTAATATATTCACATTAGTGGGAGTCAAGAGAAGTTTTAAATAAAATTTATTTGTACCTAAAGCAAATATCCAAAAGTTTGGTTTGAGCCACTATTTCTTCTTTATGTATTGTTCATTCTTTTTCTGATATATCATCTAAGATTGACTATGCAAAAATATTAGAAAGTAATAGTTAATGTCTGTCTTGCTGGGTGGCATACTGAGCGCTTTAGTGCCTTCTTTACCGTTTGTTCCTTCATGTGCATTGAGAGCAACTATAAGTCAAAGAAGGAAAGTCTTTATGAGATAACAAACACGCATTGTGCTTCATTCCTCTTGTAGACCAGCTTGGACAATAGAGAACACTTTCCCCCATCATCTTTGTGTACTCACTGTTCCCTCTCAAACAGATCATGATTTTGAAAAATGCTAAATTATATTGATCTAGGTTTAATTTTTAAAATATAGTGTTTCTTTGCCTCTGTATCTGAACGGACTAATTATTTTCACAGGGCTCAAGAGCGCTGGTTTTAAACAAAACCTTTCTTAAAAGTGTTTGTTCATATGAGCATTTTTTAAATTTCATCTAATGTCTTAAAGACCCATACTAATTTCCTTTATGCCTGATTTTGAAAATTGAAAGGTTTAAAAAAATAGAGTGAAATTTACCTTTCCTTTATTATAGTGAATGTTCTTACTTTAATATTGTAAGGTTTTCACAAATGTTTTGTTTCTAGAGTGTTTTACCTTTTATATATTATAATTTTGTCCTTTCAAGGCATTTAATATACTCTCTTTTAGTCTCTGTAGAAACGCTGGAAAAGAATTTGAAGCAGATGGGAAGGCAGCTTCAACAGCTTGAGAAAAATTTGGAAACCTTTCCCCCTCCTGAGGACTTGCATGATAAGTTCGTGACAAAGATGTCCATATCCTTTTGATATCTAAGTAACTTAAGTTACTCGTCAACTAGAATTGCAAATTATTTGATGTTTCAAGTACACTTGCATAACCAGAGATCATTCTATAGTACCAAATTATAGGTTTGACATCTGCCATCTTGCAGGGAAATTTATCAACGTGCTTATCTATCATCAATAATACAGAAATGTATTCTATTGTGTTCAATTTTTTTCCTTTATATCAACTTGGGTGATATTTTTCACTCATTTTTTTCCTTCCAAATGCCCTGTTTCCTTCTGATGTTAGTGGTAAATTGAAAAAACATGAAAACTCAATTTGAGAAAGTTTGAGTTCAACATCATGATGTGACTTAGGTGTTTTGAAATGTTTCATCGCTTCTCGGCCTTTTGGCTAAGATCAAGTGAAATGTTTCAGAAAGCAGATAAAGACTTTGTAAATTGGTGTGAAGAGTAAGCTTAATTTCAAGGGTTGGTATATATTAACAATTCATTCTCCAGAAACTTTATTTTCTTTGGAAATGCTACATAGTTCCATCATCAAAATTGAGTTTGTAACAATCACTTCTTGTGCAGGTATTCTCTAAATCCAAAATAGAATTGAGACATATATGTGTGCATATATATATATATATATATATATATATATATATATATATATATATACAGAGGGTGCCAAAAAAAATGTATGCACAGTTTAAGGTAAAATCTTTATCTCATATATATATATAAATAAAATTATATATATATATATAAAATTACATATATATAAAATCTCAAATATATACAATTTTGTATATATCTAGGTATAGATATATACAAAATTAATAGCATGAGGCTTGTGTCCTGCTTAATTTAAGGTTTCTTTTGAATTTCAATTATCTTTGGTTTCACTAACTTTGTGGCTTAATCCCTAATGAGTAATTGAAGTAATAAACTTTATTTCCTGAAACTAATGTTGAGTTGCTTTGCAAACCATTCTGTGAAATTAGAGACTGATATCTTTGTGTTATAATAAAGTATTACTATTCTGCATTATTAAAATCCCATGTGGACTTCAGAATTGTATGTGAAAGGATAACCCACTTTTAAAATGAGCTCTTATAAATAGACACTCCTAATATTTTAAACTGAGTTACTTGAAATAAAATAACTACTTTTCCTGTTTCTATCGCTTCTCCCCTGAGATTTGCCAAATCACAAAATTATTATTTGACTTGTCATAGATTTTATTGTATAATCTTTCAGCTTAATTGTGAATTAGTTCAATTTTAGCTTTCTTTACTTTATCTTTTGGGAAACATCATAAAAATGCACTCCAGCAACAATCAATTCAGGCTAATGTGTTTGTTTCCTTTCGTGTCTTTCCTCCTCATCTAGTTTCTTCTTTTATGAGGCATGGCGCCATTATCACGGCAGTGGAGATGAATTTTTTTTTTTTAAAACTAAGGATAAAGTCTATATTTGTTCATCAAAAATATATTTTGCAGTACCTTCTCATTTGGCAAAGTATGCTTTTTAAAACTAGATTTGTTATTGCAGAGTTTTAGTAGTTTTACCATTCTTAGCTTTTTTCCTCAATCATTTTATCATGTTAAAATATTCATATGTAACAGTCTATTTTAATCATTAAGTACTGTTAACTGACGTATTGTTATTGTTCCCTATATAGAAAGCAGTTTAGAAAACATTTTGCTTGCATACAGTTTCTGGTAATACATTGTGAGTGTACTAATTATGACGGGCAGGTCTCTGGAACATACAATGTCAGATAAATCCCTGAGCTTAGAGTCGAGTCCTGCTCAGCAGACGATCTCGGGACCTATCAATACTTGTATTCATATGACACAAGAAGCTGAGTGATGTTGGCTTCTTAAAAGGTATGCATCTCATAAAAAGCAACTAGCAGGAAATCAGAAACAGGAAAGATGATGCTTTGTTGAGAACAATTTTTCACTCTGAGTACAATTATACTCCATGGGCATGAAAGCTACTACATCCTGTCGCTAAATATCACAACCTAGCAGCCTCTAATGAACTGATTAGCATTCATGTATCTCTTGGAAGTCAGATATATGAACAGTTGGTGCACTTTGCTATTGACAAAGCTGATGATCATAAATATTCTTTGCAGAGATTAGATTGCTTTTCCTCTTAGATATATTAGTTTCAAAGTAATTATATCACTCATTGCAAAACTTTGTTTACTTTAATTAGGACTGACAACAAGTCAGATCTTGAATATTAAATGCATTTATACAGATCTTATTAAAATGGCAAATTGTGAGCTTCTTAGATCTTAGAAAGTAGAAAAATTTGGAAACCAAAATGCACAATGAATAAAAATGTATTCAGCTAAAGTGTGGGTTATTAATGCTCAGAATTTTAAGTTTTCATGCTTATTAGTTGAAGCATGAAATATTTATCTCAAATATTTCCAATTCTGAAAGGCTATGTGTTATATCCAAGATGTTAAGATATAGTTTTACAAGGAGATACTTAGTGTAAATGATCATAATTTAGTGAACTATTCAATAATATGTTAATCAAATTGTCTTAAATTATGATATGATTTTGTTATTATATGAAATGTCACTAATAGCATTCAATTATAGTATATTGTATTTTTATTTTTCCGTACCCCCTCTTTCTTTACATTCACTTCTTAATATAAAAAATGTGAATTTAACCCATCCTTTAAAAGGCATGTACAATTATTTCATACATATCACGTTGACTTTTAGTAATTATTATGTTAGTTTCCAATTCCTAAGCCTGGTCAGAAATATAATTAGTGTTGAATAGTTCCACGGTAAATATTTGCTTGAAAAATGCATAACACAAATTCAAGGCGAGGTCACTAATATTGTTACATACAAACTATTATGTGTGAGGTGTTCATACATACTTACTAAATTGTTTTTAGTGATAAAATTAAGAAAATGCCAGAATTTGTGTCATGCAGTGATTGTTCCTTTCTTTTGACCTTTAAATTCTGGAATATCTCTTATTTTAAGGGGGGTGGGAAGTCCTAGAGCATTGCTCCTGAGATTCTCCTTGCACAAACCTTAATCTTTCAATTTTCTTCTCATCCCCCCCAAGATTCTTAGAGAAAATCATCTTGCTAGCCATTTATATATTTTTGTATTTATCACAATTCGTGTAACAAGTTACTTGACTCTTTTCTATGTTATAGTCCTTAAATTTCTTCATTACAATCCTGCTTTGTTTTTGCACTTTCTTTTTTGTTGTTCCACTATAGCAATGTTTTAGTCTCTTCTGAAATTACAATATAGATGCTAAGACATCTCAATATAAATTCCTTGAGAGAAAGACTTACATTTTATCTATATTCCACACCGCATAAAGTATAGCATTTTTCAGGTAAAGGAACTCAATGCATTTTTATTTAATTGAACTATGGTTAGGAAGTAAAATGGAAGAGTGGAATGGATGAAATATAAACTTGTATAATAATACATGATCCATTTGCAAGAGTGAGAAGTTGGGTAATTGGGTGATTTGTCAGAGCAGATTTTTATTATATTGAATTAGTCTCCCTCCTTCCTTTTTTTTTCTCTCCTGCCCATCTTCCATTAACCGATTCTTAACAATCTTTTAAGATGTGGGTTAAAATATCCTGCACCCCATCCTTTATGAATCTTCAAATTTATATTGATCTTTTCCTTCTCTAAAGTCTCATTACACTCACTAAGGTTGTTACAGAACTTGGTGTCACTGCTGTTTTACAATCATGCCTCAGTTGTTTCTGTCAATGTCACCTTCTTCTTAGCCAGACTTGCCTGGCTACCCAACATAAATTAGCCTCTGTCACTCTGTGTAACATCACAAAATGTCATTTCCTTCATCATCACTGTTGGAATATCTCATTCATTAACTTCTTTATCTGTCACCACATTCTAGAATGTTTGTTTCATACAAACAGGATCTTTGATTACCTTGTTAACTACTACTGTCTTCCCTCCTGCCTGGAGGAGGGGCATGCAGTGGAGTTCAGTGAATACTTATAGATTGGCCGGCTGACTGGCTGGATCCTGGGTACTTAAGAAGATCTATAAAAGGTATCAGACGTGTAAGGCTCATTGAAGCTGATCCCTATCAGATGTGTTAACGGAAGTAGTAGATGTATGTGGTAGGGGAAGTATAATAATGAGGGCAAGGCGTAAGAACAAATGGAGACAATGCTCGTGCCGGGTGGTTTGGGAGGGAGCAGTACTTGCTGACTAGGACTTGAATCCCACGTCTTCTTCTTGCTACGTGGTTAGCCAACACTGTTTGTGGCTCAGCGCCTGTGAACACGCATCTGGTTGTCAATACACTTTTCAAATGGGAGGATTACAGATAAAAATTCACAAAAATTTGGCCTGAGTCCTGGTAAAGGAATAGAAAATAGATTTCATAAAACATCAGGTAATTGGAAAAATATCAATATTTTTATAATGAATTTTATCAAATGTTTATTTTGTTGAGTAGCTCACCTATGTCTTTAAACTCTGTACATACATAGGACTTTATGCTGGAGAAACAACAAAGCCTTCCTGCTACTTAGACGAGCATTACTTTTATCTGCAGTTCAACAGTTGGCACAAGAACACCTATGTTTGTTTTTCCTTTTGGGTGATGGTGATGATTTTTTTGTCTAAATGTTTTACCATCCCTTAATGAGTGGCCCCTCAGGGATGACATAGAGTGCCTCATTAATGTAACTGTATTCCATTGTATTCCATTGTATCAGACAATCATTTTAAACTTCTGAGAATTTGGCTATTTCTAAAAGTGTCTTAGTTTAATCACAGTTTTACCATTCTTGTGGGTAATTCCAGTTATTCAAATCTCCGCTTCATTTTGGGGGGGAGCAAATTGTTTCATAGATAATTATAGGAAAATTAATTTATAAAGCTCTCCAACTGTTAGAATAACACCATGTAATTCCCATGGTTTTGGCTCTTCCTTGGTCTTCTTCCCATCACATCTCTTAATAGAGTTGTATTATTTTTATTAAGTAAGCCCAGGCATATTTCTGGTGTTCCATTAACTTTTGATTCCTACCTGAAAATCCAAAAAAAGGTTATTGGATAATACTTACAGCTTTATTTTGTCCTATTTACCAAATTGATTCTTGAGAACAGGCGTATTCCAGGTATTAGAATAAAATTATGAGGATTTGTGTAGTATCTGTTGCTAAAGTTCAAAGCCTTAAAGCAGTAATGGGGCAGAAAAGCAGTAGCTGTAGAATGATATAATTAGAAATACCCACCAAACTAGTATAACCTATTGTCCAAGATAACTACTATTCAGGGCATCTGTTAGCTCTTCATATTACATCCAAATTGTGTGTTTGTGTGTGTGTGTGTGTGTGTGTGCGCGTGCGTGCACATACACGTGCAATTTTATGAATAGAGCGTTCCATGACTTTCATTAGACTTTTGAGGGGGACTGTTACCCTCCCTGCCAAAGCTTAAGAATGATGACACTAGAGTAAAATAAGTAATTGGCACCAATATAATTGTACATGATTAAACTTGATACAGCTATGAAGGTGGAGCACCGCCTGTAGAGAAGGGGCTGACGAGCAGAGGTGACCATCCCCCAGAAATGGGGTCAGAACAGAGCACTACTATGGAGTTGGACTAGAAGGGGAAAACTCACAGCGTCATTCCAGAAGAGTACAATAGACTACAAATGCTTTATGTAGTCAGTGGGGGAAAAAAGATCACTCGTAGGTCTAGAGATTAGAGCAGAGGGGTTCATGTAAGAAGAATTGAATGAAGCCTTAACTACTACGTTTAGACATGCAAAGGCAGAAAACAATTTCTCTTTTAGATAGGAGTTAAGGATATATAAATAACCTGTGTGGATGTAGTCTCTATCTGGGACATAAATAATTTTAGGCGGGAGTTTATAGATTGGATAGATAAACCAATGTTGATTTCTAAACTTGCTAGGTAAATGAAGGAATGATTATGTCACAGTCCAAATGAATCACCCTATGTTCCATTTTGTGATAGTTTCTGAATGCATTTCAAATGTTTTTATTTATATAAATTCACTTACAAGATTTCATGAATATGGGTATTTCATAATACCTGTCATGTGTGACTACATTGTTATGATTTCTTGTGACTTTGTGATTTGACTAATTATGCAAAATCTTTTCTTCATCTAAGAATTAAACAATGATACCACATATAACAACATTAATCTCTGTTGCTCTTATAATCTAGAGTCTAGAAAGTGTAAGGAGGCATTTTGCTATTCAGTTAAATATAAACTGAGCCACAAAAAAGATCGATAGATTTTCTTAAGGTCATTAAAAAGCTTTCAGTTCTTGCATTAGAATCCAGACTCCATACATACTAGTCTATTCTTTCTTCTAAATGACTGTATACAGAAGGTGCCAAAACAATGTATACACATTTTAAGAAAGGGAAAAAAATGTATTAAAATTGTAATATTTGCTATATACCAGTAACAGAAGATGAATACAAGTCATGTGTATACATTGTTTTGGCACCCCGGGTATGTAAAACTAAGCAGAAAATAGTATGAAGAAACATGGGCAGAGAAGGGAATAGGTAACCTGTGGATTGACTGTAGACATGGGTACAGGTGACTTGTGATTGGCTGAGATACCTCTGTTCCTTTTAGGGAGGTTGAGTTCTAATTATCAGAATTCTTCTAAGCCCCTTGGATACACCATTTGTCTTGCAGCAGTGTTGCCTGTTTCATCTTTGGTCTTTTTTTTCCCCCTTAAAATGAAGGACCTGGATCAGTTTCCTTATTTTATCCTATACTGGGAAACCCTCTGAATAGAGGAACCATATCTTTTTGACATTGTGGAAAAGTTTTTTTTTGTAGATGTAAACGTTCCATTTTTGGTTTCTTTCTCTTGGTCTGAATGTAGTTATTTTGTTGCTGAGTTTTTAAGAAAAGTGGTGTGCTAATGTCTGTTTATCCTTTGGGTCAGTCAGAGATGATAAGATGACATCAGTAAGTTTAATTCTGTTATGTTCCATTTCTTTAAATGTCCCAATTTAAACGAGCCATAGACAATTGTGATCGATGCTCTTAAGGAGTCATCTTTTCAGAATGCGGTGTGGTGATTTTATATCTGACTGCATCAGCAATTTGTCACACCACCAGGGAATTCTATGGTTTGTTTAAAAAATGTGTTCTAATGCCACTAGCACATTCACATTAAGTCAGTTTTCTCAGTCTGGATGTACCTGAACTAAGTTGTTATAAATGAGAAGAAAACGTGTGTGTGTGTGTGTGTGTGAGAGAGAGAGAGAGAGAGAGAGAGAGAGATTATTATTTTAAGTCAGATAATGCATAGGAGAAACTAGATACCAGTTTTCCAAAGAAGTTAAAACATGAATTTACTTATATAATATATGAGTTAGAAGTTTTTAATGTACTTAGTTTTGATGTACTTAGTTTTGATTGCGTTTGGAACCTAAAATAAAGCTTAAAATGTTAAGTGGGCAATAATAATACCAACTACTTATAGGTACTATTAAATGCCATTCATTTTTCTAATAACTTTGCAAGTATTAGGTCATTTAGTTCTCACAACAGCTCTACAAGATCGGTGATATTATTCCCATTTTACAGGTGAGGAAATTGTGGCACATAGATGAAAGCATCTGCCCACAGGTGTGGTGCTGCCCAGTGTAGAAGATAGACATGGACCCCAGGTTGTCCAAAACAACTGCTTTAATGCCTATGTTAGTGATTTCAGTATCATCAAATGTACTCAATTGCAACCACTGAACTGTAGTTTTAAATCGTATTCCATGATCTGAATAATACAGATAGGAAAATTGGAAGAAAATTTTCCTTGAATTCAATTGTAAAAGAGAAATATTAAATATATGAATATTTAACTTTTGTGATAATTTTGCCAGAGTTAATTACAAGTTGAGTTTGTGATTTCATCACTGTACAGTATAGACTGAATCGTAAGAATTACTTTTAGAGGGAATTTTGGCATTTCAGAGTTATGTACTGATAGCTAACAATTGAAACACTGGACTTACAGGGTTTGGGGTTTGTTGTTTTTCCTAAAGCATTGTTTTTTTAAATTTTAGAATCCCTTAACTATAATATACAGCTTTGTTATCAGTGCAAAGGAACAATATGAGAAACTTTCCAAGTTACATGAAAACCTGGAAAAGCTGTACCACAGCATAATGGCGTACTACGCCCTTGATGTGAAGAAGGTGTCTGTGGAAGAGTTTTTGACAGACTTGAATAACTTCAGAACCACATTCATGGTATGTTAAAATTTTTAATATAATTTTTTAAAAAAGTATCTGTATCCATACTATCTCATCTGGTGTTACTTTCACTTCATTACGTCATTCCACTCCTGTTGTCTGAAGTAGAACCTACCTTTTATGATTGAAAGTTAGCTTTCAAAATTTCAGATTTTAAATCTATTGAAAAATGTGTGGTTTGTACTCTTTTTGGCCTTTGGAACATTAAGCTGTAATCAGAAATTTTGATTGAAAAAATGACAGATTCTAAAGTTTTTCATAAAGACTCCCTCCTGGCTGATTACAGAGCACTTCTGTAATAAGTTTTAGGCTACGAATTTCTTTCTTTATACATAAGATCAACTTGTATTTTGGGGTATAATTTTACCAAATTCTGTGTAGCTCTTATGAAGCTTTCTTTCCTTTTCTTTTCTTAATGCATTGCACAATAAGCTACCTGCGATCTGCCTTTGAATGGATTTTACATTCCTACGGTTTCCTTTACGTACTTTAATAGGGAGGTCAGGTATTTGATGTGGAATCCTTTCATTTAGGCATTAAAAAGATCTTTTGAAAAATATTAGCTGATTAGATGGGGGAAAAAAAACCACACACATATTAAAGTGAGAAAGCATTGTTGCCTCCCTAGGAAACGGGTGATACATTTCTATGATGAAAACCTATGTTATTCTTAGTAGATGGGTAAGTCATTTCTGTATTTCAGCAGTTGTTTGGGGGGATTATAAAGTTTTTGAAGTGTAAAGGAATAAAAGGTTGAATTTAGAGTTATTCTTTTTCTTTTCTTTTCTTTCTTTCTTTTTTAATCTCAGGACTTTATTGCTGAATTTATTGGACTTGGTTGTAATCACTTAGTTATGATTAGATAACCTTTTAATAAAAAGGTAATATTTTAAAGGAAAACTAGTCTACAATAAATACACATTTTGCTCACAAATGCACAAATTCAGTTTATTTCCTCCACAAATTCAAAGTCATTCTTTAAATTATGTTTCCATACCAGAAATGAATTTTGATTATTAAATATATTTATTATGTGCCTGTGTGTGGAATGTATTATTATATTTTAATTTTTATAATGTTTTATGAGGCAACACGGCTTAGTGGAAGTAGCAAAAGCTTTGCAGTCTGAAAGAGCTAAGTTGGATTCCACACTAGTTATGTGACTGTGAACACTATATAACCTTCATGAGCCAAAGGGATGTCAATTCCTTTCTCATAAGAGAGCCTAAATACTAAAGGAGATAGTATGTGTTAAGTATTATCACTTTTGGCACATGGCTATTAATGTGCCAAAATAATTATTTTGCAGTAAAGAGTTAACTCAGCAAGCTGGGGTACTGGCCTTGGACTGGCTCCTGGGCGATCACCTGTAAGGCTTTGGAATATACTGTCTGATAAGGGTGTCTTTGTATACTTGGGACCTAGGGGCAAGCTAGATAGTTTATGCTAAAAATGTGACTTATGGTAAATACCTGTGTTTGTTCACCTGGGGCCCTGTGCCACACTATGTCAGCTCCTCCTCTGTCTGGCTGGAGACTGAATAGCCAAGATCATTCATGTGGGAGGTTCATGCCTGGAAGCCTGACCTCCCCAACAAAACCTCTTGACACCAGACTTGGGCAAGCTGTCCTGGTTGGCATCACTTCGTATATGTTGTCACATGTCATTGCTGGAATAATCAAACTCCACAGGGGAAGAAGAATTACAATTTTAATCTTCATCCTTTTGCTGTAGTAAACTAACAGTGAGTAAACATGTTTTCTGAGTTATTTAAGTCCTTCCAACAAATTATCAAACTTGAAGGTGGTCTTGGGGACCCCAGACACAGTTATGCATAAAAGTATAAAATGCATAATGAAATAATACCCATTGTTTATTAAGTATTTTCTGTTTTTAATCTTCTTAATAATTCTACATATTTTTACTGTTACCATCTCTTTGTGGCAAATGAAAACTGGGGCATATTGATGGAACATATCTAGCTCAGTGTTACATAGGTAAAAATGGTGAGACTAGAATTTGAACCCATGCGGTCTTCCTCTAGAGCCTGTGCTCTTAAATGCTATGTCACACTGCCTCCCATTTTCTACAGCCTGTGTTGCATTTTACAAATGAGAAACAGCATTTCCTGAGGAGACCATGTACATATTGTTTGTAAGTGGTCGAATTGGGATTTGAATCCAAGTCGAATTCCAAATCTTCCTGAAATCTGGTAGGATTAAAGGATTTGGACTGTTCTGGGGGTAAATTGGCATTTCTGTTATTAAGTGGTGATCAGAGGGAGAAAGTGTTTGAATGGAGAAGGGTTCAAAAAGGGAGGTAATGGAGTGAGAATACTCATGGGTCCTAGAAGTAGCTGGCTGCTAACACACACATATACACACACCCGCACACACAGTACTAAATTAAAACCATTACAGCTAAATATAAAAAAATATATATCTAAATTTGGAGAGGAAATTTTCTTTAAGATAAAAATAAGCCCAAAAAAGACTGGAAGGGAGTGCAATTTTGCACACATTTTATTGTTCTGTTCTTTCTGGTAAATGTGGTTATATAGCTTGAATATTAGACACTGTATCTTTAAAAATACTACAGTGTCAATATTGACAGAAATTATTTGATGAATAAATGTCTTGTTTTGTCAGTCTTCTAATCTCTTAGGTTGCTATTTAATTCCGCACTGTTCAGCTTTGGAAACCACGTTAACTTCCCTGAGCCAGTAGGAAAATGTTAGCAGTAGATGTGGGACTTAATGTGTCGAAGGTCTTTTCTGGAAAGCACATTAATATAATAAACAAAAAAAGAAAAAAAAAATAATAATATATATATATATATATATATATATTTCTTTTTAGGACAATACTGTTAAAATATGTTTACATTGTTACTCAGTCCAGTGGCATTTGGGTATACTCCTGTGCACGAATGAGCAAAATTCACCACAAAGTGGAGGTCCATTTTGTATTCCATGTAAGGAGCTGGAATCACTGTCCTCACTCTACCACACTTGTCTTCCACTCGCCATTTTCCATGGAATGTTTTTTCTCAAGTTCAAGCCACTCTCCGTGCTGTTCCATATGCCTGGAGCATTCCCTCCATGTTTGCCTGGCTAAGTTATCGTACTCGTCCATCTGATCTGTGCTCGGACTTCATTTCTTCTAGTAAGACCTGTGTCTATCTGCTTACCTTTGTGGCTCTAGTGTAATTCATGGCATATAATAAATACATAAATTTACTGAGTAACGGATGTTCCCATCTACAAGGATTGACATGATTTAATAGTTAACACATAGTACCAACTACGTGCCAAGTGCTACACTCGTTCATTTAATGCTTAACAACAATAAGATGTTATATGTGCACTGTGATTATTCCCATTTTACAGCCGAGGACACTGAGGCTTAGGGAGATCATGACTTGCCCGTTGTTACATAGCTGGCAAGTGACAGAGCTGAAATGCTAACCCCAGGAGTCTGGCTCCAGAGTCTGTGCTGTGTATGTCGGAACTCTGTCAACTTCTATTAAACATAACAGTTACATCTAGTAGACTAACAAGGCTAACTAGAAACCTACTCACGCACACCCCCACACCCTCCACCCCCAAAAAAGAATGTGGTCAGTTTTATTTTTAAAGTAATTCAGATGATGAATAAGTGATCCAAAAATGCTTGTTTTAGGATTACCCCAGATTTTAAACTTAAGCAGTTAATGACTGGCTCACTATTATTCAAAGCCCTTTACTATACTTCTGACTAATTCACACAGTCTCTCACAGGATTTCACAACTGTTAGGTACTAGGATCTCGCAACTAATTTGTATAGATACGTACAAAATGTTCTCCCTCTCTCTCACTCTTTCTCCCTCCTCCCTCTTTCTCCCTCCCCCTTTCTCTCTCTCTCCCTCCCTCCTCCCTGCTCTCTCAGCCTTTTTGTGATACCTAAAGGAGGAATATCTGTTCAGTCTGCTGCCTCAAGCCATATAGACCAAAGGGGTAAGTTTTATGATCGCGTTGCTTCCTATGGGAAGAGCTGTTCCTTGTGATGGCAGGTTAATTCACCCCTTTTCTAGTTGTGGACTGTCACCTGGGAATTGGTTTTTTGCAGTTATTGTGTTAACAATCTACTTATTATAAGTAGTATGCTCCTTGGGAATGGTTTCTATTTAGAACTATTGATCAACTTCCAAGAAATAGGGGTAAGTTTACACTATACTTTTACTGAGCTTTATTTTTACTACCATCTATAACAGGATAAAACTAAAAACAGCTGCCACTGGTTGGTTGCTTCTTGACCTATCACGTGCTTTGCATGTGTCTCACTTGGCCTTCACGCTGTTATGAGATAGAGTGTTACCAGCGAGGCGGGCTGCGGGCAGGTAACCTCGGTGCCTTTGCAGAGGCCCTGCAGAATTGGTAGGGGCTAGAGTTTGCATGGAGGCCTGCCTGACTCTGAAACCTGGACTTTTTTTTTTTTTTTTTTTAACATTTCCAGTACACTGCTGCTCAGAGTGTTTGTAATAAAAGTCAAAATGTAATTTTCAAAAGGGTTGTTTTGATAACTTACGAGAGGGAATAGGCACGAGACATTATTTCCTCACCCCTGGATATAATAACTTTCTATTTACATTGATGGATTCATGATAGAAGAGTGTTTGCTGGTCTACTTTTATTTCAAAGCATACACGGTTCTCTTTTAAAATGAGAGGCCTATTAATGGCAGGGGTGAAGGTTACAGTAGAGAGTCAGCACCTTTCTATAATAGATTTTTATTTCCTGTAGGATTCACATGAAGCATAAAGTTCAAATTGGAGGTAGTAGGTGGAAATATTTGAACTCACGCGATAGGCTGAGTAACCTGATGGCCGACCAGCCGTCAAGCTTTACCGAATGAAACCCATGCTTTTAGTTGTACAGTGTTGCAAAACAATAATCATCGTTTTCCAGTCGTGACTGGTTTTAGTTATTACCAGTATACCTGCTATTAATAGAGATACCATGCTTTTAGGTTGAATTGAGCTCACTATGGAATTTTTGCTGGATCTTCTTAGAAACCCCTGTCTTACTTTATCTTATCCAAGAGCGGTAGTGTGTTCATGTTTGTCCTTTGAGTATAAATATAATTTTTGTGTCTTTCGTTGCTCACATGGCTTTGAAGCATAGTGTATGTTCTGGTCTCCCTTCCCATTCACATTCATATTATAGGATTTTGCTCAAACTGCTTTTACTTACTTAGGCCTGAATTACATGGTTTCTTCTCATGTCTTATCCGATGAAGCTTTCCTTTTTTATCACTGCAAGTTCTTGTGCTATTCTCTTTCTATAACCAGAATTATTAGCACAGTGCAGCAGCGCTCTTAACTCCTTAAGCAAATTTCCTCTGACACCTTATTTATTTTGCTTCACTATCTAATCTTAGAGCAACATTTCTGAATACTTTCATCTATTAGGATTCTTGTTATTTCTCCCCTTTAGATAATATGTTTGAAAACAATTTTTCTATCAAATTAGACTTATTAAGATTCTCATTTTTTCCATTTTAATTAGATTACGTAACTTCTATGTAGACCCTCTGAGTTTGTAATTTCATATAGTCCTACAAAGAATTGATGTGATTATACTTAAAGAAGTCAGGCTTTTTGGTTCATGTAGTTTTTCTTCTGAGAACATGAAACTTTCTGTCAGGGTTTTGAAGTACTGAAAAGACCAGGAGACATCTTCATTTATAGTTTCTAAGACCCTGCATATTTGGGCACCCCATTTTAGGGTTAGTATTTCAAGGGCAACTGAAAGCAATCACTGTTGTAAAAGGAATTACTGTTGCATGCATCCAAGTGGGAGCCTTGCATTGTCTTTTCTTTTTTGTCCCCTAGGTTTAGATATATAAAAGTGCAGAACTTTGCAGTTGTTATGTTCTAGTCCATAAAGTCCAGTCCGTTCCACCCTAAATTTGGTTTCCTACATACATACCTCCCATCTGAATTTTGTGTGATGACCAAGAGAACGGATTCCTATTTCTTCAAATCTTAAGTGATTTATGAATTCTGCCTACAAGAAGTCTCATCCTCTTTGTTTGTTGTTAATGGTGATGTTTTGCTGTCTACATCATTATTGGGGAGACAGGATGACTGAGTGTGTCCACTCTGGCGTCAGAACACCCTGGGTGGTAGGACTGTGGGCGAGTTACTTACCTTACTGAGCCTCTGCTTCCTGTTAATAACAGCATGTGTTTCTTAGGGATGTTACGTTTTGAAGATCAAATGACATAATGCACGTATACCCTCATCTACAAAGAATTAGCAACATGGTAATTGTCACCTTTCCCATCTCATTATAACAGGAGTAATATTTTAAGTGTTTCATACCTTTTTTATTTTACGTTTCCATATAGAATACTTTGAACTAAAGAGCTACCTATTTTTCATCGATAGTTCTGTCTTTATTTCTGCAAATTTGTTAGAGTTATGTTTCATCAAGTTAAAGATTTGTCATTCATGCTATTTGCAGACTTTAAGTTGATTTTTAGTTCATATCATTGAAATAACACTGTGTACTGAACAAATGTAAAATCCATTATAACTCATTTAATCGTCCTGCATGTGTCGATCAAATACAATTTATTCTTTTACTAAATACTCAGACTAAAATAGTGATTTGCCAAACAAAAATGAATTCATCCAATGAGAGTGTATTTTTAGCATATATCTGTATATCTATATCTATATATATCTATATCTATCTATCTATATATATATATATATCTACATCTCTCTCTCTCTCTCTCATACACACACACACACACACACACACACACACACACACACACACACAGAGGACAGCCAGAACAAAACTCATTTTGCCAAATCATTTAAATATACAAATTTGATGCTTATCAACTGTAAATGTCATTTCTAATGACTACCATGTAGACCAACTAGATGACTAACAGGAACTCCAAGTCATGAAGCATGTTCTGTGTGCCCTTGACTCAATGCATGTTAGCAGAGAAAATAAAATCATGTAAAAGTCCTGTGGTTGGATGTTGAGTCAACATATGTAATTATTATAGGACGTTTCTTCTATCCTTGCTTATTTTAGTGAGCTTACAACTTGAAAATTGTCTTCCTTGGCACTGTTATTCTGAAGCCATACTTGGAGGTGTAAAGCACTAAACCGAGAACAAATTAATATTCTAACCATAGGATCTTGTTTTCTTATCCTTGGTATCTGTTTATTTAAGGAATTAGATCAATTCTGGGTGCTGAATATTTTGGGCTTGCAACCTTGAAAATTAATTCAACTAGGTTCTTCTAATCTTTATTCTTTAGGCTGTTCACAATAAAAACACACCTAGGCTAATTGGTTTAATTTTTCTCTTTACTGATAAGATTTATTCTGACTATACATTGCTCAGAGGGATAATAAATGCATTTGACTGACAGGTTCTGTATGAGTAAATGACTGGTAATTTGTATTTCCCTTTTACACTCTAAGTATTATGTTTGTTCACTGAAATAATATAGCAAAAGGTAAAGAGTGGATTATTCTAATACAATAACGAGAACAACAAGTGATTGAAATGGTGGGAAAAGAAATCAACTAAATAACTAATACATAATCATAAGTATATTAATCTATGTAATTGAAATTGTAATACTAAACTAGTATTACACAAACAAAAATGATTAAGGTGGCATATTCTATGCGTATCAAATATACTCGTCTTGCTCATTGTGAATGAGAAAACAATAGTGGTTTAAACCTACTTTTTAATGTTTTGTTTTAAACATTACCAGGTTCACATGGAATATTGTGGGGTTTCAGTTAGATATTTTCCTTGAAGAGGTGTTGAGCAGTAACTTAAAAAGAAAAATGCTGCCCTGTCACCATACCTACCTTAAAGCCCTATTCTTCATGGCTGCCTTCTTGTGCCTACCTCTGCCTTTATTTAACTTCACAATCAGGAGGTAAAAATAATTTATCACTTCAGAAAACAAGGGAAGGAACACATTTAATGGACAATCGAAGTCTACTTTGGGAAAACCTTAATTATGAACATTTCATACTTGATCTATTAAAGAAGTCATTGAATGGATTGAAATATGTCATTTATTTGAGAACTTTACAAAGTGGAGGAATTACAAACAAACAAACTCATAGCATAGTGATGAAGGGTCAGTAAGTCCCTGATGGGCTAATAAGTAATTTGTTGTTTCATCTGAGACTGACTTTACAATAAAGAGCAACTTGAATCTGAAAGTTTAATCATTAGCACCTGTACATCCTTTGGGACATTCTCAAAGGATGGTGTCCCATTTTCATAAGTTTCATGATCATAAAAAGTTTAATAACACCTTGTGTTGAATGTGAAGATGATGAATTGTTTGTGCCAGTGTATAGTATCTCATGCCTACCTATTCTCATTGATGACCTTTTTTATTGATTTGGCAATACCAGGAAAATTAATTTGTTTAATTTTTATCATCTAGATTTTTTTCTAAAGCATCTACCTTTTAATTATTGCAAATATTGGTTTCTAAGAAAAAACATGTTTTCCATGATGTAGTTATAATCCATTGTTTATTTTTTGCATGTGGAGGGAAATATTATTAGTTACAAAAGAAATAATTTTGATGGAAAACTGACAAGTAGATCACTTTTAAAAAATATTCTTAAAGACTTTTGTGACTTAATTATTTAAATTATTGTGAAAAATATTTTCATGTACAAGTATAGGAATATGTATAGGAGTACAGCAATGCATTTTTGAGGTTTTTAAAAGTATTTTCTGTTTCTTCCTGAATATGTCATCAGGAAATTCTAGAAAGCAGTCCTTTAGTGTGGTTGAATAGAGCCTCTTCTCAAGGTTAAATACTCCTAACAAAGCATTTAGTGGGAATGTGTTGGAGTCCTATGTGGTCGTTTACTTTGAGGAAATTAGCCTGTGTTTTCAAAGTATATAACATCCATCCTCTGGAAAGCATGTGGCTTTAAACTCAGTTTGTCTAATCTTATTTTAGAGACTTGAGACTAAAATTGAATACTTAGGTAAGAAAAAAAAAGTTTTGAGTTTAGTGAAAAGTGTACTAAAGAGATCCCTGGCTTAAATATCCAGAGTTATATTGCTTCCAACATTAAATATCCATTAATGTTGAAAGAAATATAACTCTGAACAAAGAGACATTTATAAGCTTTTCAACATTATTTTCCATAGAATAAAATCTCCACTAGTTATTTAAGTTACAAAAATATACAGAATTTTATCACGTGTTGAACAGTGTTGAGAAGGATAGCTGAACCTGTTTAAATAGGCTAAAACTCAGCAGTAGGGTTGAAGTATGATTAAAAAAAATCAGTATCTGTGGAAGTCTACTTGTATTTTACACTCGTTTTTGTATTTTATTATAACGCCATACAAAATAAGAGTAATGTATTCTTCAAGTAATCGTATTTGGAATATAGAGTATTTCATAAGCTTTTGGGGAGAAGGAGCAATATGCATTCTAATTTTTTTTAATTTTAAACTTTTAATTTTAAACTTTTTGGCAAAAATAAAACAACTATTAATTGTATCATTGGGCAATGCTTTAAGTTACTTTATCAGGAATATCTAATTTAAAGTGCAAGCAATACTTTGGGATGAAAACACAGGAAACTAAACCAATTCTTTTCTAGAATAAAATTTTATAAAGCATATTAGATTTAGAAGTATTAAAAGCAATGTTTTTATATATACATGTAAAGTAAATCTGTAGAAATAAATAGCTAGAGTACATCTTGCCTGCCATATTAAATTCACTCCTATAGCTTCCCTTCCAAACAATCCAGCTGTATTGGATGCATGCTTTAACAGTACTCTTGTGCTCTTGTGAACTCAATGCACAATCGTCCAAGATCTTGCAATGAAAACATTTATATTCTCATAGGATCTATGAAAATTGGCACTTCTCCAATAAAATAGACACATGTATAATTGACATGTGCTAGAAAGTAGGTCTTCCTTGCTTTGTTGCTGGATAAATAAATAATTGTATGTTCAAGGCAGTTGATTAATGATATAGTAATAATGAAAATGTTATAAATTAGTAATGTAATAATTAAAATATTAAAAGTTACAAACATTTATATAGGGATTACTATGTGTAGGCACTTCTGTAAGCCATTTACATGTATTAATTCATTTAATTCTCACAATATCCCCATAAAGTAGGTACTATTTTGCCCATTGTATGGAAGAGGACACTGAGACACAAGTCACACAGCTGTTTAGTGCCAGGTGAAGATTCAAACAATGGTAACATGACTTCAGCTTTCCTCCTCCTAACCATTATACTGTCTTTCTAATATGCAGTGGTAAATTCATATAGATTAAATTTTTTTTTTCTGAAAGTAGTGAAATATCATACTTATTGTATTTTTGAAGACATTCTTGATTGTCAGTTCAACAAACCTTTTTGAGTGCTTGCCTAGAACTGGCTGTCCAATGTTAAACTCCTTACCTCTGGATTCTAAAACACACACGTTAGATACCCAGAAAAAATATATATAGTGCAGAGGAACTGCCACATTGTACAAAAATATTTAAGAAATAAAGATCTATATATTTATTGGTCAACTTTCTACAAGAACACACTTTTGAGGACTTTGCTTATTACAATAATGGTAATAGGGACTCTTAAAAATCCATCTCACCACAATACAACAAGCTGTTTTAAAACATGGCTGTCTTGAAAGAAAGGGAGATCTCCAAGGGTAAAAGCGTTAAAGAGAAAAGAACAAAGCTGAAACTGGCATGATAAGCATAGGAACACAAAGGGAAAAGCCAGGTTTGCCCTTGGATGCCAAGACCAAGATCAGGGTGAGTACACTGAATAAGACAAGCTCGGGACCAAAGGAAACTAAGCTTATCCAGGTTAGAAATGATGCTCGATTATTTACAGAAGCAAATTCAAAGTTCTATGCAGGAGTCAATCACAATTGAGGTCCTCAAGATTCTCACAAATTAAGTTTAATTAAATAACAGCACTAACCCCAATCAACGAACACACAAAGAAACAAGAGGTTGTGTGACGAAATGTTCAGGACAAAAATCAAAACAAAATAATAACTCTAAACCACAAGATTCCAGGTATGGAATAACAGTATGTGAAATGTTTAAGCAAATAACAGATGAGATTAAAGAAAGAGAAAGGAACAAGAGACTACCAAAGATGACCAAGCACTTTGAAAAAGAACCAAATAGAACTTAAGGAAATGGAAGCATGGAGGTTGAAATTAAATAAATATCCAATAGATTATACTTAGCTGAGGAAAGAAACGGTGAATAGCACAACATTTATTAAAGAAATTATCCAGAATGTAGCCCAGGGAGACAATATAATTAGAAACGTAAAACTTTTTAAAAAACATGGAGGACAGGATGAGAAGGCCTACTATTTGTATGATAAAAGTTTTCAGAAGGATAAACTCAAAAGAATGAATGAAAGATAATATTCAAACTGATGACTGAGAATTTTCCAGGTCAAGAACCTGCAAAATAAGAAGTATAGCCTATGCCAACCCAGATAAATAAAATGTAGTTGTTCCCTTGAAAAAATATTGTAGAGAAACTGTAGAACACTGAAGACAAAGTCTTAAAAGCAGTCAAAGAGAAAAGATATGACCACCAAGGCAACAATGAGACACAAGTGATTTCTCATCAGCAAAAAAAATGGAAGCCAGAAGAAAGTGAGATGTCTTCAAATGCTGAGAAAATAAAATAGATAACTTCTTTCATTTTGGGGTATTTAGCAAAAGCTCTTTATAGAAAAGGGCAAAATTAAACTATTTGTGAATAAACAGACAATGAGAATGTTTTCCACAAACCTCCCTCTGTTAAAAGATCTTCTAAAGCAGAGATTGACAAACTCTTTAAGGGGCCAGACAGTAAAAATTTAAGGTTTGCAGACCATAGAATCTCTGTTGCAATTACTCAGCTGTGCTGTAGCAGTGCCAAAGCAGCCAAAGGCAGTATGTAAATAAGTGGGTGTGGCTATTTCCTATGACACTCTATTTACATAAACAGGTTGGCCCACCAAGGACTGTAGTTTGCTGCCCCCTACTCTGAAAGATATATTTAAAGAAAGAGCAGTTTTTTTTCTCCAAAACAAAGGTTTGAGAATCAAGAAGGTATACCCACCATGAAATTAAATGTAAAGAAATAAAGTATACAATAAAACAATGTGTAGCTTGTTTTGTAGAAAAAGGGAGGCAGAGCTTAACTATTGGGCAACAGTAACAACAGTTAATGAAATACAAGGCAAATATTAATCAAAAGAAAGAGGGAAACTATGTTAATAACAGATAAAATAGACTTAAGACGGGAATATTCATGATGATAAAAAGCTTAGTTCACCAGAAAAATACAATTCTAAAATTTGTATGTACATAATAACATGGCACCAAAATAAACATATAAAAATTGATAAATTCTAGAAATAAAGTGATAGATTTAGCATTATATAGTAAGAAACTTAAACAAAGTTCTCTAACTTAGTAAGTCAAGCAGAAAAATATTATTAACGACATAGGAGTTATCAGCAATTCAGTTAACAGACTTGATTTGATTAACATATGGAACCCACTCAGCAATTAAAGAATACACATTCTTTTCAATCACAAATGGAACTTTTGTCAAATTAATCTTATGCTAGAAACCATGAAAGACATCTTGATGAATTTCTCAGTTTCAGCTTCATTCATTGACCACAATAACATGAAGTTAGAGATAAACATTTTTAAAAGGATGAAATTAAAGCCCCTATTTTGAAAAATTTAAAAACATATTAAATAACTTGTGTGTCAAGGAAGAAATCATAGAAAAAATTTAGACCTGCACAATATTGAAAATATTCCACAGCAGAATTTGTGGGGTATAGTAATAGTGGTGTAAAGAAACTTATATCCTAAGTGCTAATATTAAAAAATCAGACTGAAAATTAAGGTAAGCATCTGACTTTGGAAATTTAACAGTACATAATCCTACAGAAAAGAGGATGGATATGAAGGGGAAAAAATTGAGAGAATTTTTTAAAGCCAGAATGTGGTTATTTTGAAAAGATAAGTTAATTAGATATACTTCTGAAAAGATTAATCAAGAAAAAATAACTACTATCAAGAATATAACAAAGACTATAATGACAGGTACAGAAGACAGAAAACAGAGAAGAGCATACTATAAAAATTTGTAAGCAAGAATTAGAAAGGTTGATGAAATAGCTAAATTCCTAAGGGAAAAATTATATACTGAAACTGACATTGAAAGAAATAGAATGTTTGAATGAGCCTATAACTAATTTTTAATTTAGTGACTTATTTTGAATCTTCCAACAAACTAAATATTTGACGCAGAAAGTTTTGCAGTTGAGTTTTACCATCTTTTAATGAAATGATTATTCCAAACTAACAGTGTATAAAACAATATATTATGATCAAAGTTTAAAAATATAAATTGTTCATGTCTAAGTTGAGTTTATCCCCAAAATGAAAGTGTGGTTTAATATTAGAATATTCATAAATACAGTTTACCACATTAAGAGTTTCAATAGGTTGAGAAAAATATTTGATAAAATTCAACCCTTGTTTAGGTTTTAAAACAAGACAACAAACTTGTTGAGCAAACTAGTTGACCATTCTATCCCTCAGTAGAGAACTAGGAACTAAAGGAGAACACTGTTAACCTAATAATGGGAATTACTTCTAATTAGTACAGTATGATAAGAAAGAAATGAAAAATATAAAAATCGAAAGCAAAGAAACTAACCATTCATTATGGCTATCTATAAATCATACAAAAAAGAAACCTACAGGAAAATTATTGGAAATAAGGGATTTTGTCAATGGAATATTAAAAAGTGTTTATTAGTTAAAAAATACTGGGAATCATAATTTTTTAAAAGGCACCATTTACAAGAGTAATAGAGAAGATACAGAGAATCAATCTAACATAAAATACTATGACCTGAATGGAAAAAATTATAATTTTTTCAAAAGACTTGTAAAAACACCCAAGTTAGTAGAGAGCCATATCACGTTCATAAATAGAGACTCAGTATTGTAAAGATATCAATTCTCTGTAAAGTAATCTACAGAATCAGAGCAATTCTGTTCAAAATCCTAATAGGCCTTTTCAAAAACCTTGAGTACATTCTTTATGAGATATAGATGACAGAGGAAAGGCCCCAAAATAGTGAAGATTTCTAAAAAAAGAAAAATAAGACGATGTTACTGATGCAAACATGGATATCTTGACCAAGTGGACTAAAACAGCCCCAAAACATCAACAAGTGTATGGCCACTTGAAATCCAGAAGAGGTGGAGCCTTTGCAGATCAGTGAGGAAAGGATAAGCTACCGTGTTTCCCCGAAAATAAGACCTAGCAGGACCATCAGCTCTAATGCATCGTTTGGAGCAAAAATGGCTATGGGTCAACAAATTTTCTACATGAAAAAAGTAAATTGGATTCCCACCTCATACCATTCAAAAATATTGATTCCAGATAAAGTAGGTGCTGAAGTATGAACAGTATCATTAAAATTTTAAGAAGAAAATACAGAAGAATGTCTTTGTCTTTGAATTACGGAAGGACATCTTAAGATATGAAATATGAAAAAGATTTTTGATTACTAAAATTTAAGACCTTGTGTTTACTGAAAGAACATAAATAAGTAATATACAATGACAGTTACAATCCAGGATATATTTATAAAGCATAAAATTGACAGAAGATTAATAACTGGAATATTCAAAGAACTACAAATCATTGTGAAAATGACACCCTAATGGTAAAGCAGGTAAATGATATGAATGGCATTTCACAGAATAGGAAACACAAGTTCGAAGAACAATTGGGTACCACTATATACCTGCCTGGTAAGAGCTTAGTGAGTATGCTGTGATCCTACAGTGATGGTTAGGGGCATCCGTTGGCGCCAACACTTTGAAACAGTTTGACGTTACCTAGTAAGACTGAAGGTGAACCTCTCTTTTTATTCATCAACTTCACTCCTATCCTGGAGGGCAGTGGTTTTCAAACTTTTGACCATACCATTTAAAAACACTGTTGACAATGGGTCCCAACACTCATATATGTGTATTTTTAGAACAGAAAATCTTCAACAAATAATACTTATCCTTACAGCTTGTGTTACTTACTAAAATATTCTGTTCTCTTTCCCTTAAAGAGTGGCTGTCACCAGTTTCTAAACAGATTTAAGAACCAACTGATGGGACTTACCATTAAAACACTGTTACACATAAACACAGGTAGACATGTTCAAAAATATTTGGAACTGTATTGTTCATCCTAGCCAAAAATTGGAAACAGCCCAAATCCCACTGATAGAGTAATAAAACACAATTTAATATTATAAGCCATGAAAATGAGGTACAGTGTGTACATAAAAACCTGGATGAAGCCTTATAAACAGTGTTGAATGAAAAAAGCAAGTCACAAAAGTTTATATAAGGATGATGCAGTTTTCAAAAAATTCAACATTTATGATAATAACCACAGTTTATGGAGGATTACACTCTGCTGGACTGTTCTAAATTTTACACACACACATACACATACTCATTTAAACGTACTGGCGTTGGGTCATTTTGATTTCTCTGAGAGAAAATGTGTTGTATAGTGCTGTACTGTATATTTTAACTAGTGGCAAATTCTTGTTATTACATTAGTTATATAGAAAAAAATTATAGATAGGAAATAATTGTGAGATCATGTATTTTTATTTTCTTCCAGAACACACACACACACACACACACACACACACACACACACACACACATTTATTAACATCTATATATATTTTTGTATGCATATCTGTATTCATATATCTATGTATTTTTATATAGATATTCTGGAATCTACTGTCACCATAAAAAGCACATGAGCTTTGGGAACTCAGATAATTATTGATTATGCCTTTCAAATGAACAGTCATAAATGTGACTGAAGTTTTAAAACCCTCTGTGGTCATTGCTGTAGACTGGCTGTGTCTGCAAAGTTGTTCAAAGAATTTCTTCTGACATTGCATACCCGATAGTAGTTGGTGGCAGTGCAATTCATTTGCCAACTGAATAAATAGGAAACTACGTAAGTGAAGAATAAGATGATTAAAAAAATAAATGTCTTATAGCTAAGTATCTTTATGTATAGCTCACCCTTAACTTTCCTTCCTGGCTTTGAATTTAGAATTAAAGTAACTCAGAGGAAATTGTATCTGGAATAATGTAGTTCTCTAACTATTCAGCTTTTCTGTTTTAGGCTACTTTTACTTCTCAACATTTAGAATAAAAGAAAATCCCAGATTACTGTTTGAACTGGAATATTAGTTTTAGACTAAATACCTATTTCTATGCTGTCTGTTGGTATTTTTCCAGTTAAAATTGTTCTCCTAATAGTTATAATGTCAGAATAAGATATGTTTCGAATGAGATAGGCTTTTAAATGAAAATCAATAGTGCATTTTCCATAAAAACAAAATAGGTTTAAGAACTACTTCAGACCTTATTTTGAAATATAAACATTATTTTTATAGGTCCTGGGAAGTAATTTTGATTTTTTATTGCCCAATAGAATACTAAAAAGGTGTGGCAATTATGGTAGTCTCTTAAATATTCTCATTAAATGCGTCCAGTCATTAAAGTGCAAAATTCACATCAGAAAATTGTGTACTTTAATAACTTTCATAAGTAAACTTCGTGATATATGTTTTTATCTGTCACAGGTTCTTCTTATGCACTTCCCTCAAGCAAGAAATACAGTTCTAATTTATGGATTTTTGCTTATCTCTTTCCCCTCCACAATCTACTCTCCCTACACCATCTCTCTCACACTTGGGTGCATGCACGTATGCACACACACACACACACACACACAGATATACACACTTTTCTTTGAAACTGCTTTTCTTTTATGTAGCTTTTTCCTACCTTCCTAACGTACATTGATTTTCATAGCTGCTGTTGTCTTGTGGCTGACATTTAACATATACTACCATAATATAAAGCAACATGATGGAGAAAACTTGGATTATAGCTGTCTAGCAAACCTTCCCTCTGCCTCTCACTACTTTCATTATAGTGAACAGGTTCTTAACCATTCTGGGACAGAATGGAGAATGCAGAATCCATTTTGCAGATTGCAGGGACTGCACACTAAAGCATCTGCTATTGCAGCTGGTATTTTGTAGCTCAGCAATAATGAAATGTTAATATATGTCGTGAACTGTGAAGAACAGGAGCACTTACCTTGTTCACCTGCCACCATTCTATGGATGTTGGCAGAAAACAGGATTGTGGGGTCAGCGAAAAAGAACAGTTTATTACAGCAATAGTAGTAGCCAGAGGAAAGTTTCGTAGATTCCTAAGCCCAAATTCCCACAAGGCAATGTTAAAAGGACCAGGTTTAATACCTGCATACATAGTGGTTTGTATTACTGGAGAAAAATCATGAACTCAGGGAACCTAGTCTCTTTTAAGAGATAGTAAGACTACCCGTCCTTCTCCCCAGGTTATGATACTGGACAGCAAACAAATGCATTTGCTTCAGAGGGAGAAACCACCTCTATCTTCCAAGACTGTTCATTCTACAAATGTCTTTGAAAAGATAGTTTGACACAAAGGTGCTTGATTAGTACTTGTATCTTGCGGTGCTTAGTCTTGTACTCTCTTGTTTGAAAATCTCCAATTGTTTTCCAGTTCCCTTAAAAGAAAATCCAACTGCCCTATCTTAGCCTAGAGTCCCTAAATCCTAAATGATCATGCCTCAGCAGATCTCCTGGCTTCAGTGTATGCCACTATACTGGCCACCTTTCTATCTCTAAAACCTACCTACAGCCTTTGCATTTGTTCTTCCCCAGATCATCGCCTAGCTAGCTCCTTGACATTCAAGATTCAGCTTGAATCAAATCAGTGAGTGAGGCCTTACTTTATATATATATATATATATATATATATAGTAGCTCCTCATGCATTCTATCACATTTATCAAACTTTTTATTGTTTATTGTCTGTCTTTGCCTCCTACCCCACCCTATCACATAGAATGTAAACTTGTTTTAGAGCTATATGTATATCAAAGTCATTAAATATTACCATTTAATACTCAGTCTCTTAGTATGTATTTATTGGATGTATGGATAGTTGGATGGATGGATGGATGGATGGATGGATGGATGGATGGATGGATGGATGGATGGATGAATATTGTCTCTACTCTGTGCTTTTGTACCTTCTTTTTTCTCTTACTCTTTTCCTTTCATAGTTTTGGTTAATAATATTAAACTTTATTATTTGATTTCTAATGAAAAACTTGTACTATCACTAGGGTTAGAAAAATATTACAGTAAAGAAGGAATTAGTGTCTCCCAAAAAATAACATAAGCCACCTACTTGTTAAAGTTTAATTATACACTTTTCTATTTAATAAACTAACAATTAGGTGACCTGTTTGGATGCTGTTTGTTGGCACTTAGAAAATCCATGTTTATCTGCTAATTCCACACTAAGGCCCCATAATAGGCGTTTCTTGATTTATATAAAACTTAGAAAATAAGAACTTAACTGATCACGTATCTGTTGAAATTTTCTTATGTACATGTTGTTACTTGTTTTGATGAACAGTCAGAGGAAATGCCAACTATTTCTTTGGTTATCTTTATGACGCTTCTCTCTATATGAGAAAAACTGTTAAATGGTTGTAGTATAAAGGAGCCATTCCAAAACTTCAGCTCCTTTTTATTATTTATTCAACTCTTTTACTTCTACTCAATAGTTAACTTAGCAGAGGAGGTACGGGAGACTCTAATACATTTGCTAGATATTCTTCTGGAACTATATATAGAAAATCAGTTTTGATTTGTAAATTAAATGGTTTTTATTTTTAGTTTCTGTCTCCTTTCTGTTGATTCCACTAAGATGCAGGTGCTTTAGACATAACAGTTGTATTTATAGACATATGATACATTTAACAAGGGTTCATGTGGTAATCTTTTAAAAGACTGTGTTACTAATATAAGAAGTAACTATTACTTCAAAGATATTTAATCACAGTTCTACAGATTAATAATTGTATATTTTCTTTGTGAAATCAATGTGGTTAAAAATTGATCATTTTTCAAAATCAATTTATTATAGCAAGCAGTAAAGGAAAATGTCAAAAAAAGGGAAGCAGAGGAAAAACAAAAACGTGCCAGAATAGCCAAAGAATTGGCAGAGAAAGAAAGACATGAACGCCAACAAAAGAAAAAACGCTTATTAGAAATGAAGACTGGTGAGTGCTCTCAAATTTGTTATTTATACTATGTTCACTTAACATTTATACTGGTTACTTTATTAGCAGTTTAATGTACTTTGGTGAAAAAAAGGAAAATGTGATTACTTATTTGTATAATTAATCTGTAGGACAATTCATTTTCCTTATGGGCTTTCTTCCCTTTAGTTTACTAACTAGCAGTGTTTTCATTCTAACGTTGGTCATAGGTGATTTTGCTTCTCTGGTATACTACGTAGTTCCAGTATACTTGCATTTCATTGGCTACTCTTTCAACAACCAATCGCTAATAATTTATGTCAGTTATTAATAATAAGTAAACGACTATAAGAAATTTTGGGAACTCTACAGGCCAAGTAACCTGGTTTCTTCAACAAAATATACTAAGGGAGAAAAAAAGGATGAAGGGGAAACTTAAAAGACATATCAACCAATTGCAATAAATAGAACTGAAGTATATTCCAGTTCAAACAAATGTAGAAAAAAGCAGTCTGAAAATTTTGAATACTTTTTTTTCCTATAGACATGACAGTGGTGTTTTGATTATGTTTTAAAGTATCTTTTAGAGACTCATACTGAAATTTTATAGATGAAAAGATATGATGTCTGGGATTTCAGTCAAAATAATCTAGCGTGACTGGAAAGTAGGTGGGCACTCGTATACATGAAACAAGATTGGCTACAAATAATAATTGCTAAAGTTGGGTGACGGGTACTTGAAGGGAAGGATATGTTTACCATTCTACTTTCTCCACTTCTGTGTATTTTGAAATTTTCTTTAATAAAATATTCTTGGAAAAAATTATAAAAGCAAAAAAATGCAAAGTTACAGTTTTACAAAGAGATATATGTATATTTTCCAAAGCTAAAAAATACCACAGACTTAGAAGCAAAAGAATTAAGTAAATTGTTGTTATATTTCACCCCCTGAAAATTCTGGCTCTTCCACCTCCAAGCCACTAAGGATTGCAGAAGGCTTTAATTAAAATCCATCAACTTCACCACTAAATTACCATAGTTTACAATTCAGGGCTGCAAATTCACCTAAGGTTTCCCCAGGGGTAGACAGAGATGCCTTCCTGCCTTCCTTACTTTCATTTTTACAGACATATTTTATCTTTAATAAAGCAAACTGAGTACCTTAATGGATCGCACATGTTTCTTCCAGGGGGAAAAAATCATCTAAGCACAATTTCTTTTTATAAGAGTACACTTGAAATTCAGGAAGTGTTCTCAGAAATACCTTAAAGTGTAAACAAAAATGGAGATCAGAAAGGTTTGGTATTGATTTTTAAAATATGCTTCTGAAAGTTATTTTAAAATTATCTGTTATTGTCTAGTTTACCAAACTTTCAGGTATTTGAACATTATTGGTTAAAGAGTCATCTGGCGGAGTTACTTGATAGCAGATTGTCTGTGTTGTTTGTTGTGAGTTTTGCCCGAGGGCCTATCATCACACAACAGAGCCTCTTGGTAATTCTCTGTTGCATCAATCTACAAAGTTAAAACCGGATAGGAAGCACAAATTTTAATGAAACTTCAAATTCAATGTAATCTTAATAATGGTTTTGTTTTGATTAATATTTCTCCTGATGGAAAGCTCCAGTTATAAGTTTATTTTTCCAATTTCAGTATAATACTTTTGTGTTATAGAAAACACCTAAAAAGTAGTACATCTAAAAACCATCACCCATATCCTCCCCTCCTATGCAAAGAATCACCGTTAATATTTTGGCACGTTTTTCTTTCAGTTTTACAATTTTCTGCCTTTTAATAATAGCTGTATGATCCTAATGAATATGCAGTTTAGTGTGTTTCTTTATCTTGCTGAACTTTGTTTCATGTTATTCTTAACTTGTAATTCTTAATATCTGTGTTATTGCATCTACTGGATATGTCATATCAAGTTTAACTTGCGTTAGTCAGTAATGAAGTCATAGAACAATAGTTATTTCCATCTATTTAATATGATAAATACATTTCTGCATAAATAGTTGGAAAATGTTTGTAATTATTAGGATACGGAATAGAAAAGGATATGTGATGCATGTTGCAGATTGATTTCCAAAAGTTTTATTCTAATTTCAGCAACTTTTAACATTCGTTTATGAATGTGCTTTGGTTGAGTATTCTCATTCTTTAAGAGTTTTATTAATTTAATAGATTAGAAAGTTATGTTTTGTTATATTAATTTGCATTTATTTGAGTACTACTGAGGCTGAACATTTTTTCAAGTGTTTATAGTCCACTTGTATTTCTTCCTTTGTAAATTGTGTTGTCTTGGTCTTATTTTTACTTATTTACACAAGTTAGTGTAAATGCATCAGCATTTACCCTTTAAATATATTTTATCAATTTGACTTTTTTTATTTTTATATCTTAACATATAAAAGTGTTTTATTTTTGTTATATGTTTTGTTATAATATTTGCTTTTGCTATTTTTGCTGTCATCTTTAAGTTTAGAAAACTTATCCTTTCAACAATTTTATATGCACTTCAATTATTTTTCTAGTTTCAGTTTTTTAGAGTAGTATTCTGTTCCATTTATTACAATTGTTTCTTTTATTTTATTAGTTTCAGATGTACAAAACCACATAGTGATTAGACATTTACACCCGTCACAAAGTGATAACCTGACCAAGTTCACTACTTCTCTAACATCGTACTAGCTATTACAGTACCATTGACTACATTCTCTAAGCTGTACTTTACATCCCAGGAATGAATGAATATATATTATGTTTGACATTCAATATTATTTTATATTAGTTTCAGGTGTACTGTGCAGGTTAGGCAGTTATATAATCTATGAAGTGATTCCTCAGTAAGTCCAGTCCCCCTCTCACATCTTACATTGTCTTTACAACATTACTGATTATATTCCCCATACTCTGTTTCACATCCCTGTGGCTATTTTGTGACGACCAATGTGTACTTCCTAATCCCTTTCTCTCCCATGCCCCAAACCCCCTCCCATCTAGCAGCCATGTTTGTTCTCTGTATGAGTATACTTCTGTTTTGTTTGTTTATTCTGTTCTTTAGATTCCACATATAAGTGAGATCATATGGTATTTGTCTTTCTCAGTCTTACTTATTTCACTTAGCATAATGTTCTCTAGGTTCAACAATTCTTAATCGTTCATATATTTTACATATAGATTTTAATATACTAGGGTCTGTTTCTGAATTTTACCAAAACCATTTTAATAGTTCACCATCAGTTATGGTGAGTAATTGATTTATGTTGGTTTCGGATAGGAAATTTTATGTTGAGGATGTTACTTTTCTGTTGTTAATTATTAAAATTGATTTGAATATTTTTTATTTTAAAAATAAATTTGAGGAAATGTTTCTATTTTATCATTTGTTGATCATAGAACTCATCTTATTTGACCTATTGGATTATTTTATAAAACTTATTATCTCTTCTCAAACATGGTCTGCAAATTATAATAGACAAGTCTCAAATAAATGTAAGGCTCTCCCTCAGTAGTAATTCCCAAAGCCTTTAATATGCTCAGGTCCGTATGTGCCATACATTTTGACATTTTCCAGGAGAGTGTGCTTCAAAGGATAGTCTGGGTAACATTGACTTATATAAATGATGTTCAATACATACTTCAAGATAATATGTCTCTAAAATAAATACTGTATATTATGTGTGAATATTTTAATATACTTAATCAGAAAGTCTCTTGATACAAGATGAGACAACATTTGATACAACAGAAAGCTATGATGTAGTAAGCTACTTTTGAAACATTTTTTCTTTTTTAAAAACATTTGGACATTTTCGGAAGTGAACTTTGAATTTTTTTTCTTGGAAACTACGGAATTTTTAAGAATCTAGCAATGTATTCCACATTTCACAGTGCCAAATGTGTAATTTTCTCACCAAAGTGAAAGACCTCTCCTAAAATTCCAATAAATGATGATTATTTTGAATGGTCTTTAGTTTTTCTTCAAACATAGCACAGTTATTGATATAGAAGAGCAAATATTCAGTCTTAATGTTAATGTAGCTGCTATTGCCAAGTAAGTCTTATAAGTATCAAATACATTATTACTTGTTTGTTGATAGCGTTTTTCATATTTAAAAATAGTACAAATATGCAGTCACTTTTCCTTTCCGTCTTCGATGTGGAATATACTTTATGTCAAATCATGATTTTTATAACATTTGGAGGCTTTGTGAAGTAGAAGTTACAAAGCAGTATGTCTAATTAGCACTTAATTACTGAAAATATTCAAAGTATCAGTTTTTGGCACTTTTAACAGATAACACTGAATTTTATGCACTTCTGATATTTGACAAATATTATCTTCAATAAAGACATTGTATTGTTACGAAAAATGTAAGAGCTATTTTTTCCACTATTATTTTATTGGTATAGAAAAGAAATGTAATACCTAAGCCACTTTTGTTTCTTTTATTCATCAACAAATAGTTTTGTTCTGTATCCTGGGATTACAGTGTAAAATAAGGATAAAAGAAGGTCCCTGCTGCAATGAAGTTTAAAATTCTAATGAATGAATCAGATAACCACATATATAAAATAAGTACCGATTATAAAAAGTTATATGAAGTAAAATGAGACAGGATAATGAGATGGAGATGGCGACTTGCTGGGGTGGGGAGTGGCATTGACAAAAGCTGGTCTTAGAGAACTAAGGAGAATATTAACTTATACCAAACTTACTATTAATAATTTAAAATATTGATTATATAAAACTCCTTAGAAATCGAAAGGAAGACCAGTCTCATGTTTATAAGCTATACTGTTTGTGCTAATATAGTGTATTTTTTTGACATCTTACTATGAGGATCAGCTAAAACTTTATATTATTTTTCTTTGTAGATAGTATATCATGACACAGAACATAGTACAGTTGACCCTTGAACAACGTGGGGGTTAGGGCTCCGACCCCCATGCAGTCGAAAATCTGCGTGTAACTTTCGAGTCTCCAAAAACAGTTATCCCTCAGCATCTGCAAGGGATTGGTTCCAGGACCCCCGCAGATACCAAAATCCACGATGATCAAGTCCTCTGTATAAAATGGTGTAGAACAGTGCACGCAGTGGGCCGTCTGCTTCCGTGGACTCCCGGCCGCCATCAGAAACAGCACCGGTATTTAATGGGGAGAAAAAAAAATTCCTCGTATAAGGGGAACCACACAGTTAAAACCTCTGTTGTTCAAGGATCAATTGTACTGCTCTAATCTTTTTAGAAGTTGTCAACTTGGCTTTCCTATTCTTAAAAAGAAAAATGTAGAAGGGCGAATTATTGAATCTACATTAGCGTTTTATCAGCTCTCTGGACCAGGAACTTTTTGTTTTATTTTTATATGTAGGACACACACCCCTGAATGAGAAACATCTTCACATAATCCCGCCATAACCCCACAGGGAACTTGCTTCCATATATTTTTGTGACTTTAGTATTTTCACCATGCAAATGAGAACTGCATTTTTCCCCACATGTTCAAATTCTTCTGTCACCACCTGAAGTAGTAAACTAAGTCCCTGCTCCTTCTTATCTACCATCAATTATTTCTTGCCCTTGGCAAGAAAGCAGGCAAGTATTTTTAAGTCTACTATTTATTATCACTATTATCTCAGAATTTGATTTTTGTTAATAGTGAAAATAAAGAGAATTGTGGGCTTAATGTCCCTAAGAAAAAAAATGAAGCACTAAAAATCCTTTGGAGCAACAAAACTGAAAAAAACACAGTATCTCATATTAACATGTTATAGCATTAAAGGGACATTTTTCTCATTTTTGTTTTCTTTAAAAATGATGAGCCTGGAGGCTTTTAAATATTCACATATACAGTTTTGGGTATTTATGTTAAAATTGTTATTACATTAAACAAAGAAGCAAGTTAACTACATTCACATGATGTCTGTGTTTAATCGGTATGTGATTTTTGAATACATGTTCTGAGGTTGATATTTAAGTTTAAATTATTTTAATTTAGAAGATAAACAAAGTATTAAAAATATGATGTAGAAACTAGTAAGTATGGACACTAGTATTTATTTATTTAAAGTGTATAAAAAAAATTAAGTGTATAGCTATCCTTATGTGTAATCATTTCTAGTAAGACAAATAGTAATAGCGATTTTATGCGATTATGTACAAGTTTTTCGAAACTGTGTTTCTGTTTCTTAATCATGGAAACGAATAGGGCGTTTGATAATAGAATTCAAATATTATGCTTTAAGATTTCCTGAGTATGTAAGTTGATTCGCATAATTTTTAAATAGCACATCAAAATGGCCTTGAAATGGACCCAGTGTTGTATAATTATGTTTTGAGGGGGAAGTGAATGAGAGCTTATTTAATGGAGCAATAAAAACTATATGAGCAGCTCCTATATTTTAGTCTTTAGGTTACAATTTGTTTATTATTTATTAGATTTAAATGTCTCATTTGGTGCAACTTCAGTCTATTAAATAAAGAGATAATTAGCTTTTAGAAATCTGTTGTTTACCCACATGGCCAAAACTGCTCCTTTGTTTTCCACTCTGCAATTGAGAATAACTAAGCAATTAGGCCTCCATTTTAGAGGAAATGCATATTACATAAATACTACTTGGGAATGTCTGCCAGTTTCAACAGATAACGCAATTAATGTGTATACTTGCTATCATAGAGGCTTTGACAATTATCCTGTCCTCTATAGATAACATAAAACTTAGATTATTTTCCATAATTGCATATATTCTAGTTTTATGCAGTAGCGCTTTCAGTTTTCCAGCAGTATTGGCAATTGATGCATGTAAACAGGCCATTGGTTTTAATCATTTCTCTATTTAGAAGAATGTAACAAAATAAATTGCATTGGCTTTGATATGTTTTTCTTTTCTCTCCCGCCCCTTTCCATTTTCGGAATAGTAATACTATTACTACTAATAATAGCAACAGCACTCATACTACTAGTACTGATACTATTACTACCACCATTCGTTGATCACATATTATTTCCCAGACTCCGTATATGTTCATTATTGTGTATAATGCTTACAACAAACTTGTGAGACTATTTTCATCAAAGAGTTGTTTCATTTTTTTGTGCATGGTCACACATTTAGCAGACAGTGAAACCAGCACTCAGGTTTTCTGACCAGAGGTCGTATTTTTAACTATTGTGTTGTTCCTTTATTCCTGATGATTTAACCATAGTGCAGGGAAAGACAACTTTTAGTAATTGGTAACTGGCACTAGACTATACCTATGTATGAAGGTTGAGAATCATCTTCCCTGGAAACCTTCGAGAGAGACAACTATTTCTTTGGTACCGTAGCCAGTGGTTTTAAACTAGCTTCTTCCCGGGTGTTGGGAGATTTGGGGAGGATTACCACATTGGGAATGCTTCCCTACTCTGGCTCACGTTCCACTTTGATTCTCTTGTTTATCCAAAGATTTCTTTATCCTAGAAAAGTGCCCAGAACTTCATCTCAGTGCCCTTCCCCTCTTAAAGGAGGACGTTTTCAATGGTCCAAATACTTCTGACCTCAACAGAGCTCAACAGTTATGAAGGGGGTGGAAAGTGTTTTCATTGTTTGACCCAAGTAACAGTGTTTTCATTGTTTGATCCAAGTTACAAGTTAAGGAACCAGGGAATTTACAGTATAGTAGTTTTCGGAAGGGACGAAAACACGTTATGTGCTTTACTGGAGAGCACGTGCCCTCAGACACACCACCACCATCTCTACGATCTAACCAACTATTTTCATTGTGATAGTAGTAAGAGACTTAGTCTCCATGAATAGTACAAGTGGTACCTGGTGAGAAATTTTTCCAAGAGTCTCGCTAATAGTTGTTCAGGTTTTTACTTGCATTCAGGAATCTCTTTCACTGGAATAACACAGCTTCAATTGTGAAAACTCATTCAGAGTGTAGTCTTTGTGTGACCTAGTGCATGTCTTCTCTGTGTAGCTGTGCAAGGCTCACACACCATCACAGTGTCCTTCCAAAACCCCCAGAAAAGGGAAATTAGGAGAGGAGGCTGTCAGACTTCTCCAGCACAACACATCTTGAACCATGATTATTTTTTCTTTTTTTTTCGTTTTGTTGAGTTATGTGTCTCACTCTTTGTTAAACATGTTTATGGTTTAACATCTTCATACTTAACTGGTTTATTGTTCATCCCATGTTTAAAAGCCATTTTCAAAATGGTTTTTCATTGCCACTCTTATGCGTATTATATATTAACTATATGACGAGTAGATAATAGACTCGAACTTTTGTTTAAACTTGTGGCATGAAAGATTAAATACAAATTATCATAAACCTTATTTGGGGCAAAATAATTCAAATATTTATCGTGTAGCATGGATTACTTCTAAGAATTTTACCAAAGAAATCTTTATATTGACATCATTTATTCATTAGTTTTCTGTTACCAAGCACACATTCACCCTGCTTGCATTCTAGGTCAGAAATGATACCATTCAATTCTTCTGATGTTATTACAATGCGGAGAATGGTGTAGCTTTGATAACATCAGCTACATTTATTGTATTATAATTGAGAACTCAATCACAGTGGCATCTTCTTTGTGTATAACATTGAGTACTCCTCGGGAAATTGGTCCCCCTAATGGGTAGTTATTTACATAGTGTACATTTTCCAAAGCAGTGCCAGTTGTCACCATGATTGTGTCCATGCCAGATTGCCGATTCTGAGTGGAATTACTTGTATTTGATGGGAAGTTATTCTTTTCCATTTCAAAGAGAGACAATGAACATTCTCTTATTTTCAGACATAACGATAAATCCAGCTTTTAAAGAAACTTATCCCATTTCTATTATCTAATACATACTCTTTAAACATGATATAAATTTCGGTTTTTAGTATTTATCCTAAAAAACAGAAGCCTCCAATTGTTTTACAACCATAGAAATATACACTTTTGAACCTCTTTGGTTCCCTCATAGTATACAACACTTTCAAAAAAGAAAAAAATATACATGTTACAGTTGAAGAAGAGGTGAAATTTGAACCATCTCTAAAACCTCAACTTATTGGTGCCAGTCAAAAAACTCTAACAACCAAGCAGACAAAATTGCAACAAAAACAGGATTGCTTAGTGCCCTAGGGCAGCAAAATCCACTATACGTCTAAACCCCTTTTGCAATTCAAAAATGCAAAATGCTCTGAAAACCAAAACTTTTTGAGTAACTTTAGTACCCATAAGCATTTGATGCCAAACCTGACCTGAACTGATAGGAGGTCCCATCAAATGTGGATACGCATGCTGTGGAAATAATGAGATTAATTAGAGGATGCTGTCCCACGTTGCTCTGGATGTGTTATGTTATGATTTTACAACATATGTACCTTTTTGAATTTGAAAAACTCTGATTCTGAAATATGTGGCTGCAGGGGCTATGCATAAGACTATGAACTTGCACTCCTCCGTGACTGCTCTCTGTTGGACTAGTTACACCATCCATTCTCTGCTTCAGGCACATTCATTCCTACTTTTCTGCATTGATTTCTGGTGTTCTCTTTGCCATAAATACCTTTCCTCTAATTCTTAACTGAATCTCACAAAATACTATTTAGTTCAATGTGTGCATTCTTCAAGGTGTCCTTTGAATATTTGTCTGAATAATGGAGAATCCATTCTTTTATAAGCCATTATACTCTTGCCATATAACTTACGTATGCAATACTTAATGAACAGTCATTTCAGTGGTTTTAGTCTTACACTTCTAAATTATTGTATGGTTTCAAGAACACAGCCTTATGCCTTCTTTATCTCGTAGGACCTAGTGTACTGTGCACACGTAGCAATACCACAGACACTCAAGATTTTGTCAATTGATAAAAATTTATCTGGTCAAAAGACATATCTTCCAGTATGTGTTTAGTTTAGTGCACTGATATTTATGTGGAAAGTACAGATATAGATCACACTACAGCTCTCAAGCCAAATTAGCCCACACCTGTTTTTGTAAATAAAGTTTTATTAGAAAACAGCAACACCCCTTCCTTTACATACATTGTCTGTGGCTGCCTTGGTGCTACAAGTGCAAAGCTGAGTAATTAGAACACTGTCTACATACCCTCACAAAGCCTGAAATATTTGCTGTCTGGTTCTTTACAGAATTTATCAAGCCCTGATGTACATCAATACTCTATAGAGACTATTCTTTGATTTTTATAACACAGAATAAAAAAAAAAAAAGAAACTGTTATTTTTTTTTTCTTCCTGTAGCTAATGCATGCATTTGCAAAATGGCTGATCTGTGTTGGAAAATGAGGATCTAGTAGTTAAATGAATAAAAATATTGATAAAATAATGGTAATTGTTAGGGAAAACTTAATCTTTCAGCACATTTCTAACATCAAAGAATTATCTGATTTTTAGATGCTGTTAATCTGAGAAGAAAAGTTGTGCTTGTGAACTTTTTAAATGCTAGCAAGCGCCTGGGCTGCCGATTGTTCCAGTAACCAGTCAGGAACCAGCCATTGTGCACTTATCCTGTTATCCCAGCCTATAGTTCCCAGTGTTGCTCTACTATTGTTTGTATATCTTTTGAGATGAAAATATCAGTGTGTCAAAAGGTCATGGGGGAGCCAGGTTTTTATTTTTTTTATTAATAGGCTGTCCCTTTTCTCTTCCTATTTTTGGTCATTTTGACATTAAATCCTTAAAGTTGAAGGAAATCTATTCAGTGGTGCTGAATCTGGTCATGAAGGTTGCTCAAAGTCTAAAGTGATTATCTTGCCAAGTGAAAAGGGAACTCAGTAGCATTTGACTTTTGATGATGACTAAATACACCCGAGGGAAGATCGGGAAAATTAAGCAGAGAAATTGAGTATTTATGGGTTACTTGAAAATGGCATAAGCAGGCATTCGTGTTCCGATGAAATTAGACATTATTTTGTAATAAGATTTTAAAATATTGTTTCCTGGATGGTTTCCTTCCACAGTATGCAATGTTCTTCAGGAAAATGAGAAGCAGAATAATATTAACAGAGTTACAGTGAGGGCAGCCTTCACACCGGCTCCGATGCCCCAAGGCAGGAAGAATGTGGCAGACTAGTGTAATAACAGAAAACAGATGACTGTTTTTGGAGTGAGTGGTTCTTGGGAGACCTTTACCTGGCTGACGTGAACTGTCACAATAAAACTTCCACCGATGATTATCATTAATGGGTAGAAGTGACAGTAATTTTAGTTCAGTATAATCCTTTCAGTGTTGATTTTTAACCCATCGTGCTATTCGGGCAAGAACTCTTGCAAAGTAGAAACATGTTTGTCAAATTAGTGTTGCATCAGAGGCTGCATCACTGACTCTGAAGAGTGTTGTATGAAGGATTACTGCGTTAGGAGTCCGGATAAGTTCCCCTCAAAGTCATTCCACCTCTGATTCTCTGACTTGCCGTTAGTCCGAAAGATTTTCAACGTTGTGACAGTTCCTCTTTCTAACCTAACTGCAAAGTAGCCTTCAAATGTCATGAAGTCAAGGAAACCGTTGGCTTAGTGAACAAAAGGGACTATCTTAATTCAAAAACCAAGAAAGGCAGTCTTTCTATTGTGCTTCAGATATCTTTTGGAAGTTTTGATTCTATTGGTGTTGAATTCTAATTATGATCTCGTTTCCAGTAGATATTCTTGATGCTAATTAGATTGTATTTTCTGTTGGATACACATATGAATAAAAGTGTTGTTTTTTTTTAATACTTGTTGGGGAACAAGGATGTTTTTCTCTTTAAAAAGCAAAGTGCTTTTTGATGGTACTCACTATTTCTCAAATGCATGGGATAGTTTTGTTGGAGAAATAATAAATTAGTTAGTAAGTAAATAAACCTAAATACTTTAATTGATTTTCCTACCATTTTGCTGTTACTCTGGTAATTATCCTCTGATTGTGGCTTTTGTAGATAGACTGTAGCTTTGGAGACCGTATCCTTGGGATGGTAAAGACCTTGTACAAAACATGGGGTCTGGGTTACACTGTGTTCTAATGGACTCTTCCATTTCAACACGTGCAGGTGTGTGGCACTGCAGTCTGAGGAAATGCTGTTTCCTAAATCATGTATTTGTTGAGATTGAACATAAAATGTCTGAATGTTATATCTGGAGGCACATCGGGGAGTTGAAGGAGTGTTTCTCCTCTCCCTGGAAAATTAGAAGAGCCCAAATGATATTGAGCGTTGTTCAGAACTGCTGTACTTGTGTGGCAGGGAAAGCTTGAGAAGGAGTGTTGTTTTCCGAATCTTTCGTCTCCCCCATGAGAGAATTCTTGTTCTGCATTTGGCACCATCCCATTCTAACGCATTTTAGTTTGGTAAAATCAATATAACATACTAACTCAGTCACCATTCATCAACTCTAAAAAGGGAAAGGTGAGAAGAAAAGGGAGAAATACTTACAATAGTATTTAGCATTGGTAGAATCTGAGGAACTCTTAGAGATATAAAAATTTCCGTCTTAGTATTACAAGTTAGCTAAGGGAGGCTTCTGTGTGTGAGCATGCTTTAACCTGCTCCAATTTGAGGTCGGTTAATTTTGAAAACAGATATCAAAAGTTTTAAGGATTTAATGTATTCCTCTGTGTCAGCGTCCTCTTTGGCATAAAGGTTTGTCAATTAGTTGATATTTGTCTTTTATAAAGTACAAAAAAAAAAGAGGAAAATAACATGAAACATTTACTATAGTTATTTTAAATTACATTTTAATCAATGTTCTGATTTGGCTATAAAAATTGCTTTATACATGAAAATCAAACATACCATTATTTCCCAATTAATAAAGCTTACAAAAGTAGTTATTTTATATAAAATTAGCCATGTTTAAAAAGTAAACCTTTTTTGAGCTGCTCTTTCTAATATATCATCTTTCCATAGCAGGTGTTCAATAAGCATTGAAAATATTTATGGAATTCATGTCTGTGGGACAGAAATTCCTCTATTTGTACATATTCTATTTGAGTAGATCACTTAAAGGTAAATTGGCCCAATCCTAGGACAAGATATGGTATCTGTCAAGTTTGTTTTATGTGCTTTTACGGTATTGGTAACAAATAGGTATTTCATAGTCATGACAACAAACTCAGGTGTGCAAAGATGTAACTATTTCTATACTATAAATGCAATTTAATTTCTGACTCTGAGCCACCAACCTGCATAACAGTAAACAACTTTGCCAATTCCCTCCATCCTTCTCTCTCCCTCTGTATCGTAGCTCAGTAATTCCAGTGTAGACTTCAGTTATTCATATTTCAAATCCCCTTCCATGCTCTCTCCTTATTTTCCTTCTTCCTAAAATGGACCCCACGTTTAAAAACTGTCTTGGAGGACACTCCTAAGGATGTGCCCTCTTCTTGGTTCAGTTCTGTCTGGGCCCGAAACAGCCTCCCAACTTTGACATACTTCCTCCTGGCTGCTGTTGTAAAGGGGATGTCTGTTTTGCTCTTGAATGGTAACCTGGGAGATCTTAGGATTTCTCTTAGATACCACCTCTGCTACCTGACAGTGGTGCTTCTCAAAAAGGTACCCGTGTTCTGCAGGTGAACTTGCACTTTCTCTCTAAGTCCTTTTTCTCCCCAGCCAGTGTCCGTGGGGAGTTACTGTACTCCTCCCACAGCACTCAGCTGCTCTCGCGGCTTCTGTAGCCATCTTCTGCCTGGACTTGTTCCCTGGCTACCTCTCAGGGGCATGGGACACATCTGCCACTCTCCCCGCGCCGGTACGAGGTAGAGCAGTTTCACACAGGTTTGCAAATAATAGGGTGAGGCAAGGTAAACAGTCTTATGAAAGAAGGATGAGGAAGAGAGAGAGTCCAGCACGCGTCCCTGTGGCGCTGGGGAGCGTAGTGTCCTGCGTCCGGCCGGGCTGGTGAGACATCAGGAGGCAAGGCTTCAAGACTTGCACAGATGCAGCTGTCAGCTCATCGGTTGCAGCTTGAGCGATGAGTCATCAGATAGCTCTGATTTTTTGCTCTAGACTGGGTGCAGTGCACCCACATACAGTCCCATAAAGCTGTCTGTCACACTGCACCCTGTGTCTGGAGCTATCTGGTTAGGACATTCACTGGGTACGCCCTTCACGGGATACTCTGGCATGACTGTCACTTTGTGACTGACACAGCTATCAGAATTATTAGAGTCCATTTTGTGTTCATAATTAATGCTCTATACAGATGAACAAATTAAGACACAGAGGCATGCAATTCATATTTGGACAAGCAACAAATAACGTTGCAGGCCTGGAGTGGTCTTTGGGTAGACGTGTGGGAAGAGATGAGGCTAGATTGGAAGCCAGCAGAGTGCCATGCTTTCAGTTTTTGCTGCATGCTGTAGGCACTGCCAAGGGCATTCGGCAGAGCAGTCGTTGGGTCTTCTTTGAGAGAGATTGGTCTGATAGCAAAAATGGAGATGGGTTAGAGGGTGTGCAGGGAGTAGAAAGAGTGAGACCAGTTAGGAGATTGTTGCAACTTTACAGAATATAAATGCCAAAGAGTTAAACAAGGATGAACTGAGAAGAAGACAGGATAGATTTGAAAGGCAGTTTTGAGGTGGTCCCGTAGCCGGTTGAGTATGGGGCGAATGGGAGAAACTTTCAGGATGAGTGGTTGATGCCTATAGTAGCTTTAGCACATGTTGGTTTTGCATCTCCAATTTAAAGCCTTTTCATCTGGGGGGGATAATTATACCTGAAAGGGCCTGGCATACCATGTTTCCCAAAAAATCAGATCTACCCCCAAAATAAACCCCAGTTAAGATCGTCAGCTAGATGGACGCATTTAGTACGTTATGACGATGTTCCAGAAGAAGATGACATGACTGTATTTGAATAAATGTAGATGTTGTACATGAAAAAATAAGACATTCCCTGAAAATATGCTCTAATATGTCTTTTGGAGCAAAAATTAACATGAGACCCGGTCCTATTTTTGGGGAAACAAAGTAGGTTGTAAAACAACAATTGCACATAAATGTTATATTTTTTTTCTTACAGGAAATAAACTCTGTTGTTAACAAAGACATTTTAGGCATTCTTGTAACTGGACTAACCAAGAATGTTTGAAATTAAATCATGTTAGCTCATGGGGGTAAGGTGGTGTTGGCCCTTTCCTGGCGAGTCTGAGGCTTGGGATATGGGTGAGGTAAGACAGAGAGCATGTCCTATTATCCCCTGGAAGACAAACAGGTCAGCTCTCCTCCTTCCATAGAGCTGGAATCAGCCCTGTATTCAGTTCCAAGGCTCTTGAATTCTCAGTATTGAAATTTGCTTTCATGTTTGTTTACCTGGCATATGTGATGTTGTTTTAGTCCGTATTTTATTTTTTTTAAAGCATTAATCATGCCTTATCTACCATTCCAAAAGATATTCCCAAGGCTCCTGTGTGATTTTAAATTTCTGGCAAAAAAAAAAAAAATTATAAAAATTTTAATTGGAATACCTCTTTCCAATAGAATTATTATAGTAATAGAATATAGAAATAGAATTATTATAGTAATGGTGAAAAAAAAGTTTCTAAAATGTTTTCTTCATTTGACAAATGTTAATTGTTTACATATTATTTCATGGTACTATTCTAGTCCTGGGGATACAGCAGGAAACAAATCAAGCAACCATCCCTGCCCTTGTGGGCTTATATCCTGGTGGAGAAGACAGACAATATTGAAGATAAATACATAGTGTTAGAGTTCAGTAAGTTCTAAGGTGAATAAAATAAAGCAAGGATGGGGGGATAGGAAATGTGAAAGGGGTAACATTTTAGATAAGGTAGTTTTTTCCATTTGCCCAAATTCTCGATGTTGTGGACAGTGTTGTTATTCTTTTGGAATACAAACAGTATCATGTAGTGTCAGGTGCTCCAGCCTCAGGGTTGGGGTGACCAGGATTCCAGCCCCAGCTCCACCAATAGCTAAGTGGTGGTGAGCAGACCAGTTAGCTTCCTAGACAATAAGTCTTCTCATCCATAGAATAAGGTTTCTTCTGACTCTGAAAATCCCATCTGTATGCTGTAAGTTAAATTTGAAGTGAAAAACATGCTGTGTTAGAGCCCGAGCAATCAAACTTTGTTTCGGTCCTCATTTACTCATTCTATAACACTGCCCTGTGTTAAAGTACAAACTCTACGATAAGACACTTTTTATTTGGAAGTAAATATGAGTCTCCACTTCTAGTATATTTTTTGTTTGTTTGTTTTGTTTTCCATTTGGTTATAGAGCCAATTTGTTTGAAAGTTAACCTGTTTAGAATGTTTTCCCCACATTTTTGATCAGTAAAAGAGAGACATGGGTTTATAAAAAGTTTGATATGGGGGACTTAGGGAAATACATATGTGTACAGGTATGTATGTATGTATGTATGTATAGGAACAAACCTGTTCGTTAACAAATTGTCTCTTATGTCCATTACCAGTTTTCTTAATTTTTTGAATGGAATATGTTCAGTACATATGTAGAACAGAAAAATGTCATATATTACAGAATAAGTTGAACTTGTTACAGATTGACAACTTCTCATTTTCCCTGACAAATACTCAATCAGCACTTCAGTCTATTAAGAGTAGTGCTCATTAACATGCGTAAACTAGCAGTCTGATCTAGTTATAATGCATCTTCAATGTGCGGCAGAATGTAGCTCCTTAGCCTTATAATAAAAAGCAGAGAGGCCTCCAGTGATCAGCAAGGTTCTGAGATCAATTTAACCTGGATAAAACCTTTATCCATAACAACTGTCATTAGAAATGTCTAGCATTTTACTAATTAGCTCACCATTTACAGCCCATAAGCTTCTCACAGATGGTAAATGTTTATAAACACCCACAGATGTGTGCACAGCTGATTCTCAGTTATCCGCAAAAATAGGGGACATAGATAATTTAGATTCACTCATAATATGAACCCCTCATTTGAGCTAGTTTCAGTCTCCTTTCTCTTTGGACTTTTTACCACAGCTGTTAATGAAGTAGCAAATTAGTCTAATTTTGACTTCTCCTCTTATTGATGCACATACCCCCTGGTGAAAGCATAATATGTGCAAATGTGGTCACAAGATGGCTGGCAAGAGGGTGAAAATGTTCAAATATATTGAACAAGAGATAATTGCTCATATCCGTTTGTAGTTGTGTGTCTAATAACAAGTTTCAAGTTGTGAAACCACAGCAAGCCACCCACTTCCACAAAGTTGTACCTAAACTCCCTGGGCCAGTTGAGAATACCTCCTTAAATATGAGAGAAAAGAAAAGACACCATTTCCCATGGCAGTCTGGTGTCGTGTTAACAATCATTTCTTTCCTAATAGTTCTTTCCGTAATTTAGTGTCAATTTTGTATTGTAACGTCAGCCTATCTATTGTCTCCTACTGAATGAGATGGAGAGATGTAAATGCAATAACCGGAGTGTCGTGAAGTTACTTCTTTGCCTTATTTCCATTGGTCTAAAGAGATGTGGGTCTTGCTCTTCTGTTGTAGGTTCTTAATCTAAAACTTTCATTCATTCTCCTTCGTGCACTGGGCTGTATTTCACTTGTCCAGTCAAGTTTAAAGGCAATATTGATAGAGTGCACCCAGAGCCACAAGCCATTTGGAGATAACAGGTCCACAGACCATTTATAGAGTGAACTTTGAAGGGCAACCATTTTGGTTCCCGGTAACCTGCAGGAAGTCCACTATGTATTCAGGCTCAGGCAGTCACAAGTTAATTAGGTTGGTGCAAAAGTCATTGCGGTTTAAAAGGTTAAAAATAATTGCAAAAACTGCAATGACTTTTGTACCAACCTAATAATACAAGTTGTTTTCCAGCGTTTCCTTACTCGAGGAACATTTCTTTATTTCTGCTTATTGGAAAGGAAAATTAATCATTCTGTAACAGCATGTTACAAATATTCCAAGGTATTTAAAGAAGAAATTCTATAATAGATTAGATGGAAGTCAAGGATTTGAATGGTAGAAGACTGTGGCACTGAAAAAAGAAATCTGGCACCACTGGAGCTATCCAATAGATCTGTAACATTTCAGAGAAACGATACATTTGTTTTTATTGTTTTTCATTGGCGAGAATTTTTAAGTACTAACAGGTTCTATAAGAATACCACTGTATATTTCCCCAGTAAGAAAAGTGGCTGGGAACTCAGTGCTTTGAGATACAGAGATCCTTTTATGGATACTTGCCTTTAATAGTTGGCTTCTGACTTAAACAGGTGGTGCTATATTCACTGAGATAAGGAACATAAGAGGAGGTAGACATTTGGGGAAAATTATGGCGAACTCAATTTAGTAGATGTTACATGTGAGTTATCTCTATACGTAGCTACCGTGTCTAGTGAGTGATTGGGCTAGGATGACCAACTCAGCCGAGTTCGCCTGCAACTTTCCCAGTTTTAGCACTGAGAGTCCTGTGTTCCAGGAAACCACTTAGCCTTTGGCAGATGGGGATTGTTGGTCACTGTCCTCAAAGCTGAGGAGCAGAGCTTATGCTAGTGATAAAAGACTTGGAGTTCTCGGTATACAAAACTATGGGAATTAATGAATCACTGGTAGAGAATGTGAGGAATGGTTTAGAGCTTCACCGTGGAGGTAGTGGGGGAACTAGGAAATTCTTGTATCCTGAAGCCCAGGGAAGAGACCATTTCAGAGAAAAAAGGGTAGAATGCTGCCAAGAGATCATATAATTAACATACTGACAATTGTCCCATTGACTTCAGCTCAAAGGAGAGGGTAGAGGGTTGATAAATGAGTATGGGAAGTGAGACAGATGAGAGGAAAGAGTCCTGATTAGAGGGAACTGGGGGGCAGGGTCAAAGTAGGACAAAGTACATGTTTGAATTAATTTACTGTATTTTGCTGTGTGTAATGTGCACTTTTTTTGCCCAGTTTTGTGAGGGAAACAAGGATGCACATTATACATGGGTAGTACTAATTCCATATCTATATAAATACTTTTAATTCTTTTATTTATGCTGATGAGTTAAAAGTGTATATCTAGAAATCAATAACAATATCCACATGCAAAATAATACCCTGGAATACGATAATTGGTTTTGTTGAACTTAACGACAAACTTGCAACCACAAAGAGTTCTTGGCCTTCTATTTTACGTAAATATTGTAAATTTGTTCCCGGTACATAAAATTTCTTGTACCTTATATCTGTTCTTGTCTTTTGTAATTATTTGTTACATAAAATTTCTTGTACCATAATGTGTTAAAAAAAACAAATGCTAAAATTCCTTTATAATACAAAAAACAAGGCCCTAAATGTAAACAAATAAAAATTTGAATTAAAAAAAAAGATTTTTTTCCCCCTGAAAGTTTGGGCCAAAAGTGTGGGTGAGCATTATACATGGGAACACATTATACACGGCAAAATACGGTAACTATGGAATGGGAGGAATGAGAAAAGAAGAGGTGTTGGGGGAAAATGACACTCAGTAGAACAGGGTCCTGAGGGCAGCAGGACAGAGTGCAGAGGCTAAGATACCAAAAAGGTGGAGGAAATCATCTTGGAAAGCAACACGCTCTGTTGTTGTGATGGGTGGGAAGGAAGAAAGGCTGATTTTCGATTTGATGGTAGTAAGTGAAGAGTGTTTTCATCAAGTGATCTCTATTTTCTAGCTGAAATAAGGAAGGCCACTGCTGAGGAAGGACAGTGGTTGGTGGAGAGGCCAGAGGGAAATGTGGAAGCACTGAAACAGCCCCTATGCCAGGTGGGGTAGGCACAAGAACCTCCTGGTGAAACACAGGAGTGTCGGGTAGTATTAAGAACCCAGTCGATGTTGCCCACGGTGATTATGTACTGGCCCTGATCCTGCAGAGCTATTTTTTTCAGTAGTGCCAACAAGATGGAATTTGGGGTTCACTTAAGGTTCACCTGGACTCTGAGAAAGAACACCAATGAAAGAGGGAAGTGAGATACTGGCTAGTGAGCCATGGTCAACGTGGTAAAACACAGATTGTAAGCTAAATGGGCAAGAAAATGGGGCCAAGACATTGGAGATTTCCATGGACAGTGACAGGACTGAGGAGAGCGGGAGGGAGGGGAGAGGGAGGAGGGGAGAGAGGGTGAGGCAAGGCAAGAATGAGGAGGACCAGAGTCAGAGAATGGCTTGTAGGAATTTAAGTTATTAGAAGTAAAATAAAACAGTGTGGGTGGTGGCAAGTTCAGATTATGGACATGAGAGATCAAAAGCAGAGAAAGCGTGGTCTCTGGAGATGAGCGGGTCGAAGAATTCAGGACTTGCTGTTGGATTAGTTTTTACATGGGATTGAATTCACCCAGGACTTGGCTCGAAGAGGAAGACTGAATCAGATGACAAAGTCTGTTTTGAATGAGAGGGGAGATTAGTGCATGATTAGATGACATTGACGTAGAGGAATGACAGTGGTATAACAGAATGAATGATGTGAGTCTCAACAGAGAGTGCTCTTTACATGAGGGGGAGGAAGTGGTGGTCTGATGTAGCCGGAAAGATCAGGGAGGAGGCAGACACTCCCCTCTCTTTCACTGACACCCCGCAGATTTCAGGCACATCATGGACGAGAGCGGAGAAGCGTCTCCTAGAGGGGCAGTGGACATCCTCTCTCTAGTTTCCAGGCAGAGCCCATTTCCAACTAAGATAGAAAGGTGAAAGGAATGTTCACTGAAGACAGTGAGCTAGTAGAGTTGTTTTGCTAAGAAATCCAGGAGGAAATAAAGATCAGGAAGGACTTAGCTCTTGGGCTCTGGTATCCAAGAATGATAGTGAAAGTTGTTTGGCTAATCCCAAAGTTTTAACCCAAGCAGGCAGACCTCAGAGACATTGCAGATTCAGTTCTAGACCACCTCAGTAGAGTGACTATCACAATAAAGCAACTCACATGAATTTTTGGTTTCCCAGTGTTATAAAAGTTACGTTGGCACTATACTGTAATCTAGCAAATGTGCAATAGCATTAAAAGAAAAAACAATGTACCTATCTTAATTTTAAAAATACTTTATTGCTAAAAAATGATAACCATCCAAGCCTTCAGTGAGTCATAATCTTTTTCTTAGTGGTGGGTCTTGCCTGGGTATTGATGAAAGCATGATATCTGTGAATAAAACAAAGCATAATAAAACGTGGTTTGCTGTGTAGCAATTGCTCAGTGGATGGGTTATAGGGAGGGACCAGGAAGCCATTGCAGACTGGACTGGTTCAAGTATTTCCAAGGATGTTTCTGGCCTTTCTCTGTGAGGAAGGAGTCAGCTATGACCTGCATCTCATTGATTGCCGTGTTCTGGGGAAAGGAACCTGGCTCCCAATGAATTTGGGGAAACCTAATCTTTGCTTGTTGGTTGAGTTCTCAGCTGTGAAAGCCATTGTCTTTTTGTGCCTTGCATCATTTACTAAAATACTTTTAAGTACGAGACAGCAAAGCCAAAGATCTGAGTATTTCTCAATTATGACATACCACCTCTGTGTCAAAGTCTGCAGTTAGAATCAGAAAGAGACTGGTTCAAATCTCCTGCTACCTACGCTTTGTAGAGCTGCGGCCAATCGCTTTACCCCCTTGAGCTCCCGGTTCCCTAACTTTAAGATGGATCTGATAATGGCTGCTTTGTAGAGTTAAAGTGAGAATTAGATTAGAAAATTTAAGTAAAATGCTCACACAGACCCTAGCAAACAGGCATTCAATCAAAGTGATGGTTTATATCTTAATTCGTATTTAGATTTTTGTTCTCTTCCTCATGCATTCCTTCTTTTCTAAATAAGATTATTCTCAAACATCTGATATATCAGGTTTTATTTGGGGCTTCTATATTCTTTCTTTCAGCTTTCTGTAGTCTAGAGGAAAAGCTTACATTGTTCTCTTGAGAGAGTTTAGCACATTTTTGCCTCCAGTTTCTTTGCAATTGTTAATGAGTTCATTGAAAGTTCAGTTGTCTCCCATTTTCATTTCTTTTCTGTGTTATTTGCTTTCTCTGGAAGCATATGTCAATTCCTTTTCTTCTCCACTTTCCACTCATTCAGATTTGCCTTATTATCTTTGCTGACTTCCTTTCTTTCAAAAATATGTTGCTGTTACTCTAATTAAGATTGTTAAATGTCTTCAGTCTGTAAATATATCAATGCTGCAGTTTCTGTATCTGATTGGGGAAGGGACGGGGGAGGGAATGCTATATTTGTGCAGAATAAATCTGTACTTCCCCTTTGAAATGAACTGAAAGAATGATAAATACTTAATACTTTGAACCACAAATTCATATTAAAAATGAATCCAGAACTTGAATCTGGTAAAATTACTTTGGTAATTTTTTGCTGCAAGGGTGGCAGCAGTGAAGTGGTGCTTAACTAAGACCATTCTTGGCATCTAAAATGCTAATACACAAATTTCCACTGTTTATGGTGCTAAGTATAGGGTGTCCTGTGCTTCAAAGTGTAAATAAAATATGCCTTCTGAATTGTAAGTGCAAATATAGATATCAAAGAATGATCCATGAAATCATCACCGGGCGGCCATATTGTTGCTGTCTCAAGGTTCTTGTGCCCCGTGCTTCAAAACAGCCAATATTCAATAGATCAGAGTTTGGAGTAAGGAAAAGTTTGTTAATCAAGAAGATGGAAGCTGTCAATAGCTCCTCAACTCCATCTTAAGAGCACCTCAAATTCAAGCATCTTTTATGTCAAGGGAAAGGAGAGGGGCGGGGCAAGTCGTGGAATCCAAGGAAGAGCAGAAAACCTCCAAATCTGTCCCGCCTCAATCTGCCCCCCATTAGGTTCCTATAAATCTTTAATAAATAGTCATTGTTCTGCACACACCTCCCCACCTCTTCAGGAAAGATTCTTTCTGACAGGGCCTGTTTTTGCCAAATACTCAAGCCTAAAGCAGAATTCCTCTGGTCACTTAGCATATCTGTAACAGGAGCTATTAGCCTGAGTCAGGGAGAGACAGAGAGTTAGCTCCTGTGGGAGCATTTCACTCTTTTACAATATTCAAATGAACCTGTTGCCTCTGTGTTAAGCACTTTCAGAGCAATCTGCTGTCTTTTTTGGAACATTCAGCATACAGGTAACTACAAATATGTGTTGGAATCACCTTAGACTGTAAGTCCCATGTGGACAAGGGCTGGGCCTGGTTTCAGTACCTGACACATATTCCTGGTAACATGTTTGTAGGATTGACTTAACTACAGACTTTATAGTTTTATGTTTCCAACTACTTGGACAAAACCGTTTGACTCTTCTGCCAGCACCTCAAAATCAGTTCATCTAAAACTTAGCATCATGTTCCACATAAAACTTGATTTTCATGTTCTTATTTGGGGTTAATGATGCCATCATTTTCCTAGTCACCCAAGCTTGACACCTTCACACTATGCCAGCTTTAATCATAGTGAAGTACCATTCTGATTATTTCACACCTTTCATATACGTTCTGTGGCAGGTCTTCAGCCCGGAATCCAAGCTCCCTCGGCCTCACTTCCTGACCTTACTTTCCCCTTCTTCCAGTGTGTGCCATATGCTGCTGTCAGAGCTTGACTACTGGGGTCCCTCGGGGCCCCTTTCAGTGTTCCAGGCACCACTCAACAAGAGTGGCTCCTCACAGCCTCAAGTCCGTGTACCCCAACTTCTCTTGAGGGAAAATGTCTGTGGAGTCAGTACTTTTCCCCAGCTTATCCCCCCCCGCCCCCCCGTTTTGATTCTTAATATTGAATTTAAACGTTTTCATTTTCTCTGTCCGAAGTCATATTATTCTTTCTTCAAACACTTTGAGGAACAAAGCCCTCAAACAGCCTTTTTCAAAAATTCTTCACCCATGTAAGAAAGTTAAAAACATATTCTAAGATATTTTCAACAGGAAACAAGCAATTGCCGACCTTCAGCACTATCAGGCTTATTGCTCAGAGTGAAGTGAAGGTCTTGTGAGTGACAAGTGAAGCTTCTACCCAGACCCCAGAAGTGCTGGTGTTAGGCCCTGTCATTACACTTTTCCTCTCTGAATTCCTCTCTGTTTAAAGGGTCCTAGGTGTTCACTGTGTGTGAGAGTCACATCTTGTTAAATGTCAGTATCATTTCGCATCTACATACACATTTAAATAAATACATTATTTTTTTCCTGACATTCTGTGCTTTTGCAACTGAAGGCATCTGTTCAGCACCCTAGACCCTACATAACACCAAGGACAACTTCGACAAGGGTTTTTTTGCCAGGATGTCAACACTAGTTTTTAAATGTTTCTTTCTTTAGTAATCATCAGACTAAGTCACTAATCAGATTCGGGCACTTGAATACTTATGTAGGAGACGTTTTAACAACATTTAGCTCAGGAAGCATGATCGAGTGATGCCTTCCTTCATTTTAGCACCGTGTACTGAAATAATTGCTAACTAAGCAGCAAGTCAGAAAGCATACCCTCTGCTTTGCAGCTAAGCTGTGCGTGGCCATCGAAAGTTCTATATCCAGTGTCCTCATTGATAAAATAAGTGACTGGCTCTTTTCACTCACTGTGTTTTAGAGATCATCCGTATCAATAATTTAAATACGGTTCATTGTTTTTTCACATTTCAGCATATGTTAGTATAGGAATGTCATAGTTTATCTGGTCTGTCTCTTGTAGGTGGGCATTGTTGTTTCCACTCTTTGGTTATAAACATTGTAAATAACATCCTTGTACATATGCCCTTGCACACCTGTGAGTTATAAGTCAGATAATTTTTCTAGAAAAAAATATTTCATCAAATGATATGTGCAATTTTATTTCAGATACAGATTGCTAGATTGCATTTGTTTTATATTTCCACAATGTTTGGAGAGACCTGTTTTCTAACCTTAACCAGTTATTCTCATTTTTTGTTGTTGTTGTTGCCATGCTGATAGGTGAAAAATAATCTTATTGTCATGTTTTTGGAATATTTTAAATTATGAATAAGATTGAGGATTATAGTCTCTACATAAAAGCATCATTTATTTATTTTTTTCAAGGGTTTCCTAAACATATTTGCCTGTTTTTCAGTTTTGTTTTTTGCTTTTTTAAATAAAATTGTTAGTCATCTTCTTACTGAATCATAATGTTCTTTATTTCAAAAAAATCAATCTTAGGAAGTACGTGTGTTTCAATTTTTTTTTTTTTTTTTTTCAGTTTTTCCTTTCTTTGCTTATATGTAGACTTCAGGTATGTAGATTTTTCTTACGGAAGATCTTTTCACTCCAGAACTAATGAAAAATATACTTTTCTTTGTTGTCTATACTTTTTGCAATTTAATATATTTCCCCCTTTCTCCCGCACCCCCTCACTCCAGTTCAAGCCATTGTTTCTCAGTCTAGTTGTGTAGGACAAGGCTCCCTGGCCCAAGCTGGTATTATGAGCCCTGTGCTCCCCTCCCCCATGCCCTGAGGTAGTTGGTCGCCAATCCGCTGCTCAGGGCAGCTCTCACCGGCTGCTGACAGCTCACAATGGCTGCTGGCCACTCACACTGGCTGCCGGCCCCTCATGGCAGCACACAGTAGCCCACAGCAGCTCACAATGGTTGCCAGGGACTCACGCTGGCTGCCGGCCACTCACACTGGCCACCGGCCGCTCATGGTGGCACACGGTAGCCCACGGCAGCTTATGCCGACTTCTGGCTGCTCACGGCAGCCCAGCTCCAGGGAGAACCATTGTTCACAATCTTAGCTGTAGAGGGCGCAGCTCACTGTACCATGTGGGAATCGAACTGGTGACCTCAGCATTAGGAACATGGCGCTCCAACCACCTGATCCACCGGGCCAGCCCGCAATTTAATATTTTAATGAAATGTCTGAGCCATTTAGAATTTATTTTGGTATAAGTAACAGAGTAGGATCCAAAATAAACTACCATCACCACAGTAGTTATTAAGTATGTTCCTACCCTCCCCTTATTTGAAATGGCACATTTATCATGTATCATAAATTGAGCTTTCATGTGTATTTGATATGAATTTGCCAAGAGCAGTATACATTATTTTTCTTGCTTATTTGATCACAGAACCAACCTCTTCTTCCCACACACACACTCACACATGCACGCACACACACGCACACACACATACACACACACAGTTCTGTGGTATTTATTTGGGAAATTCTGTCTTATTGAAGTTTTTTTGTGTTTTTTTAAATATGTTCGTTAATACAATCTAAGTTTTTGCTATAATATTTTGTAATGACAAACTCATTCATTGATTATTCGGTTACTTTTAAGTCTGTGTCTTAAGTATGTTTGCATTCCAAAAATGGTTGTGCCCTTTTTATTTGAGAGAAGTAAATGAGTAAACAAGTAACTTATATTTCCTAAATTTTGCCAGTTGTTTACATTAGTTTTAAAAATGAAAAGAACTGTTATAAAAGATTTCAGAAGAAGTTGAATTAGATATCTTCAAAAGTTAAACTAAATGAATATTATGCTGAAATCATTTCTTCCAACAGAATCTAAATCATATGAAATTTCAAAAATTAAAAATTAGTAACAATACAGTATGCTTTGTTCCAGTATACTTATATTGCCACTTTTCCCTCATAGTTTATGTAATTAAAATAGTACCATGGTTTATACTTGACATCCAATGATGGATTTTTTAAAAAAACTGGATAGTTCATGTAAGAAAAAGCTTTTATCTTACGATTATCTCTGTAGCTTTGTGTTCTATAAGACATGAAATTAGATTCTAGCTTGTGTACAATGTAATAAATAGTATGATAATTATGTTTTATACGTTCAAATCTATCTGTAAAATTTTTTTTTTTCACTCAAGCTTTGAAAATATAGCTTTATATAGCAACTAAAAGAATAACCCCATGGTTTTGCTCAGCGTTACAAGGTGATTGCCACAGGTTCAAACGTACTCCAGTTAGCAGATGTCCACTCTAAAAGTAAAGCAGATGCTTTACTGGCCAGAAATGCATCACATCCCTGCTCCACCACCCCCACCCCACCCCCGACCCCAGCTTCACTGCAAGAAAGCCTGAGAAAATGAGGTTTTAACTTTTTTAGTCTCTGTAGTAGAAGCAGACGAGAGAATGGATATGTTACATTGGCCAATCAGCAATGTGTGCCATATTAGTGAAAAAGAACAGTCATCATAATATTAAAAGTAATAGCTTGTGGGGACAGAGCCAGGAGTGCAGTTTCCAGGCTCTCGGCCTCACGTAGAAAGGTGTTGGCTCAGGTAGTAAATGGCCATCAACTGTGATTGCATGGCCATCAGCTGTGGCTAGTTGGCCGTCAACTGTAACCAGTGAGCCATTGGCCACTAATATAACTGCTGTGGCTACGCTAGCAGAAAATGGGGGCTAGCAAGAAGATGGTGGCTGAGCTAGCAAGCACATATTGCAGAGAGGCGGATGCCGCCAGCGAGAATATAGTGATATGACTCCCCTACTTATGGCTCCGTGGGTGTTCCTTTTTGGCCTCACCATATCCTGCGCTCTCTTGTGGGGAGCGGGACCAGAGACCCCGCATCACACCCTGTATGACATAGCTAATGTTTTTTGAGGCCTTATTATGTGTGAGGCACTAATCTAAAATCTTTGCATATATGAGCTCACTCAATCCTCAGGACCATGTTTTGAGGTAGATATAGTTATTATCCCCATCTTACAGGCAAGGAGATGGCACACACCTGGTGAGTAAGAGCCAAGATTCAAGCCCAGCCCTTTGACACCTGGATTTTGCTCTTAAGTGCTCTATCTTAGGAGGAATAAAAACAGCCTTCCTTCTTTGTAAAATATTCTGATTTTTTTCCTTCTGACATATAACAGGAGAAATATTTCAAGTTGTGCAAATAATGAAGAACAGTGGAGAAAAAAACAGAAATATTAAAATGTTTTTTAATTTAAAATTCCACTTACGGTTGAGCTAGTCATTTAATTACAGTATAAAAGAGAACTGTTCTAATTATTATTTTATCAGTTAAATCCCAGTGAAATTAGCTTTCTAACTTCTTTGACTCAAACCAATTTTTAGGTTCACATCTAGATTAAGACAAGTTCAAAGACTTTGTTTCAAGTTATTCCTGTCTGTTTGGTGTCTGCTTTAAGAAGTGTTTTGAGCTTTGTCCTATAAGGTTAAAGACTGAACCAGGTTCCCAAGTAAAGCAAATGCAGTCTGGTTCCCAGAAGGCCTGTAACCAGCAGCATAGTGTAAGAATTTATGTAATTTTTTTTAGGTCAGGAATCTCATGTTTCTTTTAGAAAGAACTGGAATAAACTATAAGCCTATGAATTTTGCGCATCAACTGCACACTTTCAACAATTCTTTGGAGAAACTGAGCATTCCTCCCCGGTCTCCACTCCAGTTCCACATGGTTATATCTCTTGCTACTACTGAAATCATATAAAAAGTGGTGAGATGTATTAAACTAAGTGAAATAAGTTAGACAGTGAAAGAAAAACTACCACACAAACAAAACAAAACAAAACTCATCGATACAGAGAACAGATTGGTGATTGCTAAAGAGGAAGGGCGTGGGGGTCGGACAAAATGGGTGAAAAGGATCAAGAGGTACAAACTTCCAGACACAAAATAAATAAGTCATGGTATGTAATGTGCAGATGGTGACTGTAGTCAATAATATTACATTGCACATTTGAAAGTTGCTATGAAAGTAAATCTTAAAAGTTCTCCTCATAAGAAAAAAAATATTTTGTGTGACTTTGGTAATCAACCTTATCGTAGTGATCATTTTGCAGTATATGCAAATGTAGAATCACGTTGTACACCTGAAACTAATAAAATGTTGATGTCAGTTATACTTCAATAATTTTTTTTTTATGTTCTGAGATTTAACATGTTAGGAGATGATAGGAATAAAAAGGGGAACTCTAAAATCACGTGTGAAATATACACAATGGAAAAAGGTCACAGGTTGAGAAGAGTCATTTCTTCCTAAAATTCAATTTGCACATTAGTTTGGTTTATGGCTTAACTTTAGCTCTCTCTGCTTCTCACTACACATGCTCTTTCTAAGAGAGTTCATGTTCTATCATAATATCAATACTTACCACAACGAAGATTAAGTTTTTACTATGTGCCAGGCACTCTTAAGTATTGCATATGATTTGTCTCCTTTAATCTTCCCAATAACCCTGTCAAATAGGTGCTATTATTCACAAGTTAAAGTTGAGGGGAAAAAATGGTGGTTAGTAAGGTTAAGTCAATTGCCCAAAGTCACAATGATTGCGAATTGGAAAGCCAGTATTTAAATCCAAATTGTTTGAATTCAGAACTTGTGTTCTCTACCATTTCACTATGCTTATACTTTCCATTGCATCAAGAATGACCAATATGCTTCTAACTTTATCAGTATAACCAATACCTCTCCTCCAAGTTTTAAATCTGTGAATCATCAGCCTTCTATATTCTTTTAATCCCCTGCAGTTGGATATTTTATGACCATCTCAACATATCAACTGAATCTCTTTCTAGTCTCAGCCCCATTCTACCACCAAATAAAAATAATTCAATACTTGTTGAATAATATCAATGTATGTCCAGTTGACCAAGCCAGATGCCTGGAAATCAGTCTCAACTTCTTTTTTAATACATCCATGCAGACCAAGATATTTCTGTTCTTCCTCCTTTCTCTTTTCCATTTTTACCACTTAATTCCTTGCTGGGGCCCTACATACATTTTCCCTAGATTTAAATCACTAAAACTGCTCTCTTTTCATTTCCCTCCATCTTCTCTCTTCTCATACTGATGTTTCTAAAGTATTAGGTTGGTGCAAAAGTAATTGCGGTTTAAAAGCTCAACAATTGCAAAACCGCAATTACTTTTCCACCAACCTAATAGAAATTTGACCATGTTACTTCCTAGCTTAAAATGAGTGAATGCCTTCCTTAGTACTTGGTGAGTTGGCCCCTACCTGTCTCCTCAGTGTCACCTTTTGACGTGCGTGCGCATGCAACACACTGACACACACCTAGTCCCCCCGCTACCCTGCTCTCCATTCCTACAGACACCTGAGTTCCCCCAAGTGTTTCACGTCCCTCCAGAACCCCTTGTACAACTGTTCTGTGAGCTGTAGCAGGACCGTCCCTCTTCAGGAAGTTCTGGCAATCCAAAGCTCTTCTTTAAGAAGTCCGATATCCAGGAGGCCGTCTGTGACTGCTGTCCCTTCTCCCCGTGCCCCATACCGGGTGTCACACCTTCCTGAGCTGGAGCTCTCCATCCTAGTGCTCATCCTGTTGTTACCTCTTTTCTCCCCCTCATCAGAGGAAAGCACATTTAAGTGATGAGTCAGCCTCTCCCTTCATCTCCATCCAGTTCCCTCCTCCCTCTACCCTTTCTCTTCCTCCCCCCTTCTCCTCCTCCTCCCCCTCCCCCCTTCTACCCTCCCTCCTCCTCAGTTCTCTTTTCCTAGCAGGAATTTTTTTTTAGCTACTTCATATTAATATAATGTCTGCAAATTCCTAAATGAAATAAAATAGGCTCATAGCATAATAAATTATCTTCTCCCTCACTCCTCTCAACTACCTCCTACTTCCCAGAGGCAACCACCTTTAATTCTTATGGTTTTTATCTGGTATTCGTCTCTTACCTATTTCTAGATAATATGCTTAGACTATCATTTGTCAATTGATTCATTTTAGACCTTACCACGTTCTTGAGAAGTGGTTGAAGATTTAGTTCCCTTATGCCCTCTCCTCGCTTGGACTCGCCTTATAGTCCCCTTCTCCTCTACCCTACTGTCTTCACTTATGACTGTCATGCAATTGATGGTCAAAAGAACTGCCAGTATGTATAATATTGCAGCTGTGTAAATGTTTCTCCCCCTCCAGTTAGTATTCCATGATTGTTTCCTATTCGACAACCACGTGATTGCTAGGTTCACACTAATTTTTTTTTTTTTTTTGCTTAGTATTTGTGTATACCTGTCACTATTTTATCCAAACACTCTGACAGGTCTGTGAAATAAACAGCATTCTTTTTTGCAGATAGTCCAACAACAAAGGAATAGATTTGCTTTCCGTTCCTTGGCTACTGTTCTTTCCTGTAGCCCAGTGATCTGAACTGGCTACTCTGGGCCTGGGATACAGGTGCCATCCTGTGAATTCTTTTTGCCACTTAGTTGTTTCATCCCCTCCCTTTTTTCTGGATCCCATCTTTTTCTTACTTTTCTTTCTTGGTTGGCAAAGGCTCACCTTCCAGTAGCTTTTTTAGAGTGCAATAGATGACTTGCAGGTCTGAAAATGTCCATTTTCTATCATCAGATTGGCAGCATAACCATTTCTTCACTGGACATAATTTCTCTTCGCAATTTGAAATCTGTGTCTTTCTGTCTTGTGTAATTCAGTGTTGCTATTGAGAAATCTGGTTACATTCTGATTCCTTACCTTTGTATGTGACCTATTGTGGTTTGTTTTTATGTTCTGGAACCTTTTAGGATCTTCTTTCTATCTTGTTTATCTGCAATTTCAGTGTTGTACCTTGGCTTGGGAAAACTGGAATAAAGGAAAGACTGTTCCTGCCATATAGCCACCTTTTTTCTCCTGCTCTTTATATCTAGGCGAATTTCAAGTGCCACCTCTCCAGATTCTGTCATACATACGTACTAACAAGAGTGCAAGGATAAAATCTTACCCTGTTATTTCCAGGGCCTTTCTCAGGGTCTGGTACATAGTGCTGAATGAGTTTGTTTTTCTGTTTTTTTGGTAATGTGCAAATGACTTCCAAAAATGCTACCCGAATTTTTTTCTGAATTTGAGGCCAGAATTTCCAGCTTACTTCTAGAAATTATCCGGGGGTCCCTGCTAGCACGTGGCACTCACCTGTGCAGAAGGAAACTCATTGTCCTCTCCCACATTTGTCCCCTACCAAACTCAATATATTTACACATTTTCCCATCTTTTCTATTTCTCCAGTCAGAGGCCCCAGAAAGCTCTGACATGTCTGAGTCAGTCCTTAGCAAGCCCACCCCCAATGTCCCCTCATCCTATTGGTTCTGCTCTAGAAATATCCTTAACTCTCCTTCTTCGTTTCCCATGATACTGTGTGGTTTTTAAAAATACCATCTGCAAATTAAACAAGGTGACATGTTAACTGAGACACAGCAAAGCTTTGACTATGGCAGTCAGGCTATTTATTTTAAAAAGTTTTCACAGCAGGAGAGAGGCGATAAATATTTTGAATGTAAATTGACTTGTAGTTAGAAAAATTCAATTCTAGTCTCCAATAAAAAAAGACTAATTTTTAATTTCTCTGGTTTGTATTAGAATAATGTAAATATGAATCATTTAAATACTCGATTATACTTCACTTTTGTTTTTATTCCTATCTTGTGCCTTCGTCTGCTATTCCTTCTGCCAGGTGTGCTCTTCCCTCCCCAGTCCCTGCCATGGCCAACTCCTGCCCATCATCATTGCCTCGGAAGCCTCCCAGCTCCAGTAGGTCATGCAGATCATACTTTTCTGCTTCTTGAGAGCAGAAAACATTTCTTGTTAACACGTCGGGTTCAGATATCCTTAGTGTCTGACAATGTCATGATACATAGTAAGCCCTCAGCAAACATATGTGGAATTCTAAATACATTTTTAAAATATAGAAAAACATCTTTACTATATAGTTTTATCTTACACATTGAAATATTTTAATCCTCTACCAGCGTTTCCCTTAGAAACGATGTTATATATGATTTTGTCCTTTGTGAAGAATATAACCAAATATACTACAAAATATTAATTTATAGCATATCTAAAACAATTCTTGAAACATAATAAGCAGATATTTCATAAACTTCCTGTGGTGCACTATACAGTTCATTTATGAATTTATTTCCCTATATTTTTATATCACTTAGCAATTTACCAAGTGCGTTCATTTCTGTTACCTCCTTTGATCCTCTCATTAACCCAAGACAGTCATTTTCTCTGTTACCCATGTCAGGAATGATTATGTAACTAGTCTAGTGTCACACAGGTCATTAGTTGAGAGCTCAGACTAGAATGCAGGTCTTGTCACTTCCGTATTGTATTCTTTCCATTATGCATGTGGGCACGAAGGCCAAGAAAAGCCGGCAGCTCTGGGAGACTAGAGCAGGGATAGAGGTTCCAGGTGGATGGTGATGGACAGGAGAGATTCTGTTTGTGCAGAATCGCGGGCAGTTGTCTTTAGGTGAAGAGTAGGTGGTGATGTTGGGAGTAAGAGAGAGGATTAGAAGAGCAGCTCTAGTGAGCATCAGGTGCGAGTGAAAGAGTTGGGACTTCATGTTGTGCGAAGTAAGCGATACTGAAAATATTCGACTGGGGGATTGAGGATCATAATTCTGCTTTAGGACTTCTCAGTACTATATGGGATGAATTAGAATTAGGAAGAACCTGGAAGCAAGGTGACTCCAGGCAACTCATGCAGTATTTCAAGTGAAAAATAATTCCACTCTGGACCACCAACATGAAGTTTAGTCAGACCTGGGAGCAATGGATCAATGCAGGAGATACTTGGAAATGCGCATTAACAGAGTTTGCCAACTGAATGGACATTTGAGACAAGGCAAAAGGAAGAACCCAGGCTGCGCTGTTTACAGGGTGGGAATGTACGCCTATGACTTCCCTGGCCCCCGTCTTCACCTGTGACCTTCATTCTCCCGCATGAGTCCTCCTTCCAGCTGACCATGTGGTGCCACATTTGTTATATAGTCAACATTTTTATTTTTAAAGATTTTATGGGGCCAGGGGAACAGGACTTTATTGGGGAACAGTGTGTATTTCCAGGACTTTTTATTGGGGAACAGTAGTGTGTTTTTCCCAGGACTCATCAGCTCCATCCAAGTCAAGTTGTTGTCCTTTCAATCTTAGTTGTGGAGGGTGCAGCTCAGCTCCAGGTCCAGTCGCCGTTGTCAGTTGCAGGGGGCGCAGCCCACCATCCTTTGCGGGAGTTGAACCGGCAACCTTGTGGTTGAGAGCATGTGCTCCAACCAACTGAGCCATCTGGCCACCCGGGAGCTCAGCGGCAGCTCATTGACTTCATTCTAGTTGCAGAGGGCACAGCTCCCTGTCACACGTGGGAATTGAACCGGCAGCCCTGTTGCCCAGAGCTCGCATTCTAACCAACTGAGTCACTCGTCCGCCCTCAACATTTCTTAATGAACACTTTCTATGTAATACTAGCGTCATGCTAGGTATTAAAGATAAGTGAACACCACAGTCCCTGCCCTCAGTGAACTGATGGTCTAATGGTAGAAACCATCAAGAAAACAATATTGTAATGGACTTATTTCTCTATACACCACATGCCAGCAGGACACAGGGCCACCCAGTTCCACCCCCACTGGGCGGGAAAGGATTCTCAGTTACCTGTCTTAAAGGAGAAGGGGTGTAGTTGGTGAAGAAATTGAGAAGGATGTTCTGTGTAGAGAGAGCAGCATGTTCAAAGACATGAACTAGACAACATGGAACTGGTATAAGTTGGAGGTGAGCCTAAAGTGTCAGCATCCATCTCCTAAGAGCAATGGGATTAGCTTGCTTAACCTTTTCACTGCGTTAATTGATTTCAAGTTTGTTGTCCAAAATGTGTCACAATCCACAGACAATAATTACAGTATTTATATTGTAAGTAAATACAGTTAAGGTGCTACATTTTATTAAAATAAATGATTACTTTAACGTATAAAAATTTCCTCTTGTTATTCATTCTTGAAAAACACAAAAATATAGAAAAATGTACATCTGCTTTCCTAAACTTTCTTTCTGGAACAGTGAGCTCGTGGGGTAAAGTCGAACGCCACAGTCAGTGGCATGGAAATATCATTCTACTGTAGACGAACATCGCAGCGAAAATGCTAATCATAATTAATTACCGTGTTTCCTGAAAGTAAGACCTAGCTGGACCATCAGCTCTAGTGCGTCTTTTGGACCAAAAATTAATATAAGACCCAGTATTGTATTATATTATATTATAACATAGTATAGTATTTCCGGTATTACATTATGATATATGATATGATATGATATATGATATGATATGATATGACATTATATTATATAAGACCCTGTATTATATTATATATTATTATTTAATTTTTGCTCCAAAAGGTGCATTAGAGATGATGGTCCGGCTAGGTCTTATTTTCAGGGAAATACAGTATCATACTCAGGTATCTTAACATTGGTACAATGTAATTATTTAATATTCAGTGCATTTTAAAATTTCTTCAGTTATGCCATTAGTGTAATTTATGCCTTTATTACATCCCAAGAGCTGATCAAAGATTGTGTTCTGCCTTTAGTTGTCATGTCTCTTTAATGTAGAGGGGTTCTCTAACCTTTTCTTTATCTTTCTCTTGGCCTTTCATGATATTGATGATTTTTAATAACCCCGGCCAGCTGCTTCACAGAATATTCCTCACTGTGGATTTGTCTGATTGTTTGTCCACAGTTAGATCCAGGTTAAGTATATTTGTGCCAAGTACTGCACAAGTTATGTTGGTCTATCTCAGTGCATCACTTCACAAGACAGTTGTTGTCAGTGTGCCCCATGACTGGTTATGTCAAATTTGATTATTTGAGTAAGGTGCTATCTGCCAGATGTCTCCACCTCCTGTCCCCTCAGAGCCTCATGTGAAATAACCCACTCTCATAATTACGTATTCAGTGCTCAAATTGTCCTACACTTGGCTGAGGCGCCCCTTCAGGCTGGCCCCTTTGGCCTTTGGAGATGCCTGTCTGACTTTGAGCACTTCCTTCTTTTCTGGCACAACAATGTGTTCCTGGCTCATTTCACCATGTCTTGGTCTCAGCCCTAAAATCAGCCATTTCTCTAAGTATTAGTGAGTAATGATATTTAGAAACCAAGATCCAACAGTTAGGTGTGCTTATTGCTACTGCAGTGTCGTCTGGGCTCTTTTGGGTCACAAAGCTAGGAAATATTTTGTTTTGTTTTTTTAAACCCTGAGCTTATATGTTACCTGTAAATCCAATTCAGTGCTTCATGATTCTGCCCCTCCTCTGCCATTTCATACTTGCATTTACTTTCCCACAGTGGGCAGTCCTGCCGCCAGCATCAGCATATTTACCCATCTGTTCAGTGTTATAATACACACACAGTAGTTTCAGAATCACCGTGGCAATACCACTGCCAACAGCACTAAGGAAGTTCAACTTTTGTCAGTAGTTTTCTTTTCCCCTTAAAGTATATGCCCTTAATCACATGCCTGTGTTCTTAAAGGTTCGGATTTTTAAAATGTTTCCTTTTACTAATAAAATATATTCACAACCTTAAATATTTGGTGTTACTTGTAGTTCTTTTTAGGGAAAAATATAGTTGAGTTTGTAAATTTTCAGATAGCTGGGTGGCTACTAATTAAAGTGTCTGAACTATTTGACATATTTTAATTAAAGTAGCCATCAAACCACTTTAGAATTAAATTCACATGTAAATTAACAATCTCCAAATACTCTATTTCTCACCCACCTTCTTTTGATTACACTTACAAGGTTTAGTACTTTTCTAAAAATACAAATTAGAACCAGATGGAGAAGGGGTCGATGCATATTTATATTTATATATCTGTTTGTAAACTGTAAATAAGTGTGTTATCTGCATTCATTTGTCATCTGTTCACTATAAAGGGACCACATCTCAAAAAAAAACTAAAGGAAGAAAGGGAAGGAGGGAGGGAGGGAGGGAGGGAGGGAGGGAGGAAGTTCCAGAGGAAAACAGTTTTCAGTTACTTTAGACATAACTGTATACCAGCCATACAGTTTCTTAGAGAATGCCTGCAAATGAAGTCTCTCTAAGGGACAAAAAATTTTTGGTGTTTCTTTGTCTTTAGTTTAGGCCAGCAGTGTTTTTTGAAGCTTTTGTTCCTCCTTCCTTTAAATAATATTTAGCACTGACAACGATACATAGCTATGATTATTACAAGAAAATCTGACGTTTGTAGAAAGAATTGGCTCCATCACCACATCTTCATTAATCATATACAGAATATCAACTTAAACTAATCATTGTGTGTTGCAGTCCTTTAGATTATTGAGAGCCTTTTGGTTTATTTTTCATTTTAGAAGATAAACTTTTCAGACATTCTGTAAAAATTTGTAGTAATTGTTGTATGTCAACAATTGTTGTATGTTGTATGTAAAGTTAGGGGACAATTGTCCTCTGATATGAAATATCAGTTGCTGGGAGCATGTTCACAAAAGTTAGTGTGGAAATACAGTTTTGCACAATAAATTTAGACAGCAGAATATCAGTAACACCAACGAAAACACGCCCACATCTGGTCGATTTTAGAACAGAAGCTGATGCTTTGAAAGTAACCCATTTCTACAAGGGAAATGTGATTTATGATCACCTGAGATGCAGTCATGACGAGAACCGCATTCCATTTAAAGTTACTGTGCCTCCGGCCTATAAAAGCAGTGCTCCGAAATGAGTCAGTGGAACTTGGTCCTCTTTAGTGGACAGTAACACAGGCTCTAATGAGACAGATTTCATTAAAAGGTATTCGATTTATGAGGGTTAAAGTCCTATCATATTTTGAAATTGCTGGCTTAGTCCTGGCATCTGATCTTTTTTCCCCCATCATCACCATCACCAGTTTCTGTGTGTGCTTTGACATTGCTGCGGTAACCCCGAGAGCTGATGGAATTCCCCGCATCTTTTTTCACAGAGGCTGATGAGACAGGAGTGATGGATAGTCTGCTGGAGGCCTTGCAGTCAGGGGCTGCCTTCCGCGACCGGAGGAAAAGGACACCGAAGCCAAAAGGTGAGCATTATACTTGTTTCATGTTATTTTCTAGGGAACTATCACAAAGAACAACCCTTTTATATATATTTTTTTAATTCTTTTAAAGTCATGTGTCAAGAATGTAGTGCTGTGGGCAACAGCTCCTCAGAAGTTTCATAACTTTTCTTAATCCTTCCCTGGTGATGACAAATGTCAGAGAGAGAAGCATTCCCGTTGGCCAGTGTCAGTAGCACATTACAAATCAATGCACTGAACCTAGAAAATCCCGATTAGTGTGACAAGTCTCATTGAAAGAACCATATGTACTTTATCCCAGTGGAGTTTACAGTAGCGTAATTAAATGGGAAGTAAAAGTCGTAACATTATTGCTTTGCTTCCAGAAATATTTAACCTTGGAAAAAAGTTTAATACTGTTACACTTCTTGAGATGAATAGACCTCTATATTTTCTTTTCTTTTTAACAGATATTCGGCAGAGTCTCAGCCCAGTGTCTCAGAGGCCTGTTCTGAAAGTTTGTAACCATGGTAATAAACCGTATTCATAAATTACACATTCTCTTATCTACTTTTATCCTGTTGATCTGTGATTTTAGGAGACTGCTATGAAGTTCTCAAGTTTCAATATAACTGAAATCGTAAAAATGTGAGGATGGACATGTTTGCTGAGATTGTGTTCTCATGTTCTCCATCCTGACAGTATTGCCTGAGGTGGTGTCCAGGGTTCTGCTTCCAGGTCCGTAGTGAATGTTTTCTTCTTATTGTTTGAACTTATGTCACACATCTCTGATCAGTGTCGCCCAGGGTATGCTTTCAAAAGCATCGTGCTCTTATAATACCATTTTCAGTAGTGGATTTACTTTACTTCAAGATACAATCTGAAATATTGAATCTGTTACCTATTTGACTCTGTCATATTTGTCAGTACAGTTTGAAATACTGTGATCAGCATTTTGACAAAATCATTAATATAGATGAGCTTCATGTGATATTGTGGACGGATGTGCTAGGAACACTGAAAAGAAGGTGAGTTAACTTAGTCTCTGGCATTTATGCAATTGAGTCCTTGTAAAAACCCCTAACCAACTCCTGCACACCCAACCTCATGAAGCCCTCTGCCTCTCTGCAAGGTGCCAGTTCGTGTTGATTGGGTTTTATTTATTTTGGTTCCCTTTTCCTCACTGCTGTGTATTAGAAGGTTCTGTTTACCTTCCTGAGTCAAAAACAAATCCATCCATTGTGACTGCCATTTATTCAGAGTGTCACCAAAGTTCACCAGATTTATAAATGGAAAATTACTTGACAGATTGCATTCAAGGGTTGTTTTGGGTACAGGTGAGTTAACTGCTAGTATTAATGAGTGACTGAATAGAGAAACTTGTGTCAAGTTTTCAGGATAGCCTAAAACAATTATGAAGCAAATAAAAATAAAGACGTAGATGTAATGCTCTCTTACTAGCAGTGTAGACCCCTCCTGCTCAAGGTAAAGTATATGTGGTAGATGATGAATAAATGGGAGGAAAGGTAAAAATGCGAAATTTTATACAGATCTTTTCACTCTATTCAACAGTGTTTTTTTGTTATTATTTTGCCTTTGCCTATTCTGGAAAAAATGGATTTTAATATATCAGTGTAATTTATTGTGGATAATTAATTTCTAACTTTGGGTTTATGATTTAGAGTCACTGTGACGTACTGAATAATGGCAAAAAAAGTGTAGAGGATGATGTTTTCCCGGACCTTAGAGATTATTTTGTTTCATAGACGAGTATGTGGAAGCTCAGAGGCTAAAAACGTCCCAAAAGTAGAGAGCTAATTATTGATACAACTATTATTTTCATTGCATTTCTCTTTTGATTACATATAGATACTTTGATTATTTTTTCTTAGTACAATATATAAAATCAACAATTCAGCCCATGTTGTATGTCATTAAAGAACCAAGGCCAACACAATGACTGTATGATTATGAGGGCATATGTATACTCCTGCTATGCTTAATTTAAAATAAATAGTCTAGGTGTAATGTGGAATGAGTAGCGAAGTAAGTGAGAGGCAGAAAAGAAGATGAAGAAATGGGGGGAGATTGCGTAATCATGGAGCCTACGTTTTGATGGTTGAAAGACTTCCAAGGACTTGGTTTTCTCATTCTTGTTCTTTTGTTGTTTCTTTATGCAACACAGAAGCATACCACTGAGTGACTAATGTCACTCTCTTCCTAGTCTCTTCAGGGACTTCTCTTCCCCTGTACACTATATAGACTCTGTAAAATGTTTGTGACAAAGTTTTCACAAATACAAACTGTTTAGCCACACCTTACGGTGCATCTGCCTGCAGTTTGATTGCATCCTCATTAGATGGTTCCCTTTTCATTAAGTAGTACAGTGGAATTTCTTTTTCAGTTAGATGGATATGGAGTAATCAGAAAGAATTCTATAAACTATATGCAATTAAAACCCCTAATGATAAAACTATTTAACTGTGACAAAATAAGCTAAAACATAATCAAAATTTTAGGCAAACAAGTATTACACATTTTTAGTGAACATCCATAACCTAAACAAAATCTTGCTATATTATCCTTATACTAAATCAATTCTTAATAGCCTTAATTTGGATTTGATTATCTATTTTTACTCTCCCACTTATATATGGAGCTTTGAGAGATTTTTATAGAAATAAGATTGTATTGCCTCCAGGCACAGCTGCTCTGCCACTCTAAGATTTGAAGTCAAAATTAAATGTGAAGCTAGTTAGATATTTTTGAATTAGTGTGTTTCTCCACAAAGTAACTCTAAGGGAGGCACACAAGACAGGTTTTGTTGTTGACGTCTTACAACTTCACACACAGCCCTCCCCCTCCTAATCCACTCAGTCTTGGGTCACCTTATTGCTTGACCTACCTTTTCACCAAACAGCAAGAATTTGTCTTGAGGCAGAATAATGAAATTTGTTAAGTTTTTCAATGATGTCTGCTAAGCACTAGCTGCCTTACGGCTTCTTTGAAAACAATGAGGACAACGTGAAACCAGTCCTTTTCTAGAAAACCTTATCTATCAAAGTACTAAATGTTGACAACCACCATTTCCATTTCTTTAAATTGTATCCTATTTTAAAGTAGAGCGAGCATACCGATTAATATAGTAAAATTATATGATTTTGCGAAATGTCATTGGCTTATTTTCTTGAGAAGCCTTTTTTGTTCTCTTTCTGATGAACTTGCACCTGCCAAATAACCTAAGAAAGAGAGCTATTAAAACGCTAATTGTTTTTGACACCCTTACACTTGGGCTTTCAAGCAGAATCAAATGCTATCTGTAACTGTCATAAGACTTAAGTATTATTGAGGAGATTTTTCTGGGCCAGGAATGTAAAACAGGTTGGGTGATTTCACATTGTATTCAAACATCAGTCTCGCCTCTTTACTCCGTAGTCAAGCAAAAAGAAAAAAGGACTCCGCAGAGCTCCTGCCTAGATGTCCTGTGCGGAGACGTGAAAGGCCTTTCTACTTTATACTCAGGCAGGACAACCTTTCGGCTTTGTCAGTATCATGCAGACTCTTCAGCATGAACAGGTTAAAAAGTTCTCAAGTAGTGAGAACTTGAAATTGTTGTTAAAAGGACAATTATGTGAGAAATAGCAAAGGCCTTTCATTTCATGAGCTTTCACAATTGTGTGCTGAAGGCTGGGACCCAAATGAGGGAAAAAGAGATAAAGAACTGTTAGTTAAGGAAAGTAATGTCCTTGACTTCCCTGAAATAGTCATTATGGTTAATATGGCTCTTGTTCTGTTTGTCTTTGATAGCGGACTGTAATTACTATGATCTTTAAAATTTTTTTGGTTTGGGCTCACTGTAAATTTCTCCCTTTGCTTGTAGCATGGGCTCAGAATCTAGGTTTATAAGGAATCAATGGACAGACTTTAGAAGTTCCTTGAACTCTGTACTTATGTTTTAGATTTTGGGTTTGGGCATTAACCGTGCCCCCACCACAATGCCCCCCCCATTGAGTCTGTCAAATTTCTCTCCCCCCTCAGAAAATATTAAAGAATAATTGTTTGATTACTGGTTTGTTACAAATTTTCTCTGTTTCTACATGTGTATCTTAAAAGGAAGCCACCTGTACTATAACTGTCTCATTTAAGAACTAAACTTGCATTGACATTATCAAAATGTGGAGAACATGTCATATGGTTGGCAGATCTATAATTTTAGGAACAAATAAATAGTTTAGGGTTAACAGTTAAGATCCAATGAAACGGTGCTACCATGGAGGTTCATTTAGGACCCAGGGAGGGGACGGCATCATCTATACCCAGGGCCATCATTAGTCTTGCTGGATCTCCCGGGAAGAAAGGTGTGCTGGGCCCACCTGATCTATGCAACCTGGAAGAAGCAGGCAAGGGAAAGAGAAGCCTGGGAAGCAGCAGTCAGCAAAGCGATTGGCTTCAGAAAATCCAGGTAAGGAAATGGTGGAGGAACAGCTGGACACAAACTGAAGTTACTGTCACTTCAGAAAGAAGTTTCAGTAGAATAATAGAAACTGGAGCTAGACAACATTGGGTGGAAGGATTCTGTTCTTCCTAGAAGCCTGGATATGCGAGAGAGAGAGAGAGAGAGAGAGAGAATCGAAATAGCTAGAAATAAGTAACACTATAATGACGGCTTTATAGTTTAATGAGTAGGTTATGTTTCTTTGCCTTTTGTGTGACATTGGCTTTGCTGTCTTTGCATTCTGGAGGGAAGGGATGATGATTTGGTGGGACAGTAGTTAAAGTGATGGGATGGGAGAACACAGGTTTGGAGAACCTGGACAGTAAAAAGGAAGGATGCACAGAGAGAGGTAGATGCAAATGTTGAGCAAGGGAGAGTTTGGAGGTCTCGCCTGATAACGTCTGTTTTCTCAGAGAACTAGGATATATGGTCTCCTCCTGAAAATGACAGTCTCCGGGCGGGGAAGGGAGCAAACACAGTGAAGGACGCCCATCTCTCTAGGGATTATGAGAGGTGACAGCTCAGGGAGATACACACTAATTTGGCGACAGTGGCTCAGCTGGGAAGGGCAATTCTCACTTGTGTAATGACAGCAGTCTGTAAAGTGTGACAGGAAGAAGAGTACCGAGTTGCTTCCCAGGTCCTATGACAAAGGGCAGTTATCCCCCCAAGAGCCCAAAGGTTCCAAAAATTAATCTCCAAATGTAACCATTCTGCTCAGTTTGGCAGAAGGCAGACAGAGTGTGCTTTAGAGCACCCGCCGAGCAGAGCCGTCCCATTGTTTAGAGGATAAGCTATTTCATATCTTAAAACACTGTGGTAGTTATTTAGGACAATAATGCAAACCCTGTTGGGATGTCTTACACAGTGTGTTTCAGCATTGTTTGAGTGTTGTGTGACACATGACAAAGGTGTCCTAGCAGGGTAGAGGTGACCCTGATGTAGCTCTTTTTCCAGGCATGTGCCACCTACATTGTGGGTGTGAGATCTTTTCCCACAGAACAACACTTGGTGTTAAGCTCATTAACTCTAAGGTGCCATTATATTTGTGTTCATGTTTTATTGTATTTGCCCTCATTAAAGGTCTGTTTAGAGTAGCCACAGATACAAAAAACACTTTTCCAGATGGTTGTCAGTTAAAAAAAGTTTTGCTAAGTGCATATAATAGTTACTTTAAAAAACAGCAGTAGTTGTTCTTATTCACTGACTATTTGGGAAAGCATAAAGCTAGCCAGGATTTTGAGTCCTGTTTATAGAAGCCTTGCATGATGTGGCTAAGCCGTCTCATTGTGAAAAACAGCATGGAGTCAGGTCTGGGCTTTAGAGGCAGAAAGGTCTTGGTTTGACTGCTTGACTTACTGACAGGTTGACCCTAGCCTGTTATTTCCCCCTTTGAATTTCATTTCCCTCTGCTATAAAAAGAAAAATTACACTATGTGCTTCATAGACTATTTGGGAGATTAGATGAAAGTATATGAGAGTACTCTACTAAAGTACCTAGAATTGAGTAGCTTTTCAATAAATTCAATGTACATATATTAATGCCTCCTCATTTTTTCCCCTCTCTACCTACCTCCTGATGCATTTGTCAACAGAAAGTTATTAGAAATTTTTTAGCAAAGTGACAGTGGTATACAGAATGGGTGTAATAACCAGGGAGATTGAAATTAATTTTCTTATGATGACGCTTTCCTATACTGCAGTTGAAGTGCATTAAGTGGTATGAACTAGGTTAGAGGAAAAAGAGGTGAAAATTAAAAGACTATATAGACTTTTGCTTTTAAAATAGAATAAGGAAGATTATTTCATCCCTCCTTTCTCCTTGGAAGTGGATTCACCACAAAGCCACTAGGAGAAGAAATAATAAAAACCATTCTCGACTTGTGTGAAATCAAGACATCTTTAATCAGAAATAACATATAAAGACAGAAGGTGATGCAGGAAGGAGAAAACTGGAATGCAGATATATTCGTTTCCATAACGAATCACCACAAACGAGGGGGCTTAAAACAACAGAAGAACATTCTCTCACAATTCTGGTTGCTAGAAGTCTGAAATCCAGGTGCGGGCAAGGCTGGTTCTTCCTGGAGGCCCTGAGGGAGAATCTCTTCCTCCTCTCTTCTGGTTGCCCCCAGTCCTCAGCATTCCTTATGTGCAGCTTCTGATATCTGATGGCGTCTTCACATGGCATGCTTCCTGTGTGTCTTTTCACAGGGCATTCTTAGTGTCACACCAGTCATTTGGTTAGGGCTCACCCTATTTTAGTACGACTCCATCTGAACTTGACTACATACCCTATTTCCAAATAAGGTTACATACACAGCTACCAGCAATTTGGATTTTAACATGTTTTGGGGACATAGTTCAACCCACAACAGCAGGTGACCCCAATGAGAAACAGTCTGATTTACTCCACAGGACCTCATAATGGCTCCGCAATTACAGGTGCCAGGAACTGGCAGATGGAATGAGGTATAGAGCTGAAAATGGAGGGATGGTGAAAAGAGCATTTCGACCTCCTCCAGGCACTGCTGCTCCGTAGTCCAGACATGGAACCATTCATTACCTGCTCTGCCCTCCCTCCCTTTCCTCTACCCATCTAGGAGATGAGAGGTCAATTGTCTGCAAAAACTGTGATGCTTCTAGAATGGCAATACAAGCCAGGACGAGGTGTACCATTGAAAAGGGATTACAGGAACACTGAGGACAGAGAAGAAATGAACAGCAAAATCCTCTTCTGGCCACCTCGCACCGCTTAGTCCTCAGAACACGGGAGCCAAGCTTATACTCCAAGCCGATCAAAGAATTTTCCTCGGAAGATAATGAATGATGTAGAGAAGGCCAGATACTGGCATTTGGGCCCCCTCCCCTCCAAAAACGCAAGCTTACTGCACGAGTATCCCAGAGAGGCCCATGAGTTAACATACCTACTCACAGAAAATGTTTTCTCTCAGATATTCATTTGTGCCAAGGATTCATCAGCTGACATTTGAGGAAAACAGTCAACATGAAAAAAAGAGAGAGAGAAAAGAAAAGAAAACCCAAACAAAGAAACTCGTAGTAAATAGGGAAAATGTGGAGAATACTGTGATTAATAACTGTAAAGATAGCAAAGATTTCAATGATGAAAAGAGTAGGATTAGAGATAGATAGATAGACAGACAGACAGACACAGATATTGCATGTTCGATTCCAGGTCACCACAAGAAAGCAAATATTGCAATAAAGCAAGTTACGTGAATTTTTTGGTTGCCCAGCACATATAAAAGTTATGTTTACACTATATTATCATCTGTTAAGTGTGCAATAGCATTATTTCTTTAAAAAAAACACAACACAACTGTTCATACCTTAATTTAAAAATACTTTATTGCTAAAAAATGCTCAGAGTTGCCACAAACCTTCAACTTTAAGAAAAATGTAATATCTGTGGAGTGCAATAAAGTGAGGTGCAATAACATGGGTATTCCTGTATGCACAAAAGAATTATTAGGAAACAAAAAAGATCTTTTGGATATGAAAAATTTAGTATCAGAAAAAACATAGTACAGTATTTAGAAAAGCATGAATAATAGTTGGTTCAAGGGGAAGATCAGGGGGCAAATGTACAATTGACATATAATTTGATATATTTGACTATGTACAATTGTATTATAAACTTTGGGGACAAGTTTGGAAAGAGTGATAGGCACTAAGAAAATAAGAGGCAATTACTCATATTAACTCTAGAAAAAAGAAAAGTGATGTAATCATACTACTCGAATCTGACATAGCCTTGTATGCTATTTTACAGTTACAATAATAATAATGCTTGGTAGCCAGACTCCAAGATGGTCCCCAATGACCAGTGCCCCCCGGTGTTCACACCCTTATGTAATCACCCCCAGTACATCTTCCAGGGTTAGTCTGTGACCAGTTGAATAATGCAGAAATAATGGTATGTATGTCACATCTGAAATTAGGTTACAAAAGATGCTGTGGCTTTCATCTTGGGTGCTCTGTGGTGCTTTCTCCCTTCTGTTGCCTCTGTGGGGAGCTATGCTGTGAGCAGCCCTCTGGAGAGACCTAGGTTGTGTGGAAATCAAGCTTCAATCTAGTATAATAGGAAATCAGTAAGTAATGTCTAAAATTGATTAATCAAGTAACAGGAAGGGAAACATAAGTAAGGCAGAGAGGGATAAGAGTCTGCTATATTTCATTGGAGGCCTTTCAGATTTCTATGTAAAGTAGCCACTAACTAACTTTAAAGAACATTAATATTTAGAAGTATCTACATCAAAAGTGTTAATAGGCAACAGGTGGGCAATCGTGATAAGAAGACATCTCGAAGAGTAACGTAGTTTAATCCCTATTAAGATATAACCAGAAGCCAACACCTCTTTTTCATTCATAAGTTATATCTCCTTTTCTCCTAAAATGCACTGATTATACTTTTGTTTTTTTTATTTTTCCTTTTCATTTCCTCTCTCCCAATACTGTGTGTAAGCCTAAAAGGGGACTTCTCTCTGTTCTATCTGTCAGCTTACCATTTTTATGTGATCTAGCAACTGGAGTGCCCTTTAATGCACATTCCTAAAGAGTAGTAGGCAGTGATAAGACTCAATGACGGTCGTGCCTCCAAATTATTCTCCAAATAAAATGGACACTTGTCCAACCTTTTTTTGTGTTAGGTAATATTGGTCAGTGATTTTGCAGCACACATCTCAGTATTTTCTTTCCCTGTCATTAATGTGACAGAAAATGATGAGTAATAGAGAAAATTGAGTACCACTCTACTTTTTCTTTTGTTTCTTTTCTTTTGTTTTCTTGTTTTTTTATTTTGACTTTTTTTTTTTTTTTTTTGCCTCAGAACAAAAGTAGCCTTCCAGTCTTCCAGTGCTGCATAAGAAGGTGATGGCTAATCTACAGTTTGTACCTACTTAGTCCTTGAAAAACAAGAGAATGGGATGAAATTAGCATTTTGAGACATTAATGTTATAATCATTGGCTCTTCTGTAAGTAAGTGTCTTAATGCATTACACTGGACTTGTGAAAGCCAAAGAGGTAGCTAGTATAGTGACACCTATTTGTGATTTGGAGGAAAATGGTGGCTCCCTTGTTGTGTGACTACTTGTTATGTTGTCTAGGTAAGGAGGTAAATATTAAATATTTTTCTACATTTAAAGGGTATATAAATTCATTGAAGAAAACGTTGACATGCATTAAGAAAGCTGAATGTCCGCTTGACTTCCAAGTAAATTAGAAATTATTAGTGTTAGCCTTGATGACATTATTGTGATGTGACAGCATTTGGCTTAAGTAGTTTCACCATTTATTAGCACTGATATTAGAATAAATGAAAATGATCGTTAAGTGCTATGTACATTATCATTTAACTAATCATGCTTGCAATCTCCTTCTATTAGTCAAACCTCTTTTGGTTAATTAGTTAAAGGAGCTGTCTAAGCCCGATATCCAGAGGAATAATGAAATAAAGGAACATTGAAATATACTAAAGAAAGTGACACTGTATCACCATTTACCTCATAGATTGATTTTATTTACCCTCACCTAGTCCATTATAGCAGTCTCAAGGTTAAAAGATTCTGGCACTTTTTTTATTTAGAAATATAATGATTAGGCTTATTAAATTATATGTGTATACTTTACTCACTAAAGCACTTATGAAACAGAAACGTGCTAATATGATACTCAAATAAAAACAAAATCTTCATTTACCAATTTACCCATATTGAAAGATGAACCAACAAATACTGCTGAGATTCAACATTAAAAATGTTAATAGCATCTTGTATTTTAGTTCTGACAATCCAATAACTCAAAATGTATAAAACGTCAAGTCTACAAATATAAGACACAGCTAAGAAAATTTTATCCGTCCTTTTATTACTTCTTATTAATATAATTAGCCTGAAGAGTTCTTAAGCTGATGTTTGATAAACCATGAACAGGGTTTTATTTATAATCCACTAGGATTTTATCAGTAGGTGAAAAGCACATCTTCATACCTTTTTAATGGTCTTTCTCATCTCCTAAAGGAGGGGAGAAAGGATAGGGAAAAGCATCTTTGGAAATTCACTGATCTTTCATCAGGCACCTTCGTGGATGATGATGCTAGTGCTCTATTTTCGAGTGTGCAGACAGAAATAAATGAAGGCACGGTGTGTGGAGAGCTGTCCAGTACAGTCTCACAGGGCAGAGGAGCACCGCCCGAGAGAGTGGGTCTCCTGGGATCGGCGCTACACTGGCAGCCTTTGGCAGCAATATCCTCTAATAAGCCTCGAGCTTTTTCCATCACTTCCGAAACACTGGTCTTTCTGTTTGCTACTCACTTGCTGGAAACTGGACATGACCTATTACTCTCCACTCTGTTATCCTCTTTTCTCTTCATTCACTGATCCCCATTCCCTTTCTTCCCCTAAACACAAAATGCATGATCTGTTCAGGAAGAGAAATAAATATATTCAGTAATGGAATTAAGTCCGAGAAAGTCAGTGACTCTAGGTACTTTGTTGTAAAAACTTACAACATTTCCTGGAAATGACTCTTGTGTTTTCTACATATTTGTTTGTTTTAAAGCCAGAAAAAGGGAGGGTTTTGAAAGTAACTTTTTATATAATGGTTCTGTGATGAGTTTTTGTATCTTGCTAACATACCTTCCTTGTAATTTCTATGCACCTAGGTCCATGTCTATCTGTTTTAAAATGTGTAATTTAGTTTTCCCATGTTGTCGGCCCAGTAAGGTTAGTCACACGTTCCTCTTCTACCAGATCTCCTGTCCTATCTAGAATCCCCTCATAGTTTTGCACTGAGATGTTCATTAACCCTGTTACTGTCCTCTTTCAAGAAATACCAAACACAATTTCTAAATTACCTAGATTTTCCAGTAAGAGACCTAGAATGACAGGTGTGGTCCATATTATGTGTTAAAAGAGCAAGCATGTTGTAGGCTGCCACTTGCTTACCCTCGTCTGTTAAATTCTGTTTAATGCCCCCTCTCCCCCGTCTATTGTCTTGTCCTCCATGTTATGTGATAGTAATCCAGGGCCCCTCTAGCTTCTCTGACTGAACTGCAGACGCTCCAAGAACGTCATTCCAGAAAAGCTGACTATGTTATGGTAAAGGTTTCAGAAAACCATTTGTTAAATTAATGAATACATGAATAGTTAAACGAGGGACTGAATGTGTGAATACATGAAAGAAAGAATAAACACGTGACTACATAACTAGGTCTTGAAGTTGGACCTCCTAACTTTAAGTCTAATGTAAATTCCAGTAGGCCTAAATGTTTTCTATTAATCAGGAAATACTTCCTGAGTGTGGTAAATTATTGTCGTCAAATCTCGTGCTCAACTTGTAGCTGACAAGCATGAATCAGGGGTCCACTCTCAAGATAACAAACTTATAACACATTTAGATTTAATTTTATGCTAACATTTGAGTGGCTTATTTATAAACTACTTTTAAATACATAGTCTATTATGAAAGGAAAAATAATCCTTCATATTTATCCCCAAACACATGATTCCACTGTTGGTGAGTTAGAGCCATATTAAATGAATGCATATAAGTTTCTCCTAGAAGATGACTTTTTTTGTAACATATTGATTAAGGTAGTTTTAAATTGAGAAAGTATTAATATGAAGTAGAAATTACTCTTATTTTTGAATGTTGGTTCTATTCTATGGACGGGGTCAAAAGATGTGTGGTTTACTAAGTATGTGTTTCTAAGTTTATCACCTTCCATGTTTCTTCCTCTATGAAAGGTGGTATTAGATAAATAAACAGTTATTCTTTTATGACTTAAACTTCCCTCTCTGTTTTTTTTAGACTGAATATCCATTTTGATTAACATTTATAGTCAAGCTCTAGCACATGGCAGTTCAGTTTCTCATCTATTCTGATTGCTACATTTGAAACAATTGAGCTGCCATAGGGATCAAATATACCCATTAAAAGTAAAATAAACATTGAATTTGTTTAAAAATCAATGTATTTGAGTTTTCTGATGGAAACATCTACTAAGAATAGAATATTTTTTTTAAATACAGAGAAGTATAAAGGAGAAAAAATTTACCCATAGCGTAACTACTTACATGGAAACATTACTGGCATTGATCTTTGTAATTTTTAAAATACATACATTATTAAATTAAGACATGCTGTGTCTAGTGACTCTGTTATGAGTATTTTCCATATAACATTAATTCCTCTTCGCAACAATTTGATGACTGTATAGTGTCTGTACTAAGGTTCGGCCATACATTATTTAACCAGCTTCCCTAGGGTTTGACCTTTAGATGCTTTTCAATTTTTTGCCATTTTAATAAACAGCGGTATTTCTTCAAGACCGGTTAACAGATGGACAGTTTGAAGGCTTTTGATGCATACTGCCACACTGACGTGGGTGGGATGAAGGGATTGGACTAAAATATATCCACCTGGCTGCAATGGCAGTGTCCATTCCTTAAACCCTCGACTGCCTAGGTGTGTCTCAAATTTTTTACCAGTTAGACAAAATGATGTGTCACTTTTGTTTTCCACTTTTAATTATTAATGAAATTGAATCTTTTTCTTTTATTATAACTAACAAAATGTGAGGGCCAGGGAAACAAGAAAGGTGGGTGGTGGGAGAGAAACTTTCTTAGTATTTCTTATCAAACTATGTCATCCACAAAAGAAAAATCATAAACTTTAATGTTATTTCCTCTATCTTATTTCTCCAATAGGAGCAATTATTACTATTTATTTGTGATGATTTTTCAATGATGCCAGCCCAGGAGTAGGTTTTATTTGTGCATTTTAACTGTTAATAGTAACACATACAATCAAACCTTGATTTATTGGAGTAATGAGATGGAGATGGGGGAATGGAAATCAGAGACAGACCTAAATCCTAGTGGTACCTAAATGGTTCAAGCATAGCTCAGAGTGACTTGTACCTCCTTCCCCAGGGGTTTTGGGTCGTTAAGCAGCAGCTTAATAGATCTGTAAAGATGCTTGTGGTCAAACTGAATCTACTTGATGCCAATGGAGTCAGTTGAAAGGTAAAGAAAATGAGACAACCAACTTCCAGATGGTTTTAACACCAATTTTAACAGATTTCTTTTCACTGAATATACCATCTGAATTCATTTAATAAGAGATATTTCCGCTATGGAGGTATTTGTACATTATGATCACTTTGCTAAATCTGATTGTTGATATTTATAATTGAGTTACCCTATTTACTTGGAACAATTTGAGATGACTTATAAAAGAAGGTATATCATAATCCCGTAATTATAAGAGAAACAGATGCTATAAGGAAACAGAAGTAAATTGGCCCCTTAACTTAGAGACTTGGTTCTCAACTTGAGCATCTCTCCAAATCACCCAGGGGACTTACCCAAGCGCTGGTTGCTAGACCCACCCACCCCAGAGTTACTGATGCAGAAGGTTTGCAGTGGGCGTGAGAATTTGCATTTCTCACAGACTCACGCAGGAGCCACACAGTGGGAACGGCGGCTCTAGCTCTTCCCATTTCTCTCTGGATTCTTTGGGCTCATCATTGATTAATGGGGGTTGGGTGTTTTGTTTGTTTGTTTTTGTTTGCTTTTTGTTTTCAGATAGTTCTTTTTGTGAACCACAGATCCCACCACAGTCTGATCATTCCCAATAATAGCCGTGTTATTATTTTCGTAAGGCTTTTCATACGGATATAAAGGATATGATTGGTTGTATGTCCCAGTGGTTTTGAGTCTTGGCCACCTTAGAAACACCTAGAGAGTTTTTATATAAAACCAATACGGAGCCTTATCTCCACATATTCTGATTTAATTGGCCCATGAAGAGTCCAGATACCATACTTTTTAAAACTCCCCTTGTGATTCCAGTGTTCAGCCAGAATTGTGAGCCGCCGATAGATAGAGAGAAAAATAGCCCACATTGCCAACAGGTAATTGGTTGTTTTATTTGTGGCTTGGGTTTTCTTTTTTTTCTTTCCCCCTCCTCCCCCCCGCCCCACCTCTCCCATCAATGTGTCTAGGTACTCATCCCTATTTTTTGGAGGAATGGGGTATGTTTTGGGTTCTTAAGTATGCCATTTTGTTCTGCTCCTAATTGGACTTCATCTGTTTTTGATGAACCATTTCTCAAATCTGTAGGTAATTTTAAATTCTGTTTCTTTTTTCTAAAGTGTTTAACCCCTGCCCAACTAAATAACATTTGAAAGTTGAATGAGCAGATTTCCAATTTCCTAATTGAGACCGTGCTTGTTAGGTTTTAATATTTTATCATTTTACTGCAAATTATTTTCACCGTGTGGGTGATGCCATCTTGACTTTGCCCTGGCTGCGCACATTTTCGTTATGAACTTTTATTTAGTGCCCAGAAATTGTGTGCTTTTCAGTCAAATTCTATGACTTCTACATAGTTGAAAATAAGAGTTGGATCTGACTCCATGTACTTTGAACTATCAGAGGAGACTATGTATGTAATATGAGTGGCAGAACAACACAGAATATATAAGCGTTTAAACACAAAAATTGAACATTGAAAAGATAGGTCATAGGTCAGGGGGATGTAATGTAACAATCTAACCAGGGCTGTATAGAGTAGAGGTAAGACTACCAGCTGCTACTTACTAGCTGTGTAACTTTGAGGAAGTTACTTGCTCCTTGTGCCTCAGTTTTGTCATTCATAAAATGGGATCTTAATCGTTCCTGCCTTGGTTTGTTGGAAGGATTTAAATCAGGTAAGGCATGGAAAATTCTCAACAGGGCTTAAGAAATAGCAACAATTCAAAGAAATAGTAACAATTGATTCAATTAATTGAGGAATTGATAGAAGGCATTTTACGTTTGGTTTGACAGGGCTGATAATTAATAATCCACGTGACATAAGGATGATTGGTCTGGGATCTGTCTTCATTGACTAATGAGGCTAATCTGGAACCGTTGGTTTTTACAAGTTTAAGCATGTTTTTCTGTAAGCAAACAGTTTAGATTTTCATTCTCAGTGCTCTGTGTTTATTATTGGAAAGCGTGCTTCTGCAGATAACTAACTATAGTTACGAAGTGACAAAATCAGAATTCAAACTCAGGACTTCTGTCTACAAGTTGATCATTGCTAAATGGTAGAAATAGCCCCAGGCATAAGGCGTGAAAGGAATGGGAATCTACAGAGGGTGCCAAAGAAATGTATACACATTTTAAGAAAGGAAAAAGCTATTAAAATTGTAATACTCAATATATACCAATAACAAAAGATGAATACAAATCACATTTGACTTCTGCAATTATAAGAGGTGCTCAAAGTGGTTACCATCAGTGTCCAGGCACTTCTGATTATGGCGAACTACTGCTTAAGCAACGTTGACCAAAGTGTCCCCTTGTATACATATTTTTGGCACCCCTGGTATTTTAGCAAAAAGATTCCAAAAAGAATAAAGTGACCAGTATTTGACCACTTATTGCATGTACAACATGATTGAGTGCATAATTTACATTGTCTCAAACTGAAGCTTAGAAATGTTAAGTAACGTACCCCTACTCATACAGGCGATAAATGACAGAGCCAAGAATTGAACCCAGAACTATGACAGCAAATTCCATTCCCTAAGTCACTTCAAAAAAATGCCTCTCTTTGAATGGAATCAGGAAATTACTTTTTCTGGAATAGAAGATGCTTTCAAAAATTACAGAATTAGAGTAGAGAAAGATAAGGTGGAGGCAGGAGTTGTGTTGAACTTCCTCTATTGTGACAGAATAAGTGGGGACAATCAGCTGAGAGATTTTTCTCTTGAGTTTAGCATGTATTTAAACTAGTTAAAGAGCTGAAAAGGAGGTGTCTGGGAAGAAAGGAGCTGCAGATGGACTAAATGAGGGTTTTAGAAATAGAAATAGATTGGAAGGGGTGGGTTAAAAGGGTAGGCAATTTATATACTTTATCTTCTTTTCTCCATTGGTTTACTTAAAATAAGTAAACATCAAGGGTTATTTCTTTGAGCCCATTAATACTAAGTTTTTTTGTGAAACAATTTTTATTGCACTTTGCAGATTTTAGAGTGCTTTTACATACGTTATTTTGTTTGATTATAACATATTGGTGGGCACTTTTACAACTTGCTTCTATTATCCTAAAATATTCATAAGTAAGTACAGTAAACATGTTTATAGCAAATTGGTTAAAGTCACAACTGTACTGGAGTTTCTTTGCATGTATCTTTTTAATGTTTATTTCATTATAAATGACAAATTTAATTATGATTTTAAAAAAATGTAGGTATTTGGAAAATACTGGCCATCGGGTAGTGTCTTGGAGGATCCTTGCTTTTTTCTTTCTTATTTTACACCTTTTTCTATCTCATAAAAAATCTCACTACTGCTACTGCTCAGACATGTTCAGAATGAAGTAATTTCCCCCATGTAATACAGTTTTGAGTCCCAAACGATCAGTTTGGTAAAAAAAAACAAAAAACACACACTATATTTTCAGGCTTGCATTACCATAGCATTTGGAGTCATAAAAAGAAACCAAAAACCAAAAAACTTTGTCCTGCCTTTTGTCTGAAGTTTGATGATTTACAAAAACTCTTGTTTTCATAGATTATAATTACATAAATAAATATCTAGTGATTCATGCAAGTAGAAACCTCAGATATTGAATTTCCTGGAAAGTCTTCTCTTATTTGCCCTTTACCTTTAGATTGGACTTAAATTAGACTTAGTCAAGTTCATTTGTCTATTTATAAGAAGTTTTTTTTTTAACTCCAAGCTTATCTCTGTTTTTGTTCTCTGTCCATGCTTCACTAGCATTAACCCTTTGCAGTATGATCTGAATTATCCAGGCAGCATTTAAAAAGCTGTAAAGCAGGATTATTTCTGCCAGAAAGTAACATATTCTTACCTTTCATCCTACTGAAAAAAAGTGTTTACTTTTTAAAATCTTTTATAAAACAAAAATAAATGTCCACATAAGTTAAGGGATACAATTTCTGGTCAAACTATTTACATGTATGTTTGAACCAAACCCGGTACTAGCTAATATGCTCAGTGAGAGTTAACTCTTTGTGTGTCTTCACCCCCGACCCACTCACATCCCCAGATAATTATTTGCAAAATGTGATCAAATTAAGCATCACTATGTTTATCATATATACTATTATTTTTTTATTTAGACTTTTTTCATTATAGAATTTGTACTTACTGTTATTCTAAAAAGAGACCAACGCTTTAAAATTAATGCATTATTGCTAGTTGTGCTGTAACACTTACAGTGAAGGTGAAGGAAAGAAAATGCTATAGGGTGGATTTAGTTTTGAGTTTCAGCTTTGCTGCTTCTATGCTGGCAGTTGCTGATTCTCTTTGCATCTTTGTTTTATCATCTGGCAATGCACAGAAACGATGCCCCCCTTATAGGGTATTTGTGAAAGCTGAATTGAACAAGCCATGCAAACCCTATGCGTTCAATCAATGTTAACTATTGTTATTGATAATAATATTTGGTCCTGTGTTGACAAGGATGTTGACAGGGATGGAGACTGTACTCTGGAAATATTTGAGTTTTGAACATTTTAGAAAGGAAGGAAAACAAAGTCAATTATACCAACTGGCCTCACGGTTCTGCCACCTGGGAAGTGCCCTGGATCAGATCCACGGGATGCTTTACATGACTATGAGTGGCACTGACGCAATAGTGTAGCTCGACTGCAGACCATTTAAGGACAGCCAAGGTGGCTTATTTTTATGTAACTTAGATTAATTTTTCCATTTTACTTGTACTGCTACCAAACCAATTTCAAAACATTTTCAGTTTTCTGCTTTATAAGTTTACTTCAAAAACAGTGTGATTGATAATGCTCCTGTTTGATTTAAAATGATTTAGAAGACCTGCAAGATTGTAGCTCTTGCTATAAATTGCTTCGACAGTGTTGCTGCTTCCTTCATTCCATTATAAACATCTAGAGCTTGGTTGAATATCCAGGTATAAGAAAGCACACGTTAAATTTTCACCGGTTATATACATTTATAGCATAGCCACTAATTCAGGAAACATAGATTTGTAAATAACACCGTTGCAGCAATAAAAGTTATGTCTGCCTCTTAAGATAGGAAATAGGAAAATCAAGTTAAGAGGACTCTAATTTAATCACTCTAATTATTTTACTGGAATTTCAAAAGAATGGATCAATAATTATATTTTGTCTCACGCTATTAACAGCCAGAACAATGGCTCACAAAATTTAGAAATCAATTCTTGTTAATTAAACTTAAATATGATGGCAGAGATCTTTGTATCATGAATCGAGAGCCTGATCTCCGGCTATTTTGTTTCATACTTAGTATAATATACAGTACACTGTTCTCAGCCAAAGCCCTATGTTGTCTGGGCAACTCCCGTTGCCATAGCAATGAAATTCTTTTGCGGGAGCAGGGCGAATGCTAATTGTAGCCATTTGTTGTTCCTTCTGTCGATCCCTTAACTAGCACAGTTGTCGAGCAGCCAGAGACGTTGGGTGAACAGCACGCAGTGCCCCCAAAAGCATTGCTGCTGAAGGCAACCGCCTGCTCTGCTTAAAAATCATTTGAGCAGCCGACAGTGCTGACAGTGCCACTACGTGGGCAGAGGCACAGCTTGACTCAGACCCTGACAACTGTTGATCTGGGACTTAGAGGCAAAGAGGAGACTGTTTAAAACCTGTTGAGAAGGTACTGATGACACAGAGATTAATTTGACACCCGAGCCTCAGAGGTGGGTACCAGGCATATCACAGCAACTGTTTCTCTAGGCTACATTCCATACCTGAATGCCCAAAGGCTGTGGGAGACAGATCAATGGTTCCTTCCTTTATTTCCATCTGAACCTGCATTCCTGCAGCCTCAGGTAAAAATATGCTTTTGGTTGGAACCAGCCAATTGTAAGTCACATAGTTATTAGATTCAGTTTGTACTAGCAACTCCCACCACTCTTTATAACCCCTTATTTTTACAGACTTATGATTTAACTTCCAGAAATGAGTTGAAACTGAAAATCAACTCAACGTAAATGAGAACAGACTCCTTTTGAAAAATAAATGACAAAGTGTTATTTGCCCATTGTATGGCCTTTCTTGCTAGTTTAATTTGAGAAAATGTCTTAAACCTGGCAAGTAATAATTCATTGTAAAACCTAATTGCTCTAGGTATTTGGGGAAGAAAAAATTAATGGTAAGAAAAATTATAATGGTAAGAGAAAACTTGTGAGGTACTAGTATATCTTCCCTTTAAGCGTGTATTGACCCATAAATGTGGTCAAGTTGATGAGGTTTGTAAAACCAGCTACTGTGTAAACATGGTGATAAATTTCAAGGTAGTTTTTTTTAGGTATAAATTTAATATATATGCCTGTTAACTGAATAGACTGAAGGTGCGTCCTGGCTGAAATTTTCTTAAAATTCATTATTAACTAATATTGTAGGCTGTTGTCAAGATACTCCTCACTATAGCTTTATGTTTGTTTGTATTGAAATAGTCAAAATTGGCATGAAGATGGCCGAGTCATAACTACAGAGTCCTCTTTTACTGGAGAGCAGGAAAAGAAGGCCTTTCATTCAATGTGATTTTTTTTTTCCTTGAAAGAACTCCATGTAGAGTTATTTTTATCACTTCTCCTGCTCTTTCCAGGAAGACAGCTACCGGAGTATTCCACTCAGTGCCCTGCAAGAAATTAGTTTCTGATGATGGTGGTCATAATAAGTCATTTCATGTTTCAAACACTAAACCAATCAGTCCCATCTCATTGATTAAAATACATACTCAGTCCATAAATTCCAAGGAGAAAACACTTGAAATTTATTGGTGAAATTTTCTAAGACCTACTGTTTTCTTCTTTTCATAATTTTTAATTAAGACAAAAAAAAAATACGTATAAATTATATAACAAATACTGTTTTCTAAATAGTATATACATTTTGTTTGTGAATTTTATATGCAAAGTAGCTTAGATATTCCTTAATAAGCTCTATGGAATATTTTTAAAGGTTATTTTCATTAACTCTTCAACTTTAAAATATTTGGCTGTACTTCTAAAACACTGTATTCCCAGCATAATGAATGATAAAAAAGAACTCTTAAAGGTAAGAAATACTCTTAATTGCTCAGTCAACAGAGATCAAGGTACTGTCCAATTTACCAGCCATCATGGCTGCCAGTGCCCTCAAGTGATTAGGTCTGCCATAGGGTTCTGAGAACAAATGAAGTCTAAAATATCCTTCCCGGGGGAGTGCACATCCATTCTGCCCTGGCAGAGAGAATTTGTGTTAACATACAACTTCGCAGTGGGCTGGACGATAACTGGCAGGGTAGATTCCGGCATGATCAGGCTGCAGCATAGCCCTCCCGAGAAATAAAAGTAGACGTCCTCACTCTGCCAAAGTTCTTTTCCTTAATGGGCAGGGAGATGAAAGGCCTCAAACCTGAATATTGGTTGGGGAGCATTCTAATATCAAGGAGTGTTCTGAAAGCACATGATGATAATACCAAACCTCATCAGGAAAGCCAGCTGTTAGCTGTAAGTATCTAGAGCCCCACCCAGCATCCTTCCCGGAGCAGAAACGTGACTGCTGCGGACGGTTCCATAGCCTTCCTCCCGTGGAAGAGCCTGCAGCCCGGTTTGTTGTGTTGGATGCTTCGTAGGCCTTTGCTTCTAGTGAGGCTGACTTCTGCCCCGCCAAGCTCATTTGGGCCAAGACAAATTAAAGCATTCCCAAACAATTTTTGGTGGAAGGTGACAGTCCACAGACTTTTAGAATCAGGTCTCTTGATTGAAGTGGGACTTACAAAGGGAGTATCACCTGGGAAGGAAGAATTGAATATGAGGAAAAGAATTCCAAGGGACAAACGGGTCCCCCTACCCCATGTCTGGTGTGGATGACAGGACAATGACTCCCTGAAATGAGAAGAATATAATCATACTTGTACTGTGTTTCCCCAAAAATAAGACCTAGCCGGACCATCAGCTCTACTGTGTCTTTTGGAGCAAAAATTAATATAAGACCTGGTATTATATTTATTATATATGATATTATATATGATATGATATGATATGATATGATATGATATGATATGATATGATATGATATAAAACCCGGTCTTATAGTAAAATAAGACCGGGTCTTATATTAATTTTTGCTCCAAAAGACACATTAGAGCTAATGGTCTTGTTGGTCTTATTTTCGGGGAAACACGGTGCATCATTCAAATGTGAGACAGTTGCCCGTTGAGGAAGGAGCATGTCCACAGTCGGGTGTAACTCAGGAAAGCCAAGAAGGGATGTTGTCTTGGTGCTAATAAAGTTAATGGCTTCCTCTTTCCACTTGAGCTCTCTTCTGAGGCAGGCCCCAGTGGCCAAGACAGGACCAGATGGCTTAAAAGAACCACTCCGTTGGGAAAACGAGAGAATGAGTGACCCCCATTTCAAAATCCTATTTTCACCCCTGCTCAAACCACTCACTCCTTGTCCCTCCTTATCAATAAAAGGTGACTGAAGGAGCTATTTCCCACTCTGATCTTCCCACCGTCCCCCCAGGAAGGTCGATGAATCATCCGTTCTAGCAATGAATAGATCAAGGCTGGCTGATTGACAAATCTAGCTGTAAAATCCCTACCTTGTATGGGTATTTATTAGAAGACCCAGTAGCTCTTGAGCTGTGCAAGAGTCCTCAGGACATCATGTGGAAATCACTCCCTAAGTGTGTAGGCCTCAGTGACAGTTCTGAATATCGGTGGTGATTTTTTTTTTCATGGAGGGGTAATTAGTAACATGGGTCACCTTAGCGACCTGTTAAGTACTTCTTAGTATTTTTGTGTTTTATGCTTTGATTCACTTTCATGTTTATTTTCTGTTATTTTCAGCCGAATATGCCATCTTCACAATTTTTCAATGTTATCTGAATTAGTTTTAATTGTACCCAGCATTAAGTGATTTGCTCCTAAGAACACAAGTCGAAAATGACTGCTTTCAACTACTGATTATATATTCGTAAATTTTTGCATCTCAGCATGATTTTGTCACTTTTGGGTGATGATAGTTCAAGTCTTTAATTTTTAAAACTTAAATTTGCTTTTCTCTTTGTCGGTTAATGTATGAAAATGATCAGTCATGCCAAAAACGAGCACTATTTAAATTATAAATTAAATATAATGAGAAAGACTCTATCAGTGGTTCCAAACCTTGCAGTTTATCATAATCAACTGTGCAGCTTCTTTAAGAAGTAGTTTTATGTGCCTCATTCATTCCAGACCTATTGAATCAGAACTGAATAGGTGCTCAGGAACTATTTTTAAACAAATTCCTCAAAAAATTATTGTGTCGCTATGATGTTCCTAGTTGGAAAGGAGCATTTAGGAAACAGTGATCTGGAGTAATATTTCTCCCTTTTTAATATCAGATTTCAGTGTGAAAACAAAGCTTAAAATCTTGATGTCGATTCCAGGGATATTCAAAATCAACTGGCTTCTATTTTTTTCTGTTTGGTTCTTTTTTGTTTGTTTTTCTCTAAAAGGAAAATGTTTCAAATATTTGACTATAAAACGTACATACAATTAAAAAAGGATGTTAAATAGGTAATATAAGTATTACTAACTAAAAATAAATTGAAAATAATATAGAACACGGACAGAATTACTGTTTTTAAGGCATCAAAATTGTTAAAACAAACAAACAAATGGAAAAAAAACCCAGAGTGCAGAAACAAAAAATTGTAATTGCATAAACCAGTGGTTGGAAGATTCGTTTTCAAGTCCATATTCTTCCAGGCTATTAACTCAGAGTTTGAAACATACTTTCACTGTTAGTGAAAACTGACAAGTAAGGAGAACAGACATAATTGGCTGAAACTTAATTAGAAAATCTCTTTCAAAAAAAGAATTTTTAGAGAACCCTAAAGTATGCATAGATTGCAGGTATTTGTTTTTTGTTTTGTTTTGTTTTGTGTGTGTGTGTGTGTGTGTTTTGTTGTTGTTGTTTTGTAGGCATTCATTTTTAATCAGTTTGTTAGTGTCAGTTTTCCAAAGCTGAGGAGAAGAACTTTAGGTCCAGCCTGCTGTTCTCCAGCTAATAGCAACTCACTGTTTCAGTCAAGTCTGGGCTGCTGGGTAATGGGATTGTAATGAAGTTAATTTAACCTATGTTTATATGTGCAACTGTTTTACTTCATATATCACATACACTTGGGAAGTGGTAACCATTGACTTGCAGATAGTTTTTTGATGAGCGAGGAATATCTCTGTTACATACACCAGCCATTAGTGAATCTATTTCTCTCACCACTAAAATCATGAGACACCCTGGAGCCACTTGTCGGCAATACCTCTTCCAGGATATTTTGCTCTCCCATTCTTGGAAGTATCAGTCTCCAGATATACCAGAAGAAATCGCTAAAACCTTTGGCATTCTGTTTTGAAAAGATAGTTAACCCCTAGGTTTAGCAGTATTCACACCTGAGATAGTATTAGCCCCGCCACGTTGAGTTTTGGTCCTGTCTCCCTCCCGTTTCACCTCCTCTTTCATTTTGTTGCTTTGCTCTTGTTAAACATGCTGACAGACCTCAGGCTGTGTGTTGAAGTGGAGGAAAAAGAAAGATATAGAAGTAAGTTATAAAACACTTCCTTCCTGGCAGGCTAATGTTGTCCGTGCTTATGAAAGCCGCTACAGCAAGAAACCTTTCTGAAACGAAAAGGCTCTGAGTCTTACCAGTTGTTCATAAAACCCCTCTAGTCATTCTTAGCTAAGATGCTTTAGTCTCTCCACGTCGTGGGTCATTCCCTCTGAGATTCTTTTTCTCCTTTGTCCCGGTGGACTCTTAGTTGCAAAGCCCTCTTTCAGAGGCCGCCTTCCAGGCCGCACTCCTGGTCAGAGATAAATAATCCTGCTGCTCTGTGCGGCAACTGCATGTTCTGCCTCTATTATACGTGGTTGGTTTGGTTGTTGGTATAGTTGTCTCTCTCACCGGGGTGTGAATGCCTGGAGGGCAGTGACCATCTTGTTCATCTTGCATTCCCCAGTGTCTACCAGAGTGCCCGGTAGATAGAATGTACCAGTGAGCTTAGAGATTAGGATTTCTACTCATAATGCCTTCTGTGCCTAGATAATATTTTTTAGAAAATTGACTGGTATCATCAGCCCACATATTGGATATTAAGTCTTCGTCTAGTATCAGACTTATTATAATCATCTTTAAAATTTGGGGGTTTATTTTTGCTTGTCGCTATTATTATTATTATCATTACTGATTTATTGCATACATGCAGAAAATGGGCAAATCTAAAAGGATGTATGATTCAGTCTATTTTTCTCAAAATGAACTCCCCTTGTGACCAGCACCCGAATGGTTTTTTAGCAGTATGGAAATTTCCCAGAGAAAACAAAGAACTGATCCTAATATAAACTTAGTATAAGAAATAGTGTGGTCTGCCACCATTTTCCTTGATTGTGTGTGTGTGTGTGTGTGTGTGTGTGTGTGTGTGTTCAGACAAGGAAGTGAGAGTGAGCCTGTGGTGTATAAACTTTTTTCCTCTATTAAAGTGCTTTTTTATTCTCCCAGTTGCAGTCCCTTGGCAATTTCAAAGGAAATTGAATTTAAATATGCTTTTCTAGCTGCATTTAAATGTATGTAAATGTATTGTAAATAAAAACTTTAAAGGAAATGAAAATGCTTTACAAATATCCTACTAATTCCCCAAGCATCCCTACATGACTCTGAAAAAGACAGTTGTCATAGAATCAAAAGGCTAGAAGAGACCCTTCAGTACATCTATGAATAGCCATTACAGAAAGATAATTGGCCACTTTTCCTTTAAAATGTTCAGAAAAGGAAACTTAATAGTTTTTTGTGGCAGTCCTCAGTTCGGGCTGTCTTGCAAACGTAGGAGGGGTGAGGCCAGGGTGAGAGCATTCTCTTCCTGGGTGGTCATCCCTCAGGCCCCCTCAAAAGGGTGCATCTGGGTCTCTTACCCCACCTCCAAACTGCAGTCCAACCTCTTCATTCCTTTCCCCACGCTGGAAAACGTCTCTTGCCTCATCACCACCACTACCACATACGCAGCACATCCCTCACCGAGTACAGTTTATCCCATCTCCATCTGGCCACTGCCTTCTTTCAGTCCATGGTTATTCCTAGACTGTTTTCTTACAGTAGCATCCTGATTCCTCTCCCTTCCTCCACTTTTCCTCCCACCAATTTCATTCCTTCATGCTACTACTACTATGAGGTCATCCAAAAACACAAATATTTTCATGCTCTGTAAATTCCAGTACTTTGGAATGGAAAATCCCCACGTGGCACTATCTGTGCCTCCCCAGGCTCCTCTATGGGCCCCTGTCACCAGATGCCACCACCACCTTGTCCTACCGCCGGCTGTACTTGAGCCATCTGCAGTTCCCAGCATGACCCACACTGTGCAACTTGTACCGTTCTTTCATCTCGTAGGAAGGTTGCCTCTGTATTTCATCTTCCAACATCTCATTAAGATTAAAAATGTGTTTGTCCTCTCCGAGGATGCCCACCCCCCAACATCTACCATTTCTTCAATTCTAATGAGTTTTGTTATCATTGATGAAGGGTGAATTGAATTGTCAAAGCTGCTTAAATATAAACTTAAAAGATGACAAAATAAAAACCATGACCTACTATGTAGAGTACAGATATCTTGATCTGTTCTTTTTGTACATTCCTTTCTTTTTTTCCTCCTTGTAGCAGCATCTCTGCTTAGATGACATGCTGGTCTTTTTAGATTACTACTCGTTCGTGGATTGCTGAAAATAGTATGGGGAGGGATTGAGATGGGTGGGTGGTGAGAGTGAGTTTGTACAGTCTAAGAGGAGATTTAAGTTTCTTCAAATATTTTCTTTGTACTGCCCTGGGTTTTCTCTTAATTTTTAGTGTCCACGTAGTTGTGGAACTTAAGTCACAAGCTTTTTATGATGGAGCCTAGTGGTCTGGCTCCTTTAGCTGTAGCTGTCTCCCTGGCTACAAGGGTGTTGTGTCACCACTATTTCTTTTGAACACCTCAGCCCCTACTATTGGAATAGTACAGTTGAACAGCATGGGAGTTAGGGGTGCTGACTCAACTCCCGCACAGTTGAAAATCCACTTGTAACTTTTTTTTTTTTTTTCCACTTGTAACTTTTGACTTACCAAAACAACTACTGGCCTACGGTTAGCCAGAAGTCATTAACCCGTATTTTGTATGTTATATGTTTTATATACTGTATCTTACAATAAAGTAAGCTAGAGGAAAGAAAATGTTAAGGAAATCATAAGGAAGAGAAAATACATTTACCGTACTGTGTGTATTGATTGATACTGTAAGTTTACATCGTCTGTTTTAGGCTATGCAGCTGGCGAGTTTTTTCAAATTGTGAATTGTAAAATATTTGCATGTTAGTGGACCCGCGTAGTTCAAACCCATGTTGTTCAAGGGTCAACTGTGTATAGTTCAACAATGTATTATCTCAAAACACACACGTCATGTAACTCCACCCATACCAAGGAACAGAACACCACCCTTATCCCCAGAAGCCCCATTTTCTGATCCCTTGCAGTCACTAGCTCCTCTCCTTGCCTCCTTCCCCACTTCCCAAGGATAACCATCCTGTGCTTTCTAAGACCATCGGTACTTTCATTTTTTTTTTTACTTTTGCTTGTTTTGAACTTCATATAAATGGAATACCATCGTCTGTTCTCTTTGGAATTTTCCTTCTCCTACTCAACATGTCTGTTAGAGTCAATCGCTATGTTACACATAACAATTGTTTACTAATTCTTAACTATTGTCTAGTATTCCATTGTTTGAATAGTGTATAATTTGTCCAGTCGGCTGAAACACATTTGGTTTGTTCCCAGTTTGAAGCTATTCTGAATAGTGTTACGTAGGAATGCTCTCCAACATGTTTTTTCGTGTACATACATATGCATTTCTATTGAGTATACACCTAGGAGCAAAATTGCAGGATCACAGCGTATGCTTATGTTTAGTTTGCACAAATCCTACCAGAAGATTTTCCGAAGAAATTTTACCAATTTATACTTCCATCAGCAGTGAATTGAAATTACAGTTGCTTTATATTCTCAACACTTGATATTGCCAGTCTTTTAAAATTCTTTTTTATTTTAACCATTCTGCTGGTATATATTGGTATTACACTGGCACTATAATTTGTATTTCCTTTAATTTGTAACCTCTCCTATGAAATGCCTAATTGAGTCTATTGTCCATTTTTCTATTGGTCCATTTTGTCCATCAACTCTTTTGTCCATTTTTCTTGATATATTCTGGATCCAAGTTCTTTGGTGTGTATATGTAAAGCAAATATCTTCTCCCACTCTGTAGCTTACCTTTTCCCTTTTGCAGTGGTGTTCTTATGAACAAAAGACCTTAATTTTAATGCAGTCCAATTTATTAGTATTTTCCTTATGTTTAACACTTTCCGTGCCCTATTTAAGAAATCTTTGCTGACCCTCAATATCATGAATATATTGTTTTCTCCTAAAAGCTTTTTTGTTTAACCGTCCTTAGTGCTACCATCTAGAATATGGAGTTTAAATCTTCTATTTTTTCTTCTTTTTATTTATCTTGTATTTTCCATCCTTTTTCTTACATACTTACATTTTTTTTACTGTAGTAAAATATACGTAGCATAAAATTTGTCATTTTAACCATTTTAACTGTATGGTTCTGTGGCATGAAATACATTTATATTGTACAATCACAACCAGTATCCACCTCTAGGACTTACTCATTTCCTCAGCTGAAACTCTGTACTCATTAAACACTAAGTCCTCATGTTACTTACGTATTTTTAAAGAATAATACTTTCTATTTTTCTTGTAACAAATTTAACAATACCAGATCTGCATACAGAAATGTATTTTAAGTTCTTAATTTCTAATTTTTACAATACTTAATTCCTGACTTTAAGTACAAACTGTCAGAAAAGAATGTACCTTAAATATTTGAAAATGTTTCACTCTTTGTTTCATATATTGTTAATTTACATAATTTTGATTTTTTACTATTATGTTGAAACAACAGAGAGAAGGCAGAAAAATACGACCATTTGAGGCAACACTCATGATAAAAAATCAAATAAGAAACTATGAATGTGATTAGAATACAAGTCATTTCCACAGACTTCTTTTTTTCTATTTCAAAATAGTGTTAATGTTGAATAATATTTAAATAGGTTCATTTCTGGAACATAAGTGACTTTATTTTATAAACTTCTACCGTTGATATATTAGCTATATTTGAATTGGATTATAGATTTTATTCTTGCATGAAATCTGTATTAGTCTACCCAGTTAATTTTAATTTATTTAAGATTATGTAAACAATTTAGCTTTATAGAGTGGAATGTATTCTTTAAAAATAACATTTTGCAACCCTTTCTCTTATTGCTAGCAGTACTTACAGCTTTGCCTTCCATTACTATTTTCCTCTCTGAAATACACTTAAATCTATAATATTTTCATTATGTAGATACAAAAAACTCAAATAAGTAGTATAATAGCATAAGTGCTATCAGAATGTTTCTTTCCCTTTTAAAGATATTTACTCACATTTTCTTTGTATATTTGTGTCTCATGCATACACCCCTAAAATATCTGTGTAATGAGAGGAAATTCAAGACAAAAAACTTGCCTGTGTATTTTTTCTTTCCTAACTACTCCATCCCATGTACCTATTCTCTTTCTCTTAAATTGAATCTGCTTGATTTTAAAGTTTCCTTTAAGTTGATCATGTTGGTCTTATCAGAAATGATGGCTGGTTAGTTAAACTGTAAAAATGAGTTCTAAATGGCTCAGGTGGGTACAGGAAATAACTGGTTGCTTTGCTTTCCTATAGTTTTAGGTCACCACTTAGCTTCACTCGTTTGCTCCTCATCCTCATTGTCTCTTTCTCTTCCCAGCCTTGGGTATGGATTCCTTGAGCTTATTCCACACTGTTCACTCATTCGTTGAGAAAATGCTCCATGCTTTTGGGCTACTCCTTCTCTGTTCATTTTCTTATTCTCTCATCCCCTACGCCTCATCCCCTTGTTACAGTGTGAACAATACCGGGGGTGCCAGGGGTAAATATCTCGTGTCTCTAATACAGATCACGATTCTAACTTGTAAAAGACAGGTAGGTAAGTTATCTAACCCTAGCTTGCTACAAGTTTCTTGACGCGTTATGTACAACTTGATGAAGTTTTTCCCAAGATACCTAAGCTAGAATTTAACTTGCTTTTACTTTCCTCCACAACATTTTTATGTGCTGCTTAAGTATCCATTGTTTGCTAAGTTTATAAATTGTGGAAGTACTTGGTACATGGTGTTAGACTTAGCATATGGGAAATCCCAGCACACAGGCTAATTAAATATCATTAGCACTATCATTGTAATTAATATTAGCAGATACCATTTACTGAGTGCTATCTGTGTGACAAGCATGGTGTGCTTATCTTCACTCTTATAACGGTCCTGTGAAGCAAGTCAGACTATTCTCATTGCCAAGCTATAGAGGTGAAATCATTCGTATGTGGTCTCATGTGTGGAGTAGGAGAGAGGTGGACTGGAACTCAGATTGTTCTACCTCCAAAATAGGTATTTCTTAAGTTTTATGCTTAAAGTATGTTTTAATTGTTCTTAGAAAAGAATATAATTCCTAAGGAAGCAAGGAAAAAATATTCTGGAATGCTTCTGCAATGTACCCTGGAGCAAGTAGGTAAAATGGGTGTGTACACAGTACGGAAATTTGAATGGTGTGTGTCTGTTCACGTTTCATAATTAGCATGTATTTTCTGGTGTCCTCCATTGCACTTTTGTCGTGCTTAACAGGAGTCATCATATCACTGTGGTAAGAGGAGACATGCCCCAGGATGGGCAGGCCTGGGTTCAAATCCCAGATTTGATATTTCCTTAATTCTTAATCTTTCTATGCCTTTTCTTCTTTAAAATCCATAAAAGAAACACACGTTGTAGATTGCTGCTGGTACTAAATAAGTTCTGCATTTAAAAGCTTTTCCCAGAATGCCTGGCCCAGAGTAACACTTACACACATGAAAGACCGTACAAGCTATTACACGAGTACTTCTGATGCTGCTGGTACTGGTGGTATTGACAGTGATCCTCAGACCAGCAGTGTGAGTTCCATATGTTGCTGGTAGTCATTACCAAATGAGAGAACGGGTATTCAGCCGTAGTTAGCTGACCGGCTCACATTGCTGCATACGGAGTGAAGAGGTTCTAATTCTTGCATCTGATATGGTTTTTTCTACTATACCTATGCCGCCTCCAACGGTTCTGTGTTAGAATGCTAAATACATCCAAGATTCAAATTAAAATTCAGTAGACGAAATGTGATTAGTTTATTTTGTACAGCACGTTATTCTAGAGGATCACATTCTTAACGAAATGCAAATTCAAAACTTCAAATCCCTTTACTAATCCCTCTCTACTAACAGTTGTTAATTTTGATACTTTGGACCTAAGCATGGGGATGGGTAGATCCTTACAACATGGTCAGGAAAGATGGGAGGCCAGTAGGGAGAGCATTTGAACTTCACCCCTGAAAAGTTCTTATTACATGAGACTATATTGCTTCACTACTGTTTAAAAAAATAAAAGGCTTCCAGAACTGGGAAAGTCATTGGTTGTAAACACAGCCAAGTTTTTATGGGCAGTGTGTTGTTAAAAATATTTCAGTATACAAAGAGGCATATACGTAATATGTACAGTGGTCAAACTATCTAAAATATAGGAAGGTACATTTCAAGTCCATTTGTAATGGTTATTGGAACAGATGCAGAGCTGACTTCATCTACAGAATTCCCTTATGGGTGCTACCAGCTATTACATGACAGAGTAGATTTTTAAAGTGGTACCACTTAAAACTATTTTCATGGATTAATCGGATTATAGCATCATTTGTAAAATGTTGAGGAATATATTCTCTGGTGTTTATTTTCTTTTTAGTGCCTTAGTATTTGACAGTAGGTTAAACCTATCTCAGCTAGGGCCTGCCTAGAATAACAGCCCCTTCCCTCCCCAGTACAAAACAGGAGGAAGCAACCTGAAGAGAAGATGACAATTCTTTAGCAATTTAGACATTGCTCTGGCAAATCAACAGGCTCCAGGTCTGGCCAGTCTCTCTGGGGGTGCTCTGCTGTACGCTTCCTACTCCTTCAGCTGGCCACTCCAGACCCCCTGTCCCATTCACATGCACCCTTTACTGCTATGGTCCCCTTACTTTGACAGGCCACCACATTGACCAGGATATGTATTAAGGTGACCCCAGATTGTTGTTACCATGGGTACAAATTCTGGCCAGGGAATTCTATAAATTGGGTCATTTTACATTTTAAATGAGGGAGCTAGGTCTTATATATCTCTGAGGATGGCAACTAAACTTGGGAGGTGTTTGAAGATGAGAATTTGTGTAAGGGGAAGTGAAGCTAATATTTAATGAGCAACTACCCTGTGCCTAGTGTTTTCTTATACAGGTTAATTCATTTCAAACTCAGATCCACCTTTTTGAGATAAATCCATTTTTTACAGATGAGAAAATGGCCAGGTTAAGAGAGTAACTTACCCAAAGTCATACAGCTCGTTAGCTAAACTGAGATTTGCATGAAACTGTGTATGCACACTCGTGTTGGAGTTCGGAGCTGGCAGAACTGTGAATGCCTGACTCGCTGTGAGGTTCTCTTTCTATTTTCCTTGGAAGCTACAACCTCCTTGGTTGTGTGTCTGTTTTGTTTACCTGCAGTCCCAGTGCCTGCCTTTTATTCATTTTTCTATGTCTGATGCTTAGTTTATCATAGAATATATAGTAGGTTCAAGTATTTTTTTACTTGAAAATTATTTAGTAAGATGTTGCAAATTCTCCTAGTGGTCTCCAAAATTTGCAGATTAGATCAGTGTTATATTTTCCTGCAAATGACTAAGGTGCCATTCAGCACCACAAAATATTTAAAGTGCACTGGTCTCAGTCCATAAGTAATAACTTTTTCAGACAATTTTATATTTTTACTTCTGCAAAGTAGTCTTCTACATGCAGAATTAATATGCAATGCTCATTGACTAATATTTGCTTTACAACATTGCATTATGTTTTCACTTCATTTTTGTAATGATGTTGCTGAATAGTAAAAAAGATTTTTTGAGAAGTTTTGTTGAAATATTTTTGTTGAAACAATTAAAATGTGGAAACATTTAAAAGCATGACATCAATCTCAAGTAATCTGCAAAAATATGTCATTTTCTGCTACTACATATAAAAAGGCAGGATTTTAGAGTGCAGCATTTTCTCTTTCAAAGAAAAAGAAAGAGTGGTATTTTAGTTGTTCACTTAAAAAATCAAATTAAAGAATAGGAACATTATGTGGTGTTAAACTCTGAGATTACATGTACTATTAGACACTTCAAAAAATAAACTCTTGGCATTAATCTTGCTTAATAATTCTATTTTTAAAATCTGAAAATAAAACGAGACCAGATGGACGAAGAAGTCTCCAGCACCTCTCTTCATGGTGGCAATGCTTTGATTTATGACAAATGCCAGGAAGAGCAGGCAGGCACTGGTTTGTTGCTTTGGATGAGAACTGAAAGCAAACAGGTTTTGTTATCAATCACTGGTTGTCGGTGTAAGACAGAGGGGCTGTTATAATTGATTTGATGGCTCTGGATGACTTGAGCTTTAGTAGCCAAAGCGGATTGTGGCAACTCAGCCATGCAAGACATTGACGTGAAGAGGAAGTGACATGACTCCTCACAGGCAAAGCCAGAGGATTTAAAGGGGCAACTTGACTCACCAAGTCTGGAATTCATAAGCTTGAGCTTTTGATAGGAGATGGTGTTGATGAGCAAAAAGAGCAAACTAGGTTTTTGTTTTTAGCAGTCAGGCTTTATGGTGCATTTTAAGGGATCAGACTAGCTTTCCATTTTTTCTTTTTTCACACCCAAGACTATTGACCATAAATGACACATATGATATTGAGTTTAATGCAGAACTTCACATATTATGTATCATTTCCATTACTAAGCCATTTGATGGGAATGCGAGTTCTAAGAGGAAGCAAAGAAACGGAGAAGGTAAGAACCAGATATCCACCTTCATGTATGACTTTGATTCCTGAGTTGGAAGAACATGAATAAGATGAATTTCATGAAATCAAGCGACTTCAGGAACGAAACACAATAAAGGTTAGAGTGACTATTGTGCCTCGTCGCTATCGAAATCAAACCAGATTTCTGAATGCATGTGTGTACCAGTCAGTTAGGCAAACATACAGGTGTGTGTGTGTGTGTGTGTGTGTGTGTGTGTGTGTGTGTGTGTAATGGGAACTTGGTTTGCATACCAGTTTTCTGACATAAATGAATTCTGATCTGGGCCTGATAAGGAAAGTGTTTCCTCTCAGAAGCTTATTCCCTGCCATTTGCGTCTGGAAGGTTCAATTGCAAAGAACATTGGGCTCATTTAATGAGGTCTGTGATGGGTGCTGAATAGAGAAGTGACATTATATACCACACTGAACAGTGTGCCCTCTGAACAGTACTTTAACCTATTGAGATTGATAGTGGAAAGAAGTTGGGGTGCATATGTGCTTGAGGGTTTATTTTCCAAAGCAAACATATAAAAAACCTAAGGGCCATGATACTGAAGGTACAGCAGACTTAAATATAATTAAACCTCATATCCCTGATATCGTTCTTCAAATTTTATCTGTAATGAATTTATCAAAAGTTATATATTTTTCTTTTATAAGGACTTCTTCTAGAAATTTTCGAGGATACTTTTATTACAAACTTTAGGATAAGATTATGGGACACACTAGTTACACAGTACTTTTTCAATAGGAGACTTCATTATTATCTTCTCAGTGGTTATATTTAGATTATGGTGTTTTAAATTGAAAATTTTTATGGAAATTAAGTTAGGACTTTATTGTTTATTTTGAGAAAAAGAAATTGCCAGAAATCAATTTGTTCCAAGTTTTACTCAGTAATGAACATTTTCTTATTCATTAACATGCATATCTGTTAGAATTTTTCTTAATAGTCTCCTTTGGATAAAGTTTCATGTAATTCAACAATAGCTCTTAATGAGCGATGATATAAAAAGAAAGGTTGACATCTAAGTGAGTGTCTTAGAAATTACAGAATCTCAAGCTTGAAAGAACTGAATGATCTTCTGTCCCCAATGCCTTCTAAATGTTTTTGACTTCAGCCCACATTTAGGAAAACATAATACATCAAGGCCCACCACATGTATCTGCACACATACCTACCGAAAATCCTGAAAACAAAAATTTCACAATTTTTCCCTTTACTTCATGTGATGTACTCTATTTCCTTATGTAATGCAATCTGTTCTAATCTTATGTATTCCATCAAAAATACATAATACCAGTCTTGATGGACAGAGACCTGAAATTTAGAAAATACTGTTCTATCCTAACTTTTTCATTTTACTGATTAAAAAACTAAAGCCAAAACCGAGAGGTACCCTTTCTCAAAAAAAAAAAAAGGTAATTCAAACACCACAGTCTCCTATTAAAAAGTTACAGAAATTAAGCCCCAGGCCCTCAAGGAATTTGTGGACTGAAATGTAAATAGGAAAAACACAGTTAAATATATTACATCATTAACAACCGCCCCCCCCTTACTACCAACTTATAACACATAGAATTACAAATAAATACTTTGATGACACTAATGAAAAGAATATGGATAGACTTTATAAACAAAATATTATTTGAACTATATTTTGCAGGAGTGGAGGAAGGGTAGAGGTTTTTTTTTCACAAACGGACCTTTTGGGGGTTTTAATTGCATTTTGAACAAATAAGAAACCATGACAAATCAAATTTTCCAGAACAGAGAGGGTCAAAGTTGGAATTTTTAATTCACTTTGGCTATTTAAAGAACATTATGCTGTTATTGTTCTGAATCTAATCTCCCACAAAGATTCAATGTAGTTTACCACAGTGGATCAGTTCTCATAATAACAGGCTTTTAAATATTTCCAGTGACACAGACACCAGGATTCTGACAGATAATCAGTAGAGACCATCTAGATGTTTAAAATCGTCAAATTCAAGTGAAACCAGCAGAAAATAAGCTAGAAATCTTTCTAAATTTAGGTATAAACATTTCCATTTCAGCTATGAAAAGCTAAACAACCTAACTTTTTGGTTCTTGCTGTTTTTCTTTCATATATATATATATATATATATATATATATAACTATATTAGCCTATAGATAACAAGCAGCCGCATATGATCTTCGAATATGGTAATTATGTCTTTTACATTGATGTACTGGCTCATTATCTTTCTAAGCTTTCTAACTGTGGTGATTGGTGTAATTACGGAGCTGCCTCTACCGTGTGAAGGCCCAATTTGCAGGTTAGAAATGTTATACAGAAGTAGGTATGGTGGCTGCCTGATTAGATTGCTTAATATTTATCAAAATGGCATTCTTTTTTGTTGTACTGTTGCTTGTCTCAGTGTCCCAAATACTCTTTCTTAATATAATTATGTGACTGGATTTTCTTTTGGCCTTTATGAACATTAATCAGAGTTAAACATTTAACTCAAAATATCATTTGCTGTTATACATAAAATCCACATTTTTTCCATCGATGTTTTGTAGTTTAATCCTGAGACATTTACTCAGATATTCCTTGTGCATCTCCCAAGAACATCTGTTTTTGATGCTGGAGTTGTAGGTATGCCTGCCATTGTGGACCCACCCTCTCTTGTAACTGCAAGTAAATAAATGAAATAAAGTTTATTATAAATGCTGTGAAGGAAATAAATGAGAGGACGTGATCATCAGCAGAAGCCTTTCTTAGACAGTGACATTTGAGCTACAAATTGAAGGGAGGCCCTGGAAAGTCCTACCGTGTTTCCCCGAAAATAAGATCTAACCGGACAATTAGCATTAATGCGTCTTTTGGAGCAAAAATTAATATAAGACCCAGTCTTATTTTACTATAATATAAGACCCGGGTTTTAATATATAATATAATATAATATATAATATAATGTAATATAAAATATAATATAATACTGGGTCTTATATTAATAATAAGACCTAGCAGGACAATCAGCTCTAATGCGTCTTTTGGAGCAAAAATTGATATAAAACCCAGTGTTATATTATATTAGACCGGGTCTTATATTATAGTAAAATAAGACTGGGTCTTATATTAAGTTTGCTCCAAAAGATGCATTAGAGCTGATTGTCCGGCTAGGTCTTATTTTTGGGACAACACTGTAGCTAATAAAAAAGCCTGGAAAAAGCAATGGTGAATGCACGGGGTTGGGAAAGATCTGAGCTTGCTAGAAGAACCAGCAGAAGTGATGTTGATGAGAAGGTGATGAATGAATGGCAAAGAAGAATGAATGGAGAAGTTAGATAGAAGACAGTGGTCACTGTAGTGAAAGTAAGGAGTTTGGGTTTTTATGCTGACAGCAATAACACTACCTAACTTTTACTGATCACCTACTAGGTACCAGGGACTGTGCTAAGTGTTTCATATGTCTATCTCATTTGGTCATCACAGCATCCTTGAGAAGTAGGTGATAATGTCTCTACTTCTTATCTGGCAAAGCAAACCAGCGAACACTAGGAAAAATATTCAAACATAAGAATAACCAGTGGAGTTCTAGCCTTGCCAGAGATTAAAATATGAAGCAACAAACAAGAAACTAGAATATATGAGTATTTCAACTCACAAGGAATAATTTTCTTTTATTTTCTTTTTGATGCTCACATTGTCAGACTTGTCCAATAAGAATCATATTCAAGTTTCTGTGTCCTTTTAAAACCACCCCAAGCATTTTTAACGTGTCCTTAGGGTTTGGCAGCAAGCTGTCCCACGCTGCAGAACTTGGAACCAGTTACTCTCCACAGATGCTCATTTTCTTTAACGGAGAAGTGTTGGAGACCAAAATGTGGGCATTAGTGCCGCACATCAAATTCTGGGAATGGCGGTGGGCTGGTTGAGGAAGGCCACACCAGATCTTGTTCATAATGAACTAGACAAGAAATGCCTTTTTTAAGTTCACAAGTTCACAATGGTTTGTTTTGTCTACATCACATTTTCCTAACAGTAGAAATAATAGCGAACATTTATGTAGGTCCTAGCATAGCTGGGCAGTGTTTTGGCCTTCTGTGTACTAACTCATTCTGTCATTACAAAACTCCCATAAGGCATAGGTATTTGTATATATGTACATACACATACACACACACACACAAAACAAACTTTAGGCACAGAAAGGTTAAATAACTTGCTCAAGATTAAATAGGTAGTAAATGGCAGAAATGGGATTCAGACTTATGCATTTGTTCATATTTTTTACTTGAGGAAGATGGATGGTTGACAGGAAGGATTCCTATGGGAGAGACTTTCCAAGTTTCCTGGTTCTTCTTAGGCAGATTTGGGAACGAGGCAGACTGAGTATCAGTCCAGACAAGATCTAATCGTCCTCTTCCCTGGGTATCAAATAATTGTTTACTATGCTCAAAGTAGGAACTAATTATCATCCCAGCTTCCTAAACAACAACCTATACCACTAAGGAACTATATTCTGAGTCTGACCATCAGCCATTGCCAGGGGAGAATCAACACCCCTGATTACTGCAGGTCATCGTGACCTTGCAAGAGATCCGCAGAGGTTTGCTTTGTTTTTGAAGAGGTTTCTTCAGATAGAACTAATTCACTACCCCCATTGAGAGACATGATAAGGAATAAAACATTTAATCTAAAAGAAGAGACTATTTCATTGAAGGTCTTTAATCTTTTTATAGAAAAGATAATTTGTATGAAAGGCCTTTGTTAACTGACTACAGTTTATTACCATCATTGATATCTAACCTTTACTCTCGCCTACATTCACTGGGAGCTCTTAGCCAACAGTCTTCTTACACACTATTATTTTTAATGTGTTTGTATTTACTTCTTTGCACCTAAGGCTGTTTTCTGTTAGTATCGTATTGCATTTTTAACACCCATTTGCCTGTTTTTCTCAAATGTCTAGTGAGGATGGTTAAATCGTTAGTTGAAAACTGAAATATTGAGCCAGGCTGAGTCAAAGATATCACCCCTCTTATAAGTGAGGGGCCGTTACATCAGCCTTCTGGAGACAGGCTGGATCTGTGATGAAGCAGTAGAAGAATGTGAAGGGTTGGGGATTTCTGAATTGGTTAATTGGACCAGGAGGCCCAGTTATCCTATGAGCTCCTGAAGTAGCTATCTGAAGCTGTACATGTAGCTCAGAACCCAGCGATGGACATCAGAGAAATAGAGTAGGCATGGGGACGAGCCGTTGACGGGGCTGATGGTTATCCTGAGGTGTTATGTTCAGATTATCAAGTTCTATCAGTGAACAACATATTCATACCAGTTCAGAATTATTTGATTCATTGATTCCTGTTTTATTGTATGAGCATGCTGGAGAAAACATCAATTACATATAAAGAATTACGTATGTGTATACGTATGTAGAAACACATGCACATTATTTATATAGGGATGAAAATAACTGTTTTTTTAATACAATTCTTTCTATAAATGTGGTTATATGAAATCTATGCATTTAATTCTAGAGTAATACAGTTGCAAAGTTCTAATTTATGTAATAGAATAGGCTTTACAGTCTATTAAATGCTCGTATGGCAGCTACTTTTTCACACACAAAAAAAATACCAAGTTAATAACAAGAGTTGAGTTTTAATAAATGATCATAAATTTTTAACAGAAAAAAGGCATTGGTTATCAAAGCATATGATGCTTTTTTTTTTTTCTGTCTTTTACCTTTGTGATACGGGTTTTTTGTTTTTTTCAGTTGTTTTCCAACGCTTAAAATGGTAGCATTTGTGTTCTAGCCATAATTGTAGAGGTTTGAATTATAAACTTTGAATATCAATTCCTCCCTTTCTGTGACAGTTCTACCACTAGGGAAGTCAGACTTGCAAGGTCTAATTGCTGCAGCGTTTTTGATATCCCCAGCTACAATATTGGCAAGAATTTAAGCCATGGTAGAATTCTTCAGTGACACCATTGTAACTAAAAAGCAGAATCTGTTTCCAGGCTTGTCCGGGATGGAATCAGTATTGGATGATGTCAAATAGTCTTGCTGTAAGTTCAGAACTGCCTTGGACGATTCTAATAGGAAATGCTAATTATTTGCCATAGAATGTAAATAAGGTGGCACTAAGTCTTGTTTGCAGTGACTAATGAAAGCTGTTGTACTGTAATCAGTGAGATACAGAGCAACAGGGCAATTCATTAGGAAAACCACAGTTGACAAGCAGTGAATGCGTGCCATTCTGGATATTTCTTCTTCTGTTTGCTTCTATTATTTCTTCTCTTGGATAATAATAAGTCCCATATGGAACACATATAACAAGGATAAGAAGAAACTAGCAGCTAAATTTTGTCAAGCTATGCCGAATGTCTGCAGACTGTAAGTCTTTCTTAGCTTGTCTTTGCCGGTGAAAAACAACTGCCATAGTAGGCTGATTGAAAAAATAGTGATTTTTCTAGTCAGCAAATGGCTGATCTGAGAATTTTTCATGTTATCTCTCCAGACTTGAGCAAAGCTTAACTATGCTGCAAATTATTTTATTTTTCAGATATATATTACATTTCAAAGTATAGCCACATTTTCACTTCTCATACTTTAGCAGGAGAACACTTTGAACAAATAAAAACACTAAATCGCTTGGTACCACTCTCTTCTCTGTGTTATGGAGTAGGCTCTGGTAAATAAAAGTTGAAACTCTAGAATAGCTTTTCTGCTCTGGGGTGTACATTCATCACTGCAACGGCCGTGCAGGGTACAGCACTGTTCGAAAAACTTACATAGCGAAATCTCTAACTTATATAACTATTAAAGTAAACACACAAATGGAAAAATTAAGGTGAGTTCTATTGTGTATAATTTTCAGAACTGTTTCTTTCACTAACGACTCATGACTGCCACAGAGGAAAGCTAGCTTCTTGATGCCAATGTTTTATAGCCCCAACTTTCATTTAAAATTTTTGAGGTGACTTGTCTATTTAAAGAATGAAAAAGAAACTGAAAAGGCAAGACTCTGATTTATTTGTGAGCTTCCTAACACCCAGGGGGACAAAAGGAAGCAGAGCTGGTTATAGAATGACATCTCCTGGGTGAAAAAATACTTGAATCTGGATTCAAGGAGACAAAACCTGGGAACTACCAAGTCTGGGGCCAATTAAGAGTTGCATTTACTCTTTATTCCCCATTATTTAAAATGTCACGAATTACCCACACTTAGCTTTTTCCTTCTGTCTGAAGGTGGGTGTCTTAGATCCTTGGACAATGTCAGGCACTTCAGTTGCCGTAGAATAAAATCACTCTGAAGTGGTGGTGCGTGCAAGGGTTTTCCACAACTAGGATTGTCAGAGAAAACATAAGATGGTCAATTAAATTTGATTTATGGATAAACAGCCAATACTTTTTAATGTCAGTATTCCGACAAGTACTTTTTAAATATAAATATGTCCCATTTATTGCATGGGACATCCCTGTTATTAAAAATTATTTATCTGAAATTCAAATGTAATTAATGTCCTCATTTTCTCATTTTGTTTTGCTAATGCCGGCAACCCTTCCGCCGTCAGCAGGTAAGCCTCATGAGCTAAGATAGGGTATTATCCCTTTGTCACAAAACCTGAGGGCTCACGGTGACAGCCAATCATAGTGTTTTTCTTTTAACTTTTGTTGGGATGTTGATGGGGATAGATTCTTATTTTCAGGCAATGAGAAACTTAACAAAAAAGTATTTAGATACTATTTAATACCCACCCACCACCCCCAAAAAAGGAAACTTTAATCAAGAGACTTGAATATTTCAAGTAGAAGACCACGCACCCACAGTATAAACTAAGTTTCCAGTTGAAATAGCGAGAGACATAGCATCTTATAGGACGTTAGATGGTCATGCAGGAGTAGATGGAGCAAATCTCAGAACCCCGTTGCCTCCAGGAACCAATGGGGGCCAGGACCCTGTTCCCAGAAAGCGGGGTCTCACTGACTTTGAGAAGCTTAGTTCTTACTGCACTTACTGTTCTTTTGTACTTAGGGTTTTGAAACTTGGATATCATTCTGGGAGTACTTACACAAATAATCTGAACACTTCGAGTTAAGGAAATAATTTTTTAAACTTTGGCCTTTCTGGGTCCTTGAACATCTCATTGTCTCCAAGACCAAACCTTCATTCTGAGTGAGGGAAAGCAGAGAAAGCAGCCGTTCGTTTCTGACCTTTCTTTTGGAGTGCCACATTCCCTGGAGACCTTTAAAAGCTGCATTGTCCCTCTGCTCCCCTACAAATTGGAAATCCGTTTCTCGGAAGGGGTATATATGCACTGGTGTGTGTCCAGATCAGCGTTCAGCTGCAAGTGCCAGGATCCAGTTTAAGCAGAAAAGTGTTTATAATGGCTCTCAAGTGGATTACAGGATCATTGGGAAGAGTGAAGAAACCTAGATTGAGCTTTGACGAGCAACATCAAACGTCATAACAGGCCACCCAGGCACTTGTGTCTGTGTGTCTTCTATGGTACAGAAACTGCGTGCTCAGTGGAGAAGCTGCTGCTTCAGCTGCTGGCCCCAGAACCTCACTGCCACTCCCTGACAGGAAGTTCTGTGATCAGGACGCTTCCACCTTTACTGCCAGCCACAGAACTGCTATGGTCTACACCAGCATGACAGACACACATCTTCCTGCCTGTCAGCACACAGAGAGCTAGTGATCAGATATTAGGGACTCTGCTGATGCCATAAGAGAAGGCTAAATGCCTCCCAAGTCACACTGGCGAGCAAAACCAGCAAAGATGTGGCCTCTGCCTCACTTCCAATTTCCTAACCTTGAGCAATTTGGAGACTGGCCAAACCAAATCACATCCAAACTGCAGGAGGATCTTTGATGTGTTTTTATTAGGTTGGTATATAAGTAGTTGTGGTTTTTGCAATTATTTTTAACCTTTTAAACTGCAATTACTTGTGCACCAATCTAATAGCTTTCCAGCCAGTACAACACAGGAAGGCACTCAGTAGGTGGTTGCAATGGGCGTTGACTATTGGTACATTGTAACCAGGGCAAATAACCTTGTAATAATGACATCTTATTATAATAATGTGCCCGCCCCCTACGAAAGGGAAAAATCACTAAAAACCAAGTCACAAGGATCTCAGATGCCTTTTGGAAATATTTCTGAAGGCCTTCTTTAAGTGAGAGCATTATTATTTCTTTCTATACGGTCATATCCAATTTTTGAACACTGGCAAGAGTTTTTTCTGGTCTTGAATTCCTGAGGACTTTGAACACAGAATCTTCAGCAGGTATAATTCAGTGTCTTACATGGACAATGTTTTGACAAGTTTTATATCAAAAGGCTGCTTTATATAGTTGTACCATTTGCCAAAGACGCTTTTGCCTTGCTTTCACTGTCACTTGGAGCCCGGCTCCTGGAAGGAAGGACCCAGCAGCCTGGATGCTTCTGGCCATTACCTTGATGGTGCTCAGAAACTGGTTTCAGGTCTAATCTTCCTTGATTCGTTCTGCTTTTCAAGTAAGCTGGTGGGACTGGAATTCCTTCCCTCTTTCACCTACTACTATGGCTAGATGCATGCCAAGTGGGGCATGTTCAAATCCATGCAAATTGTGTTCTGTTTATGGTACAGCTTTCTTCCCCGCCATCATTACCATTATTTTCACACAGTAAAAAGGTTCCTAAGGCAATGGTAAGAAGCAAATAGGGTAGAATTAGTGATAGACCAGCAATACTGATAAGGCTATTACACTCATTTCGTTTCCCTTGGGATTTTTAATTCGTAGGACATAGAGAAACCCACATCATCAAGTCACCTAGTTCTTATACAGATGTGGAAATGTTGACAAATAACTTGAAAAGAAACAGGAGTTAACAGCTTGAGTGCTGAAGTATGGCTGCTCTTTTTATATTACTTGAGGAGCCATAGTTATATAAAAGTCATAGTACAGTAAATGCAATGAAAATCATCTTTATTTATCAAAATAAGATCTATTACCGAGACATGAAAAATGAAACTAACAAAGTAAGTTATACATTCCTATCAATCTTAAAAGTTTCATGGATTTGCTCAGTAAGAAGGCTTTACATACTTGCAAATTCCATTTGAGCTATTCTAATCAGATTTTCATATAAGCTAGTTATACTTCCTAACAATCGCTTTTGGGAAGATGAGTGATCTTTTTAACAGAACAAAAGCAGGATGTGTTATAATGTAAATATAAAAATATAAATCAAAATTCTTGATTTATGTAATGCTTAGAGGCTATTTGTGGAATTTTTCAGTGTGAAAATGTAGCCAAGAGTACATTTAATAAGTTGTGTTCTTTTGAATTGCTCTACTAGAATAGAAATATTACAGAAATAAAAATCATGAGAATTAGGGCAAAGTCCTTTCTGTATTTTAATAGCAATTTCACGCCCCACCCCACGTAAGTACTTTTTCAACTTTCACTTGGGATTATTACGTATGCCAGTCGTCATTGAATACTTGCAGAGGAAAATGAGTTATCAGAGCAGATAAATAAATAGGCTTATAATGTTTGCTTACTAGCTTAAATAACTACCAATAACTGTTCTGCTAAGCTTCCACTCAAAAATTCTAATCCTTTTCCTCTGTGTTTGCCTTAAGTCTTCCTCATACATTCAGTTTTGTAGATAACTGTCAGGCACACACAGAGGAGAGCACCTACAATGGTGATGTAGTTTGTGGTATTTTACTCATTCAACCAGCATTTGCGAGCACCAACCACATGCAGAATCCCTGACCTATTGCTCCTGTTACAAAGGTTCCCGTCCTGATATACTTCCAAGTTGTGCATGCAGATGAAATGACTGAGGTTTATAGCACATGGCCCATATTTATTAAAATAAATATCAGGTCCAAATTTTTCTGAACTTTTTTTCTTAGGATAAATGTAAATGTTTTCATTTAACAATCACAATTTCAAGTATTTCAGACATGGTATTTTATTATTTTTAGTATTTTTAAATTAATTTAATTTTGACTAAGTAATATGTTCACACAGCTCAAATTGAGATTTTCAAAAAATAAAATACAGTGAAAAATCCCTCTATTGCCCCTGTGCTCCGTCCAGCCAGTTTCCCCTCCCCAGCGTGGGGGTGGTGCATATTGGTTTGGATTAGATTCAAGTGCGTATAAGAAAAAACTCAAATATCATTGACTTAAATACTCACTTAAACAGAGAAACTCAAAGGTTTCAGTCTGATTAATGCTTGCATGGAAGTTCCACAGTGTCATACGGGACTTGGACTCCTGTCATTTTTGCTTGCAGTTTTATAACTTAGTATCTGACAGTAGCTAGTTCTCGTCCACATTGACTGTGAATTTTTGAAGGTGGTGACAGGTACATAGGTAACCAACATATCGAGCTTGTTTGGTGAACCGTCCCCTTATTGCATTTTATGGGCAACCACATATGGATGTAGTGTGGGCCTTTGCTGTTTCTCTGGCCCAGACAGCTTTGTTGAGCCTGGTGTCAGTGTGCACATCTGGCATTCTCGTCTCCTTCGTGACACATTTCCAGCCTCTTTGAGCGCCTGAGGAGCATGCCCCTGGAAGCCCGTTCCATGGAAGTGCTTGTGAATGTTGGTGGTGTATTCTCAGTCCCTACCTTATGGGCGGCAGCCTTTCTCTCCCTGCCCTTCTTTGTGGGAGCCATTCTGCTGGGCCCAGGTTGGAAAGGACCAACAGGAGGGATTATCTCCTTCGGTCCTTACACTTACCATCTTTGTCCTTTAGCTTCTACTCGCAAGGCTGCCTGTTGGTCCAGTTTGGCCACGGGAGTGTCATCTATCATTTCTATATTCCAGGGAAGAGAAAGAAGTCGATATGAGCCAAAAGGCATGACTCTGTAAAGAACTTTCCCCGACCCGAAGAAGAAATGTAGAGAGATATTAACAGGCATTACCATTTGCCTTTGGAAACTTGCTTATGGTGATCTCCTTTCTGCCTAGTATGATCTTAACAGACACATCCCGTTAATCTAATTTATGAAGCACTTCACATTTATGTAGTAGCTATGAATAGGAGTAAGTAGTCGGTTTTATTTAGGCCAGTAACACTTTGGCGTCTATGATTTGTAATGCTTTTCCTTGAATGAAACGCTATCACTTTTTCTGAAAATTTGAATGGACTGTCAAATGCCAAACAGATGTGATTGTCTTTTTGTGCTAGTCACATAGATTTCAGAACAAGAGGTATTTAGCTTTTAGTTACAAGGATGTCCCATAGTACCTTCTCTAAAGGTTTAGGACCTTATTGGGGTGGTTTATGTTCTGTGATATTCTTTTTAAAGGGAGGAAAGTTAAGTCTGCGTGTTTTCTTCAACCCGGGCAGCATGGTATCAGGCAGATAGCTGATAGCCTAACCTTAATCTTTAAGCCTGTTTCCTCACTCTAAAACTGGAGTAACAATTCCAGCTGTGGAAAGTTGTTAAATGTCAGAAAGTGAATTGATATATAAAAGGACCTGGCTTAGTGCCTGGTATATATACCAGTTCAATAACTATTGATTTTTCTTTGTATTGTTCAAAGTCCACATGGAGTGTTTAGTGATCTCTGTAGAGATGATTAGAGATAAGAGGGTCAATAAGATTAGTAATATATAGGATTGGTCGTTTTAATAATTGTCTTGAGGGTTACATGAATGACTGGATTTTATGTTTAATAAGGATCTTCCAAAGCTCAAAATTATACCTCCTAATGATTTGTTTCCTCATCTTCTCCTCTAAGCAGACGCTATATCCAGAAGATTTTTACCTTCGCAAGGTTACTTTAAAACCCTCAAAAATATAGTGCTATAGATCAGATGTATTAAACAAATATTTGATCACCTAGCAGGTGCTGGGAACCTTGCTAAGCTGATAATCTGTGACTTCTTCTCGAGGTGAATTCTGAATAGTTATTTGAGGGCAGAGAAAATGATGTGCTCTCGTTAATGTCTAGATAATAGATGGTTATATAATAAACAGTAACAAATGCTGGATGAATGAAAGACAGGAAGACAACTGTATACCACATATAGGTCGATAAAGGGGGGAACCAGGGTACATTCTAGCAAGTAAGTACATTCTTACTTGCTAGAATGTAATGAGCATCTCAATTTATAAGAAGTTTTGGTTAAGAGAAAAACCGTATTTCAGCATTGCCCCTCCTCATTGGTCTCCCTGACTCTTTATTGTATTTGGGGGAGGGGGAGTTGATTGGAGATTTTTTAATTTTAAATGGGTAGACTATGTATTTTTGTCCACCTAAAATATGTTCTTATAAAATTGTTCCTATGTACTACATGCTAGAAAATGAAATTGCTTGTTCTACATACCCCCAGGCACCTCCCTGAGGGACTCATCAGCCACCTCAGAAAGTCCAAAAAGCTAAAGATTTCTTGATGAGTGAGATAATAAACACACTGCTTAAGTGAGGCACTTTAATAAGTAATCTGTCACTTGAAGTTGGAGCATCCTAACTTCAGTGAGTGAGGATGTGGCATCATATTAGAAAAAGAGGGACAAGAAAAAAAGTAAACATACAAAGGTTTACATACAGATCTTGAAATTTGTTTTAAGTAAAACGTATTTCCAGTTTTCATTCAGGATGCAATGATGTCATCAAAGATTTGGACTCTATTTTCAAAAGTCTTCCTCTTTGCTCTCTGCGGCTGTTGTCAGTCTTGGGCTGCCTGACTCATGCTTGCAAGATAACTGGCATCACATCCACACACAGCCGTGTCCAAAGACATCTAGGTCTGGGAAGGGCTCTCTTCTCTCGAGTCTCTGTTTTCAAGAGGAAAAATCTTTCTCAGAAGTCCTTTAACAGACGTTGTTACGTCTTAGTGGCCATAACCAGGTCACAGAGCTGTGTGGGCGCCCGGCGCTGCCATCCAAAAAGCCTCTCTCACCTGTAGTCTTCTAACAGCTTCCCAACTGCCCTTTCTCTTCAAGTCTGAACTCACTCTAATCCATCCTGTGCTACCAAGTTTTTCTACGTAGAACAGATCTGGTCAGATCCTTCCACTGCTGAAACACTGTCGGTGGCTTCCCTTTTCGTACTGAGTGAAGTCTGCTTCCCACCCGCTCCCCATCCCGATTACTGCACGGCGCATGCGTCATGTCAGTGCTCAACAGAACTGGGCTGGATTCTGATTCTGCTCATTGTGAAATACTTGTAAACACAGTTCAGATCATATATCGAGGGGCTTTTTATAGGTTTCCAAAAACAGATCTTCAAATTACCGCAGGTGAGGTACTTACGATGAGAAGATATAGCAGTATTTATTAAGCAAATATTTATTGTACACTTCTTATGGGCCAGGCACTGTACTTGGAGTATAGGATTAAACAAAACAAACACAGCATTATCTTCAAGGAATCTGTAGTCTAGAAACAAAGACTTATGAAAACGAACAAATAATTTGCAAATGTGATAAGTGTTAAGAAAACAGAGAGTGACAAAAGACTCAGTAACAGGAGGACCAGTCTTACTCTGAAGATGACGTTCCCCTGAGAAGTGCCATTTTAAGTGAGAAGCAAATGAGTCTGATTGAGGTGCAGAGGTCTGTATGGGAGCCAGCTATGTGGAGAAGGGATTGGGAAAGGCGGGAATAGATTGGCTAGAGACCAGTTAGGAAGAAATTGCAGTAATCCCAACATGAAATGGTGTTGGCTTGGACCAGAATTGAAGCAGTGAGAGTAGAGAGAAAACACAGAACACGGTGAAGGATTGCATATGGGGAATAAATGTCTGAACTCTGGAGTTAGCGTCTTGAGCAGTTGGATGAGACTAGTGTTTCCTGAGAAAAGGATCACTGCTTGGCTAAAGAAAGAGGAGCCAGAGAAAAGTTTGAAAGAGCATGTCTGCAGCTACCCGATCAACCCTTGCAGAACTAGAATGCCAGGATATCACCATTGCCCCAAGGATGCTGTGCCATCCTCATGAGTATCATCTGTCTGTCTCTGTTGTCATTACCAACAGAGACGATGCTTTTCCACTTTGGCTTATGTTTACACTGTGGCTCTAATCCACTGCCTTCTCTCTGGTCCTTGATTTTAGTGTCCCTGTACTATTTGTGCCCTTGGCTATGTGTACCCTTGTCCTACAAGAGGAATTCACAGGGTGAGTTAGATAATATTAAGGGCAGAATCTCCTTCCAGTTGTCCTGTGAGCTGTTGCTACTGCTATATGACCCAAAGCATGGGAGCTTCTATTTATGCATTCATGCAACAAACATTTTTTTAGTGTTAACTCTGTGCCAAACAATACACTAGCGAACACATGCCTTGTGGGTATTAAAACTGATCTAAATCCTGGCTTTTCCATTCACCAAATCCATGAACATAGGCCAAAAATTATCCTTAAGTTCTCTATGCCTTGATTTCCTCATCTATAAAATAGATGCAACCTATCCCGAATTGTTCTGAGAATTAAATGAAGCAATTCAAGTGAACAGATTAGTTTATCCATATTTATCCTTAGTGGTGTTGGCAATAGGGTTGGTGGTGCTGGTGGTGTGAGCCATGGTGGTGGTTGTGATAACAACAGAGGGAAGCATTGCGAAGATTGTGGTAGGAATGGAGGCAATAGGAGAGTGTTTTGATCTTGACAATTTTGTGGTGGTTGTAATAGTAGATAGTATACACAACACGCGCAAGAAAACTCCCTTTGGCTGCTTTGCTCAGAAGGGCTGTGGATAACAAAGGCTCTCAAAGCTTCACAGACTGTCCAGTACAAAGCAGTGTTTAAATTTAGTTGGACTTTATTGTTAGGAAACAAATCACTCTACTCACTTAAACTTGGACCTTGGAGAGTATATTTTATGAGTTTAACACTGAATTACTTTCACAGTTCAAGAACACTGACAAAGTGACTTAAAAGTGTACAACAATTATCTAACTATTTCAAAAAGTCAATTTAGGGGTGGAAAGTCTATATTAAAATGGAAAGAACAATGCTCACTTGCATGTACTTTAAAGAGTAAGTTAAAGCCTGCTTCTTGGCCAGGATGCATTGTAGTCATTCAATTACATCCTCTGAGCCTTTTTGTCTTTTTGACAAGAACAAACTGATTTCAAAGGATAGCTTTGTTCTCTGTAATAAACTGTGTTGTTTAAAAACTTTCAGGCAGAATTCAGAGCTCAGTGTGAATATTCTCTTTGTTTTAATCTTGTTACTTGTTCATTGGGAATAGCTTTGGTGGAAAAAAAATGTCTTAGGAAAAAACAAGAGGTAGTAAACAAGTTTAAGAAATTAAATATAATGGTAATAATGGCTAACATTTGCTAAGGTCTTATTTTATGAGATTAGGCACAATGCTAAGATATTTAGATATATTATCTCACTTAGTAATCACAATAATCGTGACTGGGAGTCAATATTATCTTTATTTTACAGATAAACTAAAACTTAGATTTCCTTCTGCTCGCACAACTCAGAAGAGATAGAGCCAGCATTTACACCCCTTGTTTTTAGCCATATTACTAATTGACTAAGTTCTTTATCATTCCTTCTGCCTTGATTGTGTAGTAATAATGATTGAGATCCAATTCAATGGAAGTTGGATTCTGTGCTTTCCTTTGAGGGGTCAATCACCATTTTATTAATGTTTCCCTAATCCACTCCCATATTTTACATTGCATGCCTTTTTCTAATTGTGCTTTATCATTTGTTGTGTCATTTTTTAACGACCTTTGAATGGGAGGTACATTTGAAATAACAACAGTAAATTTTTTTTCCTTTACTTGAAATCTGTTATGTTTTCAGATATACCATGGTATTTTTTTTTTAGTACAACTGTTCTACCTTAACTGTCATGAATCTGTTATCTTTTGAAAGACCAACTTAATAAAAGTAAATCATGTTACACTAATGAGTCTATAAAGTTATAGTCTCAGAAATCAAAGTTATTCATTAAAAAATATGAAAGGGCAAAAGATATATGCCCATTAAAAACTTTTTATCAGATACTATTTGTTTCAAATGAGTATAGGTATTATCCATTTCTTCATAGATTTTAACGAATTTTTATGGGTCTAAATATAGTTATCTCTAGGTTATGGAAGGACAGATGATTTTTAAGTCCCTTTATTTTTATATCCTTTATACTTAGCAATGAAGAAAAATCATATAAAGCTCTTTTGAATAAATGCACTTTTAAATTAGTTTTTGATTGTCTATAACAAATAGCCTTTTTTTTTTAGTTCAGAAGAAAACCAGCAGTTTGTTTGTTTGTTTGTTTATTTGTTTGTGGGGAGTACTTATAAAAGCAATACATCATATTTAATATATTTTAAAACAGGTCAGGGCTGTGGAGATATAAAATTGGGAATTTATCGTAAGCAAATGGTATTCAAACAATGAGACTGGAGTAGATTACTCTGGAAATAAGTGTGGATAGAAAAGGGATAATGTTCAAGGACTGAGCTGGGACTTGCTACTATTTAGGGTTTGGGATGATGAGAAGGACATGTCAACACTGAGAAGGAAAACCAAGCAAGGCTGATGTCCTGGAAGCCAAAGGGGAAATTTCAGGAAGGAGATAGCGACAACTGTGTCCAGTACTGCTTGAGAGGTCAGAGAAGGTGAGAACTGAGAAATGACCACTGGATTTGTTGAGGTGGGAGTGACTAGTGGCCTGGATAAGAAAGACGTTTTGGGTGCCATGGGGAGGACCAATACCTGATTGAATTGGGTTCCAGAGGGAATAAGAGAAATCAGAAACTGAGATTATAGATAACTTTTTCACGGAAGTTTGCTATAAAAGGAAGGAAGAAAATGGATTAGTACTTTGCGGAGGAATCGAGGTGAAGGAAAGGGCATTTGTTTATTTTTTAAAATGAGAAATAGTAGTATGTTTGCTAAGGAGAACAATCCCATGACATGGGGAGATACTGATGATGTTGGAAAATGATACGTGGACTGCTGGGGCATTGTCCTTGAATGAGAGGTCATGAGGTCGGGGTGACATGCCGGAGGGTTGGCTCATCAGAGCTTACAAAGTTTATCAGTAGACACGGGCAAAGGCGGGAACATGTGAGCCACAGTGAGGGCGGTGAAAGATGTCACCAGGAGTGGGGTTTGGGGAAGCTCTTGTCTCACTGGTTTGTTTGGTAACTAATTTTCATTTCTTCTCTTCTAGTTTTCAACTTGTACAGTTATTTAAACCACCTCCACAGAAACGTTAAACCTTGATATGAAATGTATCATCAACTCTTCTAAGTTACAAACTTTGGAGAATTTAAACTTGCCAGAAATACCAAATAGATTTTCTACTTCAATCCCTTTGATTCCAATTGCCTTTAATATGTTCACCTGAGTTTAACTTTCTAAAGCCTTATTCTGCAGTTTTCTTCCTGATATGTGGTAACTGGAGGAAGTCCATTTTATTTCTCTGAGCTTTTCACATTTAACTTGAGGAAGCCCTGTTTTCCAGATATTTAACCAGTCTCTAAATTACTTAACCAGGTGCCAGCATACTACATTTAATGTACCAACTAATGATTACTGATTGCTGGTCAATCCATATTTTAATTGCCTTCCCCCTCAAGGTATTGTTCTCTTGGGGAAAATTTTCAGCAGTTCAATGTTTTGAGACCAGAAACATTTAAAAATACATTTAAACTTAAACTTGGAGCTTGGTAGAAACACATTCAGCTGGCTTTACTAGGTTCTAATCACCTCTCGTGTAACGAATATGACTTCATTTTCTGTTAAACTCTGTTTCTCAGACAGGTAGATATAACCATTTTCCGAAATTATTGCCACAATAACTAATAATATATAATCATAGTTACTTCCTTGCATTTGCATGTGTGTGTCAATTCTATTCAATTAAAATACTCCCACAGAAGTATGTTACTAATATAAAATATTTACATTTTGTTGGTAGTTTCAAATTGAAGAAATCAATTTATGTTGTCTAAAAATTCTAGTATAAATAAACTAAATTATCAATACTAACCTAAGAATGACTAACAGGAGAAGAAAAGAGAAGGAAAACAGGAGACCTCTCAGGGGCTACTTTATTTTCTTTAGTAGTAGCAGATCTCATAGTTGAAGCTTATTTTGTTCTGGAATCTAGATGTCAAAAGAAAAAGCCTCCTAAAGTCATAACTTATGGACACTTTGAGTGTTTGTTCCTGTTGGATCCTGTTATAGTTTGTATATGAAAATCTCAGAATATTTTTCAAAGTCTGTTAAATATATTGGACTAGCTTAATCACCATTATTAGCAGCCAGCTTTTGGTTTCATTGTTTGTATTCTAATCATATCCTCAGTGTCTGTCTTTTCTTTCTTCTTCCCTGTTTGACCTAATAACTCCTCAACTGAAAATGGGAAAAGGTGGCTTTTTCCTTCACTGTTGATTCTTATTATCACAGTATTCTAACTGTGATGCATTATGGACTCAGTTCAGTATCATGAAACACAAAATGGAATGGTTTGTTATTAAAGACCTGCTTAATATTATCACAGGAAAATGTTGCGTTCTAAGCTGTGAAATACGGGCTTTGTGAAATCTAAGTACTTCCATTTACCGTAACAATTCTGAAATACTTCTCTGTATTCTTAATGTACTTTTGGGTGTTCTCTAACAGGCATTGTGTACTCTGGAAATTACTTACTTAATCACAGGACTAAAATAATGAAACAGAACACTAAAATACTTACTGCAATAATATTTTCACTCATAAATTTTCCAGTTTCTTGAAACTGCTTTCAGAGCCAGTTTACAAACCACACGAGAAAAGGAGTTCCACTTGCCTCAGTCTTCTCTCATTGTTTGGAAATGATTTTATGAGGTTTTTTTGTTTGTTTGTTTGTTTGCTTGCTTGCTTGTTGTTTGTTTATCAAACCTCACCCCAAAGTGTTTCTGATTGTTTTCAAAAGTCAAATCTACTTTCAAGGGGAAAATGTTTTTGCTACCATTGAAAACAAAGATGCTGTAGGCCCTGAAGGCAATTATAGGAAAATTGGCAGAACTGTTCTGAGCAGAATCCAAGGGCATCGAGGGAGTAAGAGTATAACTTCCCGCAGAAACTTTGGAAGGAGGTTGTTGTTAATTAGAGTCCTCATATGTTTAAAAACCTCTTGTTGCTCTCTTGTTATAAGCCAGGAAAGTACATTTTGTTTTGTTTTGTGTAATCTCTGTTTTTTGTTGGTCTTTTTCTTTGGGGTAGGGCATATGCTGTATTCATTTTTGAATGCCCAATTGTTAAGAGACTGTTTGGCACATAGTAGTAAGGGACCAGCAAATGATGGTAAAATAAATATCTATTTCTTAGGAAGACAAATCAGTGTTACTTAAGAATCACTTTTATTCAGGTTGTTTTTTGTTGGTTTGTTTGTTTTATCTTACCAATGCAATGGTCATAAATTCATTCTTTCCACATTTTATGAGAACTCCGGATACATATATGAAAAGATAGACAAAAACCCCAGGCTTCCCGGAGGATACATCCTACGGAAAAAAGAAGATGATAAACTAAATAAATAAAAAACATAGTATGTTAGATGGTGAAGTGCACTGTGAAAAAAATAAGAAAGCACACTTCAGCTTCTGGGTGGGGGTGGACCATCATCCCTGCCAGAAATAACTAGGATGCCAGTCAAAACATGCAAATCATGTGAGAGCTGTGGAAACAGCAACGACCAGAGGAATCAACATTTTGGAGAGGAGTCTGCCTTTCTTTGATGCCCGCAGCTGAGATATGTACACTTGTGAGATGATACCTGCAGCTGTTAAGGCTGGGGGCTGGGAATCTGTCCTTGGCCCCAGAAAAAGGGCAGCTCCTTGGGAGCAGCGAAACCAGTCAAGTTTTAGTGGTTGTGTGGGGCTGGACTGGCAGAAAGGGAGACTGGCAGGGTCTCAGTGCAGAGTCTGTTTCCACTTTATGATGTTTACAGTATTCGGAAGCTGTGGGCGATGAGGAGTTGCACAAAACTAAAAGTCTAAGCAGAAAACATCTAGTTGAGGAAATAACAGCCTGCCAGGCAATCACTCAAAAACTCTAGAGGGTGATGCCCAAAAACAGGCAAATCAGAGTAGCCAGAATCTTACTAAAACTGCAACTTAGCCCAGGGTCAGCTCAGTCCCCAAATGGATAAAGATAACCACTCATGAATTCTTCCTAGGAGAGGCAATTATGAATCCTCAGTATTATCTGGGGCATCCTATGTTTTTTGTTTTGTTTTTTAGTATATGCATAATGTCCAGATTTCAATAAAACATTTCTAAACACGTCAAGAGATAGGACATATGAAAGTAAGCGTACACACACACACACACATACACACACACACACACACACACACACACACAATAGATGTGCATTGATCCAGACATTAGGGTTATTACACAAGGACTTTAATTGAGATTAAAGTTTTCAAGAAAATAAAGGAAAATAAAAAATAAAATAGATGCAAAAATAGAGTGTTTTAAAAGAGAAATTAGAAGTTATAGAAAGAACCAAATTTAAATTTTAGAATTGAAAAATGCAGAATATGAAATTAAGTTGATAGGTAAAGTGATGGTTAATATGTCAGTTTTTAAAAAAAGAAAACAGGATTGGTGAACTGAAAGACAGGTCATTAGAAAATATCCAATCAGAAGCACAGAGAAGGGGAAAAAAGGAAACAAAAGTTTAATATACATGAGATAGAAAAAGTCAATATACATGAGACACGTGAAAAGCATTAACAGTACTGTCCAATAGACATATGATGGCAGGACATGTGTGGAATTTAAATAGTTGAAGTTAATTTTGATAATATATTTTGTGTACCCCAATGTATTCAAAGTATTATTTTAACATGGAATTAATGTGAAAATATTATTAATCAGATATTTTACTTTCTTTTATTCATGCAAAGTCTTTGAAATCGATGGTTTTACACTTCACCATGTCTCACTGGACTCTATTTCAAGTGACATGTGGCTGTGGATACCATATTGGCTAGCTTAGATTTCCATGTATATAATTAGAATCCCGGAAGGAAGACAGGAAAGGGGAGAGAGAATGCTAAATATTGTAGTGGGGGGCATGTGGCGGTATACAGTTTTAAATAAAGAAGTGAGAGAAGGCCTCTCCACAGGACAAGCCTTGAGGACAGACATGGAGGAAGGAGATGGGGAGTAGGTGTGCCTTGCAGGTGAATGAGGGAGGAAGGCTGAAGATGGGGTCCTAGGCAGGAGTATGCTGGTATTTTTTTAAAATATCAAGGAGACTGCTGTGTGATAGAGGGATTAACTCGGAGACTAGAAGATTAAGTCAGAGAAGCAAAGGGGGGCCGTAGCATGTAAAGCCTTGATAGATTCTTGACATTTATCTAGAGATAAAGGATATATCTGTGTATTTTCCTGTTTTGTTTACTCACTTCATATTACAGGGGATAATCTCAAGACTTAAAGACTGGCTTTGGTTTTTCTATTGTTAGGAATTTTAAAAAAAAAATACTTCCTGAGAGTGACTGACTGGTAAAGTCATGTGATGCCTTCGTAAAGGTGTCACTGAATATGCCGTGTCTTTTGAGGTTGGTTTTGGGAAGTCCTTTTCCCGTAGTCCCTAGGATATAGTCAAACTCTAGCAGCATAAATTTTTAAATAACAACTTTTGCACAGTGTGAATATAATATCTAGCAAGAAAATCAATACAATTATTCATTTTCAAATTCCTTACATTTTGTTTTCTCTTTTAAAGATTGAAAATAACCACATTCAATTAGTGAGTTAAGCATGGATTTAAAAAAAAAAAATTATAACTAGCTCGTTCTTTAATATATTATATGTCAGGAGACAGGAGGCTGTCTAGTTAAAGCAAGAAGGCATTTCCTCATCTGACAAATGAAGATTTTAAAACTAAAGATGCCTGAGTGTTATATGTTATCTCCTAGCTCACGGGTATATAAAAATGTAATTCCTATAGTCAAGATGGGGAAATAAATACGAATCTTCACTTTCTAAAGTCGGATGAAAGGATTAATTATGGGAAAGGAACTCTCTTAGAAAAGGAAAACAAATGGTAAGAAGAAAAGGTTGAAAAGTTTAAGGACTAGGTTTCTTCAGGGATTGACATTAGCTCTAGGCTTACTTAACCCTTTTACAAATAATCTGGAGAAAGGCAGTACTTGGTCAAATATCAGGTTTTAGGGAACGCAAAGCTCTCTAGTAGGAAAGAGTCAATAAATTGGTGAGCGTCCTCGGAAGATTCACGCAGCTCTGTGCAGGTGGGCAGTTGAGTTAAATGGACAAACGCAGTGATATATTGCTGGTTGTTGAAAATCTAGCATATGTATACGTGTGTGTGTGTGACTTTTAAAGCAGTGACTTTTTCTGTTTTTAAAGGGTACCCAGATACCTTTGAAAATCTGATTAAAATGATGAAGGTTTTCCCTAGGACAATCGCTCAATGCTCACAATAAGAATTCATGTTTCAAGGCAGTGGTCTTGAATTAGCTAAAAAGTTCAGCAATAACTTTCCTCAATCTGTTCCTTCAATGAGTGAACAAATATTTATTGAGCTTCAGTTATAAACTCTGTCCTGGATAAAGTACTGGAAATTTGTAGAAACCAAGACAGACTTGGCATCTCACCTCACGTAGATTACAGTTTGGGGAAGGTGATAGATAACCAAGCATTTGTGCTGTGATGTGGAAACAGTTCCCACCCCCACGCTAGCATGCCGTACAAGACTCTGGAGGGGCACCTCTTTCCGACTGTAGAGGGGAAACAGGGATGTCAGAGATGGCTGTGAGGGGACATCTAATTGTCATCCAGTGGTTAACTTTAGTCAAAATTTTACCCCCCAAGTAGGGTGCCAGATGGGCACTGGACTTATCAGGAGGATCACTTCATAGACGGTGTAGGTGCATGACCAATGGGTTGTACACCTAAAGCCGAAGTAGAATAATGTTGTGTGTCAACTATGATTAAATATGTACACACACACACATACATGCACACACAGTCCCGGGATGTAAAGTACATCCTAGGGAAGATAGTCAGTGGTATTGTAACAGCTATACACAATGTCAGACGGGTAGTAGCTTGAGGGGGACTATCACCACTTTGTGAGGGGTGTAAATGTCTAACTGTTAGGTTGCTTTGTATCCCTGATACTAATAAAAATAATTACCCCCCCCCAAAATAAGTCTAGACACAGAACTTTATTATATGTACATTGCAGATATTTAGTATCTGTAGATCTGATACACCTCAGGATACGTACAACGGTATAAAGCTACTAATATGAGCAGAAGATCAAGAGAAAATTTTAAATGTGTGGTTCTTTGGACTGGAAAGCAAAGGCTGAGAGAAAGCACTATAGATAGACATGGGTATATATGTAGACACAAATATAAATTTTATAATTTTTAACAGTGTTATATCAAAAGACTCACCAAATCTTCCAGTACTACGATAACAGATATATATCCTGAAACTTTATGTGGGTTACTTCCTTTACTAAGTAAATTAATTTCGTACTCTAGCCTAAAGATGGTACTGGAAGGAAATACTAATATAAATTAAGATTTTTGACAAATTTTAGAATGACGGAAGTGCTAAAATAATGTTTCACATTTAATGTGGATTTAACCAGGATAACCCAGTAAGCAATCTTAGTGGGGGCTATGAAGAGTTACTGTCACATCAGTCAAACCTGGTGTCTCATTGACTTAACTCAGTGAAGGCTTTTTTCTCTCCCACACGAGGTCCAGTAGAGGTCAGGCAACCTAGCCATCACATAGCTACATCCCCTGGAAGGCCACAGCCTCTGCTGAAGGGGAAGAAGGATGGAGGAGACACTTTGGCTCTAAACTGCCTCATCACAACCGTGACTCACGTCACTTCAATTCATACTCAGAGACCAGAGCTAGTCACACGGCCCCACCTAGTGCAGAGGAGCCCAGGAAATGTGGGAGGGCACGTGGACTATTTGGTGAGCACTGTCTGCCACACCTTCCAATGTCACATTCCTTGGGGACACTTGTGAGCAAAAATGTCATGTGGCCTAGCAAAGGAATTTGTGTTCCCCTGCATGCACACACATGCATCCCTCTTTCCACTGTTCTCCGAAACAAGTTCCCACCAGAGAAATACCCAGCTACTGTTACAAAGATTTCTGGCTGGGGGATTGCTGGATAAAGAGGAACGGGGCAATTTGTTGTTACGTGTAGAATTAGAATTGTAATTAGAATTGTCATTGCCCCTTCTCTGTCCTTCCCAAGGACAGAAATTACGAGCTAAGCGAGGAAATGGTGGTACCACTACACAAAATAGGGAATGTGAGGAAAAAGAGCAGGTGTTTCTCCCTGGGAGAAAATTAGTTTGCATGTAGACATCAGCAATTTGAAGAAAGGTTGTGTGTGTGTTGGGTGGCAGGGAGAAGGAAGGCAACATTCAACACAAAGATAGAAACAGATCTGCAGCTCAAAAAAATGTTTAGCATAGAGGTGTAATGTTTGGGGCCAAAAGCCGAAGGTTCAAGCCATGGGGACAATGAGCTTGTGGGAGAAAAGTGCCTCCTGAAAGTTGACAGAGAGAGAGCGAGGTTGGAGGTGTAAGAGGATTACAGGGGTGAAGGAAGTAAAGGAGCCCCATGAGCTTAGGGGCAGCAAGGGTGTACCCAGAAGTTTGGAGGGGAAAATAACTCTTTTCACCTGATTTAGAGATTAGAGAATCCGAGCGAGGCCATCCTTCTAATTATGCTCCAGCAGCCCATGCAGGGTCACGAACTGCCAGCCCGTCCCCAGTGGGCTCTGCTTCCAAATGCCAAATTCTTCAAAGTCCCCGAGTCATCAGGAACCCTGGAGAAAGTCCAGCTATGAACTGAGATGGAGTGGATGACTGAAATCACTTTCTCATAAAGACCTGGAATTAAGATAAGTCTCTCGCTGCTTAAAAGTATTTCTGAAAAGAGTAGGGCACTGGGAAATGAATTAGCAAGTCAGTGCTGAAACGATTGCTGTTGAGTCAACATCTCATGTTTCTCAGCATCTCTTAAGTAGGAGAGCAAGTCTAGTCCCATCCTTTCTCATGCGCGTGATTGGACCCTCCTCTTAACTGGCCTCCTTGCTGTCCACCCTGTCCCCTTCTTGTCTTTGAACACAGCAGCCAGGGTGAGCGTGTTCAAGCATAGATCACAGTAGAGAACTCTTCTTCTCAAAACCTCCAGTGAGAGCCGAGCCCTACCAAGCCAAACTGCCCGTCCCCATCATCTCTCCGACCTCGTTTCTGCTACGCCTGCCCTGGCTTACTCCCCTTCCACTGTCCCAGCCACCTTGCTGTCCCCAGAACACATGAGTCTCTACTGTTTCTTCTTCCTGGAATGTTTTTCCTTCCAAAATGTAGGTATGTTCACTCCAGGTATTCCTGCTGGTCTCTGCTCCATCTGCACTTTATCAGAGAGGCTTGTTCTGCCCATCCTTTGTAAAACAGCAACGCCAGCCCTCAGCTCGGCTACGCTGCCTTCTGCTCTAATCTGCTGCCCACCCTCTGACATAGGATGGAATTCCTTGTTTGTCTCCACCTCCTGCCTTCCCCACAGAATGCAAGCTCCGTGAAGCCAGGGAACCCTTGAATTTTGTGGTCTATTCTTTCTGGAATAGAGTTTGACCCACAATAGTTGAGTAGGTAATTGATGAATGAATGAATGGATATAAAAAATGATCTGTTGCATTCATTTACATTTCATTTTGAATAAGAATATTTTAACATCAAAAAAGAGGATATAAGGTTTTTAAATTTGTATAAATTTAGCTTCAAGAATCATTTGTTGTTTGTTTTTTCATTTGGCTTCAGTGAACAGTTGTGAGCAGCTGTTCCAAGCCACACTAATTCTCTTAGATCCATTTATCCTTGCCATGTAGTATTTGTGTTATTCAAGGAAATAAACTACTTCAAGCTGACTTAAGGAAATAAGAATATTGCTTACTTCCTGTTTTTTAAGAAGGAATATGACTTACTGTGCTATTTCTTTAGTTAAGATACCCAATTATAATACTTTTTCATGCACTAATTTAGCAACACTTGTTTCTTGCACATTTGCTCCATATGTTTGTACAACAGAGGTTTTAAAATGAGAGATGGAAGGAATATTTGCTGGTGCTTTGTTATCTTTCGTATCATTACACATTACTTTCCTATTCCAATTGCTTCACAACTACTGTGTACTAAAGTTCGGCTTTCCAGATAGAGCAGGTTGTCACAGAAGGTCTGTTGTTACTCTTTTATTTTTCTCCTTTTCTTGTATTTGTTTCAAGGCAGTAAAATAATTCTGTGTGCCTTCATTAGAAAAACATAATTTTAAGTTATTTTAAGCCCTTAAAAAGACCAATTTACCACAAGGAATCAGAGACAGCAGACGGGAAAAGACTTTAAAACCCCACATTAAGCTCGGAGTGAAATTGTAATCAGACAACCAATTATTTAATTTTCTTAATGATGCACTTTATAAATGTCAACGCAATAACATGGTGTAGGAAGAAAAATAATAAGAGCATGAGATGTATTGATAAGTGTGAGAAGGGAGAAGACAGATCTTTGAAAGGCTATTGCTTCTACTTCAGTACTCATCAAATAAGCATTCTTGGTTTATGCACATTTGGGCATATGTATTTCGTTGAACTTTCCTGAGGGTGTAATTCTTGCCAGGACATAACAGAGTTCTCCTTTCTTTGACGACCTGAATTTAAAATATTATTAAGGGCGTAAAAAAGAAACCAGGAGCATTATTTAAACAAAATTTTATGTAGAAGCAACCAATGTTTATAAGCATAATTAACATCTTAGAATGAAAGCAAAATTACCCACTATTTCTAACCCCTTTCTTGGAAATAGAAAAGCATTAGCACAGTTAAACAAGTATTTGATAATTAGTTGGGTGATTTAAAGTTGTTTTTAAATCTCCTAAACACTACTAGTTCTTTGCTTTTATCAATAGCAGTCTTTATTCATAGCTTGTGTAGACGTGAGAACCCGGCTTCCCGTCCTCAGATATCAGGTAGTTCCAGTTATCAAACGTCAGTCACATTCACTAAAGGGAAGAATGACTCTTAGCTGTGTCACAGCCCAAGAGGCAATGCAGAGTCCTGGCAGCTAGGGATGACTAACGGGCATCCACACGTTGTCTGTTGGAAGTGATATTTAAGTCAACCATATATGTGAAATAATTATACATGTTGCTACATGCACCTCAATTCCTTCTTTGAAAAACCTCTCTGCCCTCTTAATCTCTTTTGCTGTCAGTAAGTAGCGTACACGGTGTAGAGCATGTAAAGGACGACTATAGTTAATATCCTAGAACTGATACTTCATATGCTGTGTCTGAATTCCTACAATTATCATTATACCTCAGATACCAGGCGCTAGTCAAGTGCCGAGTCAAGTTAAATGACTCAGAGGTTTGCAGTGAGATAATCCAAATCTCTTGGGAAGGTGATTCCTGAATTCTTTTGCAGTACAGTTCATCGTTTATAAGTAACAAGGATAGAATTACAAGTTTACTTTGACTTACTTTCTGGAAGTAAAAGCAAATGTGTCTCAATTAATGAAATGAGAAGTTGTGGGTTTCTTTATTAATCATTTATATAAAATCGGGAGCCTTCTTATCACATACAACTAGAGAAAACACAAAGCACTGAAGAAAATTCAATTTAGCGTTACAGAGATTACTGCAACACAACGGCTCTTTATCTGTGCTAGTATATGAAAGCACTCCTAACAGTGCATCAATTTTCACAGGCATTTTGTAGATTGGAAAGCAATTGTAAACAGTGTAAAACCCACATTAACTCCTGTCAACATCCTGCCTTTTGCTCAGTTATGGATTTGTTTGAAATAACAGTGAGATCTAAAGCGATTGCATAGACATCACAGATTGTATTATAAATATGAATGAATTCATTGTCATGGGATGCATAGCAGTATATGGCAGACATTTGTCCTATCCTGGTAACAGGTTTGTGACATAAGGGAGGGACCACAGCATTGTCTCTGAGAAATAACTCCGCAGGATCTCAAGTGGTAATCGCATCAACTGACAGGTTTTCAAATTGCCCTACATTTTATATTCTAATATTGTACCAGTAACAACCAGTAATATTATACCAGTAATTTTTAATGTTCAAACATCAGTCCAGATGATATGGAAACCATTAAGCTATTTCTAAAAAGTAATTATTAATGTAAATAGTATGCCATTTTGATTTTTTATATATTATCTTACTTGATCGCTGCCTAAAAGCATAAGATCAAATAACCATCTCATCTGAATAGAAACTAGTGAATGGATTTGGATACGCTGAACCTGGAAATTATTTTGAATGACAGACAAGACATGCATCCTTACCTTTCAAGCTTCTTCAGTGAGGATGTAATTGGTTGTTTTCTTCTGTTTGGAAGATGAGGGTGTACATCTTAGGTTCTGATTTGCTGGTTTATTTTTAAAGATAACCACATTGAGAGGTTTTAGTGGTGGAACAAAGACAATCTTTTAAAGACATTTTTTTCATACTATTAGATTAGAAAAAAGGGTACCAGTGCATATCTTTTTAATTGCGTGATTCAGCTTGAGTTGTCATTCTTTTTTACATAAGGGTCACTTTATTCTACTACTTAATGTCCTTTTGACGGGATATTCTTATTCTGGTTAAAAGTTTAGTACTAACTTCTTAAGTACATCTTTTAGTCTTCAGAAAGAGTAAGTACACATTTCAGCATCAAAGCCATGAATCCAGCTGGGTTGCATATTGACAGTTGACTTATTCACAGATGATCTACCTGATTATGGACCTTCCTTCTTTGTCAGGAACTTTGCTGTTAGTTTTCTGATGCTCAGGAGGAGGGGTAAATGGCCACTTGTTGGAACTACTAGTTTAGTAACTTTTACACGTGATGTCCTGGGCATTGTGCTTTACACACGTTGTATGATCTCATTGAATACATTCTCCCTTTAACTCGTTAGTATTTGAAGGCGGCGGCATGGGGATGGAATCATCTGGATGTATCAGAACAGTGGCTTCTTCAGAAATGCACAGTTTAGTTGCAAAAGCAAGTTCCAGGGAAGAGAATGTAGGTTTAGTGTTATTCCCTCTGGCTTTCCTCACCCCAAACCTAGCCCTCACCCGAGGTTCAGTATCGTGGAAAATGAGGAAAGCATCGCTGTGTATGTCTCTGAGGGAAAGACATTTATGCTTGCCTTCGGGTAAATATCAGCTACACCCAGGAATATTTACTCTCACCCCTTTTTCCCTCTAAAGGGGCGTTTATGGGACTGGCCACATTATATCTATGGGAATCCTGTGTTTCTAGTCGAGACCACAGGCACGATGAAGCCTAACTAGTAACCTACGAAATATATTCACTAGAAGCTGTGGCAGTGGTTCAAAGTTAGAAAGATGATTAGTATATTCATTTTTATCCCCTGTATATGATGCTCATGGAAATATTTTTGGTAGATTATTCAATCAAATACATTTTACATGAGTGTTTTACTAACAAGTCCAAAAAATTATTTTCAACTAAATTCAGTCAGACAGATGGAGTCTGTTCTCCAGGTGGTTGCGTCTTCTTTTCTTGATAACCTGTTCGGCAGTCTTGTTTTGAACCTGTGAATATTTATATGTCAGGGCCCTCTCAATAATTAAGAAATCCACATTCGGTACCAGATGTTTCAAATGCCTGAACAACTTTGTTTCATTCTAGAACTATTACCTATTTTTTACTGTTTGTTTTTTAATAACATTTTCCCAAGAATCAGGAACAAAGCAAGTATTTACTAAAAGTCTTGTGCTCACGAAGAAGCTCTGTTAATGTTAACTGACTTAAATTAAGCAGAAATGTAGGCACCCCAAGAGCTTTATTTATTTTAACAATCAAGTGCTTTGGAAGCTCTAAAAATTAGCTGCTTTATAATGTTTTCAGTTAATTTTCTTCTTAGGTTAAGTATCTAACTAAGAAACACATTCAACTTTAAAAACTATGAAAATATGCTTTCCTACAGTATATTATCTAACTTTTTGACATAGAGCTTTAATTTTTTTTTTCTTTTAAGAATCGTGCTACAAATGAAGGATGACACAGCTCCCTTTCTAGTAAACTTTACCAAAATCAGTGTTATCAGCCTCAGACACTTATTCTTGGAATAAAGCTGGACTTGAGAAGAGATTCTTGGTTCCTGTAACAAATAAATCTTGAGTGTCCTGTGGAGGTTAGGGGGTCATACACAATTTTTTTTGAGTTTTTCCAAGTCTCCTATTTGTTTTATCTTGATTAGATCCAGTCCAAGAATTATTGAGGTTGCTTATTGGTTATTAATACTAATTTCAAACCCAAAAATTTTTAATAGGATCTTATATCTGTGCTTTCTCTAATGGTAGACAAATCGAAGGTGGAATATTTGAAAACTTTGGTAATATATAGCACCACAGGAATACTTCAGGACCACTAAAATGAAGTCCTTTTTGAAAAATCACATTTCAGCTAAATTCATCAGAATGATGAATTTGGAATGTTATGTACTAAACAGATTATTTCTTTACTTATTTCAGAAACTTTCCTTAAAAATTCACTTTTGGCCGTACTTTTAAAATGAGGATTATAAAGATCATTTAAAATTCAGATTAGAAAATACAATTTCCAATATAAGTTATGGCTACAAGTTCATTTTGCAACTAGAAACTCCAATTTGTCATGTAATTTTGTAACGCTTTCTTTTGCCTTTTTATTTAAAAAAAAAAAAAAAGAGCTATTGTTTTCACTGTTTTGAAGATCTCACATGCCTCCACAATTCTGTATAAACTGTTACTTTTTTTCCAAATTTAGATAGTATGCTATTTTCTGCAAATTGTTTTGTGTTAGATTGCAGTGCTAGCCTTCTCTATAGTGTACATGAAGTGACCTAAGACTATCAAAAGGACATTTACTTTGTTTTTACGAGTAGGAGAGAAAGAGTTGCACCGATAATTCTCTTCATTCTTTGGACTCATGACATATACTTTTAAAACTGAGTTATGTGACAAGGGTCATCCCAGAGGTACATATGTGGCCAGGTGACACTCCTGCTTTTGATCCTTTGGTGGCTTTCCGTGGTCATTGGAATAAAATTTCAGCTCTCTCCAGTTGCAGTCAAGTCCCTTTTGCTGACCTTTGGTCACTGCATCCCACCCAAAGAGCCTCTCACCCAGGGACTTTACATGGTTCCTCTGCACGGCTGCTGTTCTCCCACCAAACCTGTCTTGCTGACTCTTTAATTATCTTTTTGGTCTCCAGTACCATTTTCTCATAGAAGCTTTCCTATAACCACCTCACCTCTAGTACTTAAATCAGGTCCCCCGTTACACTTCATAATTGCATCCTTTACTTTCCCTTCATTGTATTTACAAGTTATAATTACATGTTTGTTTGATTATTTGTTTAATGCCTGCCTCTCCCAATAGTGTATAAGCTCTGTGATTAAAGAAAGAGTTGGAGTCAGAGGAAAGACTTTATTATAATCAGTATTTCACACTTTTGACAGGTAAATTAGACCAAAACTCCCAGGGAGTAACACAGAGCCTAAAACCCATGAAATCAAGGAGAGGCTGTGTGGTGTAACAGGCGAGTTACACAGACTGAGCTCCACAGGCTCATAGAGTAGGAGGGTGGTGATGGACGGGGAGGGGGGGAGGGGTCACATGGAAAGCATGTGCCCTGGCTATTCATGATGGGCTTCTTTCTTAACCTCTCTGGGTCTCAGTTTCCTTGACAGTAAAAGAAAACCTAAAGTTGTATGACAATAATATCGTCAACATGAAGTAGAATAAAGTGAGGTTTGGGCTCCAGTGTTCTCTGATTTCTAGACAATGGGTTATAGTCATGAACCATGCCCAGGATTCCAGGCAAAGAAGAATACAGAGCTTCAGAGGGAGTGGGGAGTAAAAGGGCTAAAGAAGGGATACAGCTAGAAACTGTGTAATTAACTGACCTCTTTGGCTCCAAATTCACAATTAGTTATTTACCATTCACGCTCCATTCCAGCCCCCTCATCCTAAACCTCAGTCCTCCTTTTCCTCACCAAGTTTCATAGATAATTCTCAGGATTCAGAAAAACAGCTAAGACTTCAAGTATGGAAGCCGATATTCTTTTCATAAGGAAAAAAAAGAATAAAGAAAAAATGAACTAATAATTTATCAAAGCTATGAGGAACCTGTACCAAGGAAGATGGGAAAAAAAGAAGTTTCATTCTATTTTTAGTTATCAAAGCATAGCGAATACCATCAAATACAGCTGGGGCATTCTTCAGTCTAAATTCTATACTTGGTTTTTTAACATCCTTTTTAATTTATCTTAGGCTGAATGAAGTATTTTAGTCTTAATGTGTACATTGCATAAGCTTCACACTAAAGGGTCAGGATTATTTTTCACTAATGTTTACAAAGCATCAGTGGACTGTATCCTTTTGTTTATGTTATCTTTTTGTTTATGTTACGCATGAAAGAAATACAGTTTACTTAGTCCTGAAAACCTGCAGCCGGCCATTGGCAAATAGATTATGTGCTTGAATATAAAAAAAATTCCCCCTAAATTTAAAATATACTTGAGCTGAAACATTTTCCTCTCTGTTCTCTTCTTTCCCTTCCCCTAGCTTACCTTCCTTCTTTTGCTTGTGTTAGTCATTTTGTGTGTGTTCACTGAAACTGATGTGTATACAGACTGAAATGTCAGGTGAACTTTTCTTCTGAATTTTCCTGAAGTATATGGTTACAGTGAGATGATTTCTTATGTATAATCCCAAAGGTTATCATCTTGTTAACATAAAGTATATTAATTGAACAGAAGCAAGCATAAGGAAACAGCTGAAATGTGCCAGTTTTTAAGTAATGATCCTTTACCATCATTCCTAAAACAGTAAATATCATTCGGCAAACTCTTATTTTCTTAGATTTGATATAGTCTGGCAAAAGATTGGTAAAAGTTGATCATACGACACATGGGGATAAATAATAATAATAATAATTAAGAAAACAAAAAAAAATGAATGCAATGATTACATAGAAATTCTTATCTTCTGTGCAGGGCAGGGGTTTATATAGCTTTCTTGATCTAGATAGCCTCTTTCCTTTGGAAAATTCAAGAATATAAGATAGTCTAAGATACCCCAACATGGACCAATTTTGCTTATATGCTGATTTTGCTCCTTTCTTTATTAGTCCTTTCTCCAGCAATTACTTAAATTTTTTATGACTAAAAAACATCTGATAGTTCACAGCCCAACTCCCCCCACTCCCCCCCAGTCTTCCTGCCATCCTTTCCCCATATTCACCAGACTCCTTTGCATCCTGGTACTTATACATCCTGTTCCTCCTACCTGAGATGCCCGTTCTTTCTTTATTTGACAGTCTGGTCCTCACTTGTCAAGACTCAACACAAATGTTACTTCCACAGTCAATCCTTTGGAGGCTCACTTCCTCTGCCCTCTTTGCTCCTGCAGCACTTTTTCCCCATAGCTCTGTTTTAGCACTTATTTATAATTTATTTGTTTTAATAATATGCTTCTGCCTACTACATATGAGTGCCTCAGGGTCTAAGACCTCTTCATTTTTGCATCCCCAGCCCCAGCACGATGGCTGGTAGATACATAGTAGGCAATCCATTATTGTTGTTTCAATGCATGAATTAAGTAACCAATTACATGAAATGTCTGACAGACGATCTTCTACTTTGAAACCAGTTGTATTCCCAAAGTTAATTTTTAAATCAGTTGTTTCGGAACTCACAAAGCAATTTCCCACAGAAACAATGTTATAAATGTTATAAATGGTGGTTAGGTTCCCAGGCTAGCCCTCAAGAGTCTATTTAACCCATAATGTAGCTTAAACACTATGCAGTTGTAATGAAAAATAGCAGAAAATAGCACTGTTACAAATGTGCAGTGTTTTCATGACATTAAGTAAATACAATTCCTCTTCCATGTAGAAACTGCAATCCAGGGCACATTACACCAATGGGCAGGCATAACATGACCTGGCAACAGGAATAGCATGGCTGAATACAGACCAAGCTCTTTCACTAACTTGCCTTATAAAGCGTTTACCTTTACTGTGCATGAGTTTCTATATTTGCCCCCTGACCCCCCAGCTTGGTATTTCTTGCCTGCTCTCCCTGAAGAAAAAGCTAGGTAATGTATCTAAATACACACCGAAACATGTAGAGCGCTATACAAACGCAATGTGTATCATGGTATAAAGTACTCACAGACAAATGAAATTAAACTGTATTATTAACATTTAATGGAGTGGAAAATAAGGTAGCAGAACTGGGGTTTAAACCTCACTTGACCTGACCCACAAAGCCTGGGAGCTGGACAGCCACTATGTTATCCTTCCTCCATAATGACCAGCTCTAGGACCTGTGAGTTCATCTTTCTGGGCCTTAGTTTCCTCCTGGGCAAAGTGGCATTTATATTATATGATCTTCCGGTTCTTTTAATCTGAATGTCTGTACTTAACATTATTAGGACACAGTGATAACTTTGGTGGGATCGAAAATGTCCTGGAGGGGTAATAAAATTCGGTCTGAACTTCTTCAATTTTCTCTTCTATGATTAGTTTCCTTCAAGCACCACTTGCATACTTGATATTTTTACTTGGTATGTTTTTTTCCTTAGTCTGCTGAATATGCGCACCTTAAAACCACTTGTTCCCCATCTGCCATTAAAATCCCCATAGTAACTTCTGTAACATAGCATCTTTCTCAAAAATTGCACAAAAGTCATCTTCTTGTTTCTGACTCAGAATTCTTGATTCTCCCATGAAGAGGGAAGTTTCCCTTTGTGATCTGGTTAAGAATGTCTCAGTCAATTCTGGTACAGTTCATGTGTGTTCCAGCTAGCTGTCTAATCAAATGTGTTTCTCTAGCAGGAGCCATACGTTTGACATTGACTACCCCGTTTTATTTTAGTGCGACCCATTGTAATTCCTTCGTCTGTTTTTACCACACTCCCTGCACTTCCAAGTTTCCCGGCTCACCCCTTCCTTCCTTTCATGTGGGTGAGGGAGGGGACAGAATGCAGTGGAGGCTTGAACCCCTTCTCCCTGACTGCCTGCAATGCCTCCCTCCTCGGGCTGTCTGTCACACCCTCTTTATTTTCTGCTCTAGATTTAAACTTTCCCAGAAAATCTTTGGCGTTGGAGGAGACTTTCCTGGAACAAAAGAAAGAAGTTGGTAAAATCTTGGAATCTTTATCTTTCTGTAACAAGAGGTTCACATTTGTCTCTCCGTCAGTCTTTGCTTTCCTTCTGTGCCTGCCGGTCAACTAGTAGGTAATAAACATGGGACCCCTTCTAAGGAAACAGTTGTGATTGGGTCAAACTCAATTACAAAAACATTTTCTGTGTGAAATTTCCAACACAATTTGACACTAAAAATGTTAGTATTAGGTGGCCCACGTTACATGCTTTCTTTGTTGTCTTTATATGTCCATATGCGTGAATGTCACCCATCCTGAATGACACCATCTACTACCGTGTTCCCCGAAAATAAGACCTAGCTGGACCGTTAGCTTTAATGTGTCTTTTGGTGCAAAATTAATATAAGACCCAATATTATATTATATTATATTATATTATATTATATTATATTATATTATATTTATTATATTATATTATATTATACCTGGTCTTATATTAAAATAAGACCGGGTCTTATATTAATTTTTGCTCCAAAACATGCATAAGACATGATGGTCCGGCTAGGTCTTATTTTCAGGGAAACATGGTAGGTGGGACCTTTGTAGTGTTTTTAGTAGATTTTTCCTTAGGTAGAGTTTCCTGCAAATTGTTTCTGAAGTATCTTAAGTCCTGTTGTTATTGCAGAGATCAGCTGAGACCCTGCCATGGTGAAGCGTCCACTTAAACTATTCCGAGGTGGACCTCATTTGCAGTGTGCACAACTCATTTGGCACCTCAGTAATGCTAAAGAGAAGCCATCATACAACAAGCTCTTCTTTTGTCCATGGTCCCTTTCAGACCCACAACAAACAGTGCCATAAACTTCTTGGTGGTGTCCGGGTCTGTAGCTTATACATGTAGATCGGTGCTCAATGAACATTTATTGACTCATCATTCAGTTACATATTGGTTTATTTGTTAAGTGGAAGCTTTCAAGTGATCCCATTTTTTTCACCTTTCTAGTTATTGTTTGTGTTTTCGATTACCCACTTGTATTTTTACCATCAATAGGTTATGTCTGCAAATAGAAGTCTAGAGACATTTTTAATATGTTTGGGAAAAGAAGTTGAATTTAAAAGTTCAGAGTTTTAAATTGCAGATGATATTATGTTAGTGATTAACCACAGCAGACATATTTCCAAACAGTTTATCTAGCTGAGAAAACGACAATAGAACCATCCCTTGGGACCAGAGTTTCCATGGCTTCCTTCAAAAACAGTCATTTTAAAGTTTTTGTTTCTTTCTTTCTTTAATCTCTCATGTTATGAATAATATTTAGTTGACCTTCCAATGCAACTGGGGGAAGAAAATCTTTGGTGTTGATATTGGATAAATATGAGACATTTACTTTTGTGAATTTTAATCTGAGAAGAATTTAACACAACCTTTTGTTCTCTGGGCTCTTGTGTCATTCAAAGATTTCAATTTAAACACCAGCGTGTTTTTGACCACAAGAAAGACCACAGAAACACCTAAATATGAAAAATTTTAGTTAGGAATATGTATAGAATTTCATTATTCTTTTAATTAACATTTCAGCAGTTCCTGGATGGGTAATAATGCATATGGTTTCCTGCCCTTTATAGTCTGTTCATAGAATAATCGTCCTGAAGTGACACTACTTTGTAGTTCTTTATTTCTCTGAGCTTTTTATTTTACCTGTATTTGCTTAGCAACCAATTTAATTGTTTAAAAATCATTCTACTTAATTACTCTCTGAATCTTTTTGGTATATCATTTCAAAGCACGAAGAGGAGTTGCCACATTTTGTCCTGACTTCTTGTCCAAAGAGTTAAAACTCTGTTTCCTATATTTTGACCTAATACATTTTGAACTCTTCCTATAAATTTCAAAACTGGTGATCGCAAGGTGCATTCGTAGATCTGAACATTCACGTAGTCTTTAAAAAATGTTTTTGTTGAGAATAAATAGATTAGATCAAAAGTTTTGTCAGATAGAATTCCCTTCTATGTGTTTTTTATAAAGTCCAAACTATGTTGTTTCTCCCTGGTTTGAACATGTCGGCTGGTTTTTAGACTTGGATGAATGTCACTGTAAATTGCACTTCGATGTGACTCAAGTACCCAGGAGCTGTCAGGACGGCTCAGTGATTTAACGCTGGTGTCCTGCAGCTTTGACGGTAATCAGCAGATGCTGCGGCATTTCCATAAATGTTTCCCTAACCGCTCCTGTCAAAAAGAGGCAATTCTTCCTGCACCGAGGCTGCTGCTTCTGATTAACTTCAGTTTGCCGTCTTTTGCATAATGAATGCCCCTTGATGATCTCTGACCTTTTGTTTTGAATGTTGCCTCTTGGTCTAGACTCACTCTTCATGGGGAAGCTGAAGGAAGCGCAGACAAAGGAGTGGGTGGTACAGTAACATGAACCCCCAGCACCTCCATGGCTCTGAAGTCCTTACTGTTTTATAAACCATCACTTGTCAAAGATCAGGAAAGGTTCTGGTCTTCGCCGTGTTTGCCACTGCCGTGCCTCTGTTCCGTTCTACTCCTGAAGCTGTTTCTGCCACGCTTTGGTGTACCTGGTTTTTGCCTGCGGATGTGTGATGATAGGATCTGCTTTAGAATGCACTCACCCTGGGTGTGTGCGCTGTGATAAACCTCAGCACACACCAGGCAAAGGTTTCCTGTTTTCTGCAACACTTTCGGTACCTCTAGCCCAAAGTAAATCAGACACTATTTGCCACAACAAAGTCAACGTACACAAAGCATAAGTACAGCAGGTCCTAAAATAATGTCATTTTTTTCAACATCATTTTGTTATAACGTTCATGAGGGGGGAAAAAATTAATTCCCCATCGAAGCCACTGTCAGTGTGGAGTTCTCCCGTCAACTGGATTTTCTCCAGGTCCTGCGGTGTCATCCCACATCCCAAAGGTGTGCACGTGAGGTGAATGGGTGTGTATTCATTGTCCCAGTCTGAGGGAGTGTGAGTGTGGGTGTGGGTGTGGGTGCCTCCTGCTGTCAAAGGGTGTCCTGTCCAGGGTGGGGTCCTGCCCTGCGCCCTGAGCTGCTGGGACGGGCTCTGGTCACCCACCACCCTGAACTGGAATAAGCAGGTTGGAGAATCACGATCTTGTTTTTGTTCATCTTCCTTAAATGTGTGTATAGCTCACATTTATTTCAGTGCTTAATATTAGAAGTGTTTGAGTCTTTATTTAGAAGTTTGGTGATGTTTTTGCGATCAAAAATATGCTGTAGGAACTTAACTCTTGCTTGTATCAGTTAGCCTGTGGTAAAACTGGTTTCGTTATATGTCGTTTCGCTTAAAGTCACAGAGTCTAAGAACCTATGGATGATGTTCAATGAGGACTTACTGTGTCTTAAAAATGAATGCCCTGTTTTGTCAGTGAAAGCATTTTTCATGTGATCTCAATGGGAAAAGATCCTTGAATTTGCTAAATAGCGGTACCTTTCTCCCGAAGTGCTTCGTCATCTTCCTTTTCATCCGTTTAGAACCTGTGAGGACTCCCGCCTGCTAATCACCTGTGAGTTGATTTTTTTTTTTTTCTTTTTCAAGTGGAACATTGATGTGAGCAGATACCCTTTGTGATGTGATTCTTACAGTGTAAGATTAAAAAGTATATGAGGCCTCTGTAAGATACTAAATCGTGCCAGTAGTAACTGGCAAATTTGCAGCTTAGAACTGGTCTATCATCATATTATCTGAAACGAGGATTTCACCTGTTCCTTTTGTTTCAAAAGAAAGGATGAGTGGCTGAGCCTCAAATTTTCTGTGGCTTATCTCCTCTTTTTCCTCCTCTAGGACATTCTCGGAGTAAATATTTATCACATTATTTTTAGTACTTTATTTTCTTCATAGAATCAAAGAACTTTAGAATGCAAAAGGATCTTAGAAAACTGATCCTTTTGTGATTGACGAATCTGAATCTAAATAACTGATGTAAAGTCACAGGTAGTGAGTGGCACGTTTAGTTTGGGGATTTCCAACTCTTGCCTACTGAAATTTCAGTAGAGATGTTAGTTTATCTCAGATTGAAACCAAATTAAAGAGAAACATGGAAATTTCCAAATAAATGTGTCAGTCCCCAAATAGATTCCACATAAAAGGACTCTGTTACGATTTTGTTATGTTGACCAAAACCTGTTTATTTTGGGTTTTTTTTTCCTTACTCAAACTGTTATTACAAACTCTTTAAGCTTGTAGCTGCTTAGATGTTCCGAAGCCCCGATATATTCTTTTTGTTTCTACACAGCCACCAGCAACGACACTTTCCCATCTCTGTTCATCATCTCTTCCTATTAGCCAACCACGTCAGCAATACAGAGCACTCCCGTCTGCAAAACAGTTGATCCTGGTCCTGGAGAGCAGGGATTCTCAGTAAACCTCACCAGACGGAATTCCAGGACGTACCAGAATAGGCCACTTAAGCAAAGCCGAGCAAGCTGAGCAAGCGGTGAATTTTACTGAAAGAGGGCAGGACAGTGCACACCCAGAGTGGAGGGAGTGGGCAGGCTGGGCAACAGCCGCTGCGCCAGAGAGGGTGGGGATGGGAATTTATTATTTTCAAATGAGGATGCAGAATATTCAGGGGTGACATTAATTATAGGCATTCCCAGGCAGGTCTTTGCTGATGGCTTCTTCCCATCAGGAAGAGAGATTTTTCTTTTTTTGCTTTCTTTATTTGGCCCTTGTTGGAACTATCATGGCGACACGAGGTGGAGATTTTCCTTAACCTTAATGCTGATAATATTAGAATCCATTACAATTAGCTAAAGTTCACCTTGAGGGGCAAGATGGCATCCTGGGTCTGCTCGCGCCACCGAAATCAAGTTCTGGCCCGTATGGTAGCTGTTCCTTTTCTTAAAAATGATCTCATCTCGTCCTCCTTTGTTTTCCCTTTCTACCTCCTTCCCTTCCTCCCCCCCTCGCTCCCCATGGCCCTGTGCTTTCTGCCTTTGGTAACAGTCCATAACCCAGAAGACAATGGCGGTGTGCCATGTGAAACAGGAAGACTTGGAAATGTTCATTCTGCATGTGCCTTTTCTTAGCGTTGTCACTGGAGTAATCCACTTCTGAGCTCGATTTCCTTGCCGTTAAGTGGTAGTGAGCATGACCACCACACGGGAGGACGGAGTGGTGCTGTGTGTTAATATGTCCACACCCTGGCATCTTTGACATGGTATTGGAGAGCCAAGGACGCCTAGGAAGACACTTGGCAAAGGCAAGAACCCAAGAGCAAGAGGGCTTATATTTCATTCAGCTAGAGATTTCACTGGTTCTTCCTAGTCTGTTCCCTCATTTCCAGTGTATTCATGAACATAGTGTGTTAGTTACTACTCAAAGTCACAGATATCTCTTTTTCAAGATTTTGAAGGCGAGTGGAAGAAAGTCAAAGGCACCAACATTTTAGGAAAATATGAATGTGTCTGTGATTCTCAGAAAGAAGAATCTCCTCCCCATCCCACACCACTACCCGTCAAAAATCAGCTTTTCACAGTTTCTTAATAACTCCAGATATCCTAAAATCCTCAAATTTGATTTTAAATCAAGTTTGATTTTAAATTAAACAGTGTTGCTGTTATCATACTTTAAGAGGAAGCTGTCGGTTTATTTTAAATGACAAAGAGCTGTAATTCATAAGCATTACAGCTGCCATTCTCATCAGATATATTCAGAATTTGGATATCCACCCACCTATCCCCAGTAAATTAATGCATAAATGCACATCACTGGATTTATCACTTTAACCATGAATTTAATAACATGACATGTCAGCATAAGCCAGTTTGCTGATGCGATAGATTACACTGAAAGTAATAGAAATGAATATTTTTCTTTTCTTTCTTTCTTTTTTTTTTTAATATTAAAAGAAATATCTTGATCAATTATTCCAAAAGCATCTATGGCTCGGTTTTCCCTCAGTTGTAGGACTTCAGGAGTGTCTGTTACAATCTATCTGCTCTAACCATCAGAAAAGAGGCCCAAACACAGCCACTTTCAAGATTGGTGATGAGAGGACAGCTTACAAATGCCTTCCCTTTGGATGGTGATCTGTACTTCTTAAGGAGCTTTCTATATATTGTTTTTGTCATAAAACTCTGTTGCAGGCTTGGCTTATTTAATCATCCCCAGTAAAGAAAGAAAGGTGCTGAAGTCTGCAGAGATGAAGAGGATCATTCCAGGATATAAAAAGTGAATGACAGAGTTAAGAAGAAACCCTGACAATTTTCCTTTTTTGATACAAACTCACCCTACGATGGAGCTTCCCCTGATCCAAGTAGTCACAAATGAGTTTGCAACTAACTAGATGAGCCAGGGGAAATTGTTTTCGATTCTCTTTCATGTAAATCCACAGAACAAACAAATCAATGAGCACACAGCTTGATGAACAAACAAGAAGGTTGTTCTGTGGCAGCAAGCTCACTTAAGACCAAATCTGGGGAGACAGCAGGGAAGGGGAGTAAAGCTCAACTTGCCTCACGTCATAGGACCTCCCTCTGATTTGCCTGGAGAGGTCATCATAGCCCTGTCCAGGAGAGCCACAGCGCAAAAGCAAGAGCACTGTACAGATGGGAGCTGACGTCGTGGCCTTGATTTTTTTCTCCTGTATAATGGGAATGTTAACAACAGCTTCATAGAGTATGTGAGAATTCACTGGGGGATGTTTTTACAGCTACTTGTCATGTCTGACAAACAGAGAGGGACAATAAATACTGGCATCATCATCCCCATTTGGATAAGACCTGGTGAAAGATTTCTTTTGTAAAAATGTAGTAGAGGAGACAAATACTCAATGTATAATTCCCCAAACACATTATGCCTGTGGTAAGGTGCAATGAAGGGAAAGAACAGGCTCCAAGAATGAGCAATAGGAGGCGGGGCGGACGGGGGGGGGGGTGCCAGGGGGTAGGGGGTGCTGAGGAGGCTTCCCTGGAAGTGACTTCTGTACCGAAGCACTTTGGCCTGGTTTCAGGCCGCCTGGGACCCTGGAACACCAGTCTCTTAAGAGAGGCTTGGAACCTCGACAGCAAGAACAATAGGACAACCACAAACACCAGTGGAGACAGCCACTATTCTCGACTACATCTGGAGCAAAAGTGTCTCAAATTCAGGACTCATGATTACAAATCCATTTCCCTCTTCAGATGTTATTCTTCAAATCCCGCTAATTCATCTTGTCTGAACTATTGCTGATGGGATCCACTCCACACCTGCCTTGCTACGTAGCCTGCTTACCCTCCTTTGTTCTCTGCCCATCTCCCTCCTTTTCGTTCCTCCCCCACGTAGCCTAGTTCCGTCATTCTCCTTAGAAGATACTCTAATTAGGCCCGTTTATCTTGAACATTGCTTGTGTTCCCTTCTTTCATCATCTACTGCTACAAATGACACCCCTTTCCCCAACCCTAAGCATTTTCTTTTGAAATCTAACACACGCGCAGGACTTAAACATTTGTGTTTATTACTTAAGGGGCATGGCGCCTAACGTTGCTAAAAGCCATAAGAGATACCAAATCCAATAGTTCATTAAAAAATGTGAGGCATAACTGACTATTCAAAACTCTTTGAATGGTCTCCCCATTCTCCTTGTTATATAGGGAAGATAATAAGCAAATACCTCAGTAGATACAGCGATACAGATGGGAGGCGACAAGAGGCTTCCTGAGGGCAGGTACCTCATCAGCCCTTCTCTGCTGCATTCCTGATACTTGGTACAGCCTGGCCCATGGCACAGACTCAGCGTTTTTTGACTAAGGGGATGTTTTCCATCTTATATCCTACTGTATGCCAAAAACTTGTGAGACGTGATCTCTGCCCTCTTGAATGTATAGTCTTATGATGAAATGACATATCTGCATGCAAAGTGCAGCTTTTAACACAAGGGAAGAGAAGAACCCAGACTCCCTACTCTCAGTAGCTCCTGGTCTTCTCACTCGGCTTTCGCATGTAGCAGGAACACAAAAAAAACCTAACACCAAGGGGACCAGGATACACAACATGAGAGAAGCACAGTGGAAGTTCATTGGCAAGTGACATCACAGCCTTTTGGGAAATCGGGAGGTAGCATTTGATGAGATTTGTGGGATCATAGATTACCACTAACAATGATTAGGACAAAGGAATAGAAAGGGGGCTAGGTTAGTACTACAGAGTTCACTGCATTACCACAACGAAGAAAGTTAAAACACAGGTCTTAGTTTCAGGAATTGCTCCATTTTTAAAAAGGCTAGCAGTGTCCTCAAGCATGGATTACTAGTGAGAGAAATATATTTAAAAATTTAGACTAAACTGAGGCATTTGTGGTTAGTTCATTTTATGTATAAAGAAAAACTAGTACATCTTATAACTCTGCACTCTCTCCTTGGCACAGATTGGGTAGCAGTAATTAAAAGGCAAAGTTTTTATGTGTAATAATGTCTAAATTCAGTAGTTTGCCCCAACCTTGTCAGTTTTGCTTTCCGTGGCCTCTGTTACCCATGGTCAACCACAGTCTGAAAATATTAAATGAAAAATCCAGACATAATATACAGAAGGTTTAAACCGCATGCCGTTCTGAGTAGCGTGATGAAATCTTGCGCCATCTCGTGCCACCTGCCCATGAATCGTCCCTTTGTCCAGTGTCTCCTCGCTGTGTGTGGACATAGTCACTTCGTGGCCCTCTCGGTTATCCGATCAACTGTCTCAGTGTCGCAGAGCTTCTGTTCATGTCGCCCTTATTTTACTTAATGCCCCAAAGCCATACCCAGAACTTTCATTACAGTGTATTGTCATAATTGTTGTATATTATCGTCAATCTCATATTGTGCCTAATTTACAAATTAAACTTGGTCATATATATGTATGCATAGAAAACAACACTGTATATATAGGGTTCGGTACTATCTGTGGTTTCAGGCTTCCTCTGGGGGTCTAGGAACCTTTCCCCCGTGTGGTAAGGGGAAAATTAGCTTTTTGTATTTTCTAATGTACTAATGAATCAGGGCCACACGTTTTGCTTCTTCTATGAATAACTAATTACATTGCCTTTTAAGCATAGGCATTACATTATATACTATACAAGCAAAAACCCTGGAATAAATATTCCTGGTTCTGTTTCTAGAGCTCAATCAATTTTTAAAGTATTGATCAGAAATAATATTAGTAAACATGAAATGTTTCATAGTTCCCTTTGGTTCCTTGTGCTAATATAGGAATACTGTCTGCTTTTTCAGAATTTATAGTTGTTGTTGTTTTTAAGTTAGATAACACTGCTATAGTTTGGAGCCCAGAGCTGAATTGGGGGACTTGGGCTTGAATCCCAGATCCACCATAACTTACCTCCTGGTGGGGGGCAAGTTCCTTAACCCCTCAAAGCCTCCCTTCCTCATCTGTGAAATGGAGAGAATAAAAATCAAACTCCCTTAGGCTGTATGGTGATTCATGTAAAATACCTCATGCAGACAGACTTAAGTGCTCAAACATATTAGTATTGTTTTTATTTTGACCTTTTATAAAACAAAACCTGAAACAGGGGGGAAAAATACCTTATAATTGTTTTATTAATTGTAATAATAGGAGGGTGAGAAAGTGGATATATTTTTGTTAGAACTAAATCTGAGTTCCATCTTTGCGGATTGTGTCATAGTTGAAAAATTTTGTTGGCAACAAATTTTTTTTGGTTTCTCATATAGTAAATCTCATTGGACAGATGAGGATTGACACACACACACACACACCCATTATAATTATTTTTTATTCTCATAGGTGGGGCTATAAAAATGTAAGATAATAAGATTTGTTTATTCCAGGAGAAAATAGACATAAGAATTATGTTAGAGAAATAAAATGATTCCTCTTGGAAGGTCCATGAATGTTAGAGTTTCCAAATGGATTTGGGAAAACTGCAGAGCACATCATGTCTCTAGTCTAGTCCAGAAGAGGCTTTTTCATGTCATGGAATTCCATTAATTGCGAAGGTTTCTAGATTCCATTAATTGCAATGATTTCTTCTCCCAATTAAAGGAGAATCAGTATAGAAAGGTAATGTAGCATTGCAAAATCTAAGACCTTTAGAAATAGAATACTTAATTAGCAAACATATTGTTATTATACTGTAATAGTTGTAAAAGAATGTATTATGTTCCATAATTTTTAAGTCACTGAAAGTTATTCAAGATGCTATTATATAATGCCCACTTAAATTTAATGATTGGTGACAGGTGCAGCTCTGTGACCTCTAGTGGCTATAGTTTACAGCTGCATCTCAGTTGCTAAGTTTAAAAAACAAACAAAAAATACCTCAGACTATGAAAAGAAATCTTCTCAGATCCTAATAACAGTTCTACAAGTGAGTGTATGATTACCTTCCCTAAATTTCTACTAGTCTAATTGTGGGGGTACTGCCTCCAAGAAGAGAGTTCAGAATCAACTTTATTCATCTGTGAGTTTAGGTGCTTAAAATATGTTTTTAAATAGCTATGTATTAAATTTCTATATGAATAATATCTTTCATAATGTAGATATGGGTTAATAGGAATATTTTCAGATTCAGATGGAACAGCACCACTGCTCCCCATTTATTCCCTCATGAGTTAGGGATGCTGTTTATAACCAGGAAACAGAGTGTGATTGACCAACAATTTGCGGCATAAACTTTCTGATTACACTAAGCCACTGAACTAACTAAATAGGCTGAGATACTACATTTAATATGACGCCCCAAATTGAAAAGGACTAAGAACATTGATACTATCTTAAAGTTGAGTAATAAAAAAAGAACATTTTGTCATGTGACAGTAACATAGTTTCCTTTGTCTTTTAACGTAAACCATATTGGAATATTTGATTTCATTTTACTCTTTTTATATTTTGTCTCTCAAATACTGAGAGCTTTCATATCCGTAATTTAGTGAACCACAAATTGCTGGACGGTTATGGTTAATGTGGAGCTCCAGTAATTCTTTTTAATTTCTAATACCATAGGGATTATAAAGTTCTATATACTTTAGGGCTTCTTCTGAGCTAACACTTGAGCTCTTTTACGAGAATATACAAGAAATGGAACAACCGACTTCTGTAACATGCTGTCCTCTGTGCATATTCCTGTCCTCAGCACCTTCTCTAGCTTTCCAAGAGTACTGCACTCTGATTTCTTTCTTTTCTGCCTGCTGTATGGTACATTTTTAGTGCTCTGTGTTTCGTGTTACCATAGAGACAGGAGGTACTCCACAGCCCTGGGAAGAAGAGCAGAAGCAGGTCTTTGAGGAAACAGTCCCTTCTGGCTAGAGAAGCCTGAGGCAGGAATCTATAGCAATCAATGGAAAGAGGGAATTGTGTGTTCCGATCTGACTCTGTGTCCATAGGGTCTCAGGAAGCACAGGCCCAGCCTGTGCTGCATTAAAAATCAGTTGTTTACAGAAACCCATGTTTCAGAGATCTCAGTACAGCCTAGAAACAGTAGCTTAGTGTTTTATTTGCAAGGAAATAAATAACATTGACCTATTCCTGTTACTGTTACTGTTTCCTCATTAAAAGGAAGCAGCTTCTAGGAAGGTTCCTCTTTGCCTGACTTATTTGGCCGATCAAAAGTCTCACCTTTAAAATGCAGATCAATATTTGTCGACTCAGCCCAAACCATCAGAAGTCAAACTGCAGTTTGAGCACAAGGGAGTCTACAACCAGCACTCGGCACCCAAATCGCTGATGCAAATATGCTAGTTCTAGAAATGAACAGTTTATAATTACCCAACATTCTTGGGTACTACTTCCATATTTTAGATACATAACTTAAAGCTTTTAAACATTTCTCTGATTTAATGAATCGTTATATTTCCTACTATATTATTTCAGCTCATACTTGTTAATATTTTATTTTTTTTTATTTAGGAGAAAGCTGCTAAAAGATCTAAAAATAATAGAGGTTTTCCTCTTGACTTTTCCTTCCAGATACATATGTGGTAAGGTTTTATAAGGAAAGAAGGAAGAGAAAAATGAAAATTTTAAGAACAAAATAATGTGAAAAAGAATTTTGAAAGAACAAATGTTATTTTGTAAATTTAAAACCAATTTTTTGTTTTTGGGTTTTCTTGTTTTTTTGTTTTTTTGGAAGGGATAGATCCATACTCAGTTTGTGTTCTGGGTCTTTGTCACAGATCTAGTAGCCTAAGCAGGGAAAGGGTTCAGGGAAATTCAGAATATCTGTTTTCCTGGGTTGTGATCCCAGGGCATAGTATGCAGTATACCTTTGGAGGAAGAAGGCCAGGGGTCTGTAAATCTGAAGAGTAAGGTCCACTGAGGCACTCATTTCCTCAAACGGACAGTAGGAGGCAGTAGCGTACTAGCCTGAACTGCTCTCTCGAAAGTAATGTCTGTGACTCATGCCAGATATTTTTTTTTCCACTCATTTTCTAGAAATACATAAAACCAAAATCTTAGAAGTAGTTTCAGATTTCATAATGAAACTTGGTACCATCAATCCAGCACAAGATAATGCTGCTGGGTTATGAATAGAACAATAAAAAAAAAAGGCAAGTCTGTCAGCTTCTAACGGGCAACTCTGCACCTCAGTTACAATTTCTATAGAAGAATGGCAAGAAATAAAAGTCGATCTCATTTTAGAAAGAAGGCGAGTCATATTAAATAAGTTAGATCCTTCTAATTTTTACTGATTTACTAAAATGTGTACAGAACTGTGAAGAAAAAGTAGAAGAGTCTCTAGATGGTAACCTGGTCTTCCTATGCTTTGATGGCTGGGTAAACATGTCAGAACACAGCAGTAGCGCCGGTAGGCATATCATTATTAGCATTCACCTTGCGTGATTTTTACTTTCATCTTTAGCCATTGTCTATTTTACCATTCACAGAAGCTACATAAATCCAAATTACCTAGGAATGTACAACTGTTCCTTGCTCCTTATGTAAAACAAAATTACAATGAAATGCTCAATTTTGGAACATTGCATTCTTTCACTTGATTGTTTTTTATGTAGCTAAAAAAAGTGATAATGTTGGAAAAACATTTTCCTTCTGTAATAACTGCTTTTATTAATAGGTTATCTTTCATTTATTTACCTAATTTCAATATGGTATGTATTTGGGGATTTTTTTTTTCCTCTGCGTTAGGGATGTTTTTATAACTGCAGTTTATTTCCCTGTGTAATTCAAACAGCACATATGTATTTGATATCTAACCATGGTTAGTGTACACTTTGTGATCGTAGAACAAAGCCAAGTTTACTAGTCCACACTACATAGGGAAATAAATTGCCAGGTATGAATACATCCCTAATACTGAGGAAAAGATTCCAAAATATTAGGTTGGTGCAAAAGTAATTGTGGTTTTTGCAATTTTTTTTCTTTTTTAACCTTTTAAACCGCAGTTATTTTTGGACCAACCTAATATCCATACAAGGCTAGGGCTTGTGATCTTGATTTTGTAACTTTTGCTCTAGCTAAGCAACTACATGACCTGTACCAAATTAGAGAAGTATTTTTAGTAAGCATGGGGAAATGAACAATATTGAGTTCCATTAGGGTATGGATTACTCCAATTTGAACTTTTAAGTTTTAACTAAAGTTTTAAAAGTTATGTTTGTCATAATTCCTAAATTTTTAATAATTATTATTCGTTTTTTAGTAGTACAAAATCTAAGTTGAGATGAAGTTACTCATCACAGAGATTTTCTATGAAGATATCCATGTAACAAAAATGTTACGTGTAAATACACTGTTAGAAACTCCAGGTGCTGGGTATGTGCTCTGAGTGCTATAGCCAATAGTCATATATGTGGCTCCTGAGCTCTTAAAATGTGACTAGTCTGAACTGAGATGTACTGTAAGTATAAAATACATATTTGATTTGGAAGAGGGAGTGCAAATGATGATTTTATTAATATCTGTTTTATTTTGCTTACATGTTGAAATGATAATAGTGGGCCTTTGATTTAAGTAAAGTTTCTAAAACTGTTTTCCCAATATTTACTGTGACTTCTAGAAAATTTTGTGTTGCATATATAGCCCACATTTGTGACTCTCGTTATATTTCTATTGGACAGTTTTACAAATGCTATGTCCTCAAGAGAACAGAAAGTACAAAAATATACATTATCCAAAAATGGTACGATATGTCATCAGTTTATTATTCGGGTAATGTTATTCCAAAGGCTTTTTTGTGTGTTTTTTTTTGTTTTTTGGAAAGGATTAATGTAAAGCAGTATGTGAAACAAGGTGGTATAATTAGGCTATGTTAGGTTCAGTCACTCAAGAAATACTGTATTAAACTCTCATTAAGAGGCAGGCGCTACTCTAAGTACAATAGGTCCTCGAATAACATCTTTTGTTCAATATCATTTTATTATAACATTGATGAGAGGAAAAAAAATCAATTCCCGTCCGGGGCCACTGTCTGTGTGGAGTTTGCACCCTCTCCCCATGTCTGTGTGGGTTTTCTCTGGGTTCTCCAGTTTCCTCCCACATCCCAGAGATGTGCGCGGCAGGTGACTTGGCATATCTACATTGTCCCAGTATGAGCAAGTGTGGGCACACACCCTGTGATGGAAGGGCACGTACCCTGTGATGGAAGGGCATGCTGTTCAGACCGGGGCTGCCCGCCTTGTCCCTGAGCTGCCAGGATGGGCTCCGGCCAGCACGACCTTGAATGGAAATAAGCAGTTGGAAGATAATTATCTTCTTTGTTTTTAGTTAGTCTTTCTTAAATGTGTATATAGCTCACATTTATTTTAATGTTTAATATTAGGAGGGTTTAGGGTCTTTAGATAGAAGTTTGGTGATGTTTTTTGTGACTAGAAATATGCTGTAGGAACTTAACTTTTATTTGTATCAATTAGCCTGCGGTAAAATTGGTTTTGTTATGTATCATTTCAGTTGCAGTGTCCAAGAACTTATCGATGACGTTATGTGAGGACTTACTGTACTTGGGGACACAGCAGTGAATAAAACAGGAAGAGCTCTCCTTTGTGGAGCTTATGTTGTAACAAGTTAGCTGTAGTTAGCTGGATATAAGTTTGTTTCTCTTACTATTGAACCTATTACTACCTTTTAGATGTAGCTTATATATATTTAGTAGCAGGCTGGGGAGAAGTAAAGGAAGATTTCTGTGTATACAGTCATACATAAAATTGTTTGAATTTAAAATGGTCTTTATCACAAACATATCCCAGGATTGAATTCTGTAATGAATAAAAACAGATTGTTTTAAGCAGATTTTTATTAGGCATATACTGAAAATCAAACTCGCGTACTAAATCTACATGGAAATTTTTTAATGGTTGAATTAAAAAGGCTTCTATGAGCCTATAATTCTATTGTTTTATGGTACTGGATACACTAGTTGGGTTTGGCTCCTCCCGGAATTTTAAAGTACTAAATGCATATGATTTTTCATGTTCATAAGAAAAATGATGAGATCCTATATGTTTCAAGGGCTCAGCGCCTAACATGGTATCTAAATACTCATTGAATTAACTAATGAGTTGATTTAACTATAACTTCAAGGAAGAACAATTGAAATTGTGGCTATTTGTCTTGGCAAAGAGAAAATTTGGGGAATGTGTTTTCTGTCTTTAAATAGTTGAAGGGCTGGTGAGTGGGAGAGGAATTAGGCTTAACACAGCCCTCATGGGAAAAATCAGTCAGGCCAGTGAGTAAGATTTCAAGGAAACAATTGTAGAAAAATATAAGGTAAAACTTTTAGTTATTAGAGCTGTCCAAAAGTAGGCATATATTGCCTTGTACCATTGTGAAACTATGACGGGAGGTCTTCAAACCTAGGCTGTTCAGCCATTTGACAAGATGCTGAATAAATGGAGTTTCAGTGTTGGATCAATGATTCTACAGGTAACTAAGGGTCTTTCCAATCCTGAGTTTGCATGATACTAAGTTAAATGATTCTATGAATCAAAGTGAAATGGACTTGAAATAGCACAAGTTATTCAGAAGGAACATCTGTACCTTGGAAATATCGAACAAATGTTGAGTTAAGAAACATAGAAAGGAAAATACTTGAAAGCACATTAAAAGATACTGCTTAGAAATGGCTTCTGGAAAATATTTAGGTCCTCTAGTATGTATTTAGCTGGTTGTTTTCCAGTATAGCTTCCTAGTCTTTAGCACTAGGGATTGGCCTGCCCTCAGCCCTCCCACAGGTGAGGTGCACTGCACATTTCACAGTGTGTCCATGTGCCCTAATCAGGTGGTCCCAGAGCCGTGCTGGCATAAGGTTTGGATTGGGCTTGTCACTGGCAAAGTCTGTGGCCTTGACAGTTCATGGACCTCTTTTAACCTCAATTTCCACATTTATAAAACAGAGTTGTTAGTAACTCTCTTTTAGGGCTATTGGGAAAAAAATTTTTAATGACGTGTAAAGGCTTTATCACATGTATATATTGTATGTACTTAATAACTATAATATCAAACCATGTTCCTGTGTTATTTTCCCACCCTCTTCCTCATAAGGCACATCAACTTAACAAGTTATTTACTATCTGTCATCTATCAGCTAACAGGCAATTGTATCTTCAGAAATATTTGCTTAATAGCTGCTAAGCCACAGACTAGCCCGAGACAACTGTCAGTAACAGATAGCAGGACTGGTAAACAGATATAATAGTACCTCGGTTTTCGAACGTCTCTGTTGACGAACATTTCAGTTTATGAATGCCATAAACCCGTAAGAAAATGCTGTGGTTTTTTAACATTCCTCGGAAGTCAAACATGTCACATGACTTCTGCTGAGTGCAAGATCCTGAGGCCTAGCTGTCAGCTGTTTTCTAACGTTTCAGAACTCGAACGGTCTTCCAGAACAGATTGTGTTCGGAAACCGAGGTACCACTGTACTGTGGTTGTTTTCAGTATGTTAGGATGAAGAGGAAGCTGCTTTGGACTTGAAAGTTTGGTCTGGAAATGTGTTGTATGAAGTAATGGCAGGGTGCTGAGGGATAACTACACTCTCCCGTTAGGGCTGAAGATGCAGGCGTGGGAGTCTCCTTCCTACAGGAGACGGCTGAAGCTGTGAGAGCTCGGTCAAGAGAATGTAGAAAGGACATTAAAGTGGTCCAAGGATGAAATGGCCCATGGAGAGAGGTGTCGTCATGGTTGGGAGTTAGAATAAATTGTCAAAGACAACTAAACATGAATCACCAAAAAGTAGAAGCATAAGTATGGTAAAGGTTAGCATGCTAACTGGGAGTCTGCGGGCTTGAGTTTCGTCTCTGGCTCTGCTTAAAAGTTTTGTCTGCTTCAACTTTATGTAAAACAAGGTAAATAATACCATGTCACCTCTCTCACAGGAGTGTTATAAAAATCAAATGAGTAGATGTGTGGGGAAAGTATCTGCAACGTATAGGCATGGATAAGATTCTGTAATTACTTATGACTGCAGCTACCCAGAGTTAGGCCAAACTTCACCCGTCACAGCTCTCTAGAAGACAACGCTTACTTCAGACACTAGCTGCAAGTTTGGGGGTTCCCAGCCCTCCCTCACTTTTGGCCAACTGGCTACAAATGCGGGGGTTTTCCTATGCCCTCAGTTTTGGTCATTTGCTACAATGACTCCTAGAATATAGGAAAGTGCTGTGCTTTCTGCTGCAGCTTTATTCTAGTAAAAGGACCCAAGTCAGAACCAGCCACACATAGGGTGGGGTCTGGGAGGGCCCCAAACCTGAAGTTTCTGTTATCCTCAGAGCTACGTTACCCCCACCCCCCAGCACATCCATGCGTAACAATGCATATTACCAACCGGGAAAGCTCAGCTGATCCTCAGGGTCCAGCGTTTGTATTGAGGCTTCATTACTTAGGCCTGATCGATGGGCCACATGATTGATTTCAGTCTCTACCCCCCACCCGCTAGTCACATGGCTGGTCTTTCTGACATAGCCGACCCTCATCCTGAATCCCTCACTACCATAAACTATGGGACCCCCATGAATTGCAAAGACACTCCTATCTGTTGACTCCAAGAGTTTGGAGGCAACCACCCAGAAACCCAGAAAAAGACTAACCGAATTATTTATTACACACATTCTGCCAAGTGTTGTGAGAGAACAAGCGGCCTAAGAAAATGACCTTGAGTTCAGGGATTTCGAGGTACCTGATAATTTTGTAGGGAGCAGTTTCAATACAGAGGTATGGATGAAAGCCAGATTAAAATTTGCTAATAATTGGGTAGAAACGTGAGAAGGAGGGAAGCAAATACAGAGAGAGGCATTCAGCTCAAGTAATAGATTGCAAGTCAGAACGGGAAGCAGTTGAATGGAAGGCTTTACATTACTGTTCTCTAGAGGAGAGAGGCCGGACCGGTCCTGGATGTGCCTGTGCTCAGGAGCCTGCATCACCTCCAGTTCCTTCTAGTCCTGTGAACAGTCCGGAAGGCCCAGCACAGGAAATTGCAAAGCGGCAGTGCTGTCTTTGAGCTTTTACTTAAAGCACAGTGCTACAGAACAAGACTGACGAGAAGTGTGTATATGATGAGTTTTTGCCCCAAAAAAGTTCTAATTGTCAAGTATCTCCTCTCGTCAAAGATATCTTTCATTTGTCACCCTCTGCTGTGTCTGTTTTGTTGGAATTGGGGGAGTGATTGTTTTGTTGTTTTCGTTTCTACGTGATTGGTTCCATAAGAATTTCTTGGCACTTCTAAAGGTTTTAACTATATATAAAATGCCCGTTCATTCTTTTTATCATTTTCATATGCTTTCAGTATAAAAGGTAAAATAAACAGCAAAATGAAGCCGAGGGAAGACAATTATTTACAGCAACAGTGAATCAGCAGTCAGGAAAACCGCAGGGATGTGTGCTGCTGGCGGCCAGCGCTAACTTCCGTTATTGCATAGATTAAAAACATATATTTGTCACACACTTTACTATCATGGAGACCCAGTAGTGCTTTAAAAACGATATTTATGGGTCATTTGTTTCTCTCACCAAAGTCAAGTCATTGCTGGGGTGAAGCAAACAGCTACTTAGTAGGTCAAAGTAATAGTTAAGAGCAAAAGGTAAAGAATTGGAAGGAGAGACCAAATTTCAGGAAGACTGAACAGATGCAGTCACTTTAGGACACCAGGTTTCTGTATTCTTCCTCCTGGCACAGGCTCACCATTGACCACAGAAGGCAGGAGCTCCATTTTATATTTCATCTGAGAGTCGGCACTTCTAAGAGGCTCGCGCCCATTAGAACCACAGCTTGATGGGAGATCAATACTGATTAAGGGGAATAATGCCTCTTTCTGAACCATGACTGGTAGTTCCCGAAGCAGAGAGGGTTTCCCCAGGGGCCGTCAGCCGGGCCTTAGCATTGCCTTCTGAGCTCAAGAAGCATAACTGTTGGCCAAAACTTTTCCTCATTTGGATGGCAAGTTGCATATGTTTATATTTACATTTTGTCCACAATTTTCCTGGTTTTCTCTGTCTTCTGTGTTATTCAAGAAACAATGGCAATGTTAGCTCAGGATGGTGCTTTTTTTATTTCTTGTGGGTTTTTTTGTTTTGTTTTGTTTTTAGCTTTCTTTGTCATCCAAATCTATAGTCTGCCATAGGTCATGTGCCATGTAGTTTAAAGCTTTTACTCTCATTTTTAAGTCCAGTAAGTTCTCTGCTTTTAAGAGCCATTCAGCTTTTCAACAATTTTCAACTTTTCATTCACTTTCAGAAAAAAAGCTTTGGTGGGACTCCAGAATCAATTTTTATAGTAAGAACCAGAGAAGGAATTAGATTGAAATAAGTGAGTTTTCCCATCTTAAAGGAAAATCGCATGTATTCTCACCCTGTTGATTTCCACAGAAACGTAAACACAAGATGTGTGGCTTGGATTCCCTTGTTGCCCTCGTACTGAGAGTAGCAGCTGGGCCTTGCTGATCTGTGTAGCAATAAGCAATGGCCCTGGATATTGGCAGAAATCCTAAATAGATCATACTTCTCTTCACAGACATCAATGGTATATCTGGGGGGAGGGTGGATGGGGACACAGCGGCCTTAAATTTGATTCCTAAAATAATAGCACAAGCTTCCTCTCTTTGGAGAATAAAACTGTCATTCTACTTTGCCTTAATAATTTTAGTTTCCATTTAAAAATGTGTAAGGATTTGAGTTGATGGGAAGTAGAAAATGCTTCTCTGTTTCTTGATACCCCAGTCTTATCTCTCATTGAAAGAGTCCATGTGTCCACAGTGTGTCATTTTGTATTTGGAACTAATTTCATATGAAAAGGAAGCCCACTGGCCTGAAATTACAATTTAGTTCATTCCTCAGAACACCTATATGGAGCTCTCTCCAACTGACATGGTTGTGACATCTCCCTGATGTTTGAAATGAACCATTTAGAAACTAAGTGCATGTTTTAAGTACAGTAAGTGCATGGAATTTGGGTCTCCAGTTCAGCTGACATGAAGCCACCAGACTTTTAAAAGAATAGTAATGGCAAAAGACACCTGGCCTTTAACCAACATTATTACACAATTCCTACATAAAACTTACTTCCAACTTGGGACCTTCCTCTACCTATAAACGTTTTCTCTAGTTGCAGTGGGACAGGACACTCTTTGTTTATCTGCTTCCCAATTTAAGGTGTGACTCCCTCTGTTGTACAATTTAGATATCCCATGGCAGGGGACCCGCATGGGGCTTTTGGGATGCTGAGAGATGAATGTGAGGGCTGAAGTGAAGAGCTATTACCTAGGAAGTTCTAACAGAGCTAATTCTCGAAGAGGCCCTGTGCGTTTTTAAGAGGGGTTTATGGGAGTTCCCTTCTGATTGCCTCTATGAACGGTGAAATGGGAGTGGAGGAAAACATGATGGACGTTTGAAATGAGAAGAGAAGGTGTGAAATAGCTGTCTAGGAGAACAGAATTGTGCACAGACTAGGGAACTGTACTGGGATTAAGGCTGTCCTTGAAGTTTATCTTCATGAATTTAAGTGAGACCAGAAGAGTACACGTGTGACCTGGGACATACTGTGCTAAGGCACTTGACGTAGGTATGCTATCTGCATTTACGAAGTTATTGGGAGAATTAAATGTGTCATAAAGCATTTTGAAGTGTAACTACAGGACATCGTTATAATGAAACTTAGCTTTGAATTACTTAGCACTTTCCCTTGGCAAAAAGCTTTTCAAATTTCCTTAAGACAGCCTTAGCATCTCTAGAGATGGCATTTGGCTTCTGCCACTTACTCAGTAACTATGTCTAAGCAATGACTTAACCTTCTGCTTTTACCTCTCAATCTGTAAAATGAGGGCATTGATATTTAAAGTGTAACAAGTGCTTTATAAGTAAAGGTGCTGTATAAATACAAGCTATTAATAGAATGGTATTTCAGCCCTCACTCATATGGTCATCAGAAAGTCAGAAAGGTCAGAGTTTCTGAGAAAGTCCTAAGCTTTGTGTGGTGATGGCTACCTGGGAAAGCTTTGGAAGAGGAAGGAAAAGACGAGAATCTTGAACTAGGTGTTGCTCTTATTTCCTTTCATTCTCGCAAGTACTCTGTGAGGTGGCTTTTTAGGACCTGAGACTCAAAGAGGTTAAGTAACCTGATAAAGCCAAGTAGGGGAGCATGAATTTCAACACAGGTTTGCCTTAAAATCCCCTCCTTTTTTCATTTTGTCACATGTAGAGCTGGGCCGGATACATGATAGCCATAGGAATTGCACAATAATTGATTGATGTGTTAGAGACCTATATTTTAGCCCATTGAATCTCATCTCCGCCATCAAACATCTGACTGGAGTTGCCCAATAGCAAAATAAGCTGGTTTGTTGGAGAGATCATCACGATGGAGTCTTTTGCAAGAAATCAAATGACAAGAAAAGACAGGAACATCTGGAGGAAGGGACAGTAAGCTGACTCAACATTTGCATTTAGCAACCAATGCAGTTTTCAAACACTTTTGGGGGCAGGAGGGTGGGTGCTCGAAAAATAAAACAAATGGGTGTGGTTGTGGGACCTGCAGGAAATCTGTGTCCACTGTGCCGTTTACTGCAAATGTAGTGTGTACGTCAAAAAAGGGGGAACCAAAAATGCTCTAAGACAAAATCACTGTTCTATTAGATTTTTAGTTTTGAGTAACAATTACCCACCTTGATAGAGAAGGTGATAGAAAAAGTGTATTTATTTTCTTCCAACAGCTAAAAGGTGATCATCCTTCTAAAATTTGTTGAGATTGTTCAAGAAAGTGTGTAAAATGCTCATCCATCACTGGAATGCCCCTGGTGCAGACATGACAGTGCAGTAAATATCTCCAGCAGCCACCTTTTCATGTACAAGCTGTTTTCAGCTGGAATTTTCAGCACTCACATAAAACACACTGTCATGAGTGACTGCTCGTGCTCCAAAGCCATTACTGTTGGGATAATGGAACATCTCTCCGCGAATAACCAAAAAACTTTAAATGTCATGTCAAGTTTGTTGAAGCCATTTTCAAGCCCCCTTCAAGGTGACATAAATACTGAGGGTCTGTGTTTTCAAAGTTTGGCATCTGTGAAAGAGATCACTCATAAGGTTGTGCAATGTGAGATTCAGTTAATTGAAAGAAAACCTAATGTTCTCCGGGAAAGACAATCAGCCAGAGCCCTTTAGTCATTAGCTATTGGAACTCTCTCCTTGGAGCCTTGATAAGTCAGCGTCACTGTCACTTAACCAATAAAAGAAAATGTGTGTGTGTGTACATGTCAGTAGGTATACATATGTGTATATTTGACAATTAAATGATGACATAATTCTGTGTTGCTAGGAAGTTTTAACAATTTGCCTGCCAAGCTCAATATTTCTTTTAGGGGAAATCATTGACTTTCTAAAGTCCAATTAGAAACGTTCCTCCTTAATTTTGTTCAGAAAGGAAATGAATTTCGTTATGAATCAAACTAATGCTTGTCTTGGGTCATAGAGTATGGAAATAATTTCTCTACCCAGATTGTATTTATTTAATTCCTACTTTGCTCCAGGGCTATTTTATACACCAACGTTACAGCAATGTTTAAAACAAAGTTCCTGATGTGTTGGAGCTTATATTCTAATAAAGAGATAGACAGTGTATAAGGAAACACGCATGCGACATGTCTGGTGGTTATGAGTTCTAGGGAGGGAAAGATGAGAGGTAAGGAGACAGTGATGAAAAGAGAGAGTGTCATTTTAGATGGACGGTCAGAGAAGACCTCTCTATTTAGATGGCATTTGAGCAGAGACTGAATGAAATACAGAACCAACCTTTAATACTAACCTAGTGATGGGCATTCCAGACATTGAACAAGAACGAAATCAGTATAAGTGCTAATGAAATTGTTGTCTATTTATATTTTACTTTATTCTTAACCTTTGCATGTTTATTTTAAATCTGCCTCACTCTGTTGAATATTTTTAGTTTCATCTATCTAAGAGAACTTGTTTGTTGAGAATAATTATTTTCAAATTATGTTTGATAATGTGCACAAGTCCTTGCCTATCACAGCAACACATTTTATGTTTCTTCCTTACTGTAGAAAATCAGAAAGCGCAGTTGACAGAAGGGTCACGTTCGCACTACAATATCAATTGCAACTCAACAAGGACTCCAGCCGCCAAGGAGCTTAATTATAATCTAGACACTCATACGTCTACGGGGAGGATCAAGGCAGTTGAGAAGAAGGAAGCCTGCAATGTGGAAAGCAACAAAAAAAAGGAAGTGGGCCTTCTTGGCTCTGTTTCTAAAAACGAATCCATTCCTGAAGTTGAAGCCCTGCTGGCAAGATTGCGAGCTTTGTAAATTAAACTGGTAAAAAATGATTAAGCCAAATATAAACCACGCTTGAAGCTATAACACTTGAAAAAATTGCTTTTTATGTAAGTTACTTTATATAGTTTTAAATTATGATATATATATTAGAAAATAAAGCTAAATACATGATTGCAATGCTTTTCTTATGTACTTGAGGTTTTGACTTATTCAAGATTGTAAAGGGCTTTAATTTTATTTATTTATTTTTTGCCACCTGGTATTCACGTATTTTATATTTGGTGGTTAAATTATAAATAATGCTTTAAAGAGCAGGTAGGTGGCCATGTGTTCAGCAATGTGCCCTTAAGGAAGTACCATCTTTCTAAGTCACTGTTAGTTTTACTATTGTCACCATTAACAAACATAAAAGCTTCAACCTCAGTCTTGCTACATATCCATGTATATTCTTTATATAGGCCCAGATGTCTTCTGAATTGGGATCTACATGCTATTAGCATCGCGTCAAAAACATAAACATGACTATAACAGAGCTGTGAGGAAATGATTGGTAAGCTCATTACCATCATTGTGAATTCGTGTTAATTAGATCCTGTAGGAGACTGTAAGACCATTGAGCACATTTCCACAAATGATGTAATAGGAATGTATGCACTCTCTGTGCAAAATGCACAAGCTTCTGTACAAAGTTGGACATATACAGTATTACAGTGTTACTGAAACTCTTAGCTGAGAGAACATTTTTCCCTCCCAGTAATTATGGCTCTGGGATAAAATTCCCAAGTAACAGATTTTTTGATTTCTGTGAACAAACTTGAAATTTCAGTTCCTTTGATCTGACATTCAATGACTAACAAAAGGTCTGAAGAAGAGTTTCAAGGAAAGTTTTCTGATGCAAATTTTATTTCATCTGGGGCATCAAATTCACTTTGTTAATTCTGTATCAAAGAAAATAAACTTATTACTTGCACTAAATGGAAAAACCGCCTTCTGTTCTTTTTTGCAGTTAGCATGTTCTGTGGTAGACTGTGCTGTGCAGTCTACCTAAATGTCTGTTTTGCTTTATTACCTGCAATAAGTAAGGACTGCTCTTTTACCTCCCGTTAAAAAGCAGTTATGTGGAACTCGTCTGGCGAGGTCCACTGCTTTTTATTTCCTTGTTTAAGTTTCCTCCTCCTTTCAGCTCCAACTTAATAAAGTTAATTAATTAGAACTATGAACCAGGCCCTGTTTATAGACTTTGGGGAACAAGAGTGTTATCCATTGCCAGTATAGGAATAAATTATTCTGTGTATTGCTGAAATGTGCATTTTGCCCTCCTGTTGCAATTCCTAATTTCCTGGGGGGAAAAAAATCTTAGAAAATCAAGTAAAGTGAAGGACAGTTAAACATTTAAGCAGACAGAACGGCTAACAGAAAGAAAATAAGTTAAAGAATTCCGACTATTGGTTCTTTACGTGATTTTGCAAAGACTTGGGCTTTTCCGAAACACACCTGAAATTCAGGCAGGTACTTTGGATACGACAGGTGGCAGGTAGATACTCTGGAAACTTGGAGCTGGGGAGCAGCCACCAGGAAGAAACAGCCTAGCAAATAAAAGGAAGTGAAGGTGACATAGATTCCTGGGGCAGAGGAAGTCGGGGATCACCAAATCGAGCAGTCGGCCCCCAGAGAATCTGTCTGTAGGAGCTGAAGGGTGCCTTCTAGCAGGAGGGCCAGGAGCCTGAGGCTAGCAGAGCAATCACAGAAGCTGGTCTTCTGTGGGTCGGTGGTCCATACTCTCTTACAGGAGCCTATTTTGAGCACGCCTGACTAGGAAGACTATAGCTATGAAGGAGAAAACACAAAACAGGAGATAAGTGCCAACTCAGAAGCAGATCATTTTTGTAGCAGCTGTTTTCTTGATAAATGCCCATTCAACTGGGGCTGGGAGGGTATAATTAGAGTTTTAATATTCATACTCTTTAACAAACTGGAAATGAAAACTATATTGATGACCTTTAACTTGAGGGCTGACAGTGAGGTACAATTTTGTGTTTCTGAGCAGTTTGTTCATTTGAATTAGCAGAGAAAAGGCCAACTTGAAACCATTTGACAGAGCTCAGTGCCCTTGATGAGAATGTCCTATCCAACCTAGTGAAAACTCCAAATGGATTCTCCTCCTGTCTCGCAGGTCAGTACAGAGAATTTGTCAAGAGCACACAGACAACTAAGTGGTCACTGAGCTGTCCAAACCAAAGACCTCTCCTAACAAAATTTCCCAATTAAATAAAGTAATATAAAAATAAGGGAAGCAGAGACTTCCGGTCAAGATGGTAGAATAGGTCAATGCTGTGCTTGTCTCCTCCCATGAGTACATTAATATTACTACTAAATTGTAGACAACCATCATTCAGAACCACCTGAAGACCAGCTGAATGGAAGTCCTATAACTAAAGTTATAAAGAAGAAGTCACATCAAGACTAGTAGGAGGGGCAGAGATAAAGAATGAGCAGTTCCTACTCCCATGGTGTGGCAATTAACAATCAGGAGGGAAATGTCGGCTGCGAGATCACTCTGAGGAGCGATAGGTCCTGGCCTCACACCGACCTACCCAGCCCAGGGCAAAAGTGTGGGAGAGACAAGTCCCCACAACATCTGGCTGTGAAAAATGGGGGAGGCGGATGTCCAAGTTAAACAGCCAGCTGCTAGAGACCTAGTCCCTATAGGTCTTAAGAGACCTGCTCAAATGCACTCTCACAAACTCAGTAATGCTGAGCTCCAGCACAGGGCACAGCAGCTGGACAAGCACCAGAGCTCCTCCCAAGAGGCCCCAGAACCAACACACTCAGTGGCCAGTTTCAGACAATACCAGAGCACCACCCAACCACCTCAACAGACGACACAGCCAAAGGGCAGCTTGGCAGGGACCACAGCCTCACTAAGTGAATCCCACTCCATGGGCTCAGCCCACCCATAATAGTTTGTTTGCTGTAGTCGTGGCCAATCCTCACAGCCAGTCAGCCTCAGGGTGAATCTTACCCACTAAAGTACCAAGATCAATCAAGGCTCAACTACAACAGGGCACACATAGCCCACAAAGGGGACACCCCTGGAGCACCCAGCTAAGTGGCCAGGGAGACTGAACCAGTAGGCCTCACAGGACATCCACTCTCTCAAGATTGGGAGATGTAGCAGATCTACCTACTACATAGAAAAAAACACAGGGAGTCAGCCAAAATGAAGAGCCAGAGAAGTATGTCCTAAATGAAAGAACAGGACAAAACTCCAGAAAAAGGAACTAAATGAAATAGAGATAAATAACCTACAAGATGTAGAGATCAAAACACTGATTATAAGAATGTTCAATGAAATTAGGAGAAGAATATATGAACTCAGTGTGTACCTCAGTAAAGAGATAGAAACCATAAAAAAGAAAAAGTGAGAAAAAAATAAAATAATTGAAATGAAGAATACAATAGATGGAATCAACAGCAGATTAGAGGAAGCAGAGGATCGAATCAGCACTTTAAAAGACAAGGTAACAAAAAATACCCAAGTAGAACAGCAAATAGAATTTTAAAGTATGAGAATAGTTTAAGGGACCTCTGGAACAATATCAAGTGTATCAACATTCACATGATAGTGGTACAAGAAGAAGACAGAGAGAAAGAGATTGAAAACCTAGTTGAAGAAATAATGATGGAAAACTTCCCTAACCTGGAGAAGAAAATAAAACATACAAATTCAGGAAGCACAAAAAGTCCCAAATAAGATGAACCCAAAGAGGCCCATACCAAGACATATCATAATTTAAATGCCAAAGGTCAAGGCAAAAAGAATCTTAAAAGCAGCAAGAGAAAAATAAATAGTTACATACAGTGGAGCTCCCATAAGAGCTGACTTCTCAGAAACTGTCCCCTATGCTGGAGCTCAGAGTGAGTGAGTTTGTGAGAGAGTACATTTGTGAATGGATTTCTTCTCAGAAACTTTGCAGGCCAGCAGGGATTGGCACAAAATATTCAAAGTGATGAAAAGCAAGATTACCCAGCAAATCTGTCATCCAAGATTACCCAGCAAATCTATCATTCAGAATCGAACAAGAGATAAAAGAGTTTTGCAGGCAAGAAAATAGTAAAGGAGTTTATTAACACCAAACCAGTATTACAAGAAATGTTAACGGGACTTCTTCAAGAAGAGAAGATCAAAAATATGAATAAGAAACAGAATAGCGAGCCCAGAAATAAACCCATTCCTAAATGGCTAATCTATGACAAAGGAGACAAGAATATACAATGTGGTAAAGACCATCTCTTCAATAAATGGTGTTGGGAAAACTATATAGATACATGCAAAAGATATGAAACAAGACCACTTTCTTATACTATATATAAGAATAAACTCAGAATGGATTGAAGACTTAAATGTAAGACCCAAAACCATAAAACTGCTATAAGAAAACATAGACAGTAAACTCTTTGACATTACTGTTAGTAATATCTTTTTGGATATGTCTTCTCCGGCAAGAGAAACAAAAAATAAACAAATGGAGGGGGTTGGGGGCTGGTAGATGAGGATAAAGGGGATCAAATATATGGTGATGGAAGGAGAACTGACTCTGAGTGGTGAACACACAATGGGATTTATAGATGATGTAATACAGAATTGTACACCTGAAATCTGTGTAACTTTACTAATAATTGTCACCTGAATAAACTTTAATTAAAAAATAAATAAACAAATGGGACTGCATCAAACAAAAAAATTTTTGCACAGCAAAGGAAACCATCAACAAAATGAAAAGACAATTTACTGAATGGGGGAAGATAGTCACCAGTGATGTATCCTATAAGGGGTTAATATCCAAAATATGTAAGGAGCTCATACCACTTAACACCAAAAGCACAAACAATCAGATTTAAAAATAGACCAAGGCCCTGAACAGACATTTCTCCAGAGGACTCACAGATGGCGAATGAAAATATGAAAGAATGCTCAGTGTCACTAGTCATCAGGGAAATGCAAATTAAAACCACAATGAGATATCACCTCACACCAATCAGAATGACTATCGTCAATAAATCAACTAAAAAACAAGTGTTGGAGAGGCTGTGGAGAAAAGTGAACTTGTAAATTGGTGCAGCCACTGTGGAAAACAACATGGAGGTTCCCAAAAAAATTAAAACCAGAACTACCTATGAACTGAATCCAAATCTCCCCATAAATTGAAAGTAATGGAAATTTAAACTATAAAAACTCATTATCTCTAAACAGAACTTTGCCTTTTAAAATGGGTATAAAGAAAAAGTTACAGGTAGAGTGGGGGCTAGGGTCTAATTAGGGTGTAACTTTAGAAGCCTCTTTGTCTCCTAGTCACCTAATTAGATTTGACTTCAACAATACCCACCTTTCAGATATCTCCAAGAGACAAGAACTTGAAAGGAATCTAGGTATCTTTCAGGAAGTCTTAAAATGATAGATTTTTTGTTGTTCTTCTGTCCATTTTAAAACTCCACCCACTGGACAAAAAATTATTTTAAAAGCTCCAGATATTTCCTCATTACAATTAATATTACCAACATTCTCCATGTTCTTACAGATCTGCATTATTATACATTCCGTATTTGAAATCTAAATGTTTAAAAGGCATTCTGACAATGGAATTGGAAGCCAAATTTCTGGATTATCTCTTCAGGGCAGTTTATTCATATTCTTTTACAACAGCTTTTTAAAGCAGTTTAGTAATCTCTCTTATGTAACTTTTTATTTTATTGTGTTCTAAAGTCTGTGGCTTTCCATTTTCCTCTTGGCATTTTTATTCCATGTTTTATTTGGATTATAAAACTATTTCTAAAAATTTTTCTCCCTTTTTAACATGGGTTACTAAAAATTTATTTTAAAGATATATCTCCAATGAGAATCAGTCTAATATTAATATTTTATGTATAATCTGACCAGGTGTGATTGATGTTCAAACATGAGACCTATGGTATGAAGCTACAATAAAATAAACAGACTGAAATAAGCATTATGGTGAATTATTTCATGAGAACGGGACTAAGTCCTCAGAGAGGTATGTTCCAGTTAATTATTCCTCAAAGTGTCTGCTTTCACAAACTTCACTGGTTCTGGTGGAACAGGTCTATCTTTGCATCAAGAAAGAGTAGATTAACCATGAATATTTGATAACATGTACATTTAATATACTTAATAACAGGTATAGAGGTAAATTTACTTAGGTGCAGATATATACTAATAAGATGGAAATGTCTATATCCTTTTTAATAATTTTGAGGCTCTGTGCAAGTATTCTCTGTTAAACTATATCAAAATTAGGCATCAGAAGTTTAGACCTCATAATTACAGTACCCAACTTCTGAGAGAAGCTTGATTTTAAAAATGAGATATATCTTCTTCCCTTGTATCAGGCACAAATACTTGGCCCTTTCAGTGCAAAACCAACTAGTTGCATAATAAAAGCAAACAGGTGCCTCTCTAGTCAGAATTTAAAAAAACAGCATTTTCTTTGGAGGGTCTCATCTTGACTCCTTTCCTGTCCTTAATGATCTAACAAGAGCCACTCTGATGATTGTAAGAGCTGTGACTGACAGCCCACACCTGTGGCCTACCCAGAGCGTAAGAGTCCAATTTGTGATGATAAATAAAATCTTGGCATACTATTATAGGATGTTTGGCAAGGACAAGAATTAAGGCAACTTTTATAACTCCCAAAGGAATCTGTTGATATTTCTAACATGGTCTCAGACATCATTCTGTCCTGCCTGACCTTCCTTGTATCACCCTCTTGAATTATAGCTTGTATCCATTATCCACTCCTCCTTCCCCAGCCTCTCCCTCAAAATAAAGTGTTGCTGACCTGAAGAAAACAAATTTAAGTTTTAAAAAGATCTTGATAAGCATGCCAGTTAAAATGTCCTGGAAGTCACCCCATGTGTTTTCTGCCTCCGGTAGATCAAATGGTATGTCTCACTTTGTGAAATGAATACTGAAGTTCTCTTAAAGGACCTCATCAAGAAGGAGTATCCAGCTTCATTCCTTAATAACTTCTGTCATCCCTGGATGTTATAGGAAACATGTCTTCACCAAGTTCACCACTTTACCACCTACTTTATCTGTGATTAGTACCTTTATCCTAGCAGTCATTGGGAAGAGTTGCCTCTCACACACTTCCTCATAAATCTGCCTACAAAGGGAGTTTTTTGATAACTTGTAATAGCTTTTCTCATACGCTCCAGAGAAACCTAACAGTTTGTCTGATGAGCCAAAGGACACATATAAGAACAGACACACTTCAAGGACACTGTTAAGCCTGAAGATATTAGTGGCACATAACTCCCGAAGGAATATGGTGATATTCTCCAATGGGCGTCCTCCATGGCGAGGGCTGGAAGCAGTACAGAGAGATATTCAGAGAGAAGGAGCACTCAGAAGATGGAATAGCTGCCAGTGGAGACTAGATGGCCTCTTCAGGTAGGATAGCTTCATGTAGGATGGTGATGCCCCAGGAAGGAAAGTCTCAGTCTGATAAGGCACACTGTTCCTGAGTAGCTGGACTTTTGCTGTCCTTATGGCTTTTCTTCCTCTATACCTGAGCCTCCTTGGAGTTTTTTACATGGATCATGACAGCAAAGTATACCTTCCATAAAGATATTTGTGTTTTAACTTACATCTGACCTATAAGAGTTGAAAGTCTACTAATAAAGTATCAGGAAGCAACAAACTGAGGGATTCTACACTCACTTATTAAACAGAACCCTGAACCATACCTGCCCCTGGTTCTTTCAGTCTGAATACCACTGGTACCACCACACTGTCTTCAGGGCGAGCTACTGCCCCCTGTAATGTTGAGGCCAAAGCATGGACCAAAGTTCTTTTCCCCCGTTCTCCTGTGTAGAGACAAGATGGGACTCTCAAAAGATTTTACAAAGCTCTGCGTAGAAAAGTGAAGGGACGCATAGAGGCAGCAAGAAATATGAAGACATCCAAAATAATACACAACGGTTCTCATCCTCCACAGCAAACATGGCCCTCCCATTTTCAGGAGAATGCAGCCCTCTGGTAGGACAGGAGATAAAGGTGGCCCATTCCTGAGGAACAACCCAGCTCTCTTACAGCTTTAGGTATCCTGTGGAATAGAATGACAACCATTGACTCAGTCCCAGAAATACATCCCACATATCCATGAGGATTGTCTGGTATTTGGACCTTTCCTAAATCTGAGAAACAAGACACCAGGCCTTGCCTGAACGGCATGCTGTTGTCAGTCAATGCCATATGAGACTCAGCTGGTCTCTGGGCTGACAGTGAACTGACTGGAGGGGGTAGGTGGGGGCAGAGACCATGCACAATACATGTGTGACACAGAGCCATTGTGACCAAAAAATATGGTGAATGCTGCTGCCAAGTACCATCCAACGGAAAGGCAGGGATCTTCAATACAAGAAGCAGTGCATCAAACGTTAGTAACAGTGTGTGACATGTTTCAATTTGTTCGATGCAGTCAGTCGGGTGTGAGCTACGGTTGAGAGAAGGTGTGTTTTAAAGTGTGCCGTAGACCATCTTCCATCATGACAACGCTCCATGGCAATGCTTCTGTTATGGCAATTTCTGTCAAATAAAAACACTGTGGTGTGTCCTCATCCACCTTATTCACTGGATCTGGCACCGTGCGACTTCTGGCTCTTCCCCAAAGTCAAAATGATTCAGACATTGAGGCAGCCACAACTTCACAGCTAAAAACACCTACAAAAGAGGACTTCCAAAACTACTTCAGAAAGTGGCAAGAATGATAGAATAAGTGTTTTTGAAACAACGGGGAGTATTTTGAGGGGGATTAATGGCAATGTGTCTTTTACTATAATAAATTTGTTCTTATTGAAACATTTATTGTATTGTTTGATTTTATATATATATATATATATATATATATATATATATATATATATATATATATATATATTTGACCTCAAAAATGATCAGATTCTTTTACCCAGTAATTTCATTTCTAGTGATCAATCCTAAGGAACAAATTAGCGCTGTGCACCGTATGTCATAGAAAAGAACCTCTATCACATTGTTTTAAAGTTAATTTTTACTGCTACCAATGGAATGCGCATAGTTTAAACATGAAGTAGGTCATAAGGCTTATGGTGAACACAGCAGCCTCCGCCCTAGTATTTCCCAACCCTCTAACCCAATTCCTTCCATTCTACCTCTTTCTACTCTTTGGTAGGTTTTTTTTTCTGATGTGTAACTCCATAATTTTTTTCAACTGTTTAATTTTCAATTACAGTTGACATAACTCCATATTTTTAAATAATATGCTTATCCTGCTACTTCTTTGATTCATCAATTTAGAGATAATACGTTAGTCTTATGATGATGCCTGAGACTTCAACTCTCCTGCATCATCATCTCCCCTCACTTCCTCCTATCCCCACTTCCTTCTAATGTTATATCACAATCTTTATTTTCTACAATTATAACTATGGAAATATTGTCTTGAGTGAAGAAGTGTGCTACAACTACATTTTCTTCCTTGTACAATATTTTTCTAAAGTTAATAATTGCTTCTTCTTTGCTCTGTAACTCTTGCTAATATTTTTCTCAATGTTTCTAGATGTTTAACTAGATCAAAGAGACAGCCATTTCTCCCGAGAACGTTACAGGGCTTCCCTGTCTTCCTTTTCTCTTGTTAGATAGATACCCTTTTTTCTTGGTCTTCCTCTTTATTTGTTTACTTTCTGCTTTGTTTGCGAGCATCTTCTAGCAGCTTTCCAAAAAGAAAACCAAGAAAGATCTTTTTTTTCCTTCTTCTTTTTTAAGTATTTACATGTCTGGAAAATCTTTTGTTGTTCTCTTATCATTTTTTCATTACTATTTTTTATGTCTATCTTAGTAGTTTGGTGTTAGACTTTCTGGATTGATCTTCTAATTTCCTTTTATTTCTTCCATTTTCTGTCTCCTTTTGTTCTATTTTCTAAGAGTTCCTCAACTCCATCCTCCAATCCTTTTATTGAATTGTGTATTCTACTATCATATTTCTAACTCTAAGGGTGCTTTCTAATCCCTTGATTTTTTTTATAGCCTCTTGTGTTTGTTTTATAGATGCAGTATCTTTTATTGCTCTGCAGATATTAAATATAGATTTTTGTTCGTTTTCTTTTGCATTGTCTCTGTTTTTTATGGGTCCTTTATTATTTGTTTGTTTGTTTTTCTCTTTAATGTTGAATGAGTTCCTCAAATATATAGTAATCCTTGGCTGAGCATTCATATTTAAGGCTGGCAATTCCATAGCTGCTGCTTAGAAGCTCAGTGTTCACGAGTGACTTCCTACCAGTGGATGTGTGATGCACATGGGCATAACCTGTCTACCTGTGAGCTAAACTGCATGATGTTTTAGCTGTGAAGTAACCAAGGCTTTTGGTGAGAGATAAATATCAGTATTTGGAGATCTCTTCTCAGGAAGGGTAATGCTTCTCTGAAAAATCTCTAATCCCTCGCTGGGAACCAGGAAATTTGGTAAAGAGACATCCCAGTGGCTAATAGCATTCTAGAAAAATAGGGCAGGGGGAGACCACTGAGGAGACCAAAGATGTGCATTTTAATGGCCCTTCTTTCAGTTCAATGTCTCACTCTCCCATCCTGCCTTCCACCTGCGGTACCACTGCAAGTACTATGGTGTTACTATGAGAGGGGAGACAAACCAATTGATGGCAGGGGCAGGTAAAGTGCACAGCCTGAAGGAACTGTTGTTGTTTCTGGGGCGGTGAGCCATACTGCTCAGAATACAGGGGGCTGGAGACTTCTGCAAGACCAGTGTAGTTTATTGACACTTAAGGTTGCCTAAAGATGAATCCGACTCTTAGGACTAACTCTGGCCAACATAAGGAGATAAAATGTTGTAAGCTGGATAAAAAGGACCAGGCAGCAGGCTCCATAGAGCTATATTGCTAAAATCAATCTTCCTGCTGGCTGGTCTGAAGCTCACTGTTTCTGTGTATTGAATTTTAGCCTATTTTTATAGTCGTGCATTTCTATAAAGACGCTTATTACAGACTGCAAAGACCTGATTATGAAGAGTAGCTACAGAAAATGTATGATGCAAAGGGAAGACCTTGCATTCTTAATAAATATACTTGTTAACAAATATGCAGCAAAAACAAAACAAAAAAAACATACACAGAGACAGGCTAAGAGCTGCTGCCCTAGCAATGAATGCTTCTTATTTAAAGCAATAATAAGAAATAAACCGTAGTGTTTGGCAAACTTAGGTGAATGACATCCTGCAACTCGAGCAAATGAAAAATGTTTAGCCTATGAGGTCTTTAACTTGTGTCAGCGCTGGGCGGGAATGGAAAGTTTCTTTGTCCTCTTCCTAAGCTCTTTGTTCAAGGTAGGCTCATGGCCGGATCCAGAAGATCTATAGCTTTCTTGACCCCTTGCTCAAAGAGATCAGGAGAGGCATCCAGAAGGCAAGTGCAGAGATGGCTGTGGCATGGTCTGAAGGATTTGGGGTTCCTAGTACTCACCTCTCCCACCTTGAAGGCAGTGATTTCTTGCTGTGAGTAACAGAAATGCTGCTTTATGGAACTTCTCTGTATATGTGAAAAGTTTTATAATGTACAACCCAGAAAGGTAGGCTTAGTACTGACTCCAATGGACAGTACATAGCAATTCAAATATTTATTAGATGTAGTGTCGCATATCTACTCACACATGTATGTACCCCTGTCTACCAACGCCTGTATGTTGTAATTACCATAGTGTTTAAATTATCCTCTGAAGTATCCTCTAATCCATAAGACTATAAATAGGTACCCTTACTGTATGCTGACATGTATGCTTAATCTTAGCACTGTTATAATTGCCTATTATGTATCTGTCTCCCTTCCAGACTCTTAGCTAAGAAGGCATTGAGGAGGGCACCATTCACCATTACATACTCTTCCCGATGACTAGCACAGTGCTAATAAATACTTGCTGCACGAAGGACTGGCTTACAATGTGCTTATGAAAAGCTCCGCATAAAGCTTGCTTCACTTCTCCTTAGCGTCTAAATAATCAAGGGGTAAGTATGGTGGTGTAAGGGGAGAGAGAGAGAGAGTGGAGAGGATCAGATGGTCAAATGAATTTGACTCTTTTCATGTATCTAATCCTGTTTTGGGAACTTGAATAATGAAAATCACACCTCCACCTATTTAAATGTGTTTTTTTAATTAGTTTCAGGTGCACAAGACAAAGTAATACTTAGATATTTATCATTTATATCCCTCACACTGTGTGAGCCCCCCTCCCCCCATCCACTAACCCTCTGACATCACGCACAGCCATTACATCTCCACTGTCTCTATTCCTAATGCTGTACTGCGCTTCTTGTAAGTACACACATATACATATATATATACATATATATACATATATACATATACATATACACATACATATACATACAAACTTGTGGTTGACATTCATTATTCTTCAGCTTCAGCTTCAGGTGTACAGTGCAGTGATCAGGCATCTACATCATTCCTGAGGTGGTCTCCCTAATGAAACAAGTGTCCATCAGATACCCTACAAAATCTTTACAACATTATTGATTACATTCCCCAAATTAATTTTCAGAAACTTCTGGCCATCTTGTGGTTACTGACTGTTTTCTAATCCCCTCACCTTCCCCCTTATCCCCACCCCCCTCCCATCTAGCAACCCTCAGTTTTTCCTCTATGTCTCCAAAACTGTTTCTGATTAGTTCATTCACTTATTCTTTTCTTTAGATTCCACATACAAGTTAGATCATACGGTATTTGTCTTTCTCTGTCTGACTTATTTCACTTAACATAATGTTCTCTAGGTCCATCCATGTTGTTGCAAATGGTAAGATTTCTTTCTTCTTTATGGCTGCGTAATACTCCATTGTATAAATGCACCACAGTTTCTTAATCCAGTCATCTACCAATGGGCATTTTGGTTGTATCCATGTCTTGGCTATTGTGTATAGTGCTGCAATAAACATAGGAGTGCATAAAGTTTTTTGAATTAGAGTTTTGGATTTCTCCGGATAGATACCTAGGAGTGGAATTGCTGGATCATAAGGTAGTTCCATTTTCAGATTTTTGAGATACCTCCATACTGTTTTCAATAGTGGCTGCACCAATCTGCAATCCCACCAACAGTGCACAAGTGTTCCCTTTTCTCCACATCCGCGCCAGCACTTGTTGTTTGTTGATTTATTGATGATAGCCATTTTGACTGGGGTGAGGTGGTATCTCATTGTGGTTTTTCTTTGCATTTCTCTAATGATTACTGAGTTTGAGCATTTTTTCATATGTCTGTTTGCCATCTATATGTCCTTTTTAGAAAATGTCTCTTCGTGTCCTCTGCCCATTTTTTAATTGGGTTGTTTGTTTTTTTGGAGTTGAGTTGAGTGAGTATTTTTTATCAATTTGGGATATTAACCCCTTATCAGATATATCATTGGCAAATATCTTTTCCCATTCAGTAGGGTCCCTTTTTGTTTTATTGATGGTTTCCTTTGCTGTGAAAAAACTTTTTAGTTTAGTGTAATCCCACATGTTTATTTTTTCTCTTACTTCCCTTGCGCGAGGAAATATATCAGTAAAAATCTTACTCCGGGTAATGTATGTGAAGTTTCTTCCTATATTTTCTTCTAGGAATTTTATGGTTTCAGATCTTACATTTAAGTCTTTAAGCCATTTTGAATTTATTTTTGTATATGGTGTAAGGAGGTGGTCCAGCTTCATTTTTTTGCATGTGTCTGTCCAGGTCTCCCAGCACCATTTATTGAATAGACTGTCTTTACCCCACCATACATTCTTGCTTCCATTGTCATAGATTAAATGGCCATATAGGCATGGATTTTTTTCTGGACTCTATTCTGTTCCATTGATCTATGTGTCTGTTTTTATGCCAGTACCATGCTGTTTTGATTACTGTAGTCATGTAGCATAATTTGATGTCAGGTATCGTTATACCTCCCACTTTGTAATTATTTCTCAAGATTGCTGAGGCTATCCGGGGTCTTTTATGGTCCCATATAAATTTTAGCATTATATGTTCTATTTCTGTGAAAAGAGTCGTTGGTAGTTTGATAGGAATTGCGTTGAATGTGTATATTGCTTTAGGCAGTATGGACATTTTAACTATATTAATTCTTCCTATCCATGAACATGGTATGTGTTTCCATACCTTCTATTTGTATCTTCTTTCATTTCTTTCTTCAGTGTCCTATAATTTTCTGAGTACAGATCTGTTACTTCTTTGGTTAAATTTATTCCCAGGTATTTTATAGTTTTTGAAGCAATTGTAAATGGGATTTTTTTTTAAATTTCTCCTTCTGATGTTTTATTATTGATATATACAAATGCAACTGATTTCTGAATATTAATTTTGTATCCTGCTACTTTACTAAATTCATCTATCAGCTCTAATAGTTTCTTGGTGGAGTCTGTAGGGTTCTGTATGTATAGTATCATGTCATCTGCATATAATGACAATTTTACTTCCTCCTTACTGATTTGGATGCCTTTTATTTCTTTTTCTTGTCTGATTGCTGTGGCTAGAACTTCCAGCACTATGTTGAATAGAAGTGGAGAAAGTGGGCAACCTTGCCTTGTTCCTGATCTTAAGGGGAATGGTTTTAGCTTTTCCCCATTGAGTATGATGTTAGCTGTGGGTTTATCATATATGGCCTTTATTATGTTGAAATATGATCCCTGTATTCCCACTTTCTTAAGGGTTTTTGTCATAAAAGGCTGCTGGATTTTATCAAATGCTTTTTCCGCATCTATTGATATGATCATGTGATTTTTATTTTCCATTTTGTTAATGTGGTGTATCACATTAATTGATTTGCAGATGTTGAACCACCCTTGCATACCAGGGATGAATCCCACTTGATCATGGTGTACGATCTTTTTAATGTATTGCTGAATTCTGTTCGCTAATATTTTGTTGAGGATTTTTGCATCTATGTTCATTAGAGATATCAGCCTGTAGTTTTCTTTTTTTGTGGTGTCTTTGTCTGATTTTGGGATCAGGGTGATAGTGCCTTCGTAAAAAGTGTTTGGGAGTCTTCCCTCCTTCTGGATTTTTTGGAAGAGCTTGAGGAGAATAGGTGATAATTCTTTTTTGAACATTTTGTAAAATTCACCTGTAAAGCCATCTGGTCCAAGGCTTTTGTTTGTTGGGAGATTGTTGATTACTGATTCAATTCCCCTGGTGGTAATCAGTCTATTAAGGTTTTCTGTTTTTCTTCTTGAGTTAGCCTTGGAAGGTTGTATGCCTCTAGAAAATTGTCCATTTCTTCCAGATTGTCAAATTTGTTGGCATATAGTTGCTCATAGTAATTTCTTAAAATTTTTTGTATTTCTGTGGTGTCTGTTGTCACTTCTCCTCTTTCATTTCTGATTTTATTAATTTGGGTCCTCTCTTTTTTTTTAATGAGTCTGGCTAAAGGTTTGTCAATTTTGTTTATCTTCTCTAAGAACCAACTCTTGGATTCGTTGATCTTTTGTATTGTTTTTCTGGTTTCTATTTCATTTATTTCCGCTCTGATCTTTATTATCTCCTTCCTTGTACTCCCTTTGGGCTTATTTTGCTGTTCTTTTTCCAGATCCCTTAAGTGTGAAGATAAACTGTTAATTAGTGATTTTTCTTGTTTCTTTAGGTAGGCCTGCAATGCTATGAATTTCCCTCTTCGGACTGCTTTCGCGGCATCCCATAGATTTTGGGTCATCGTGTTTTCATTTTCGTTTGTCTCAAGATATCTTTTGATTTCTTCCTTGATCTCCTGGTTGACCCATTCATTATTTAGTAACATGTTATTCAGCCTCCATGAATTGGTGTGTCTTCCAGTTGTTTTCCTGTAGTTCATTTCTAATTTCATAGCACTGTGGTCAGAGAAGACAATTGGTATGATTTCAATTTTCTTAAATTTATCAAGACTTGTTTTGTGGCCTAACATATGGTCTAGCTTGGAAAATGTTCCATGTGCGCTTGAGAAGAATGTGTATTCTGTAGCATGGGGGTGAAATGCTCTGAAAACATCGATTAAATCCAAGTGGTCCAATGTATCATTTAAGGCTATTGTTTCCATATTGATTTTCTGTCTGGAAGACTTGTCCCTTGTTGTCAGAGGTGTGTTGAAGTCCCCTACTATGATAGTGTTACTGTTGATCTCTGTCTTTGTCAGTCAATATCTGTTTTATATATTTAGGTGCTCCTATGTTGGGTCCATAGATGTTTACTAGGGTTATGTCTTCTTGTCAGATCGATCCCTTTATTATTATATAGTGCCCATCTTTGTCTTTTAATATGTTCTTCATTTTAAAGTCTATTTTGTCAGATATAAGTATTGCAACTCCAGCTTTTTTCTCATTTTCATTTGCATGAAATATCTTACTCCAACCCTTCACTTTCAGCCTGTGTGTGTCTTTTGATCTGAGGTGAGTCTCTTGTATACAGCATATACAAGGGTCTTGCTTTCTTATCCACTCAGCCACCCTATGTCTCTTGATTGGAGCATTTAATCCGTTTACATTTAAAGTGATTATTGATAGGTACATAGTTATTGCCATTTTTAAATTTGTAGTTAGATTGTCTTTCTTCTATTTACAGAAGTCCTTTAGTATTTCTTGCAATGCTGGCTTGGTGGTAATAAATTCCTTTAGCTTATTCTTTTCTGGGAAGCTCTTTATCTCTCCATCAACTTTAAATGATAGCCTTGCTGGATAAAGCAATCTAGGTTGTAGGCCTTTGTTTTCCATCACTTTGAGTATCTCCTGACACTCCCTTCTGGCCTTCAATGTTTCTGTAGAAAAGTCATTGATAGTCTTATGGGAGTTCCCTTGTATGTAACCCTCTGTCTTTCTCTTGCTGCTTTTAGGATTCTCTCTTTGTCTTTAACCTTTGCCATTTTAACTATAATGTGTCTTGGTGTGGACCTGTTTGGGTTTATCCTGGTTGGAACTCTCTGCACTTCCTGGGCTTGTATGTTGGTTTCCTTCATCAGGTTAGGGAAGTTTTCGGACATTATTACTTCAAATATGTTCTCAATCCCTTGCTTCCTCTCTTCACCTTCTGGTATTCCTATGATGTGCATGTTGTTGCGCTTGATGTTATCCCATAGGTCTCTTAAACCATCTTCATTGTTTTTTATTCTTTTTTCTTTCTGTTGTTCTGTTTGGGTGATCTCTGCTAACTTGTCTTCTAAGTCGCTGATTCGATCCTCTGCTTCATCTAACCTGCTGTTAATTCCTTCAAGTGAGTTCTTTATTTCAGTAATTGTGTTCTTTATTTCTCACTGGTTGTTCATTATGATTTCTCTATCCTTCTTTATGTCATCTCTAAGATCCTTAAACATTCTTCCCATCAGTGTCCTGAACTCTGTCTCTGATAGGTTGGTTACCTCTGTTTCATTTGGTTCCATTTCTGGAGGTTTCTTCTGTTCTTTTATTTGGGACATGTTTCTTTGTTTCCCCATTCTGGCTGACTCTCTGTGTTTGCTTCGATATGTTGGGTAGATCCCCTAGAGTTCTTAGTTCTTGCTGGATGATCTTATGTAGTATGTGTCCTTTATATTTGACTTGCACTACTTTATTCTTCTCCTCTGCGTGTGCTCCAAAGGTTACTGTTGTGTTGTGTATATTGTCCTGTTAAAGAAGTTCTTTAATTGCTTTTCGCTTGTGAGTAGGTGGGGTTAACTCCTAAGCTGACTAGTTGTGAGACTTGGCTCTGCCCACCGCAGGGTGTTCTGTTCCGTGAAGGTTGACCACTTAAATGTGGTTTGGCCTCTATGGGCTCTTGTGCCTGTAGAGAATTCCTTCTGGGTGTGTCACTTGTAGGTCAAATCCGGTAGTACTCTGGTTTGGTCTGGAGTTGGCCTCTGGGTGTGTTGAATCTTGTGCCTCTTAAACTGGGCCCTTTCAAATTATGGTGATATTCAATGGTCTGTTGTAGCCCTTTTACCATATTATGAAGAGTAGCACATTCTGCTGTTCCTCACGGTTTCCTACAGCCTCCCAGTCACGTCCTGCTGGTGCCTGGTCCGGCCCTGATTGCCTTCCCCTCTTCCGGAGGCCTAAATGTTTTGAAAGCAATGTGAGTTGATACAGTTCACTTTAGCAAGCAGTTTAGCACTGTCTTTTAAAGCTGAATTAACACAGTCTACAGCTCTGCAATTTCATTCCTATACTCTTGAGGAACTCTCGCATAAGTGTGCAAAGGGACATGCATACAGATGTTTACTGCAGCTTTGTTCATAACACCAGAGAAATGAAAGCACCTAAGTGTTGATTGATGAGAGAATGTGGAAATATGGAATGGTGAGTGAGCCGAACTGAATTCAAGTTGCACATAAAAATAAGGGTGCACCTTGAAACATGTAATGGTTAACCTTACGTGTCAACTTGACTAAGCTGTGGTGCCCAGTTCTTTGGTCAAACACTAGTCTAGAGGTTGCGGTGAAGATATGTTTTAGATGCGATTTAAAATTTATAATCAGTAGACTTTTCAGTAAAGCAGGTTACCTTCCAGGAGGTGGGTGGGCCTCGCCCAATCAGTTGCAGGACTCACAAGTAAAGATCGAGGATTCTTGCAGAAGGAATTCTGCCTCAAGACTATAACATAGAAACCCTGTCTGAGTTTTCATTTCCAGCCTGTCAGCCTGGCTTACAAATTTCAGACCTGCCAGTCCCCACTATCATGAATTAATTTCTATTAATAAATAAATAATAAATAACTCTGTTGTATGTGCCTCTGTGGAGAAACTGGGCCAACACCAAACAAAAACATCAGTGCTAAAAACATGAAACTCCATACAGTGGTACTACAGTATCATATTTATAAAGCTGAACAAGAAGGAATACTAACGATACAATGTTTAGGGCTGTATGCATATGTGAAAATATTAGTTTCCAAAAGTAAAGGATAAGCCACATACGTGACTTCTCAGTGCCTCGGTGCCGGGAGTCAGGGGAGGGAGCTCAGGCTTCCCTTTCTCGGGGTGTTGATGTTTAATATTCTAGTTCTTAGGTGGGGTGCTATGCTTATGAGTATTCATTTTCTATTTCATATGTATATTAAATGTATTACTTTTATGAAACAAATATTTTACAATGAAAACGTTTTTAATAACCAACGTCATAGGCACCTATACAAAAGAACGTTGTGCTGAGCTCCTTGTACTGGTAGCCACTGTTTTTAACGTAAAATATTACTTCCTGGAAGCCTCTCTCCCTGTTCCTTTTCTTTAGTAGCACACTTTCCTTTTTTATCCCTGTCCCACGTGTACTTTCCACAGCTTCTAATCCATTAACCACTCTGACATATGGATTTAAATGCCCTTCTTAATGCACTCTGCTGGACTCAAGTGCTCCAAGGCAGATTTTCCCCCCTCTGTTTCATAATCAGTAGCTTTTCTTATAACCCTTACTTTCCACCCCCTCATCTGGTTGTACCACCATCTCCCTTTGGCTCATCTTGCCCAGACTCTGAACTCTGTCCTGGGAGAGTGCAGCATCCCCTCTTCACTCCGTGGGTTTTCGTGGCCTCTCCTCATAACCTTATTCTTTTGGCTAACCAATTCTTCTTGGCCAAAAGGTTTTACCTGCTCCCCAAAATTTCTTTCCTTCAATTCTCCTTTGACCTTCTCTAATCCGGCATTTACCCACTTCACGCCATTGAAACACAAAGCTACCAATTACCCTGTTTTATCCAGGGCATTTTGTGTGCTGCAAAGTAGCTCCCAACTAAAACGGGGGGGGCCCATTTAAAGCAGGGGAATCAGCTTTTCATATGAAAGATTGATCGTGCAGGCTGAAGTAACTTGAAGAAAGAAAAGAACTGCCAATAATTAGAAAACACAGACCTTCTTTTAAATAATTTTCAGCAATTTAACAAATAGTTGTATAAACTTAAAATGTTAAAGAAATTTAAAATGGGCCCAAAGTTCACTGTAATAACTTGTCCATTTTTTGTTTTTAAGTTTCTGAGCAACATATTTGGATTTTAGTTTTGTAACTTAATACATGACTGGCATATCTGGACTTTTTACTTGACTGATTTTTGTTTAGATTTAGAAAGAGCTAGAAAAAAAAAATCATTTCTTTTCTGAAAGTATAATTTTTAAAACTTAATCTTCCTTTATGACCCTTACTGTAATTTATCATACTCGAATATTAAAATAGGATATATTATTTATGATAAAATTGTTTGGATTTGAGTTGATAATCTGCACTTAAACGTTAGCGATAGCCTCACAATACATCTTCAGTTATCATTGTTCCTTTCTCTGTATAATTTCATACACTTTAGCTAAACAGGACCTTTTTGTCCCTTATGCCTTTAATTTCCTCCTCCATATCTTTGCTCCTCAAACTTTCTGGGTTTGTTTGTTGGTTTGTTTGTTTGTTTGTCCCTGCGTTAGAGACCCCCTTACCCTCTTATTTCCACTGGTCAAAATCCTCCCATTATTTGACCAGCATAGTACTCAGTGTATACCCTCTCTGATCTCCCTCTTTGTTTTGTTTTACGTATTTACTCTATTATTTTTAAATATTATTTGGAAATAATTTCAAACACAAAAAAGTTGCAACAATAATACAGAGCATAATACCCTTTACACAGGCAAACAACTTTTAACATTTGCAATATTTGCTGTATCTCTTTCTTTCTCTGTATGTATGTGCTATGTGTAATAGTTCCCTCTTGAACTTCCTTAATAGGTTGCATTTACCACGTCCCATTTCTCGCTCAACATTTCAGTATGCATTTCCTAAGAATAAAGCTATGATTTTATGTAACCATGGAATAATTACCAATTTCAGGAAATGTAACATTGATATGATACTTTTTCATCTAAGTAGCCCATATTCCAATTTTGTCAAATATTCTAATAAAGTCTTTTATAACTTTTGTAAACCTGTAGTTCAGGATCCAATTCAAGATCATTTATTGCATTGAGATTGAATTTAATCTAAGTCATGTCATCAATTGGCATTTATCATTGCAACTAATAAGCAATCTGGAAGTAGTCATATTAAGAACATATAAATGTCTTGTTCTTCATCACATTCTTTCCTCTAGAGTTAACATCCATGATTCTTGCCCAAATCAATCTCTATTATGATAACTGAAAGATGGTGAAACTCCCACCCTACTATTCTATCCACATTTGTCTACCTAAATTATCCTTTAAGGAAGAACACTCCCTTTTCCAATTTTATTCACTATCTAATTGTTATCAATATAAACTCATAAATTCCTATTTAATTCAATGGGTTACTGTCCTTATCTATTTTGATGCTTAAAATTATCCCAGATATGGCCAGCGTCTTCATGCTGGCATCTGTATGTTGTTTTGTCCAGGCACTTTTTTTAACCATTCTTTACTTACTAGCATAACAAGATGGTCCTGGCTCATCGTGGACCTTCCTTGTTCCAGCCCAGGAACCAGCCATTTATTCATTCATTCTTACCACAAACATTTCAGTACCACCATATGCCAGAAACTCTCCTGGGCTTTGCAGACATGGCGATGAGAAAAACCAGACACAGTCCTTTTCCTAATGGAACTTACAGTTAACTTGATGAGATAGATATTAATCTTCTTTCTCTCAGTCATTCATTCTATCCCTATGTGATGAAGTACATGAATTTCTCACAAATTGGATTGCAGATTCACTGAATGAGTCTTAAGTTAGTTTATGGTTATCTCTAAATTTCTGTCTTGTCTCATCTAGGGCAGGGTGATCCCGCAGGTCTGTAAGAAGGAACTGGGAGTTTAAAGTTGTCTTCAACCAGCAGGGGGCGCTGTTGCAGGGAACTCTGTCCGAGAATACATGGGCACCTCAGTGTCTCCCTCTCAGCTGCTGCCATGGGGGTTTGCTGGGCACAAAGCTGGCAGGAAGAGGCATGTGGCATTGGCTGTTAGAAACACAGGGCATTGGATTGACACTTTAAGGAGGAGTCAATAATGCCCAAGTCAGAGATCTGGGTTAATCAAGAACAGTCTGTTCAAAAGCCACACCTTCTCCAATCTCATCTTACGTGATTCTTCATCTGGCCAGCTCCCTGTGCTTTAGCCACAGTGGCTTTCTTTCCATTCCTTGGAAAAGCCAAGGTCCATCCAAGCAAAGTGTCTCTGTGCACCTTTCTACACTATTCTCATCTTTCAGATGAAAGAAGCCATCTCTGATCATCGCACCAAGACCGTCCCCCTCCCTACCTTGAAGAACATGGCTAGGGGCTTGGCTTTTTATTCAAGGGCAATAGACTCTCAAAAAAAAAAAGAAGGACCGTCATGACATTTAAGGTAAATTGACTATAGTAGATGTACCCTCTCACTAAGAAACATAACAACCTAGAGGAAAATGTTAGTACTCTCACTTCTATAATCTAGAAGACTTGCTTGCAATCTGAAAACCTAGAAATAAATAAATCATTGCACACAGATTCAAAATAAATGAAATGTGCCATGGTGAGGCTTTCAGCGGAAGCTCCTGTCTTATTTAGGGATACAACTTCCTGCTTTGGGCATGCTGTTTGAAGGCATCAGTGTGACTGTTAGGTCTACCTCAGAGACTTTTGAGAATGTAATTTACAACATTTAATATAGATGAAATGTGAATGTTTTTCATACCCAGTTGTGCAAAGCTGAACGCATAAGCTCAGATGACTGAAAAAGTTTGTGTTGTGCTTAATTTTGAAGACCTTTCTCTTCATAACCTTCTCTTATTTATCTGGAAAATGGTAGGAAGCAGCAAGACGTCCCAGAAGAAATGGTATCATGGAAATTTTTAAGCATCTATGTTTGGGGAATTTAAGCCCTTGAAAAAAAATGTAATCAGTCATTCTGGGAATTGGATGGTAAAAAAAAAAAATTAAATTGCTATTGCTTTATTCACTAACAGAAGTATCTGTAGTCAACATTGGAGAGATTTCTCTTTAAAAAATGAGATATGAAGAAAAGATTGGAATATGGTTTTTAAAAATTATTTTTCTGATTATATAAGTAACACATTTAAAAAGCTAAACATCTTGAATTACAAAAAGAATGACATAAAGTAAATTTGCTACAATGTCATTATCCAATTATACTAACAACTATTATTATTTTGATATGTGAATGAGAGAACTGGGGTCAGACTATAAAGAGAATTCTATATTCTGACTTTTATAATCATTTTCTATTCTGAGCATTTCTCCTTGTCATTAAATAATCTTCAAAACCATGATTTTTAGTGCCTACATGTTATCTTGGCATACACATATGTCTGATTTATTCAACAACTTCCTGGTTTTAGGAAATGTAGGTTGTTTACCAATTTTTAGTCAAAATGAATAATGTTGTGGATTTTGATTTTAAAAATGTCAAATTGACTACACACACTTTAGCCCTCTGCTTCCCCAAATCCTGCTAAAATATTGATAAAAGTGTATGAATCCACAAGGAAAAATAGAATACAAGGGGACACCTCAGCAAATTAGAGATTTAAATACAGTTTTTGGAAGCTAGAAAGAGGATAGAGGAGATTAACTGGTTTAGAAGACAAAAAGATGGTCTGAAGGCCTGTAGAGGAGGTTTCATTGAGAAGCCAATAAAGTGATCCTGGCAAATGCTGAGACACTCAGCCCTTAGAAATATCTTGCTATTTCTTCCTTATAGATAACCTTTCTTAAACCTCTCTCTCTCTCTCTCTCTCTCTCTCTCTCTCTCTCCCCCCCCCCCCCAATACCCAGTCAAGAATGACAACACATCTCTAACATTGATCAAGTTAAGAATTTAAGAATAAGCTCTCAAAGGGACACTTGCAAAGAGTGTTAGACCAGGTAGAACTGTCAGTCAGAAGAGAGAATATAATTGTCAGGCACTGGTTACTTGGGGAGGAACTTTTAATGTGAAATTAGGAAATAGGGAGTACACACATCCTGTATTGTGATCTTCCTTCCTCCCTCAATTCTCACTCCCCATCACTGTCCAGCTTCTCAAGAGTTCTCATTTTGATTCATAAAGCATCAACTTGCCTTTTCAGGGTATTTAAACATATATTCTAGTCTACTACTTTCTGATATTCCACTTCACTAGACCCCACATCTAAGCCCACAGCCCTTTTCCTTGCATGCAATGTAGAACATACTTTATAATATATTTAAATATAGCTCATTTTATTCAATACATATGTTGAAAATCTTTAAACATGTAATTTATTGAGTCATGTCAGGAACTGTAAGTCTATTTATGTGACTTTGAAAGGACCCCAGCTTGCACCAGAGAGCTTAATAAAAGCTTCTGATGATAGAATAAGTGGTTCTTATTGTGTTCAAATCTGAGTGCTTGGTTTTTGACACTTTTGCTTGGTGTAGGTAACACCACACGTGAAGGCGTTTCACCTCCCTGCTATCATAGCTCTACTAGTACTGCATTTATCACTTCACATTGTAGCTATTTGTTCACAGAACTGTCTCACACACTAGCCTATGAGATCACTGAGGTCAGGGACCTTATTTTCATTCCTTCAACACATATTTTTGAGCACCTGCTCCATATTACAGTGAGATAGAAACAGGAAATACAATGATGAACAAGGTAAATATGGTTTAATTGAGGCAGTACAGTGTGGTCTGAACCCCAGACAGGTATGTATGTTTGTTAGCTGTTGCCACAGTAATGTTGTATAACAAACCCCAAAACTCAGTGGCTTACAACCACAGGCCTGTATTCTCAAGCCCCACAGGTCTACAGGTTCTCTACACTTTGTAGGATCCAGGCTGGGCGTCTGTGGGAGATTCGGCTTCAGGCTTCAGGCAGGCAGAGCCTGTCTCCTCACTGTGAGTTAAGTTAACGTCCAAGACACTGGTGTTTACGCTGAGGCACTGGCTTCTCAGAACATGCTCTCCTCAGGGTGGATCACTGGCTCACCCAAGGTCAAATACACGGAAATCCTCTGCTCCGTGGCGTCCCTTAACTTGTCATTGGCCAAAGCAAGTCACCGGACCAAGCTGAGCATCAACACAGTGGGAAAGTGGCCATGACGGGTGGGCACTGCAAAGTGACACATCCTAAGGGTGTAGGTAGATGTATACTTATAACATGGTGGATATCGAGAATTGCAAAATATTCAGTCTACTGAACTAGATCACTGTTGTGTTACAGCTGACCATCATACCCTGTACTGCTGCTCTTGAATCACTCATCGTGCTTATAAACAACGTGTTCAGTATTTGTCTCCCTTCTCTTCTGTAAGCTCCATACAGGTAGAGAGGTCTTGCCTGTTTTGCTCCCTAATTATTCACCAAGTTACCCTATACACACAGTAAATGCTCAATAAATTAGTAGCGAATTAAATTGAATTGGTAAGTGTCATGACAGGGAAGTTGAGAGAGCTAATAGATTATATGGAACAGAGTTTTGTAACATTATCTACTGATTAGTGTCCCCTGGGGCACTTTATAAACTCTGTATGCCTGTGCCTCACCCAAGCCAATTAAAGCAGGACCTTCTGGCTTTATTCTCTAAAAGTGGAGACGGGCCTTGGCGTGTTTCTGATGAACATCAGGTGCTTCTGGTATATAGGCAGGGATGAGAATCACTGCTCTGGGGATGCCTAACCTGGCTTGGGGCAGTCTGGGAAGAGTTTGGGAGGGAAGTGGCATTTAAGCAGAGACTACTCCTGGGCTGCTGAGGTAGGTTTGGCCCAGTGTGGGGGGCAAGGGATGGGGGAGAGGGGCAGGAAGGGGAGCTTCTTAACAGAGTGAGTGCTACACGTCAAGGCACTGAGGTAAGAGAGCTATTTCTTTCGGTCTCTCGGTCACGATGACGTGAGTGATGTGGAGCCTAGCAACAGTCGCTCGGGGCAGAATTCTTAGATGAAAGGATCAGAAAAGCTTAGGTTTGGGGGGAAAGCCCTCCCACCCAGGAGGCAGAGAGGTTTCTCAGGAAGGGTTCCGGACAGGCTCCCTTCCCATGGCTGCTTGCCAGGGTGAGGCTTTGGTTTAGTGAAGCTTTCGCCTGCCTTGATTTTTGTTGCTCCTGTTATTATGATGAACACTTTCCAGCTCTTCTTCGTTTATGTAACCCTCTAGGCAGCCATCTAATTTCTAGGATATGCCAGTCTTTCCACACAACATTTTTGTTCATGATGACTGCTGAGTTACATTTTAATAGTAGGCAAGCGAGTTTTTTTTTTTTTTTCTTTTTCAGGTATCCGTCTAAGAAATAATCATACCAAGAACATTTCTGTGTTTTTATTTTTTAATTCCTCTTCAAGATAGTCTTCGTGTAGCTCAGTATTTTCCCTATACTGATCCGTAAGATGAATCCATTTTAGATTTTCTTATCAGTAAAAGCTTGTTGCTCTTGTCAAAATGATTCACTTTCTTGCATTCAATAATGAGAAATATTTATGTATCATGTTTTATTTCTTGTCTTCAAAGCTAAGAGCTAAAATTGCAGAATTCAGTATTAATCCAGGTTTGGGGTATAATTTTCTTCCCGCCTATCAAATTTTAATTATTTACTTTTATCTTTAGCAATCCTACTTTACATGAGTCTTCAGTGATAATCTGCCTGAAATACTTTTTTCTGAAGCAAGAAAATTACAGATTGCCAGCTAAAGTACTCAGAAGTCTTACTAGATGCTGTGCCAAATAAAAAAGGCAGACCAGACTCATTCCCTGCCCAGGAATTTTCAATCTGCCAAATATTCAGAGAAGAATTTCTCTGCAAATAAGGTTGTGAATGAAAGGCTTATAATTTTTTAGGCCTCAAATTATCTCAACAATAGGTCTAAATCTAAAAATGTATTTCCTGGCCTTCTATCATAAAGTTATAACCATTGTTTTTTTAATTAAAATTCTTCCCACTGCATACAGAATATTCTTTTCTGGAAACACATATATGTATGGCTATACACACATATGGGAAGATAGTAGTAGTTAATGTTACCAATGTGTCATTGTGAAGGTTGTCAAATAGGAGAGGCTTATTTGTAGCAGTTCCAGTAGGAAAGTACAGCGGCACTAACAGTGCACTAGGAAATGCATAAATAATTGCTGCCTGCTGCCTTTTTTGCAGCTTTCCAGAGAAAAATAACATCAATTGAAATCAAGCAATTTTGAGCCTTGTCATTTTGCAACAGAGAGGAAAATCTAAGAATCCTGAGCGCCCTGCTCCAAGGAAGTCATGAATACAGGATTCAATAAACCCACAAGTGGTGGCTTTCCAAAGAAAATTAGGCCATTCTAGATCCCACCGGCAGGGTTGTCCTTTAGTCTACCTCCTTGCCATAAAAAGAGTAATTATTTTTTAAACCCTTTGAAAAATATTCCTTACTCCAGTTCTACCTTCTGAATCCAATTAGCAATTTCATTTACCTCATTTTATTAACATCTGTTCATCCTGAAAAACATTACTGGCATTCTATTGATCCCTCTGTGGTCTGTATTTATAGAAGGAACCTTCTTATTTCTATTTACTAACATGAAAGGAAAAGACATTTAAGGCAAGACACTTACCACAGAAAATTCATGAACTTCTACCTGAATAAGCAGTTACAGGAGAGCAGGCGCATCCGTTGCATCGATACAGGGCACTATTACAGACCAGTCAACACCGTTGATGCTCATCGTAATGTACTTCTATCAAAATTACACTTCCACTTAAATTTGACTTCTGATTTAGGTCATTTTCCATCAAATAATTCTGAGAACTTGACCTGTGTTCAGTTCCTGCTAATGGGAGATGGGCGTGATTTAAATATCTTTCTTGCCTGAGTATTCCAATACCAGGTTCAATATTCCTGTTGGTACCGAATGGGCTGATGTTTATGACGTCATCCCCCACCTGCCCCAGACTTCCAGGAACAGCGCACAATATCAGTGATTCAAGATTGATAGGTCTTGACCCTAGCCATATTTACAGAAAACACCACAAACATTTGTCTCCAGAGGCGAGACCCTTTACAACTGCCTGCACAAATGTTTATAATGCATGGCAGAGTACCTTGTTTACAAGTGCTGCGTTTCCCAAATGGGAGAAGAATAAAAATTCAACTTCTTAAATTTTTTTTTTTTTATTATACGTCTCCAGTGAACTGTTATGTGATTATTCCTCACACACCAGTTCTTATTCTTTGGGACAAACACAGGAACTATAGGAATCAAATCCATCACATGTTCTGAAAAAGCTGGGAAGTTTCAGTGCTTCCTGCTTCCATGGATGTAGGAAAATCCTGCCTGATCCTTGCACTGGTCAGTATCATGTCAGACAAGTGCATAACACAAGCTTGTACTGAGTACTGCTTTCTCTTTCTCCAATCCATTCCCTCCTCTCCTTCCTCCCCTCCCTGACTCCCTTTCTTATTCTATTTATAACTATCTTGTTTATATTTACCTTTATAGAACATTTTGGCTAGATAATTCACACCCTTTGGAGGGGCAGCAAAATGTCAGGTTCTATATTAAGACATTTACAGAAGAGAATTTAGTAATTTCCTACAGTTATTCTTCTCAGCATGGTATGGACATGCATTCAGTAGTTTAATTTTCTTTCCCTTCTCAATGCCAAAATTATTTATTGCTGAAAATTGAGGAGTTGTATGATAGTTATTTTTCTTTTGATTGGTTTAAATATTCGGTTTGATAGGAAACTTAAAGAAAAGAAAAAATCCCACAAAGTTTGAATGTGGTTTGGAAAGGCAGCAGAGGGATTTGAAGAGAACAGATCTGATGAAAAAGAAAAAAAATGTTTTAGCATTTTCCTCCGACCAGAGTAGAATCAGTGAAAAACAGGAAATCTCAGAAGGACACTGCAACAAAATAAAACGGGTTGATAAAAGAATACATAGCCATTTTGAGAGTTGTGTTGGAAAGGATAAGGTGGTAATGTTTTTTATCTGACACTATAATGAAAAGACCAGAATTACAGATTTGATGCCTCCATGGGAATTAAACTTTTCCGTGACAACAAACTACACTTCATCCCTGGCTAAACATTTTGAAAATGTGTGGCACGTGGAACTGATATATAGAGTTGATTCTATGACAGTTTGTGGATAAACAATGCATAATGAAGTGTCAGGGTGATCATGTTAACTGAGAACTGTCCCGACAGACTAACCTGAAGGAGAGTTAGAGCTGAAGGCTTCCTAGTCTATAGACATGAAATAGGCAGTTTAGGGCACAATCTATTCGTTGTTAGTGTGGTGGACATGGTTCTGCAATCAATTCTGCAGCCATGATTATTGTCAACAGCCAAAGTGAACACAAGCAAACAGTAGGGTGCCCTGGGGGAAACACACACAGGAAATAGAGGTGAGGCTTCATCCTCTTAATTCTTTCACTAACCAGCTATTTGATGTCCTACCTAGGGAAGCCCTATAAATTCCTTATCTCTTTGTTTCCTCAGCTTTCAAATAGGAATAATAATATTCACGTAGATGCTACTCCCCTGGGTTGTTCTGACTATCATATGAAAGAGGTAAAAGAATTTTAGAAAAAGATTTAAAGCAGTTATAAAGCATTGATAGTATTTGTTGATCACTGGGGCCAGAGATAATTCTTGCATCTGCTCAAGGCTCAGATTTCATAGCAATTTATGGCATGGATATCAATTTTATTATTTTCCAAACTTCATCTTAATACATTTCTACTTTGGAAAAAAAAAATAGTAGGTGAGATGGTTTTTGTGAAGGAGACTTGTCTTTTGTTCTTCTTTTGCTGTAAATGGAAAAGTCCTATAGTAAAGACTTTCATTTCAAAGAAGGCGTTGAAAAGAAGTTCAAATTCAGATGCCAGTTTTAAATCCCCCTCGTAAATATTTCAGTAGTGATGGCAGCGACAGGATTAACACCAACAGCTTTGATAAAGGCCTTGATTTCCTTTTAGGGTTACGTCAAATTCATATTGCAGTTTGGAAAAGAAAAAAAGGAGCAATACTTCCTGGGCAAAGCCAACTGGCCTCAGACGGGTTCCCTCAGAGAAGGGGAGAGAGCCTTGGTGTGGTAACCAAAGGTCTGGGTCATGGATATGGAGGTTGGAAGTTGAATGGTCAATACATCCAGAGGTAACCAGGCTCAGAGACATAACTCAAACTACAGAAGTCCAGCACTAAGAATCCAGAATGCCAATTTATTCCTTTACAATCCAAACTGTCACTCTCTGTGGGCAGATCTGGATAGACTAGTGCTCATCTGAAGGTTCCTTGAGGGAGATGGAATCAGAAGTTTGCTTCCTACCCTGAACTGCTGTTGGGGTAGAGTCACCAGAGCTCTGTGGGATACCTTTGCCGCCCAGGCCAGGTCCTTGGGCTCATGGCTCAAGAAACCGGTCTTCTGGTCAGCGCTAGAGATGGAAAATCCATCTGTGCCCCCTTTGACCTGTCCTACTGTTGACCAATCAGCTTTCAGGTTAAGACATTTGTTTCTCTTTCCATATGAATACTTTCCCTTCCAGTTTAGTCTGGGAGGCATTCTGCCTCATTAACTAATCCTATATCTTTGCTCTGACATAGTCAAGGTTTGTTTCATAGAAACACTCGGAGGGTGAGCTGTCCGGGTTCTTGTGCTATACCTCACTGTGGCCCCAGGGAACACAGTACCAGCAATTCTTTCTCACATTGCCCTGAGCTTGTTCTATGCTCTTAAACTTCTGGACCTTTGAACATGATTTGGTCTGCAGTGTTCACCAGACCCAATAAACTCCTATGAAACTTTTAGCACCACTTTAAAAGTCCATTCCTCTGTGCCCCTGGGTAGGCAGGAGCTAGAGTGCACTAAAAGAGCTATGTCATCAAATTCAGTTACATACACTTGTAGGGCTTAAGTCCTACTTTGCTGGATTAGCCCTTTCCTCCAAAGGAGAAAAATAGGGAAAAGCATCCTCTCCATTTTGCAAGAGTGACAACGTAGAATTCAATTTTCAAGGAACCATTCTAGGTCTTTCCACAGGTCCATGGTAACTATGGGGTATCCTCTTGTCTAGGAGGATTTTTATTTCATCAGTGAAAAATTGCGTTTTATCAAGTAAAGTTTTGTTGCTAATCACTGTTATACTTTAAGTTGGAAGGAACAGCCCCCGCAGCCTCCATTTGTAATTGCAGCTGATGTTTATTGAGTCCTTACTATATTCTAGGTAGTGTCAGCATTTTCCATGAATTGTTTCATTTAATCCTCATAATGACTGTAAGACGTAATCAGCTTAATTATCCCCATTTTACAGATGGGGAGACTGACAGAACAGACAGATGGTAGGATGTAGAGGCAGGACACAAACTTGTTGGTGAAATCTGAAAGTGTGGTAACAAAGAAGTGTTCCATTACCAAACGCCTCTGTTTGTCCCCTGGTACTTGTCCCTACTGTATGTCTGATTCCTACTGCAAAGATGGATCTAGGTATTCCAAAACTGCTAAGCATCTTGGAAAGATCTGGGCAAACAAAAAGTCAGGAAGTGTACAGACGTAGACTTTGTTGATACAGGAATTGTGCCAGGTGCTCCTCAGAGCAGCTATGGTTCCCAGCAGACAAGTTTCTCAACTGCTGCAGAACCGTAAACACGGCATTGGGATCTACTGATCAATGCTCTGAGCTGTCCAGGAGAATGTCACACGACTCACAAGTAGGAAGATTTGAACTTAAAAAAAGTTTTTGTGCCCTACAAAGACAGAATTCAAAAATAATTGTCTAACATTTTTGAAGAACTCTAGTTTCCTCGTAATTTCCAGAATATTAGACAATTGCTGGTCATGTATGTGCACTTTTTTTTTTTTGGGGGGGGGGCCTGTGTGGTGATACAATTGTACCCCTGAGAACCCCAAAGAGAGAAACGTCTGCCTCACGCTGTACTCACAGGGTTAGACCTAGCGTTTTTTTCTTCCTTCTAGAAAACCAAAGGATGTCCATCATAATGGGACCACACTCCCTGCATATTAGCGTATCTTCAGCCCCACATCCAGAGGAAGCTATAGGGTAGGTCATTGCCAGCTCCCACTGGGACTCGGCCAGCTGTAACATCTAAACACAACTGTTGTTTATGGTCCCTCTGTCCACTCAAAACCATGTGTTTGTCTCTTACCCTGTGCTGGCCACTTTGTTATCAACCCTCATGGTTTAAGTTTTATAAATGTACCCAAGCATTGAAAATCATTTGGTCAGTGTAAAAATTTTAGATTCATGCTGAATATGTATGTGAGATATCACTTCGTCAAATGAGTATTCTGTTGTGTATTCACAACAGGGGAGGTATGCCTTTGAGAATCAGAAGGCACTCAACCTTTGAAGCCAGGTGTTACCTCCCCCTTCCTCATCTGTCTTTCCCCAAATCTATTTCCAAGTCACCTTCTCTCATCCCCTCCACACACACGCAGACACACACACACTTAATCAAAAGAAATCCGTAGAGCAGCTACTTGCATGGCTACTCCATCATTAAGATCTATTACTTCTCAGCACCTTATGGTATAATAGGATTCTCCCCTCCCTTTGATTAATGCTTGTTCAGCGTCACTCATACTTGCCTACCCAAGAAACTCTTTCCTGGGGGAGGAAACAAAATTACACGTTCTTTTACAATGATCCAGCAGAGAAAATGAGATTGCCCAGCACATTACAGTTTCTGTTCGGCGGAGCCACAAGCTCCCTCTTGAGAAAGGATGGAAAATGAGCTGCCAGCTACAAACTCCTAAAGAGTGTCACAATTACAACTTTTCACCGGTGCGCCTAGTAACAGTACTTCTGACCTAAGACAACTGAGACACACAGAGGTACTCCTGAGTCTGCTCATTAGCCTAATGAGGATGGAGTCAGGCAAAGAGTTAATTTGACTAATTTAATCAGCGTGCCCTTGGATGTGTCTACTGGGAGAACACCAAAGTGACGGAGACAAACACAGAAACACAGAGAATTCACTGAGCTGTGCCTGTGATTAGGCAGAGGCACTGTTGGAAAACATAATAGAATCAAAGCTGGAAAGAACCTTAATGACGATCACTTAACACAGTCATGTCATTTTATAAGGTCTAATTAGGTTAAGAAATTATTATTAAAAAATTATTGTAAAATGAGTAATAACATGGAAAAACATTTTACAAACTGGAGGCTGCTAGATGTATCCATACATAAAATGTTATTAAACTGCTTTCCCAAAACAAAGATGGAAGAAGAATTTTAAACGATAGATGATACATTGTTATCTATTTTTATAGAACAAATACCGTAAGTAAATTTCTTCTCCTTCCTCCTTACAAAAACCCTCATTCTTTAGCTGTGTGGGTGCACTTCAAACTACTCATCTGATAAGGATACAGTTTAAAATTATTACAAAAATTTTTCCCCAAACTTCTGCCCTTGAAGAGTCTTGAAAAATATAACATTGATGTGTATTATTTGATGATGAATAAAAATTTTAGTTTTACCAGATTTAGGGATTTTCAATTAGCAATTGGTGTGGATGATTTATGTTTTTGATTAATGGTTTTCAATTTCTTTAAAGTTCCACCTTAAAATGAGCACCATAAAATATCTATTTAATGTTGGCAATACTTCTGACAGCGCGCCTTGATCTTACAATTAGAGATTAAGCTGCAATTACTCATCAGATTCAGTAATTCTAAGAGAGTTGATTGAGGGTTTTTTTCTGGACAATGGAATGTCATTTGCATTGATTATTTCATTATATTAATTTTCTCATCACTTTTTCTTTCTTTTTTTTTTATTTGAACACTGTTAAGGAAGTTTTTTCTACAAGCTCAGGCCTAAGGGGATAAAAAATAAAATGAACGGGTTTCTTGGGTTAAAAAAAAGGAAAGAAAGAGTTTATGGAGATACTAAGCCACATAGCCTGTAAATTGGTCTTTTTTTCCTTGATGATAATTTATAGAAATAAACAAGATGGGGACATTTATATTTTGAGGGTGAGTCTAAAACAGTTGATCTTTTGTATTGTCCCTTTTATTTGAATGATATTGCTGCTATCCCAGCTGACAGACCAAGCAACACATAATGTTCCCTTTCTGTAAGTCTTCTTAAAAAGAATTTTTCTCTACTTATTCAATTATTGGAGGTCTTCTGTGTACAAGGTATAAATTTTATACTCTGGTAGGAGACATAGACATTAAATAAACAAGTAAACATGACTATAAAATGTAAGTGCAATAAAGGAAAAGACTTGTGTTCTATTACAGAGAAAAGGGGATAACCTAATTTATATATGACTGTGGTCAGGGATGGCCTCTCTGAGAGACATAAAAAATGGGTGCAAGTTTAGACTTGTACAGAAGGGGGGTGTGGGACCAGGCAGAAGTAACAGCTTATGCAAAAGATCCTGAAGCTGGAAAGACCTTGGTGGGTTCAAGAAATGTCACCAAGGTCAGTGTAACTGGAGTAAAGGAGAAAGTGGTACAAGATGAGGCTGAAGAGGAGAGAATGGGGAGTTAATACAGGATGGTGGTGGAGTGAATGCAGGGTTGAACTCCTCTGCTCCCTTCCCAAAACCTATTCTAATATGACAAACAGAAAATAATTATTTTGCAAAAGTCATAAATCCCCAAGAACAAAGAGGGATGCCGAGGAGACCTTGGTATCAAACTTTTGAGTCTGCGAAGCAAGTGCTAATTGATTTATCAAATCTGAGAAAATCTGCAGTGGGGAAAGATAAGAAGTTGCCCAATTTACCAAGTTACCTGTAGACGTCAGGTAAAGGTGAGACTAAAAACAGAAGGGTTCATTGAAAGTTTATTCAAAGAGCCCTCAGACGCTGTGCTCATCAAGAAGGGATTCAATACAGAGAACTAGCTTCTTGTAAAACTGTTGGAAGAACAAGAAACATGAAGGTCACAGAAAGCCACGGCTACTTCTCAGATTTGCTGTCAGTTTTTAGAGAAGGAATAATTCCAAAGGTGATCACATCTATCTGAAGCATCATAGTGGGGCATGTACAAGGAAATACTCTGATGCTCTTCTTACATCTCATATTTGCTGAAGTCAGCAAAGTTGCCTGCAGCTGCCAGAGGGTAGTAATACAGTATTGCCCTTTCTTACACCTTCCAGTCTTACAGGCCTGCCTCCCATTGACAGACCTGAATCCAGAACTCGGCCAGCAATTCACTCTAGGAATATAGTTTCTGGGCTTTTGGCTCCTGCAGTACAAGCAAGAGCCTAGAAGAGCCATGATGGCATGGGGAGCAGAAGGCGTCTTGGAGTGGAGCTGCCATCTATCACTCAGAGTCCTTCCCAAATCCCATTCCCATTTGTGCAGCTCGCTAATCAGGCTTCCCTCTTATAGGCAAAAGATGAAGTGTAGGATAGGTGATCTCTAGATTGGAATATAGACTCAGCTGATGGCTGGGAGACAGTTCTTAAAACAGGGGCATTAAGAGAAAATGAACATCTTAAATATTGAGACCTCAAAACCTCTTCTCCCATTTAACTCCAGGTTTAAAACCCCTGGGCCATAAACTGAAAGAGCCTTCCCTAGAAAACCTGACTAGCCCAAGTGAACAGGCCTCAAAGATACAGACATCAGGAGTTTCTCCATACATAGTCCCTGCCAGGTCACTTCACAGAGAGGCCCACAGTGGCAAGCCGACCCACAGGCATGAAGCTTTAATCAACTATTTAATGTTCCCTATTACATAGGAGCCAAGGACCACCAGTATTTGAGGAAGACATCAAATATGAAAATCAGAGCCCAAGATAAAAAGGAAAGAAAAACATGGGAGACAGAAGCTACAAGAAAACAAGGAAAATGTCAAAAAAGAAAACTATGATTAACTGTCCTCAGAGAGAAAGAACACTATATTGAAACAAGACCAGAAAGCTATTTGGGGGGACAGGGGAATAAAATACAATAGCAGAACCAAAAACCTTAATAGAAACTTGAGAAAATAGTTACAAAATTATCCCAGAAATTAGAATAAGAAGACAAAGAGGTTTGGGAAAAAAAAAAAAAAAAAAAAAAAACAGAGAGAAAAGATAGGGGATAGTTCAAATAATAGAAGCTCCAAAAATAAAGAACTGAGAAAATCAGAAGAAATTATAAAGGGAATAATTCAGGATAATATACCAGAAATGAAGGACACTGTTCTCAATACAATGAATAAACATGATCCAAGATACATTAAAACACTGGGGACAAAATCTTACAAACTTTTAAAGAGGAAAAAACCCAGGACTTATATCAGCGATTGGCAAGCTTTTTCTATAAAAAGCCAGATCATAAATGTTTTATATTTTTCAGGCCATACAATTTCTGTCAAAACCTGCTCTGCTGTTGTAATGTGAAAACCATCATAGACAATGTGTAAATGAATGAGCATGGCAGTGTTCCAGTAAAACTTTATTAACAAAACAAGGCAGGATGCTAAATTTGGCCTACTGACTTTAGTTTGCTAGCCCCTGATTTATATAAAGAATCTAGAATCAAAATGGCACCAGACTTGCAATAAATACACTGAAGACTAGATGGCAATTTCTCAGTGCTGGTAAATTTCTGAAGAAAAATTATTTTAAACCTAGGATTCTGTTCCCATTCAGATTATCAAATAAATGTGAGGGGTAAATAAGGTTTGAAAAACTTTAACTCCTATCAACCTTTTCTCAGGAAGCTGACAGTTGGCTTCATCAAAATGAGTAAGAAAAACACATGGCATCCTGAAACAAGGAATTGGTTTTTATGTCTTGAATCCTTGGATTATGGTGAGGCAAAATATTAAGTCTGTAAATCATTCAGCATAGAGAGCAACCACTCTCGACTGGAGCAGATCACAAGGTTTTGATAGAAACTGCTTCAAGAACATGAAATTAAGAGGCTCTCAACAGTGTTTATATAGATTCAGAAGATACTTATACAATTAAGTAAAGTTCTGGGTCTGCATTAATTATAAGCACAGGGAAGCCTATCCAAGTAAACAAAAGAATTATTAACTCCAAAGGAAACAAAAAGTTGTACAGGAAAAAGAAAATCATTGCCTCAACTCTGATCATTGTCTCAGAGTCATAATAAACATTACAATGATGTAATCAAAAGTGTAATAGAACTATATTGAAAAGATGGAGGGGAGGAATGGCAGTGTGTGGTACAGATGATGTTTATGGAAAAGAAAGCTAAAACTTTATCTCCTAAAGTGGGAAACAAAAGATAATAGATGAAACAAACCTAAATGGTAAACATAAGTACTACAAACATTTAATTTTTAGAAGCAAATACCAAACAAATCAGCTACAAGAGTTAAATATGGTTGTCTCTGAGTATTCTGGACCTGGGATGGCTGGAGTTGTTTAACAAACCTTAAAGAACAGTTTGATTCTTTTAAATGATATACATGTATAAACTTTGAGTAAAAAAAAAAAAACTTTTAAGCATAATGAATAATTTTCCATCAACAGAAAAATAACCAAATGGTATATTTAACCGGTGGATTTTGTATAGCTCAAAATAATCAAATGGAGCTTTTATGCTTTAAGATGGATAAAGCTCAATAATAATGCTGATCAAAAAAACCAAAACAAAGAAAGCTGCAGAAAGAGATGTAGAATATGGTAGATTTACAAAAAGTTTAAAAAACATGAAAAGCAGTAGTATATTTTATACATACATATGTACCAAGGAGTAAAGGCTTGCCTGGGGAAAACATGCAACCGATTCAGAATGTGGTTGCCTCTGGAAGGGAAGCCAATGAGATCAGAATAGTCTAGGAAGTGCTTCCACTCTAGTATGTTTTATTTCTCTAAAATTTCTCCTAAGTAAATAAGGTGGACTAATACAGTTAGACAAAGCAGGAAGGAGTTAAAGACGAAAGAAAGAGAAGGATAGACGTGATAAGCAATAATAACTTTAAAATTAGAGGTCTGTTCTGCTTTCTGACAGCACTTGATCCCTCCGTGTAGGCTCTCGCTTTCACCTCTTTCTGTTCTGTTTTTCCTGTTGTTTGTTTTGGTTTTTCATCAGCTTTCCCACATGTCCTTGTGGTGAGTATGTCTCTCTCCAGTTACAGTCCCACTTGGTCAGGCTCCCTCAGAGGATTTGAGGGTGTATTATACTTGAGGTTTCCTTTTTTTTTTTTTTTACCTCTCACCCACGTCTAAAGTTTTGTATTGTTTTGTTTTTTAAGAGACAGTAGGAGTAATTCTGAGTAATATGTGGTATTATCAATTAAAATGGTAGCCTTCTTCAGCCCACCATGCAGTCGTGTCTTTGGAGAGGGGAAGCTATAAAGCACTATGAAATTTGAAGCACATATTTTATCATTAAACATAACGAGAAATCAGGAAGTAGCTATTTCTAGGTTTGGTTCAGTCACGCAACAATGTCTTCAGGAGCCAGACTCCTTCTGCATTGGCATTCTAACAACATGAACTCCGTCCTTAGATTCGCCCTGTGCCATTCCATGGGGATTGCCACAATCCCAATTTCTCCTGTGCATCCCTATTTTATTACAGAGGGAATCTTTCTTCATAACTAGAGCAGACATTCTGTCAGGTTGCAGTCACCAGGGTTGGGTCAAAGGTTCATGCCATAAATGCAAAAGGGATGAAAAAAACAAGAATCTGGAATGTTCTATCTCTACAGGGGGAGGCAGGTTCTGCCAGCAAGCCAGTGAGGGTATGTCATGGCTGTTGGATAGTGTTTACCATTCACCTTGGGTACCTCAAAAATCCACTAGGGTACCCCACAGAGGGCACATCAGTGCCCAGGGGACAGCCATGCCCAGCTCAGGTGGCAGCGATGCCTACAAGAGGCGGCACTACCCAGAAGGAACGGCAGTGTGAAACGGAGCCTCAGGGTGCCTGGTGGACACAGTGATGCCCAGAGGCTGTACCTGAGTCCAGCACAGGAGAGACTACAGTTGCACTGTTCAATATGGTAACCGAGATCCACACAGGGCTCTTTAAGCTAAAATTAAATACAATTTAAAATTCAGTTCCTCAGTCACACGAGACACATTTCACATGTACAGTAGCCACTAGTTGCTGCTGCCAGTCGCTACCATATTGGACATTTCTATCTTTATGGGAAGTTGACTGGACAGCACTGGGCTAGAGCAAGGGGAAAACTTCTTACCTGAAAATCCACAGATGGTAAGAATAAGATGAAGTTACAGCTCGTCTGCTGGCATCTCCAGGGATGCCTGGAGCCATGCTGCAGACCTGCAGCCCAGATAGGAATGAAATATACTAGCTAATGATTTGTAATGTGCTGCTTAAAGCCCAAACGTTTCCTGGAGGCTCTGGGTGCTACCTTGTCAGCACTGTTTAGTGAAAATGTACAGATTGATGCCCCACCTGGTTTACCTGGTCACTCAGCCTGATGCTGGCTGTGTGATCAGTGATGTATGAAGGACCTCCATGGAAACCCATGCCTCATCGTCCCTGAGACACATATCTCATTCTCGTGTTGCTGGCTCATGGTCCCAGGAGGGAGCATTTTCTATGCACCTGAGTGAGGAGCCTGGAAGCTGTGCCCAGGTGTTCCAGGCCTCTGTGAGGTTGCTTTGTGCTCTCTCGCTCCTTCCCTTGTAATAAATCTTTCATGAGGATACCTTGTTAGAGTCCTGCCAGTCCTTTCAATTACCTGGCCTTGGGTTAGTGCTACACCCCATGCTAGCCAATTGTGTTTGGTCATTGACACATACAAAACACTCTCTGGGCACTGCTAGAAATAACTAGGTTGAACTTTACAAGGCTCTGGAGACCCCACACTAGCAGGTATATGTAAGAAACACCGAGATGCATATAAAATTGCGTTGTTCTTCATTCTTACATGTTAAAAGAAGTTACACATGAAATGATGTAGTTCGGCATGAATATAAGTCAGAAAGATTATTTGTGTTCAAGTCCTTGGAAAGATCATTTTATTCCCTAAACCTCAATTTTCTCTTCTGTAAAATGGAAACTATTGCAGAATTGACATCAGAGGATGGCTTGAGGGTTGATTTGTATAATATATCCAGTAAGTTCAGTGCTGGAGCTCTCAATAAATGTGAGCTCTTGTTGTTATTCTCCCCAAGTAAATATAATGGTTAAATATAAGCATCTATAACAAACTGGATAATGCGTTACTTAAAGATCTTATCTGTCTTGGATTTTATTTTATCCAACAACATTGTCTCAATTACTTTCCCGTTTTACATCTGTTCTGTTTTCCTTTAAATCATATTTTACATGAATGCGCACTGTATCTGAGTAGAGTGCTACATCTTCCAAACGCAAATAAAGTAATATTTTCATATGCCCTATTGATGAGCTTAGCTTTAATTAAAAATTCTACATTTTTATTCTCTGCATGGCACTCGCTCAGTGGGAAAATTATTAATGAAATTGTTAGGTCACTAACTTCCCTGATGGTTCATCATGGTTTCTAATCCCAGTGGTAAAAACGGCTTTCTAGCAGTGTGCTGGTATAATCCTCTTACTGTATAGTGAGATTTTACAGCTAGTAATTGATAGAGCTGGGACTCAAATCCAATCAGACCCATATAAGTGTTGAGGTTGTGAGAATATATAGATGATATGGTACGTTTTTGGAAAGGATATTATTTGTGATAGAAATAAGAGATCGTGAAGTGACAAAAAAAAATTTTTTTTTAAAAGAAATTTATAGACAGTGCTGCAAGACAGGCAACAAATTATCACACACTCCTCTTAGCGTTAAAGAACCTAGGCCCCTCCTTGGACTTGTTCTATTCAAGTTTCTTTCAATCACATGAAACAGAATCCCACTGAAGATAACTCAAAATAAAAGGGAGATTTACGGAGAGGCCATCGCAAAGAAGAAAAGGAAATATGGATGAGTCTCATGTAAACTAGAACTGGAAAGTGGAGTGGTGTTAGGAATTGAGACAGGCACTTCATCTCTCCCTCTCATGATGACAAGTTCTCTAATCTCCACCTTTTGTGTTTGCTCTGAATTGATTTCTGTCTTACCTAGTTTCCTCTGCTCGCATATCTGAATATGGCCCAACACAGCCCGACTCTTAACTCTAGGGCCCATCACTTTGTAATGACTAACATTGTGTCTCTTTTCTGTCAGGCAACATCCTCCTTACTATTATCGTCCATCTGCAATGTTTGCCTTTGGCTCAGAAGTTCATCTGTGGTTAAAAGCTGGAGATTTGTGAGGAACTGGAGTCTAGAGCTGACATTTTGGGGCTGTAAGAAAGTAAGTACCTCCAAATATATTCTTTATATATACACATACATGTGTAAAACCTCCAGAACCATTCAAGGATAGTCCCTTAGGGCTATTCTAGAGATGTCGTGTGAGGTATGTGCCACATATGTAGAAAAACCAGAAGGGCCCCAGCGGTTCCATGGTAGGGGATATTCATGTGGACTGAAGCTCCAGTAAGTCTGAATAGAGGAGATAAATGTGAAGTGGTAGCTTGAAGAACAGGTAGGGTACGATTATGTGGAAAGAAGATAAAAGGGGGCTCCAATCAAGCAAAATGGCGTGATGGTAGGAAGTGTTGAGGTGCATTTAGGGAGTAGAGTGTCTGGCCTGGAGCAGAATGTTCACACACAGTTGTAATAAAAGACAAGGTTGTAAAAGGCCAGTTATGGGCTAATTGAGGGGGGTCCTGCCGTCCATATGACAGATAATGGATTTCATTGCGGAGGCAAATTTGGGTAAGGATTGGTTTTAAAATATTTTCTATTTGGGGTACATAGAGAGATGTTTTGGTAGTGGAGCTTTCTGAAGATGGGTCTTGGGTGGTCCAGGGCTGGAAAAAAGAAGAATGGAAGTTTCCCATATTCTAGTTCTAAGCCTCCATCCTTAGGAAATTGTAAAAGATAAAGACCAAGATCTATGTACCAATATATTCATGACAGCACTACAAATAACACAAAACCTGGAAATGATTTAAATACCTAAGAACCTGAGGTTTGTTAATAAATTATGTATATCCAGATGTCGTATCATTAAAAAGAATGTTTCCAAAGAATATTTAGTGACGTGGGGAGAGGGGAAGTGGAGCTGCTCATTGTATATTAAATGTAAAATTCAAAGGCGAAGCTAATTTTATGTATATGACATTACCTGAAACTTGCACATAAAATCTTTCTTTCAAAATTTCTTTAATTTGATCTGTATTCCTTAAACAGAGGATATTAACATTATCGTTTACATTTTTGACAAAGATTTATTATAGCAAGCAAATATTGGTATCTGCTATATATGTTAAGGTAAATGCTAACTTGCTGTAGCAAATAGACACCAAAAATACATTTGCTTCAGTAAGACTGAAGCTCATTTCTCTTCATGTAATCGTCTGGCTGGTGTAAGGTTTGCGGGGTAGCTCCACTTTGCAAGGGAACCAGCTTCCTTTTTCCTTGGTTCTCAACCTTCCTCCCATTTACTTTTCTTTCCTTCATGGTCAAAGTTGAGTGGGTGCTGTGTCCCTGTCCTAGCCTATAGGAATGGGGAAAGAAAGCAACAAGTTCAGGCAACTTTATGTTTAAGGATGTGAGCAAAACATGCTCACATCACCTCTGTTCAGATTCCATTAGCCAAAATTTTGTCCCATGGTGACACCTAGCTATAAGGGAGGCTAGGACATAGAGTGGGAGTGGGTGTGCTCTACGACTGAAAGGAAGGAAAGAAGGGATACTTGGGGACAATAATCCCTTCCACATCTGCTAGGACATAATGGCCCCTCAGGGATCCTTTATTGACTGTTACCCCCAAATCTAAGGGTTTTTTTGTCCTCATGTTAGGAATGGAAACTCTCTGTGACTATCAGTAAACCAGTCAGCCACTTTGTGTGTGTGTGTTACATGCTGTTGATTGGGCTCAAACTCCTGGCGACCCTATGAATGAGTGACGTCCACCATGTCCTGTCCTCACAGCCCTGCTCAGCTCCTCTAGACTCATGCCTGTGGCTGCTTCTATGGAGTCAGTCCATCTCACATTTCCTGCTTCCTCTTTTCCTGCTGCCTTCTATGTTTCCCAGCATCATTGTCTTTTTCCAAAGGACCTGCCATATGATGTGCTTGCAGTAGGATAGCTTCAGTTTTGTCATTTTTGTCTCCAGTGATGTTTCAGGCTTAATTTGCACTGGGACTGACTTGTTCTTCTTTCTGGTGGCCCAGAGTTTCCATAGAGCTCTCCTCCAACACCGTATTTCAAGTGAATCAACATTTTTTCAATCGGCCTCTTCACTATCCAACTTTTGCATCTGTATGTAGTAACTGGGAATTAGCCTTGGTCTCTAATGACACATCTTTGCTTTTGGTGATCTTTCCTAACTCTTCCATCGCTGCCCTTCTGAGTCTCAGCTTTCTCTTGATTTCTTGGCTGCAATCTCCATTTGAATTGATGACTGAATCAAGTAAGCAAAATCTTTAACAATTTTAGTACATCTTCATTGTCTAGTTTAAAGTTGTATATTTCTTCTGGAATCATGATTTTTGTCCTCTTGTTGTTCAAATGCAGTCCTGCTTGGGCACTTTCTTCTTTTACTTTCATCAGAAGTGGTTTCAAATCACTGCTGCTTTCAGCCAGTAAGATGGTGTCATCTGCACATCTTAAGTTATTGGTATTTCTTCCACCAATTTTCATTCTTCGTTCCTCTGAATCTAGCCCAGTTGTTTTTGTTTGTTTGTTTGTTTGTTTATTTTTAATGTATGTTCCGCATTAAATGAATAGGGAGATAAAATGCAGCCTGTCTGACACCTTTGCCTATAGGAAATCATTCTGTGCCTCCATATTCTCTCCTGACAGTGTCTTCCTGCCCATAGCAGAGGTCACGCATCAGGCCACTTTAGTTTATTGTTAATAGAGCAACTAGATAATCAGATGTAGTGAGGATAAATCTCAGACCATAAACTTAGGTGGGAAAACGTAACCATATCCCTTTATTATCTTTAAATCTATTCAAATCTAACTCTAAGCCCCATGCCATCTGGTTGGCAAGACATTCAAACTTGGGCATTACTGGTTTCTTCTCCCAGGATGTTTCCAAGTCTTCTACCGAGCCCCCATGGTCATCAGCTGCCAGTTGCACATGCGGAGCTTGTTTCCTCCAAGTGTTTCTGTAAATGGAGCACAGGAATATTTCTGAGAGCACTGATGCACAGCACAGGCCTTACCTTGGGGATCTTTCTGCCATCAATTTCCTCTCCCACCCTGGCACTGCCAGGAAACAGTTACCAGGACCCCTGCAGGCAGTGCCTCCGGTTCTGTTTTGACCTTCCCAGTTTTGTGTAAACCTTTCTTCTCTCCCTCAGTAATGTTCAGGAAAATATTGTGAAAGCCTGATGTCCAGATGAACATTATAAATAACAGAAAATGCTTTAGCCCCTTAAGCAGGTTCTGCTTTCCATCCTGCAAAATTTGTACATACTTAAAATGGAACAGGAGGAGAAAATACAGCAAACAAACCACAAATAATCACCTGTAAAAATTATCCTACCTTCAGCTGTCTGGAATCGTGTAAAATCAGAATGAATGTTCTTTAATACATGGACTGTCTATTTTGAATTGACACAGATTTTCTTTCCTTTTGTGCTTGGTTCCTAGTTATTGGTCAGATTTTGGAGAGTTGAAAAGGTTAGATATCCTGCACCTAAATGATGTATCTGTGTCTGAATTTCTCAAAGATTAAAAGGAAGAGTGGCAAGAGGAAAATGTGAAAAAGGAGAAGCTTACTTATTTAACTGCTGTACCTACAAAGTTTGCCTATAGTTTAAAAATAAAGAATCTGGAGGCTGTATAAAGCTTGGAGGGCATTTATTTATTACCCAAACCTAGGCCAGCATATGGATGTGGAATAGTGCAGGGAGCCCTGAGCGGAACAGATAAGAAGAGAAAGAGAGGGGAAAATATAAATTCCACCCAAATAACCAGGGCAAGTAAATGGGTTCCTTTCTTTCTTTAGGCAGTTTTCTACCCACACTCATCTCCTGAGAGAATAAAACTCTCTCTCAAAATCAGTTTTTTGAGAATCACATCTCTTATCCCTCAGTTATTTGCCTGACTTCTCAAACATCAACATTTCAAATTTTTAGAAATATTTGACATTTTTCCTGTCAATTTAACACAAACCAGCGATACTTTTTTTTTTTTTTTTTAATTTAAGAAAACTCATTTTTTTAACACAGCGAAAACATGACAAAAAACAGCAGGCAAGCAAGTTTGTGCTAAAGATTCAGGCTGTTTCTCAGCAGACACTTAGGGAGGCCTGGAAACTTCAGCAAACAAGAGAGCGCCTCAGAATTTTATGTCAGGGAAAGCTTTTGGTACGTCTTCACCATGTCCTGGAGTTGAAGAGGTGTTGTAGCAACTTTCCAAGTTGATATCTTTGTTAATGATCTTGCAGAGACAGCAAATGGTACTCAAACGAAGTTTACTGATAATGCTAAATTAAGAGCTGTTGCTAATATCAGTAGAGACAACATAGTAATAAATAAACCTATGATGGTTTAAAAAATACAGGGAAGGAAAAAAGGGGAAAGACAGAAAACAGCTGAAAGCAATACAGAAAATATATGTTTTCTGATATTAAATGAAAGCTACCATGCCCCCACCCAAAAGGAGACCTATTTGAGGGTAAAAACGAAGACACTACCTTATGGGGAGAAGAGATTCCATGTTCTCCCAGCTCTAATGGAACTGAACTCAGAACAGCATGTCTAATTTGGAGTCCTGTATTCAACATGAAAAAGTCTGAGAATAAAGAACAAAGCTGAACTGAGAGTCACCAAATGTGATACAAATAAAAAGGTTAATGGAGATAGATACTTGTAATTTCAAGACTAAAGAAATGTCTGCAATTATTTGAAAGATGCAAACACTACAAAGAAGAGCAATTATTTAGCCTGGGAAAAGCCGTGTAACTAGAAACAATGAAATTGAGCATGGCATTATTTCAGAAATACCACAAAAGCTATTAAATCTAAACAATAGGTGCAAAAAACATTCTTCCGGACTCTTCCATTCTGTGGGGAAGAGGAGAAGTGATGAGAAAGACTGTACCGTGGTTTAAGAGACAGCATCACCTCACCAGTGAGCAAAAAGAAGGGGGAGCAGGGTCTCAGTAGCACCAACAAAGACACCTGGGGATGTGTTACCAACAAGAAGGAAGACTCATGATTTCCAGAACATCTCCTTCCGGTCTTGGAAAAAGTGAGCAGACTCCACTCATATGGGAAATGCTTGGAAGAGATCTCTGTAGTGTTTGCATCTCTTACCAGCCTTGGTAACCTCTAAGAATTTTCCTGTGATGGCAAGTTGTTTATTCAACACAGCAGCGAGTGTACTGAATAGACAAATCTTTTCAGTGAATATTGATACCTTCTGACAACAATGAACTCACAATGCAGTTGTGACATACTCTGAGGTGTGACAATTTCTCCTCTCAATTGCATGACAGAGCAGCACAGTATGACCGGCAAGCCTCAGCTCTGCCACATCGTGGGATATCATGATTAAGTTACTTACTTGACCTTTGTGAGCTTCAGTTTTCCCATCTATAAAAATAGGCATCATAATAATATCTAGAAACTTCCATCTGCCTTCAATTCCCAAGTTCCAGGAATCTTCCTAATCACCAAAATAAATTAATTTAATAAATTACTAGTTTCGTAAATAAATTTTTTGTAAGGTTGGAGGTGGGCAATGCATGGCACATCAGGCAGAGTTCTTGATTACATGCACCAAAAGCCAGCTCTAGTGATGATACAAGGAATTTTTAAAAGGCACAGAGATGGCGTGGGAAAACTGGATATTCACATGCAAAAGAATGAAATTATCTTACACCACTATCTTCCACCAGTCACCAAAATTAACTTGCAATGGATTAAAAACTCAAATGTGAGACTTGACACCATAAAATTCCAGGAAAAAACATAGGAGAAAAGCTCCTTGACATTTGTCTCGGCTAAAAGTCTTTGGATATGACACTTAAGCAACAAAAGCAAAAATAAACGAGTGTGACTGTACCAAAATGAAAACCTTCTGCACAGCAAAAGAAATGATCAACAAAATGAAAAGGCAGTTTGTGGAATGGGAGACAATATATGCCATGTATCTGATAAGGGGTTAACATCCAAAATATATAAAGAACTCATATAATTCAATAGCAAACAAACAAATAGTCCAATTAAAAATGGGCAAAGTATCTAAATAGATATTTTCCCAAAGAAGATATTCAAATAGCCAACAGGTAAATGAAAAGGTGCTCAGCACCACCAATCATCACATCAGGGCAATGCTACGAAAACCATCATGAGCTATCACCTTATACCAGTAAGAATGGCCGTCATCAAAAAGATAACGAACAATAACAAGTGCTGGAGAGGCTGTGGAGGAAAGGGAACATTTGTACACTCTTGGTGGGAATGTAAATTGGTGCAGCCACAATGGAAAACAGTGTGGATATTCCTCAAAAAATTAAAAATAGATTTACTTTATGACCCAGCAATTCCATTTCTGGTTATATATCTGAAGGAAATGAAATTAGTATCTAAAATTGATATCAGCATCCCTATGTTCATTGCAGCATTATATGCAATAGTCAAGATGAATGTGTCCATCAACAGATGAATGTGTGTGTGTGTGTGTGTGTGCCATAAAAAGAAGGAAATCATGCTATTTGCAATAACATGGGTGGATCTTGAGGGCATTATACAAAGTGAAATAAGTCAGAGAAAGACAATTATTATATGATCTCACTTGTATGTGGAATCTGATAAAACCCAAACTCATAGAAACAGAGAAACAGAGGTGGTTGTCAGAGGTGGGCAGGATTGGTGAAGGTAGTGAAAAGGTACAAACGTCCAGTTATAGGATAAGTAAGTTCCAGGGATATAATGTACTTGTGGTGACTATAGTTTACAACACATACTGTATTATATATTTGAAAGGTACTGCTAAGAGAGTCAATCTTATAAGTTCCTAAAAGGAAAAAAGTATTTGTAACTGTCTGAGGTGATGGGTGTTAACTAAACAGTGTGGTAATCATTTCACAATATATACATAAATCATCATGTTGTATGCCTTCAACTTATACAATAATATGTCAATTACATCTTCATAAAACTGGAAGGAGAAAAGGGACAGAAAAATGGGCTAAAGGTTAAGATTCCAAGAGCAATACTCCAACCTAACCACAAAAACCACCACTTAATTGTGGAGACCATTACCATAACCATCAGCAAGAGAGTCTCCTGCCGTGTAGAGATGCTGCCATTCATACATAGAAACTCAATGTGACTGAAACCATGGCTGCCATTAGCACTCTTACCACTTCTGTGCAAAAAAAAAAAAATTTTGACTATGCAGTATGCAGCCCTGCTGATAGCGATAGCCAAATACCTGGGCAGTCATCGCCTGTCAAATAGATTCTGCTCACAGCCTGTTTCTTTATGCATTTCTGAATCAAAGTCTCACATGTGTGATTGGCAGGGCCTAGATCACTGCCTGTATCTTAACTGCAAGGGAAGATGGGGAAAGGGGTGTCATGACTTCTAAATTGGGGTGGCAGGACTCATGAGGCTGAGTATTCCCTCAAAGATATGAAGGGTTTCAAGAGATGCTGGGCATCCCAAAATCATGACAAATGTCTACTGGAGGATTTGGCTCCCAATCACTAACATACATACACTTTTTTTTCATAGTTAAGATTAAATAGCAACAGATTTAGCAACTACAGAACACAAAATACTGCCACCTAATAGAGCTCTCATATGAGCCATCTGCCAAAAGAGAGACATAGTTTAAACTGCTGCTGCCTTCAGGTCCAAATGCAAGATGTCTGAATTCATTCTCTTTCTCCTCTACATCTTTCACAATTCTGTCTGGACAGTCTTTAAGCTATGCACTATTTTGTAACCTTTACTCACTCTAAACAAAATATGGAAGGCTATAGTAGAGGAAGAAAAGTTAGTTAAAATATACAAATGTATGCATGAAACAGCAAGGAAGAAATGTGAGTAAATGTAACAGTCCTTATTTCTGAACTGGTCATAAGGTTACAGTAGTAGTTTTTATTTCCTTCTTCTTCTACCCATTCCATGTTTCCATTGTCATCAGCCAGTACCTCAGTTGGTCAGGATTCTTTCCCTGATTGGGAGAACCCAAATTTTATTCCCCAAATAGAGGAGCCTTTGGTAATCTTGCCTGTAGAGGGTCGCTGCAATCTTTATCACTGGATACATAAAAACTAGGAGACATCGTAGAGAATTCCCTGGGTTCCAAGTAGAATCCTCATGTGTCCGTTGTATGACAGCAACCCTATTTCCCATAGATCACAAGGATCAACCATTTCAGTTTAACATGGGACCCTTATTTTTGCTTGTTTTCCAGAAGCAAGAGGAATGCTAGGTGATCGGGTAGCAATCTCATCTTCCAACACTGTTGCATCTCATGATCACAGAACTATTTCTTGGTTTCTAGTGTCCTAAATCCAGTAGATTCCAAAGATAGTAAGAGAGGAAATAAAGACTGTTGGAGTTATTTGGTTATAATAGTGAGATGAGCCATACCAATTTCCACCCCTTGATTTCAGGACCCCTGTGTTCTGTCTATGGGGGAACGAGAACCAGATACTTGTCACTGGTTCCACCAAAGCCACATTTTGTAGAACAGGCCACACAAGGAGCTGTTATCCAACAGAGCTATAGTGGACCATTCCCCTGAGCTATCAGGCCAGGTGCTTCTGGATGGCAGGGCGCACAGTGGAACCAATAACTCCCATGGCATGAGCACATTGGCTTGTGTTTTTTGCTCTGAACTACATTCTTTGTTCTGTAAATTCTGGCCCCAGCTCAGAACTTATGAAAATGCAATGTTAACATTTCTCAGCGGGTAGTCATTGGGGTCATGCCTCCATGTAGTTCTCTCTTTACCCTTTTGCAGTCAGTTTAGAGAGTCAGAGAACATCCTTCTCAGAATTTCTCAGAATCACACAGCAATCGCAAATAACTCATTCCAGCCCCTCAACAGGGTTCTGAGAGGCCAAGTTTATAGCAGTCTCTAATCCCACCCCCTCCCTCCCTCCCTCTCACTCTCCCTTACCCCTCTCTTTTTTCTTTTAGCCCTTTCTCCTTCTGTTTTTCTTTATTCTCTGTTTTCTTCTTCATCCTTTTTCTTCTAATTCTTTCTTCTCCACCTTGCACACTCTTCATCATTTTTGTAGTTTCAACCATCTCCTACCCTATCCAGATGGGGAGAAGCTCAGTCCCTACTTAAATTTCCCAGAACAACTTTTATCCCACTCCACCTCCTGGCATACTCTGTCATAGAAAACTTAGCACAGACAGAAAAAAAAAAAAATAAAGGGGAGAAAAAATCTTGCGAATATTATATTAAATTATTCTTTCTAGCATGAAAACATCAATCTTTCTCATTTGTCTTTATTTCAAAAGTCCACGCTTTGATTTTTTTTTTCACTGCAAAAATATATTCATTTAGATATCAGGGATGTATTTGCAAAGTCCTTCATACAATCTTTACAGATGTTCATAGCCTCAATCGCTATGTAAGGTCATTTTTCTTTCAAAATAAAAATCATCTTTCACGTCAATGGTCTTATTAGGAAATTGTGTTTTAACTAAGCATTTGGTGGGCTTTTAATCTGTCTACATACCTCTATGTTTGTTTTATCATGTTATATTTAAGTATATATATTTTAAGAATAGTACTTTTAATCCCTTTGGATATATTTTTTTATGTATCTGTACTGTTGTTGTTGTTTTGCCCTTTTCTAACTTGTGTTGACAAATTTATTTCACAACCAGTCTTATTTTTTGATCTTTAGTAATAGATCTGTGATAAAAGTAATCATTATTTCTGTAATCTGACATCTTTCAAAAGCTTTGAAGCCCAGGCTTAAATGTTCTCTATTGACTGTCAAACATCTGTTTTTACTAATAATATGGTTTTATGGAAAAGATAAAGAATGGCTTAAAATTTCCATGAGGATTTTTCAATTGAGTCATAAATGGGAATGTACAAAAGAAAAAGCAATTTATTGCAAATGGCTTTTGAGTACAAGTGTGGACTAAAATGTAAGGAAATTTTCTGAGAAAAAAAAGAGTGGTTAGAACATACACACATATAAACACACATATTTCTTCTGGGGTCATGATTTTTAATTATTTTGGATCTTGGATCCCTTTAAGAATCTAAATAAAGCTACAGAGTTTCTCTCCAGAAAGAAACACATTGACACACAAGGTCCATGGACCCCAAGTTAAGAACCCGTCTCTAAGGATTAATATTAGAATTATTCCAAGTCAAAATACCCTCTTGCTTTTATTATGCTCCAAAGCCCCATTTGTTGAAACTTAGTATTCATTTCGAAATAGAAGTGAAGTCAGTACCAGCTGTGGTTTACCAGTCTATCCATTACAACAGAGCAGAAAAAAGAAAGAATGAGTGAGTAAATGAGTGAGTGAATGCAAACACAATCCTTCATTGGTGTGACTGTGTAAAACTGCTATGGCCTAAGTTTGGAGAAAAGCATTCTGGGCAGAAGAGATGGCCTTAGCAAGGGGAGGAGGTGTGAAGCACTGAGCTTTATGTGGCAAATTACCAGTGTGAAGGGCGGGGCAAAAGATGGGATCATTCCAGGAGGGGTGGGGAGGGGGCCGTTCTATGTCATGATTTGCACTTTGACTTGACCCTGTGGAGGAGGGGTTTTGAATAGTAGAGTAACTGGTCAGCTTCTAATATTAGAGAGATCACCTTGGTCAAAGTGTGGAGAGTGTGTTTGAGAGCAAGGCCAGAGTGCTGGAGGCATAAACACCACTGGGAGGTGGTTGCAGAAGTCCTGGACAAAGATGATGAGAGACTGAAGTAAGGCAGTGACAGCAGACATGGCAAGAAGAGAAAAAAAACTTGTAAAACATGTAGGAAATAAAAAACAGCAGGACTTGGTAATGGAGTGGAGATTGGAGGTGATGGAAATGCAAAAGCCAATGTGCCATCCTTCCTAGGGGTACTTAAGTTTTCTGAGGCTTTAAATGTGGAACGAACAGTTTTAACATCCTAGGAACACCCCACTCAGGGCTTTGGCTGGTCTTGTGCTGGAGACAAAGCACCAGGACCCTGTCCTTTTCACTATGTGATATCCAAGGCTAATGAAAAATATCTGGGCCAAAGAATGGGGACTCACAAAGAGATTTATATACCTATATTTATAGACCTATAGATGTCTTTGCAGTCTCCCAAGTCACACACACACACACACACACACACACACACACACACCTAGAAATGGAGAGAAAGTGCCCTATCAGTGCCATGCACATACAGTCTGTTTGGCCAGGATTCTTGCATCAAATGCACACACTCTGCCATTGAGGGCCTAACGTATGTTTTCTTTGATTTCCAAAATACATTCTTTCCTATTGAATAATTGCTTCTGTAACTGCTTACACCAGTAAAATCACATCTTATGATTCATAGGCCTGAATCTGCTTGACTGAATGTTGACTCTATTTATAGCTGATATATTTTGGAGGTGTTTTCTAATTCCTGGTGAATTCCCTTTTTCTCTCTTCTTCAGTTCACTGGCAAATGAAAGAGAAAGAACTAAGAAGGAGAAGGAAAGGAAAAGAGTGTGTGCATGAGAATAATCTGAACTAATGTTAACTACTGATGGTCAGTTACATCAGGGCCCTTTGCTCACCTGCCTTCTCTCCATCAAGCCCAGAATAGGTGGTGGTGTCAACAGGTGGCGACGGAGAGGGCTTCAGTTCAACACCACTGCCCTGATAATCTCCGTCAGTGCTTCCTTCAGTCAATCCATATCAAAATACAAGAAAAATATAAGTAAAACCATGAGATTTTTTTTTCAAACCCTGTTACAAGTCTCCCACATCTCCATCTACAAACAGCTTACTATCCCGAAGCCCTTTCTACGGAAACCTTTTTCTGTATCAAGAACAGTGAGTGACAGCAGTTCCACATGGTTCAATTTAAAATGTAGAAATTCTGTCCCTTCCCGAGATCATAGGAAAGAAAAACGTTCTAAACCATCCTTTCTGCCGATGTCACCTGTTGTCCCTCTGTGAATCCCCAGTCCCGCCAACTCCACATGAAGATTCCCCCTCCGATAAAGTTTGTGTTGAGTTGGAGGAGAAATGACAAGACATTAGGGAAAAACTCAGGGCTTTGCTTGGAAAATGCCAACCAGAAGCCATCTGCAGTTTAGCTTGTGTCGGGATCAGTGCAATAATGAGGAGCCGTCCTCCAGCTCCCGGGGTCACAGTACCAGCACACGGCGATCTGAAGGGAGAACCTTGGGCTGACGCCCACAGCACTGTCCTGGTCTCCTAAGACAGAAACATCCCTGCTGCACATACAAGGAAAGAAATATGAATATTCAAAAATATGTCCAACAAGACAAAACTAAAGAGTTTCAACTCTGGAGACACTACTGGAAAAATTCATATCTGACTTTAATAATCAATAGCCTATGCTGGCGTGCTGGCTGTCATCACGCCACCGTACTCCTGCAGATTGTGATACAATCAGGCTTTCATTTATATTTATCTGACCAGGAGGACTTGGCATTTGATGATGTTCAAAGATGCATGGACTCAGCGCTGTTTAATTCTGATGTATTGGTCTATTATCTATAAGAGGCCATCAGCTAAATTGTACTATTCACATGAGGGTCCATGATGCAAATTTATCAGAATGATGGGGAAATATTCAGATTTCAGTTTTCTTCAACAGTATAATTTGAGAATATAAGCATATTGTGCTTCCAAATGGCCATCGGAACTAGATTTAAGAGGACCTCATTGTACAACAAATGCATTATTAAAATAGTTTTTTATGCTGCATTAAAAGAGAAGCAGCTTGACAATTGATGAAGCAGGAGAGATTGGATCCACAGAACTGCAGCAGATGAAACTGCTCTCTCAGGGAATCAAATTCAGCCAGCCTGGAGGAGGTTCCTCACAGTGAAGGAAACTGGCATTTCTTAAATAATCGGTTATTTAAGTTTGCATTTTGGTTCAGTAATACAATATTTACCTTCCTCACTGCTAATTCAATCTACACAAGTCACTTCAGTTCCCTCGGCCCTTTCATGCATTAAGCATCTATGGGTTGGGCGTCAGTGTGATCATTATTGTGATGGACATGGATTTTCAAAGAGAATGCTCATGATCACTGCCCTTAAGAATCTGACAGCCTAGAGAGAAAATACCTGACATACTGACTGATAAAACACACTAGGTTAGTGTTCCTCTCAAAGTGGGTAAGGAGAGGCCAAAAATCCCGGGTTCCCAGTGTGAATCTCAGCAGTATCAAAGAAAGGTGTATGAAGTGTGAGTCCCACTAAGCATGTTCCCTTCTCAATGTCACTGTGACGACGTCCTTGTAAAGGACAGGGTACAGGCCTGCGATTGTTTCAAAGATGGTGATGGATCTGCAGTAAATCACTCCTGCGTGTGGTCAGGGACATGCATATTCAGGACGCTAGCCTTGATGAGCCAAGAGAATCAACTTATTGTAAGCAACCTGAGCAATTAAAAATGTGTTGGACTTAAGGTCAGAAGGTCTGGCACCAAGTTCCAGCTCTGCTACTCCCTGCCTGTGGGGCCCTGGAAAAAAATCACTCCAGTTCTAAGGAGTTCAGATTTCCTCTGCTGAGAAATGTTCTTCAAATACTGAAAGTCACTAGAGGCCTAAATCTCTCCGGCTTAATGTAGAACTGAGCATTTGCCCACCACCTCTGACTAGATATCTGTAAATGAAGGCAGCTCCTGAGCATTTTGACGTTGTCTCAGAGCCAGCTGTAGAATTCTACCTGGAGACGGGCATATGGTCATGATGGCGAAGTAGATTTTGTTGTGTTTATACATTGTCTATTGGGAACTAAAGATTCATCCATTTAGTGCGTTTATATTGAACATGTCCTGGAAAACAGGGAGGATAGGACAGAGTCCCTTCCCCTCCCTACAAGAATAAGCAAGAAAAAGCTCCTGGAATTTAGGTCAAGAAATTCAAATTCCTTCTAGCAGACTGCATAGCACAGCTAGTGTCCAAAAACACTACATCTAAAATGATCTTAGAGTTCACATAGGAAAACCTCCTCATTTTTAATTATGGGAAACAGACTTGGACACATATCTATCTCCCAAGTCACTCAGAGAGCTGACATTCTTCATTTATTCAACAAATATTTGAGCTATAGACATTTTGCTAGGTACTGAGAAAACAACAGTAAACAAAGAACTCACAAATCTTATAGTCTAATGGGAAACACAGATAAGTAAACATGATTTGATGTGTTAGGATCTGGAAATGCTTTTCAGAAGGGTGTCAGAGTAGGTTTTCTTGAGGGAATCAAGTCTAGGCTGAGCTTAAAAGGATGAGTTGGAGGAATGGAGCTAGGACTGTGAATCCTAATTTAGAGTTTCACCCCTTTCTACAAACAGGACTGTAGGAACCATTGGGCCTCACTGCTCAGTGGGGGTTGGGGAACGTTCCTGGAAGAGACTGGCCTGCTCTCAGCCCTGTTTGACACAAAGGGTCATCCAGCTCCGAAGAACTGTTGTCTGGTTTCACTCTGCCGCTTGCTTCAATGGATGGTTTGGGTAGAATAACGTGGTAGGGAAAGCATGTCCAGCTGAGTTGAGCAGACCTGGGTTCAATCCCAGTTCTAACGGTGACTATGGCTGACAATGGGCAAACCCTCTCTGAACTTCACACTTTCCAAATGGAAATGAAAAAAAAAAACACCTCCTTAATCAAGTTGTTGAGTCTTTAATCAAATAATGAATATGAAACAGCCAGAGCCTCCAGAAGCCAGGCTGATAAAGAGCCCACAGAGAGTAGCTTGGAAGGGTCAGGCAACTGCAAACACCTGAAATTGCAGACTTCTTGTCAGGGGTGACTAATAGACTTTGCAAAGGAAACAATAAATTCCAGGTCTCTAAACACTGAGAAACTATCTTCTGTTCCTCTGCCTCCTTATTATCAATTAACATTATTATAAACTTTCTTGGTGCTTTACATCAAGTCCATTAAAAGATATCTCTATAAACCCTCCACCCCAAGCTCATAACTACTATGGGCTTACTGAGAAAAGCACAAAAATAAAATTCAAATGTATAGATTTACTGATTAGAATCAATTCACTCAGCCATAACATGTAGAGAGAAGCACAATTTCTGTTGTCTTGTTCTCCTGGCATAAATTAATTGTAGTTTATTCAAAGGAATTTTTAAGGAAGGCCCCAACAAAATTGTAACTGTCGGCCTGAACATGTTTTAAACACAAGCATTAAGTACGCCAACCTATTTTCTGCTTCAGAGGGGTTCATCCAGGGTGGATAGAAATACTGCTCCCCAAAAGGATCCCTCTTTATTGGATACAGAACAAAGTGGGTAAATAGATGATATCCAGACACATAAATCCTGAACCCCAATGTGTAATTTCCCATCAGGAAGCTGGCGGTTCTATCCCTGTCAAAAGTGTCCATCTTTAGTAATGACCACCATAACTCTTGGCTATCTGCTTTTTACTCCATATAATTTCCTTCTTACATGTCCTTCAAATGTTTTGATAAGCTTCTCATAAAACTTTGCAAAGGAGGGAAATGACAAATTGCAAACTAACCACACTGGGCCTGGTCCAAGCTAATGAGTGGGAATTTGGAGCACTGGAGGGCTAACAAAATGCCTGTAGGTTACAACATATAAAATTTCTACTCTGGCTTTTCAGAAACAATGATTATGTCAATTCATTCTTTCCTACTCAAGGATGTTTTGCACCATCAGCTTCTAGGCTCTGATTTTTAAAAAAAAAATTTAATGATCCCTATCCAGCAGATCGTAATTCCAGCTGCAAAAAATTCTAAGGATTTCTCAAACTGCTAGACAAGCAACCTGCAAGTCCTTTTGTCTCCTTTCTTCACAAAAGCCAATGTTATCAAAAAAAAGTAAAGCTCATCACATGAGAAAGGAAGCATAGTGCAGTCCTTTTAGCCCAGAGAGAGCTTCACCACTTGATTTGATTCATCCAATCAGTGACCTTTGTAGCCTTTCAGCTCATTTCAAACCTCTATCAATGGATGATAAACCCATATTGTTTTAATGAAGAGAGTCAAAATTTCAGAAATAAGCAAGAGTGCACAAAAAAGGAATATATGGTTATTCTAACCAACATGAAAACAAGCAATTCTAAAGTGTGTATATTCTGGCATCTCTCACAACGTCTTTGTTAAGTTTTCACCAACACAGAGATAATGGAACAGTTACTAAACGAGGCATTCTTCCTAGGTTCTCACCTCAGTTTCCTTGTTCCCTCTGACATCCTAAGGTCCATATGCCAGAGCAGTGACCTGTGTAGGGATGGTGAAACTGTGATACTCACAACCCTAGGAACGCACAAAAGAGTACGGGGATTTCTATAATTTTGTTCTCCTTAGCATTCTTTTTTAAATTGAGGTACAATTGACATAACATTTTATTAATGTCAGGTATATAATGTAATGATTCAATACTTGTAGCATTGTGAAATGATCACCACAATAAGTCCAGTTAATATCCATCATCGTGCAATGTTACAATTTCTATTTTCTTATGAGAATTTTCAAGATCCGTTCTCCTAGCCACTTTCAAATATGCAATACAGTTTTGTTTTGATTCAGGTATAAGTGACATACAACATTATATTAGTTTTAGGTATACAACATAATCATTCAATATTTGTACACATAGTAAAATGACCACAACAGTAAGTCTAGTTACCATAAATTACCATACAGAGTTACAAAAAAAAGTTTTTCTTGTGATGAGAACTTTGAAATTTTACTCTCTTGGCAAGTTTCAAATATGTACTACAATATTAGTAACTATAGTCCCCATGCTGCAGTCCAGTATCACGAACTGCAGTTACCTCACCAAGGTGGGGTTCATGGCTACCTTGTGTCCTGGCTTCTCCTACCCACTTCAATGTGGTCCTTCTTTCATTCACCCAGTGTGTAGGAGTCAGTCAGACAGTTTTTAGGCTTTTGTTTCAGAGGAATGTTCCATAACTATCTATAGATTCAGTGTGTTTGTGGGAGGAGGTGAGTTCAGGATCCTCTTATGTCACCGTCTTGAACCAAAACTCTCTTGTAGTTTTAAGAAAGTCAATTTCCAGGTTCTCAAACTCTACTCATATCTTTTCCTCAAAAGGATTTGCTGAGAATGCATCTGCATTTACCAACATCCACTTTCTCGCTTTACGAAAAATAACTCATGGCCTCATTCCCCAACCCCATTGTAAAGTTTGTCAGGGTTCAAAAAAAAAAAAGTGAGAGTACGTCCTTTTGTGGCTACTCAAGACACTATAAGTGCTTCGGGCTTCCAGCCATTCCTATTTTATATGCTCCTGGTAAGAATGAAGGTGGGCATTAAATATGAAAAATGTGGGTCCCTGTTTGGATGTTCTAAATGCAGATATACAATAAATGAGGGAAAATAATAATAAAAATAAAAACGAAATAAAATAGAAGGAATGATAACTTTAGTTTAATGACTTTACATTTTGTAGCCCTTGACTACTATCAAAGAATTCATTATTCATGAGCGAGAATCTATTGAGAACAAAGCAAAAAGAGCATCTGTGGGACATAATTGAACACTAAAAATGGTCCCTTTTCATGTGTTTAAATGTAAGCACTTCTTTTCAGCTATTCTCAGTGCTCATCCCTAAGACATGCTATTAGCTGGGGGAAAAACAGCTTCTATCAGCCGAAAATAAAGGACCTGCCATCAGCCAAAACAATATGCGTTAGTGACACAGATCTTTTAAATGTAAGTGGAATGCTGTCTGAGAGTCCAAATTTTTCAAGACAGATTAGATAAAACCCACAGAAAACTTCTGTATGATTCCTTTCAGAATTTGTTATGTGTTATTAAGAAAGGTAGTTAGAACTATTTTATCTAGTCATACCTTAGAATATTTATTCTAAGCTTCATCTTATTGAACATTTTATATTTCCACCTTTATTTAATATATATTACTATATATAGATATAATATATCTATATATATAATATATCTATCTATATATCTATATATCTATATATCTATATATCTATATATCTATATATCTATATATCTATATATCTATATCTATCTATCTATCTATCTATCTATCTATCTATCTATCTATCTATATGCTAGTTGCCAGACTGATTCAACTGTCTACCTAAAAACCATCTTATTGGCATATTTATTTAATTTAAAATGAAGTCAGGGAGACTTGTAATTCTAAGATAAGGTGGAGTTTACACACTTCTCTATAATCCTCTTACTAAGTACAAGTAGGAACACTGGCTACTATATAAAAAATAAGAAGACTCAAAGGTGGAGAGAAGAAGGCAGACCAGTGAGGGACCTTGGAACCTATGGAACAACATAGCAATGAGTTTCCTGGTTTTTCTGTTTGCCGTATATGCCCTGGACTGGATACTGGAGAAGCCAGCAATCGGTAACACCAACAGATACAGGTAAAAGTCACTCCAAAAGCTTGTTCTTTCTTGCCAAAGGAGCAGGAAAGGGCTGACTAGCAAGAGGAAAACTTTTTAGACAATAACTGCTCTACTCCAGCCACACATCATGGAAAAAACTGAGGCTACACCCCTATTACCACCAGCAAAGGCAAGTGGGGAGCTTAGGCTGCCATCTCATCAGGCCATCACATGTTGTGCCTCCTCACTGCCAGAGTCGTATCGGAGAACAACAAGTAGGGAGCCAGGACTTTATCCACCACCCAGTATAAGGAGAGCTCCCCATTCCATGAAGTCAGTGAAGGCCTCATGAGGAGCCCAAACATCCACTTTTTCCCACCAGTAATAAGGCACTCTCGCCCAGAATGTTAATGGAACCTGGATATCCAACCCTGCCTGCCAGCAACTTGTTCACGTTCACCTTCCTCTACCAGCATGGTGTCAGAGGAGGTCTGCTAAAATAAAAGAGTTATATAAATTCCAGAGTCTCATAACATAATACTCAAAATCTCCGAAATTTGGCAAAAAATATAAATCTACACACTCCAAAAGCTGAGCCAAACCCAAATAGAATAAACCCAAAGACTTTCATGCCAAGACACAACATAATCAAACTTTTGAAAACTAAAGACAAAGAAACAAAATTGAAAGCAGCAAAGAAGAGATACCTTACCTAAAAAGTGAAAAAAAAAAAAAAATCCTATGTTAGATTTTTATCAGAAAACATGGAGGCCAGAAAGAAATAGTGAAATATTTTTCAAGTGCTGAAAAAAATTGTTGTATCAGAATCTTATATCCAGTGAAAGTATCCTTCAGGAATGAAGGAGGGAAATTAAGACATTCTCTAAAGAAGGAAAACTAAGAGAATTTCTCACCAGCAGACCTGTCCTAAAAGAATAACTAAAGGAATTTCTTGAAACAAAAAGGAAATGATAAAGGAAGAAATATAGAAATATTATTTAAAAAGAAAGAACAATGGAAAGAATAAAAATAGGAGTAAATACAATAGACTTCCTGCTCCTCTGCATTTTCTAAAAATTGTTTGATGGCTGAAGTAAAACTTATATTCTCTGATGTAGTTATTAGTGAATGTAGAGGAAATATTTAAAATCATTATAATACAAATGGGGAAGGGTAAAGGGGTTAAGGGGAAGTAAGGCTTCTATACTTCTAACTGATCAAATATCAATACCAATAGATTGTAAGTTATATATGTATAATGTAATACCTAGAGTGACCACTAAAAAAAAAACTTACACAAAGAAATATACTCAAAATCACTATAGATAAATCAAAATGGAATTCTAAAATATTGGGGGTGACAAAAAAAATGTATACAAGTGGACACTTTGGTCAATGCTTTGAGCACCTCTTGCAGAAGTCAAACATGACTTGTATTCATCTTTTATTATTGGCATATATTGAGTATTACAATTTTAATAGTCTTTTTTTTCCTTTCTTATAATGTGTCTATATATATATATATTTTTTTTTGGCACTGTCTCTATATTTAAGAAACCCACAGAGCAGCAGAAGAAAAAATAAGGAAAGGATACATAAATATATACATGGGACAAATGCCATGGAACTATACACACATACATTGTACCAAGGTCAGTTTCCTGGTTTTGACATGTAAGATGTAGCCATCAGGGGAAATTGGGTGAAAGGTATATGAGATCTCTCTCTAATGGTTTTGCAACTTTCTGTGAATCTATAATGATCTCAAAATAAGTTTCAATTAAAAAAAATGAAGTCAGACATCTTCTGAAATAAAGTAAGTCTTATCTAGTTGACTGCTTTGACAGTGTGTCCTTGCTTTCTAAGTAAATTCTATGTTGATCATTAATGAGCTAAATTTTCTATTCTAAGCTTTAGATGGAAAACTATTTAAGCCACATGATGAAAGTATGTTATCAAACATATAACACTGGCAAAAGAATGATAAAATTAGCAATATATTTATTTTTCCTCTCATTTCTGAGTTTACATTGGGTTTGGGTAAACAGGCTGCTCATAAATTTAAAGTTAATAGGTATAATTAATTGTCATTTAATAAGTCTGACAGAGTCTTTTTGGTACTGTACTTTCCTGAAATTGGAAACTCAAGTGCAAAGAGACAGGGAAAATTGTAAAAGTTTCTAAATGTAAAGATGAGCTTAATCATATACATTTAAACTGGATGATAGTGGGTATTAAATCATTTGGGTATTGGATCCCATTATATTCATTTAAAAGAGTGATGTAACATTTTCATATTTATATGTCAGTATTTAAAAAATACCAGAAATTGCGTCATTTGCAATTATTTAAACTTATGATGAAAAATCTTTGAGGTCAATTAAAAAAGATGTGGGAGAGCAAATAAGCAAAAAATGTTTGAAGACAATACACATGAGCCCAGCATCTCTTAGAACTGCCCCTTTTTCCCACTGGTCCCAGAGCACTCTGGGTAATGACCACCTGTCACTACCATGTGGTTACATAGCCACTCCCACTGAATTCCTAGGGTTCAACCCTCTTTTGTCAAAGTCACTACTGGACCCTTCTAGAGCCAAAGCTAGAGTAAATTGTTCAATTGTATAGAGAGGATAGATTTTCAATGCCCATGTAAACAAAGTGTAAATGGGAGGGGCAAGTCAAGGAGGTTCCGTGAATGGAGCACATTTGACCTAGGACTGCTTCTGACCTGTTTGTTCTTTTTATGCTGACTTTGTCAGTTCTTGATCTTTACAAATTTTGTTTAGTTTGTTTTAAGAAATATTTTTAAAATTGTGTATACACCAGACACACTGTGCTTCGTGTAGGGAGATTACATATATATATATATATATATATATATATATATATATATATATATCATTACTTGGCTTTTAAGAAGCGTCAAGCTAATATATTTCAATAGATATCAAACAAATAAATGAAATACTGAAGGAAAAGATAGAATAATCGAATATAGAAATACTTTATTTTATCAAATCTAAGATCCTATAGCTTATAAAATATACCATTATTTTATGTACCATTAAGGAGCACTACTGCCACTTAAATAATGACACATGCTTTCTTCTCACTTAGAATCTTTATTTTATACTTATTGAAAGAACCTTTTAAACTTATTTAGATGTAGCATTTTATCATATAGTATGTACATTAGAAGGAAAATGTAAGCGAAATCAATTGATTAAGTTGTTCCTGAAACTTCTTCCAGGAGTTTGTGTTAATATTTTTTGAGTCAGAGTTTTTCATGTCTGTATCTTTCAATATAGCATAGGATTTTCTTTCAAGTTGCTGATACTCTTTCTGCAATTATCTGCAAGTTTTGGCAATGATCCATTTTTGACCTTATGGACAAGTTGTCAACAAAAGATTTGAAACAATTAAGATTTGTGATCCTTCTTTGAAAGCTTTCCTTAAATAATCTGTTGACAATGAGAGTTTGCAGTTGTTTAGTTATGCTTCCACAAATAATAACCAAGTTTGAGTATGTCCATAAAATAACAACTGTGTTATGATTGCTACCTGGACACCAGTGATCATAAAATACCAGCAATGATAAAGGCATCCTGGTTTCAGAAATAAGATGTAGGGGGGAAGTAGTGTTTTTTAGATTGATTTAATATGGCAGTAGGAAGGGAAGCGTAGCTAATTTTCTCTGGGATGGTCTGGGTTGATTCTCAGAAAGGTCATACCTGAACATGTTTTATGTTTTTTTAAATTTTATTGCTGCATAGGCTGCCATGAGGCAGATAGGGGAAGGTGGAGGAGAAAACATGCAGACATTAAGCAACAGGGAGACCTGGGGTGTAAATTAGATGTGAGAGCTTTAGGTGATCTTGGAAGTAACACGGGGCCTGTATCTCACCTAGACTCTGCTGGGCAGGCTACTACCGTGTTTCCCCCAAAATAAGACCTAGCCGGACCATCAGCTCTAATGCAGCTTTTGGAGCAAAAATTAATATAAGACTTGGTATTACATTATACTATATTAAATCATATCACATCATGTCATGTCATGTCATGTCATGTCATGTCATGTCATGTCATGTCATGTCATGTCATATCATAAATACCCAGTCTTATATTACAGTAAAATAAGACCAGGTCTTATATTAATTTTTGCTCCAAAAGATGCACTGGAGCTGATTGTCCGGCTAGGTCTTATTTTGGAGAAAACACGGTATGAGTCACTGAAATCCTAAAGCAGAATTAAGATTTGATTAAAAATTTTAAAAGATGCTCCAGTAAAGGAGAAGTTTAAGGGATGTATTGCCAGAAAGTAAGGAAAACAGGAAAGAAAATTCTGGTGGCAATAGACTGGAGATGATGTGGGTGGCTGTTAAGGCAACGGCAAGCATCAAGCAGTCCTACCCAGAACCAAAGCTGCAGCTGCAGCATCTAAATCCATGGTGCCATGAAGCCCAGGCTCCAGTGCAACTCTGAGTCGATAGAGTGGTAGAGAGAATCAGGTGCTGAAGTGAATCTCCAGTGGTGGTTCTTTGCCTTTGACTTTTCAGATCTCAGCCAAGCCTATCGGGCAAGAGAAAATAACTGTGAAAGTGGACTCCCCCAATTCAACTCAATCATGTATTGAGTCTTTACAACCAAGCGAAAAGCTTTGTAAGTACTCTCCACTGAGAAGCTAACAATGGGAACTAGATAAAGTTCTTGTTCTCCAGCAAATATAGTAGGGATTCAATAAACATTTGATGACAGGAATATACATATGGATGTGTGTGTGTAAGAGAGAGAGAGAGAGAGAGAGAGAGAGAGAGAGAGAGAGAACGAATGAACTTAAAAAAGAATCAACACTTCAGATAGGACATGCTATTTACACTTTGAAAGCTTGAAAGAGTTTTAATAGATGATACAGGAAGGCATACAAATGTACATTTTCCCTCAGTGTGAAGTTCTCATTAATTTCTCCATGCCTCCTCCTACATCTTTACCCCATCTCTATTCATCCACTTGAGAATGAGAATTAGGATGTGTTCCATTCTCTTTTCTACTTCTAAGACTCTGGTTTTACATGTCAGAACTTTTTCTATTATTCTTGTAAGTTCTTGGGGCTCCACTCAATTTTTCAATCTCTTTTTTCTATTTTCAGATTAGATAACTTTTATTCATCTATCTTCAAGTTTACTAACTCTCCTCTGTCATCTGCATTCTACTGTTCAATCCATTCAGTGATTGTTTTAAATTTCAGATATGGTATTTTCAGTTCTAGAATGTCCAAATGGTTCTTTGTTATCTCTGCCAAGATTTCCTATATTTTAATTTATTACAAACATATTTTCCTTTATGTCCTTAAGCATAGTTAATAGTTGCTTCACAGTCACTGTCTGCTAATTCTAACATCTTGCTCTCCTCAGAGTTTATCTTTTCACTTGAGAATCAGTCATTTTTTTCTGGTTCTTTGAATGTTGAGTTATTTGGGATTGTGTCTTTAATATTTGGAATATTATGTTTAGAGAATGAATTCTTTTTTATTCCTGTGAAGAGTGTACATTTTCTGTCTTAGAAAGTGAGTATTTGGTGGGACTCAAATTGAAAGCACTGCCTCTTGGGCCACACCTTAAAGTTCAGTTTAGTTCTTTAATCTTTAGCTGGAATTTGTTCCATGTATGCATGGTTTGATAGTTAGCCAGGGATTTGGTCAGAGTTTACAACAGAATGTGGTGTTCTCCCTCTCAAACTTGCTGGTATATGCCCTTCATTTGCCAGTAGGTATGGTTGCCCCTAACTCTGTCCTTTGGTTCTTTAGGTCAGAAAAATTGAGAAATTTCTTTCAGAGCTTTAGTGACAACTTGGTGCCAACTCTGGCCTGCTCTCAGGCTAAATACTATTGAAAAATGGGTAGTTCATCCTCGCAGTTCTCCCTTTTTCAGTGTCAACTCCTCTCCAGAACCTGCCTGATTTTGTTCACTCTTCAGTACCTTTATGTCATCGGTTTTTCAATTTTGTCCAGAATTTACCGCTATCATCAGCTGTTGAATGAGGTTCAACAGAAGCTGCTCAGCCACACTAGAAGGAAAAGTCTGATTATGACTAATCCTAATTATGATTTATAATTACTTACTTAGTCTGCTCTGTACTGGAACTGTGCCTTTTAAAAAATAGATAATCTCATTTAATCCCTCAAGGATCCCAAGGGGAAGGAACTGTTGTTGTTTACATTTTACAGCTAAGAAAATGGAAATTGAGAAAGGCTAGAGGTCACACTCAATTAACAGATTCAAACCCAAGTGTTTTAGAGTCCAAAATCCGAACTCTTAATTTATTGCTTTATGAAGGAAAGTAAGCTCTCACTACCAAAATGTGCCCTGAGGCACCAAATACTGCCCTAGACAGGTTTCTTAATCAGAAACCAGCTTTAAACTAGGTGCTTAGAAATTCAGTTACTTATTCATTTAAAGCAGTGTTTCCCCAACTCAGCTTATCATAAGATCAACTGAGGGAGAGCTCTGGCTGCAGACCACAGACATTGTGAATCAATTCCCAGGGCAGGGGCTGAAAATTCAAGTATTTGACAGGTGCTCCAGATGATTCATGTTCTTCCCAGTTTGAAAACACTCACTTAGAGAAATGAGCACCTGGGACCCAAACACTTTATTCACCGCCATGTATTTCCTGGTGTAAATAATGATGGTACTAAGATGCTAATTACAACATAGTGCTTCCTTCAGGCCTGGCAGGTTCTTTTCTAAGTTTTTTACACGTAGTATCTCCTTTAATCCTCCCAACAAACCTATAAGTCAGTACGGGTTTTTATGATGTAACTTGCCCAAAATCGTTCTCATCTTCCCTGCCAGAACCCATTGAAGCTTTGGCTTGTGCCCTGAGCAGCTTCAAAAGGTCCTGTTACTTGGATTATTTTCAGCAGGAAGATTGGAGAAGAGTAGGATGGAGCCCTGGCAAGCTCAGCCAACTGATTCACAACGAGCACCTAACTATTTCCACTCATTCCCCGTAGCCGTCCCTGTGCTAGGCGCCAATGTATCAACCAGATGAGGGAGGACAGACAGTCTAAGGGAGGAGGTAGACAATAAACAGGAACGCCAAGTATTGCAAGCTGACCTATTGACCATAAGCACAATTCTTAGGGTCTTTTACCGATTATGGTAGCCATGGAAGACGTTGGAAGTAGAGAAAGTCAGCTGTTTCCTTACAACACGTTATGCTAAAAGCAAGTCTCAGACCAATAGATGCTTTGCTAATAAGATTTTATTATATAAACAAGTATTAAAAAACAATTCATATGACTTCTATAGACTGGAGAAGGCCTCCACTCTCTTTCCTTTCAGAAGGTTTAACCACTAATTTTGCATGTAAGGGTCCTTCTGGGACGACGCCAAGTTTCCAGAGGCAGGATTCTGTCACCTTGATGGTCTGACACAATCTAGAGTTCATGGCCACAAATCAGACCTTTTAAGTGCAGTTCCTAAGGGAAGAGTCACAAACTTTGCTGGATTCTTATTCCCCTATTCGTGCCATTTATTAAACATTCAATATATACTAAATACTTTAATGTCACCAGCAACAGCTCATTTCTAATATTCCCTACATTAAGCAACAGGTTACATTTTATGCAAATAGAAACCTATTTCTGACAGAATATGCTAATTAGAAACAATCTGTTGTTGATGGAGATATGGATAACAGGAGGGCCTGTGACAGCTCCCAGCTAGAGTATGGTCCTTTCTGATAGAGTGCTATCTGACCCCTCAGCTCTACTTAATTAGCATACTATCTGACCATTTCTTGATTATGCCTTCAAATTAATCCCTGGGCATTGGCTTAAGTTTTACACCCTATAATATCATATTGCAGTGCTAAAGAACTTTAAAGATAATTGCAGACACTATAGCAACAACAAATGAGAAACTAGAAACCATGGTATGTGCTAAAAAGGAAGCCCATTATAGGATGTTTTGACAACGAAAGAGAAGGGAAACCAGTTTCTTCTCACCAGGGCGCCACGACTGGAGGAAGCGGGGAGATTTAGGAGCCAGGATCAGCTTTCCTCCTTTTCCTTCTCTCAGTCTTACTGCCTTTAGTGGTCCAGAAGTATAAATAAGCAGGGCAGAGCTGAGAATGTTTAGGAAGGTGTAGAGAACGTGAATCTTGAAAGTGAGTCATAGGGCACACGTGACTTTTAATACTAGGATTCAACAGGAAAGTTCCCTGAAAACACCCCAACTCCTACCTTCCCCAGTCACTGGGAGAGCTAGTATAGTGTCTTAGTGGTGCTCAGAAACCTGGATTCCTTCTTAGAGTACGCGTACAATTTTAGACTCTAAGAGCACATTTCCTTCACTCACCGACTCTAATCTGTGATCCAGCTGCCACCTCCTCTACCATCTCTCCTTAATATCGCCTTCCTTTCTATTCAGACTGATCTAATACTTCTCTAGAATAGCCATATTTGGCCTCTTACACTTTCCAACACAACTTTTCCTCTGCTTCCTAGTTCCTAAATGATGACAACATGTAGATTCCATTCATTTTCATGCTTCAACAGGTGGGAGTTTTTTGGTTTTTTTAACAATAAAAAAGTTATGTTTTGTTTTGCATGCTCATTATATAATACAAAGGAATCAAGCAAAGTGTAATCTAAGGAACAAAACAAAAATCACCTTCAATTTCTAAACTCAGAGAATCACTGTTAGCAAACTAACTTGTAAATATCGTACTACAAATAAATATACATAAATTTGTGTAATTTTACATAAACAGGACCTTATTATACATGCTTGTTGCATCACGGCCACATCTTTTATGTAGTTTTTGGCTTGCTTCCACACTCATATATTCTAATATAATCATAAACAAACACGTATACATATATGGGAGAGTTGTCATTGTTTTTAATGAAAACGTGTATTCTTCATCTTGCTTTTATCACTTAAACAATGTATCATGGTAATTCCTCTAAGCCAGTGATTTGAATTGCATTCACTTTTTTTTAATGCCAACATAATATTCCATCTATAGATTACCAGAGTTTAACCATTCCCTTAACGATGGGCATTCACATTGTTTCTAGGGTTTCATTTTTATTTGTTTTTTTCCACTACAAACAACATATGAATACTTATCCCTTTACATATGAGTATACCCTTTATATACTGTGCACTTTTATTTCTTTGACAGTATTTACAGGAAAAAATCTGCAAGCAATTAAAGAGTGCTTTAAAATTTTTTCACTACTACAAATGAGATGCAACTAACATTCTAGACTACACCTCTGACTGTTTTCTTTGGTTAAATTCCTAGAAGTTAAATTAGTCAATTAGCGAAGTAGAACATTTTTAAGATTATTAGTGCACATTGCCAAATTTTTCTCCAGAAAAATTGTGGTTGTAGCCTTTTCAATCTTTATAACAGAGTATGAAAGAGCTTATTTTACAGTACCCTCCTTAGTACAGACTATTCTTGTACTCATTTCTTAATTAACTTTACTTCATAATAACATCCCTAATTATATCATCACTGTGTGTCCACATCTCTCACTAGATCCTAAAAATTTTGACATTGGGCTGGTAGTTTATTTCTTATTTTTAATTTTTAAATTGGCACTCTTTGTGGAGTAGCTTCAATAATTTCTGGAGCAAAAGGAATTTTCTTTTACTTTGGGGCAGTTCTCACTATTGCTGATTACTAACTATATCTCAATATAACCACAAACTTTCTCTTTCAAGGTAGACAGATTTTATTCCTTGAGGTTTATAGCACTGATGGATATAAACTACATTGATGGAAGTGTCTTTGTGACAAAGGACAGACAATATTAAGCTGGAAGAGGCTTTAAAGTCTTTATTTCTTAAGACCTTTGCTTCTCAAATTATCTGGAAACTAAGCATCCACAAGAATTTATCTATCCCAATGTTTCTCAAACCTAACGTCCCTCAGAACCACCTGAAATGCTTGTTAACAGACCTTTCTGAGCCCCAAACCCAGAATTTCAGTAGGTGGGAGCAGGATTTGAGAATGGGCATTTCTCACAAGTTTTCAGGTGATGTTAATGACACTGGTCCATTAGCAGCACTTGAGAACCGCTGACCTATCCTACCCTGGCCACCTGTTTTGGTAATAGAACCTAGCATTTACTAGACCCCACCATGAAGTTCTATTACTTCTTGATAAAGGATCCCTCTTTTTATTAGTTCTGTCCTCTGTGATACTAAAGAACAGTTGGTCAGCACCTTCTTCATTATAACCTTTCACGTCCTTGAAGAAAAATATTAAATTTTCCTCATTCTCCTTTCACCTATCTGAAGTCCTGATTCCTTTAGCCTTTCCTCATAATCATATATCCAAGCTGCTCATCATTTTTATTGCTCTTCCCTGAAGCTCATTTTGAAGTCCCACTCCACCACCACACTACCCCTGTCCCCATCCCAGTTAATAAGAAGATATGAAGGGAAGGGAATGTGCTAACATAAGCCTTGAACATACAACTTTTGGGGCTATCCCTATCAGGGTCTCTGGCCATGATATTATATTTTAAGTAGCTTCGTAGAAATCAGTGTGCTATGATTTTTGTTCCTCTTAGTGCTTTATTTTAAGGACTATAGTGTCACACAAATGGGTAGCACATATTGGTCACTTTCTTTATGTTTACTTAAACATAATCAGCTGCATCTTTGGGTACACGAACTATCCATTCATCTGTTTAGTCCACAAATATCTACTAAACAACTAGAATGTTCCAGGCACAGTGAATACCATATCTAGTGGATGTAGCATTAACTTTTGTTCAGGTCTCCTTGCTTAGGCAGATCCTAACAGCCTGAGAATATCAGAAATGTTTCCACAACCCATCCACAGTATGGCTGGAAAAATAAAAGTTGAGCAAACCCAACATTATTTTAGCCTCTTCCAAATCCACTGTGATCATACAGACACGGACCTAGCTTATTATCCACTTTACATTATCTACAAAGAAGTCATAATATTTTCTATAACTCACCTTCGCACATTCTTAAAAATAGTCTTTTCTGTTTGTCTTTAGGGTGTGTTCTGAAACATGTCTGTTCAGCTTAATGCTGTCCTGAGTAGCACTGATTAGTCTAAAACTGTGTCTGAAAAGATCTTAGTCCTTAAATGGTGGAAGGAGAGAGGGAGCTCAATGGGGTCTCTTTTATAAGAGCACTAATCCCATTCATGAGGGGTCTACCCTTATGACTTAAGGTGGGCCTCCTAATACCATCCTCCTAATACCATCACATTGGGCATTTCCATATGGGATTTCATTTGGGAGGGCTGGTGAATGTGGGGAGACACAAGCATTCAGCCTATAGAAGAAACATTTTTTTGAAAGTTGCTAGATAATTTACCCACACCCTGAACACTGTTCTGGACTCTGAGGCAGCAAGAATTGCATGGCTAGACTGCACTAGGACTCCTTTGTGCTCTGTATTCTCGGCACTATGCTTACGGTGTTAGAATACCCGATGGTTAATAGTGAGCCAGGTAACACTCTTCTCAGGTTAGCCTGTGTGGTTGTGCTCTGCATACGAATTGTTGACCCCTCTTGCTACCAATTATTCTGACTTCTAATGAGTGGGTTTTGACTCCTAGTGCCCGACAATATGAATGCAAATAATAGTGCTGGACCTATCTCAAATAAACAACAACAATAAAGCCATTACAGGAAATGGAAAAATGCACATTTTATGATAGCTTGAGTCTCCTTCAAGGAAACGACCATGGAAAAGAGAATAAAAATCGGCAGGCAATTAGGGATTGTCAAAAGTGCTTTGACCTAACAATAGATACCAGACATCATTGTAGCTAATGCCAGTTTGTGGCTTCTGAGAATTTGAAGGAAATGAGAATTAATTTCTAATGTGAACTATAAAGGCCCCATTTCTTTAGGGACTGTGCTAATACTATACTTTCTGGCATCAGTTCCATTCTTTCCAGGAACACACAGGCCACATCCAGTGGGGAAGTGGGGCTGAAAGTAAGCTCAGCATCAAGTATGTTTAAATTTCACAACTACCAAACGAATTTTGAAACTTTACACAGAAATTCCAAATAAAGTACTATTTCAACAGTACATTAATGTAATAATCCACCATCATCAAGCATAACTTGTACAGGGAATTTGTTAATGTATCACTTAAAAGTCAAAATAAGTAGGGGATATTATAGGATAATCTCAGTACAGTCTGAATAAGCATTTAATAAAATTTTTCTCCCATTCTTAGTTTTAAGTTCTCCAAAAATTAAGACTAGAGACTATTTTCCTATAATAATGAATGCGTATCTCAAACCAAAAAGTGATATCATACTCAGTGGTAACATACTACAAGCATTTTTGTTAAAATCTGAATTAAGCAAGAATGCCTACTATTACACAAAACATATTTCTTCATTCAAAAGTACATATTAAGCTCATACATTTTTCTGGATGCTTGAGGTATAAAAATAAAGTCTATTGACTTGGAAGATATAAAAATACAGCTTTTGGAATAGAGAAAGAAGATTATTGTTACTTACAAATCATGTAAGTTTATGTAGACAGTACTTTATGGAGAAAATATCAGATCAACTGAAAATGTACTGGAATTAACAAGTGAGATTAAAAACACAAATGTCTCCAAAGTAATACTGGGAAGAAATGTTATTCATAAAGTAATAAAAAGATGAACAGGCTAGGCACCTTACCAAAGAATTACAACACCAGTATGAATGTGAAGGTTACTAGAATATGCCACACCAAAATATACCTTTTGGACATATGGATTATTTTGAGCTAAAGACCATTGATAGCCAGCAAAGGCAGGAAAATCTGGCCCTAACTGCCTAAATATAGAGGATTAGTGTTCCTTTTTATAAAGGAAATTTCCATTTGTAAAGGAATCTCCACAGTTGGAAGAGAACTTCCTCTGAGATAAGTCTTACCACCTATGAGACTCTTATCTGCAGAAGCCAACCCTTATCTACCATCCATTTCCTCCCACCACGTTCCTATAACTTGTCTACTCCACCCAGAAACCCAAAATCCCTTTTCCTCTGTTTAACATAACATGATATATAAGCGTCAGACTCTTTGAGTCTCATCTTATCATTGTCATCATACCAACGAAAATAGTTTTTTCTCTTGTTAATCTTTTATCCTTTTATCAGTGTGATTCTAGGGTCCCAGCCATTGAGCCTAGGAGGGTAAAGGAACTTTTTTTTCTCCCCTAAAAATGAAACTATAAAGTTCATAGAATTATCCTAAAGAAAATACAACTAAATGAAGAGGCATACTAACTAAACAGGATACAATCTCAATTTCTTCTAAAATAACATGTACAGCTACAATTTCAATTTAAAAGGCTATGAAAAATTCTTTAACTCGACAGAAGTAATTCTAAATTTAATCTGAAAAATTGAAAGGCAAGACTAGCCAAAAAAATCTTGAAAAACTGAATGATGAAAGAGGTCTTTCTTTAACAGATATTTAAAATCTTCAGAGCTACAGTAATTTTTTTAAAGTGTCTGATTCTGGAAGAAGATTCATGCAAAATTATAGAACCACAAATTTATGGGATAAGAAATAAATTATTCAATAAATGATTTTGTGACATTGACAATTTTCAAATAGTCCATTTAGAACCTAACTTTACAGATAAATTTTTAAAAAACATAAAAGTTAAAATAGAAATACTCTAAGACCTAGAAATTACACTGTAAGGTATACAAAGTAATTAAGATAATTAAGTATTCAAATACTTAAGATAACTAAGTATTCAAACAAATACTTATACACAAATGTTCAGAACAACACTATTTATAATAGCCAAAAGGTGGAAGCAATCCAAATGTGCATCATTGATAATAAACAAAATACGGAATGTCATATAATAAAATATTAGTAATATAAAGTATTAAAGTAGTTATATGTGCTCCAAGGTGGATGAACCTCAAAAACATTATACTGAGTGAAGGAAGCCAGATAGAAAAGGTGTGGTTCCATTTATACGAAATATCCAGAATACGGAAATCCCTAGAGACAGAAAACAGATTAGTGGTTCCTGGGGTTGGGGGAAGTAGGAAATGAAAAGTGATTGCTTAATGGGTTTGGGGTCTCCTTGGGAGGTAATGGAATGTTTTGGAACTAGATAGAGGTGATGGTTGTACGACACTGAATATACTAAATGTCACTTTGAAATGGTTAATTTAGTTATTTAAATTTCACCTCAATAAATAGGTCAATAAGTAAAATCACAGGAGAAAACATGGATATACATTCATACATTTTCTAAAATCTGGATTTGGAAAGCTTTTTAAATATAAAATCATGAGGAAAACATAAATACACATTCAGTGAAAATATTTAAAATTTGGTGAGTGAAACTAAATAATAAAACTGTGCTTTGTAGACTTGATTCTCAAGGAATACAAGAGCTATTATGTCCTTAAGTCTGCCCTTCCCCATTCATAATGTTAGAGCAGTCTCCAGCGATACCATGTTAGCGCAGTTCCGGCTATCACAGCCACTGGGAACTTTCCCAGCATGTTAGAACAGTCTCCGGTGATAACAGCCATTAGAAACTCTCCCGTCACCCCGACCGGCTTTAACCAACCCCCTAGCGCCACAATAGCAATGGCCCGAACATCTCAAACCCAGAAGCTCGATGCTATATAACCCAAATGCCCAACCTGGACAGTGCTGGGTCTTTGGGAACGATCCCAAAGAGCTTGCTGGTGAAATAAAGCTGCGTTCTCCCTGATCTCTGTGCCGCTTGAGTTTTTCAGTCCTTGCCATTTTTCTGCAACAATAACTGTTTCCTGCTTCTCTGATAACTGCTGGAAAAATCAGTGCCTCTTAACCTGCTAGAGCCCCAGCTGAAAGAATATCAGACACATGAGGTGTGATCAAACAATACAGTGAATGTTTAAATTTTTAAAACATTATTACAGTTAAAGACACATTGCCATTAATGCCCCTCAAAATACTCCCCCTGGCTTTGAATATTCCATCATTCTTCCCACTTTCTGAAACAGTTCTGGAAGTCCTCTTTTGTGAGTATCTTTAGTTGCACTGTCGAGGCTGCCTCCATTTCCTGAAATATTTTGACTTTGGGGAGTCGCATGGTACCAGATCTGATGAATAAGGTAGATAAGGACACACCATAATGTTTTTATTGAACAGAAGTTGCCATATACTAGAGGTGATGTGTGACACAGAACGGTGTCATGATGGAGGACGATTTGTGGCACACTAAAACACACCTTCTCTCAACCATAGCTCACACCCCGCTGACTGCACTGAACAAGATGAAATTTGTCACACACTGTTACTAAGTTTCAATGTGCTGCTTCCTGTATTGAAGATCCCTGCCTTTCCATTGGATGTCATTTGACAGCAGCATTCACCGTCTTTGTTGATGATAGAAAGGTTCCGTGTCATGCATTACTTTGGGTACAGTAATTTCTGTCAAATAAAAACATTACTGTGTGTCCTCATCCACCTTATTCACCAGATCTGGCACCATGTGACTTCTGGCTCTTCCCTAGAGTCAAAATGATTCAGGACATGGAGGCAACCATGAAAATGCAACTAAAGACACTCATGAAAGAGAGTTCCAGAAGTGCTTCAGAAAGTGGCAAGAATGATGGGATAAGTCTGTTTGAAGTGAGCGGGAGTCTTTTGAGGGGGATAAATGGCAATGTGTCTTTTACTGTAATAATAATTTTCTTTTAATTTAAACACTCACCGTAATTTTTTATCACACCTTGTATATATAAAGTTGCTGCTTCACACCATGCCAACAGCATTAAATAATTCTTAGTATAGGGTTTATGAAGACACTATGCCCACAAAGTGTTGAATTTGAAAGGGAGCAGCTCATAGCAAGATTTATCATAAGTCTCAGTTTGGTTAATCTATAAACAGATTTTATTAGATATTTACTTAGATGCTCTGTACAGATTGCTTTGTTTAATTTTGAAATTAAGTTTTCAGTTTGGCAGTGGAGTTTTAAATGCTTGAATTTTAGAAAGGCGTCAGCTTTTAACCTTTGTACTTCTCTTTTAAAAGCTAATTAGAAAATTAAATCCAAAAGGTCTGACTCCATAAAATGTTGCATTGTAATGCTGATGGAACAAATTAAGTCACCTGCTATTTCGGTGTCATCTCCTGATTAGTCATTGGAATGAGATATTCAAAGAAATTTAAAAAGATTTAAAAAATAATTTAGGAGCTCCACCACCTTTGTTAATATTAGAAACTTTATTGCTTGGAAAATTAAATCTGAATGGAGAAGTATTTTAGTTTTTCTTATCACTCTTGTCTAAACATTTTCTTAATTTATTACGCACTTGATCAGACGGTAAACTTTGGAGATAGTTCCTAGCCCTGGTGTCAGCTGGAGCTCCAGAGCTGCCCATTATCTCTGTAGGTGCCCTCGTGCCCTGTGGGCACTCACCTCAAACAGTTGGAGTCTACTGAGGGGAGCGAACAAAGCACTAAAGCTTTTTTTTTTTTTTACCTCCAAAGGTGTTTCTAGCCAAGAGCACTTGAAATGCTCAGCAACATTCAAAATTCCCCTTTCCTTCAGCAGAAGGTTCCATTACACCTCTGACCATTGACCAATTTACATAACATTTACATCACCCTGACATTGCGGTATTTTATTTTTTCTCTTTTGTCTTGAATATGCCCAGGATCCTATGAAACCCCACCTACATGCAGGGAGACCCAGGTGTGTGTGCCTCAAGTATGAGCTTCCTCAGACTTGCCTGTCAGCATCTCCATTTGAACTTTTTTCTCTCAAATACCAATCGTGTGAAGCACATTTCTAGTTATTTTAATCCTCAAAAACAAACAGATTTCTTTCATTCAACAGATGTTTTTAAGGGCCTACCTTGTATCTGGCACTTTCCTAGGCACGGGCGATAAAACACAGACTCAGGTCCTGACGTGTGTAGGAGAGGCCGAAGTATAAATGAGTAATTTAAATATGTTGTAGATGTCAAGAGAGAATTCCACAAGTGTGTCAACTGAAGAATAAAAAGCCAAAATGAGAGGCAACAAGTGTCTATCTGAGATTACAGAATTACAATCTGGGTGCACAGATTCAGGCATTAACCCAGACTGTGTCCCAATTTCAGGGTGAAGGCAAGGGTTTTTTTTTTTTATGAGAAAAAGGAAGGGAAATCATTGCACGAGTAGAAGAAAGGCATTTCTGTTGGTGTTAAAAACTGGATTACTTTTTAGTTGTAAGGGCTGTTTACTGTTTCTAAGGAATGTCTGTAATTATCAGTTCTTGTGATCAGGCAGTCTGCGTTTCTGTTAGTTTTACAAAGTTGTTTGGAAGACAGTGCTGCTCTGCCCAGTCCAAAGGTTATTTTGCCCAGTTCAGACATTCAAATGTTCAAGAAGTAAGATAGGCAAGGCAGTTCTGGAATGGCTGTTCTGGCTTCATTTTAAAAGGGCTCCACTTATGTCAACTTTTCACAAGGGGAAGAGTAGGCCTCCAAAGGAGGGTGGGCGTAATTCTGCCTTGAGGTGTGGGTGTGAGCGATGAAGCGGATCTTGAAAAGTAAATGATGTGTTTGCTATGGAAGTGGAGTGGAGGAGAAAAAAGCTTTCCTAACAGTGGTAGCTAGTCTCTGAAGACAGTAACCATCACTTTCTTCCCTCCTTGAATATACACGATGTTCCTCACATCCAGAGTGGAGTAGTGGGCTAGTCTGAGTAGAATGTGGCAGAAGTACACTGTGTAATTGCCAGAGCTAGGAGAGAAAGGTCATGCCATTTCCACCTGCTCTGTTTGGAACGCTTGGTCTTGGAACCTATGTACCATGCGGTGAGGAAACCCAGGCCACATGGAGAGGCCCATGTAGAGAGGAAACTAGGGCCCTCAGCTGTCAATGTAAGAAATGTCCAAACCTGTAGGGAATTTTCATGAGTTTGTTTGAGCCAAACTGACGACAATTTCCAGGAAACAAAATCTCAATGGATTGAGAAAATGCTCTGGAGAACGGCAGTTTTGAAGCTGATTTTATACATTAGCATCAAAAGAGGAGATGTAAGGAGGGTTATGTGAAGTCCATTGGTGGTAGATTAAGGGGGTGGAAAATGCAAAGCGGGATATCTCTCGGATTGGATAAGAAGTAAAACGGAGAGATGTATACTTCTTTTATATTGGTGAGTACAGGATAATTAATAATTAACATTTATAGCACATAGTGATGGTATTCAGGGAACAAGATAACAATGAGGGGTTCTGTGGTTTCGTGCTCTTGTGCAGTGGGCTGTGCTCTGAGGGGTCTGGAAAAAGGGATGACTCTGACATTCTAAGGGTATGTTATCTTAGATGAAAAAACAAAAACAAAAACAAACCCCAAAAAACAACTAGCAAACAATCTCACTTAAGACAAAGACTGACCTTTGTCAAAGAAACTGTAGGCCAAGGATGTGACTAACTGCCATGACCCACTTTTAGTTAGGAATTATGTTCAGACCATCCTATGTGGTTAACTTCAGTCTCTGAGTGTGTAGGCCCTGCCCTGCTGGAATCCCCTGAGCTTGTCAGGTTTAGTGTGTGGCCCCTTTTTCATCCACACAGCTCTGGTGAAGCTCCAAGCCCACAGTCCCTATTAAATGCCAAACATACAAAACCTTTGAGATGACTCCAGCCTCAGTCATTGTCTGATTGTAACCTCATGAGAGAACACAAGCAATATTGCTGAGCTGAATCCATCAACCTCTACCACCATGAAATGACTGTTGTTGTTTTAAGCCATGGCATTTTTTGGGGTGTTTCTTACATAGCAGTAGGTAACTACCAGTAGAACACTAAGGAGGAGGCCTAACAAATGGCATACGGACACTAAGCAATAACCTGACAGTGTCACTGAGCTTGAGGAAAGGGAAGAAGAAAGACATGGCATAAGGCTGCAGGACCAGGGGCAGGATCTGACGGTCACTGACGCCATGTCACATGGTAAGGATTCCATCCTAAGGGGCGTGGGGACGCCATTGAAGCAATCTTAGAGGGGACAGGACGGGGTGAGGGTGGAGTAATAGGATCACGTCTGAGAACGGCCTTCCGGCCCTAGTATTGCACAAGGGTTGGGAATGTAGAGAATACTGTAATCATCTCAGCAGGAGAGGGTGAGGATCTGGGAACTAAGGCAGGAGCAGAGGAGATGGAGGGGAGAGGGCAGATTTCAACATGCTAAGAAAGATAATTTATAGGATTTGGAGAGTGTTTAGATTTGAGGTTGAGCAGGAAGGAGACATTTTTTTTTTTTTTTAAATTCATTCATTAAATTCTGATTTAGAGCCTACCAAGTACCAAGAACGCTTCTGGGCCCCAAGGACAAAACAGTGAATTAAATATTCTGGGCCCTAGTGAGCTTATATTCTAGTGAGGAAGGAAAACAAATGGGTTTAAGTGAGTCTAAGACTGAATTTCCAGTTAATGCCCTTGCTATTAATTCGTCTTCTCATTTATCATGCAGTATATAGGAGAAATGGACTATTTTCCAGAAAGTAAAATGAACTCAATTTAAAATTCTGACGATGCTCCACGAGGCAGATTATCTGAGTGCTGGAGAGAGTTCAGGACGTATTCTTTGATACTATTAGATCCCACATGAAACTCCAGGCATATGGGGGTCAAAGGAGTGCTCTGGGTTGTGTATTGGGTCTTTCCTTCCAGAGACCAGTGCCACAAACAAAAAAAGGAAGCGTGAAGGACATGCTTTAGCCAGGGAGGAAGTGATTCTCATTCATTTTCCTACAAGCAGGTACACATTTGTTAATTTCACAAACACCCACTGTTCTGACTGCTGAGCAGTGAAAAAGACCGAGGAGAAACCCTCAGTTCGTTGGACTTACATTGTATTAGGGAAGACAGATAATAAGCAGTAAAGAAACAACAATATCAGTGTGTTAGCTTCCTATTGCTGCTATAAAAAAAAAAAAAGCTTAAGTTTCTTAAAACATAGATTTATTATCTTATAGTTCTGAAGATCAGAAGTCTGAAAATGGATCTTATGGGTTAAAATCTAAGTGTCAGCAAGGCTGTGTCCCTTCTGAGAGTCCATTTCCTTGCCTTTTCCAGCTTATTGAGGCCACCTGCATTCTTTGGCTCATGAACCCCTGCACACGTGGCATCACTCTGACCTCTGCTTGCCTTGTCACATCTTCTCTGACCGATTGTCCTACCTCCCTCTTATAAGGACTCTTGTCCCACCCAGCTAATCCAGGATGATCTCCTCATCTCAGCATTGTTAATTTATTCCGTCTGCAAGGTCCCCTTAGCCATGTAAGGTAACAAACACATTGACAGGTTCTGGGAATTAGAATATGGACATGTTTGGGGCCCATTATGTGGCCCACCTCAGTCAAGTACTAATTGCTATTAAGAAATGGAAAGCAGGGTCAGCCGATGGAAAGTGTGTCTGGGGAGAAAAGGAATAAAAAACGAGATCAAATAAGGGATCTGATTATGTAAGTTCTATAAACTATGGTAAGGACTTGGGATTTTTTTCTCACTGTGTTGGGAAACCATTGGAGGATTCACTGGCCGGGTGTGGCATGATTTGACTTACAGTCTTGCAGGTTCACTTTTGATGCTGTGTGGAGAACATTTGTAAGGAATTTTATTCCAAAGAGGAACAGATCAAAGGGACTGAAGAACAATGTGTGGTCAAGGGAGGTGTTTTTGTTGCTATTGTTTTCACTCTTTTTTTTTTACCTTGGGGGAGACATTTTAGCAAGTCTGGGTGCTGATGGGAATAGTCTAGTAAAGAAGGAAAATGGATGATGATACAGGAACAGAACAGGTTAAAAGCAGAGGCAAAGTTCTTGGCTGGGCGAGAAGGCAATAGGATCCAGTGCCCAAGAAGAGGCCTTGATCTTTGATGGGAACCGAGACCATTCTTCCTTTGTTAACAAGGGGGAAGGTGGAACCAGAGGGAAGACACAGAAGTAGGGAGACAAATACATTGTACCTATTTTCCTGGTTGACAAAGAAGCAAAGTTATTACTAAATGTGTGTGTTGGCAGGGAGTGAGGACCTGGGGGTTATAGGAGAGAAAATTAAGTATGAGCTATTTAAGAGAGTGAAAAAATACATTGACCATGAAAATGTAGATGTCATGGGGAATGTTGAAAACCCCTTGAGAATTGTAGTCATTCATTTAAAGCCAGCAGGGTTGTGTACATATTTTTTTGTCCTAGCTATGAGCAGCTCCTTGGGAACAGTAGTGGAGAATGTGAAAAGTTGGATTTAATCAGGGCTAGCGATTTGAATGCAAACACAATGGAAGGAGAAGGGGAGAAGGGATTTGACTGTGATGCAAGGGAGTAATTATAGATATAGACTATGGCCTCTAAATTGGGTGAGGGAGGTATGTGAGGATATAGGGCAGTGATACACAGTAGAAAGACATAGGGTCAATGGGTAGAAGGTACAGGGGTGGTAAAAAATTATTAGTATGGGGATATTAGAGTACCTGAGCTAGAAAAATAGCAGGTAGTGATCAGAGCGGGATGCCTCCAATTCAGCTTTTGAAGATATGTGTACCAGGTAACAAAGCATATCATGAGTTTGAATAACTAAGGTGCAATGGAAAAGAAAAATCACTAGAGTCAAGGACAAGCTTTTTAATATCCATATAGGTATTTAAAACACAAAGGATGATAACAGAATAGGGATAGGAAAACTTCCAGTAACCTAGGGCCTAAATTCTTCAAGTAATGAAGACAAAAGATTGGGAAGGAGGGTAAATGGTTATTAAAAGGAGAGAGATCAAATAGTATAGTCAAAGGCACTTGGGGTGGGGGCAGGGAGAATAGTGGTCTGGAAATGGTAAAGAAGAGAATTATCCTTTTAGATACATAGTACATGGGGTTGTGGGAAAGAAAACAGCCACAATCTGCGAGAGCTGTAGGAAAAGCACTGGCCTCAAGGGACAGCCAAATTTCTATAAGAGCCAGAAGATGAAAGAGACTTTAAGGCTGAGGATTTAGGGGATTTTGCTGACGGTACCCCAAAAGTTCTAGAGAAGACAGCTGGAAAGTTCAGGGGCTTGGAGGAGTAGGAGCTTGTGTCAGGAGAGAGCTGCATGGAACCATGATGGGGATCATGCCTGGGGAGGCGTGGGCTTCTCCTGGGCACTGTGGTCCCAAGGGATGTAGGAAGTCATGAGATTAAGCTGGTGTTCTCTTAGGGCAGGGGTCAACAAACATTTTCTGCAAAGAGTCAAATAGGAAACACTTTTGACTTTGTGGAACTCAAGCTCTCAGTCACGACCACTCAGAGCAACAGCAGCCATAGACAATGTGTAAATGAATAGGGATGGTTAAGTCCTAATGCAACTTCACTGGAGAAGACAGGCAGTTAGCTGACCCCTGTCTTAGCTGGAGTTGGTTGATGGATTCTGGGGACTGTTACGTAGGGAGTTGGAGGGACAAAGCTTAGGTGGAAGTTGTGGGGGATGGTGGGATTAGTATTCTCACTGGAAGTCCATATTATTCTAGGGCCCTCCATCCTGCCTGCGGGGTGAGTGAGGGCCATGTACTCTCCTCTGCGGCATTGTGGATGTCTGTGGGCCCACTCAGACCTTGCTGTGGCCTCTAGGGTTTCAGCTAGACTAACGGATGAATGGTGTGGTCATCCTCCAAGACACAAGTGCTGAGGGAAAGCCAGTTTTGAGGGAAAGATGATGCATTTTATTGATGATGTTGAGCTCAAAGCATCTGTGAGACATCCAAGTAGAGATGACCAGGGGCCAGTTGGCCTGGGATGTGGAGCTCAGAAGATTTCTGAATGGGACATTTAGATGAAGGCTTCGTCCTTGGAGAGGGGGTAAATTGAAGTCTTGCCCAGGCTCCAGTTGGAGGCTGCCTTGCTGGAAACATTTAAGGGCAGGCAGAAAGATTCAGCTACAGATCCCCTCTGAGTCCTGAGGTTTCCAGTTTTATATATTGAAACTATTAATCCTGTTTTCCAAATCCAATCCTCATTTTGTGCTGAGTGGGCACTGAGATTCCGATATGTATGAGACAGAAAGTTTCCACCATGCATGGATCAGAAATATGTACTCCTTGGTTGTATCACCAAGAAATGAGTACATGAAAAAACTCTTGAATTTTCTGCAGTTTTGCGGTACAGCAGGACTGATTAATGAGCGGGGGTTGAAATTCCCTCTCCCCGTTTGATGGCTCATTTTTCTGCCCATCATCACCTTTAGAAGAGGACAAAGAAATGAAATAAGAAGGTGGTATGTAAATCACTTGACATTACAACCAATTAACAGCTTCTGTGGACGGAAGTAATGGAAAATGTTGTATAAGTGAATCTTTTCAGGTTGTCTCTTCCTGTGCCCTGAGAACCCAGAAAGTCAGCGTGAGGTAGTGGATAAGTGTTTTGCACTGGGAATGTGAAGACCTGGATTTGAGCACAAACAGGACCTGTGACCTTGGGCTCCTGCACCCCAGTGTTCTCACTTGTAAAGCGCCAACTCTGTGCCAAGCATGTGCCACACTCCTTACACACTCCTTCCTTCATTTAATAATTCTTGCCTAAAACAAGGTGCTGTGAGAGCAACACAGAAAATGGATATAAAAGCACTTTGCAAACCATAGAGCAATATACCAACACAAGGCTCTGTATAACACTAATGATTTGTTTTCAGTGGCCTTAAGTGCCGTAAAAACCACAGTAGGTTTACCCATGACTGAAGGCCTCATTTTCTGGCTCAGTTTTCTTTTGGTGCTGCTGTTTTTTGTTATTGTCTTTAGGTTAAGGAACCAAATCACCCATTTATCGTTTACGTTTTATACTAAAACTGCCAAACTCAGAAAAGGGAAAGTGAAGTTCCAAAATGCTTCAGCAACCTGACCCCCAATTGTCTGGCTCAATTTGCTGTGACTTTTATAACCCTAAAGTCTGCTGCCCTTTCTAAAGATCCCCTAAGCAAAGAGTCTGGAAAAGGAATCCATAGGGGTGCTCTTTCCAGGACTGAGGCGGCACTGCCATTAGAATACGATGGCGTTATAATTTACATCTACATCTCATGCATTTTATTCGCTGCCAATAATTATTGAATAATTACTGTTCTCCCACTGTGGCTTCCCTTTGTACTCCCACTTCTTCCTAGGGTTTCAGCAAGATTGTTGCCTTTTGAAAGTTTCTTTCCTTCTGAAAAGGAGGCAGGTGGTTTGGAATTCTTATTTTTGAGCCAAACTTTTAAACTGGCAAGACTTTTTACCCAGTAGCCTGTCCTGTCCCCGGTGTGGTTGCCACGGGTACAGTTTACTGGAAGGAGAACAGGAAGTAGTTTGTCCTAGGAAGTCACTGTTGCTTAAAGACCTTAAAATTCATGTATTTGTGACTCCCATGTTACCTATTTTCATGGAGCATCTTTCAAATTTGCTAAGCTGATTTGAATTGAGATAAATGAGATCATTTGCAACCCACTTGCCTGCCAAATTCAAATTGGCACTTGAAGCACTTTATCTATGTTTAGGGGTTTGTTGGAAGACAAAATAATCAAGACCTAGCTACGTGGAATGGAGTTTGTTTTGTTTTCCTGCATGGGAAACAAGTTAACTCCTATTTTGTTTGTTTGTTTTCTCGCTTTGCTGCAAAAAAATAATTCCCCAATCATCTAGTTAGTCTGTTATGGTATGTATTCTCTAACTCAGAGGATAGTCCTGTCTTCGTTCCAGGAAACAAATAAAATCTTCAGAAATGGTCGATAAATCTAAAGTACTAGATATAGTCTGATTGCCTTACCTACTTGATCTAGTCATGCTAGTTTCACTGCTCCCAGGGAAAACTTTAAGACTAGAATATTTACTCATTATTCTTTCTGTTAAAAACCTATAATTACTCTTTTCCGGTGTATAACACAACATAATGATTAGACATTTACACCTCTCACAAAGTGATAACTCCAACAAGTCTACTACCCCTGTGACATAGTACATAGCTATTACAAGTACCATCGACTATATTCCCTATGCTGTACTTTACATCCCAGGGCTATTTATATTTATAGTTGACATTCAATATGATTTTATATTAGTTTCAGGAGTGCCATGCAATATTAGGCATTTATATAATCTATGAAGTGATCCCCCTGATAAGACCCGTACCCATCTCATGCCCTACATAGTCTTTACAACATTATTAATTATATTCTCCACACTGTATTTTATAGCCCCATGACTATTTTATGACTACCAAATTGTAGTTCTTAATCCTTTCACCCATTCCCTTCTATCTAGCAACCATCAGTTTGTTCTCTGTATCTCTGAGTCTATTGCTGTTTTGTTTGCTCATTGATTCCAGTCTTTAGATTCCACTTATAAGTGAGATCGTATGGTATTTGTCTTTCTGGGTCTGACTTAATTCACTTAGCATAACATCCTCTAGGTCCATCCATGTTGTTGTAAATGATAAGATTTCATTCCTTTTTATGGTAGAGAAATATATACTCCATTGTATAAAGGTACCATAATTTCTTTATCCAATCGTCTATTGATAGGCATTTCAGTTTTTCCCCCATATCTTGGCTATTGTGAATAGCACTGCAGTAAACATAGAGGTGCATATATGTTTTCGAAGTAGTGTTTTGGATTTCTTTGGATAAATACCCAGGACTGGAATTCCTGGATCATAAGGTAGTTCTGTTTTCACTGTTTTTGAGGAACCTCCATACTGTTTTCCATAGTGGCTGCACCAATCTGCAGTCCCATGAACAGTGCATGAGAGTTCCTTTTCTCCACAGCCTCGCCAGCACTTGTTTGTTGATTTATTGATGATGGCCATTCTGACTGGAGTGAGGTGGTATCTTATTGTGGTTTTTATTTGCATTTCTCTGACGCTGAGCATCATTTCATATGTCTGTTTGCCATCTGTATGTCCTCCTTGGAGAAATGTCTCTTCATGTCCTCTGCCCGTTTTTTAATTGGATTGTTTGGTGTGTTTTTTTGGTGTTGAGTTGCATGAGTTTTTAAAATAAATTTTGGATATTTACCCCTTATCTGATGTATCATTGACAAACATCTTCTCCCATTCCGTAGGATTTAATTTTGTTTTGTTGATTGTTTCCTTTGCTGGGCAAAAATTTTTCATTTGATGTAGTCCCATTTGAAAAATAAACCTATAATTACTCTCGGAAGGAACTTAAACTCCTGTCACTTCCATCAGAGGGCTTATTCTGCTTCCTGAAGTGTTCATTGGGTTTCTGTCACAAACTCTATAACCACAACAGATCTTGGTGTATGACAGTTTAATAAACAAGTCTTTCTTGAGCCTGATTATGGAAATGGAGACAACAGCAGTTCTGGAGTCCAAGCCTTGCTCGCAGTATCCGGTTGCTTTGTGTATTTACTCAACCATAGATGTTGCAACCCAAACGTCCTGAGCTCTGGCATTACAGCATAACAGAATGCTTATTATTAGAAGGCAACCTTCATTGGATAAATATGGGTGTCGCTCAAATTGGTGGAATAATGTGACACCCAATGCTTGCTAAGGCAAAGTGCTTTACATTCCTTTCTCAGTTAATCCTCACATCAAAGTCTGTCTGAAGGTAGTGGGTGGGAGACAGGAAATATTATTTTTTGTTTTGTAGCAGAGGAATTGAGCTATTTGACTTAGATTAGGATTCCCTAAACTAAGCTCAGGACATTCAGGAGAGCGTCGTGGTCACAGGCGCCTGCTCGGCACGAGTTGTTCCTAAGTGACTTTTCCCATAAGCAAAGAGATGATGATTAAATAGAGTCATAGGGAGGTTTGAAACTTCATTTTTCTTTGTTGTGAATAATACATTCCTTCAAATAATACCCCTTATAAACACATATGTCACCTTACCTAGCCATCTCTACTGTGAAACAGTCAGATTTGGGAGATGACATATTGGCATCTCAAATGCCCCAACTGTTATAAAATAGTTGATGAAGCTGAAGCCTGCCTCCATGTATTTTTCAGACATTGGCCAATTTATTCATTTAACAAATTAGTACTGAACATCTGCTACATGCTAGTTACTACACTAGGTGCTGGTGATAAAACAAATAAAGCATTGTCCCTATCCTCCACAGGACTTTCGGCAGCTGCTAGAATTAAAATTAGAGTCAAAATCCAGGAGACGAGATTAGATAAAGAATTGACTGGTCCCAAGAAATAATCTGTACATGGCCCAGATGTTAAATAAAATACATAACTGATACGTAATCATTCTTGTGTTGAATCAGAGGTATTTTTTTTAACCCAAATACAGTGAATAGAAGTTGAAATAATTAACTGAATTCATTTACTCATGTATCAGCTATTTATTGTTTGCGTGCCTTTCCCTGCCCCACAGAACTTACGGCACATATTTACCAGTTTCTTCCTCAGTATTCCCCAGCTGTGAAAACATCACCACATCTGTTCTGTTGTCTAAACCAAATCATAAGAGTCATCCTTGAGTATTTTCTTTCATTCGGCCTCAACTTCCTCAGACCTCTCTCCCCAGCTCATGATCCAGAAACAAACTTTGCCAACCCCTAGGACACACCCTGACTACCTTTCTTACAATCTCCACAGTCACTCTTCTTACCTGCCCTGTCATCTCTCACTTGGCCCACTGCAATGGAGCCCTCACTGTCCTCCCTACTTCTGTTCTTTCCTTTCAACCTCAGCACACACCATCCATTCCTGACTCAGTAGCCAGAGTAAACTTTTTAAAAATGGAAACCGGGTTGTGCCACGTATGTGTAAAGTACCTTCCCCTTATACATGGAGTAAAACCCAAACTCCTTTCCTGGGCTCTAAATGCACATGTGATTGAGCTCCTAGCTTTCTCTCCAAGCTCAGTTCCTACTATCATGGGCCACCTTTCTGTGCCTCAAATCTGCCAACTTCCTTCCTGACGTCGAGCCTTTGTATAGGCTGGTTTTCCTCACCTTCCTATAGCTGGTTCCCGCATCATTCAGATCACAGCATAGAGTCACATCCTCAGAAGTCTTTCTTGGTCTCTCCGTTCACCCTCACATCACCACCACTTCAGTTCTCTGCATACCACTTATCACCATCCGGGAGTTTCCCCCTTTATTGCATGATTTGAGTCACCTTTGTTTATTGCCTTTGAAATAGAAACTCCACATCTACCTAGTTTCTTCTGTGGCTTTAAAGCCAAGAACAGTGCCCGATACATAGCAAATGTTCAATAAATATTTGTGGAATGAATGGATAAATGGTAGTTAGAAAAGCAGCCGGGAATAAGGAGCTGGAGGGAGAAGAGGGAGAGGAGGTGAGGAGAAAAGGGGAGAGAGAGATTTCAGAAAGACATGGAGAGATGTTGACAGAGCAGGAAGTGTGAGAGCTAAAGAGACAATGAGCGGAATTAATGGCTTTGAGATTGAGAGTCCAAGGACAGAAAAGAGTTAAACATGACAGGAATATAAAGTTGGATGGGGGAGAGGTGGAGAGGCAGCAGCAACCGATGGATCAAGTCTGAAATCCAAGCAAAGGAGTCTGCGCTTTATCCTATGGAACCCAATTAAGGGTTTTAAGCAGGAGAGTGACAGGACCAGACTTGTGTTTTAGAAAGATCACCATGGCTGCAGTGTAAGGAATGAAGTAGAAGAGAGAAGACAGAAGAAAAATTATGTTAACAGAAGAAATGGTCAATGTGGCAGCTGAAACAAAGGGGAGTCAGAAAGCAAGGATTTGGCAGTGTTTTTCCAACACTGTCAGGGAAGAGGCAGTAAATCTGAGAATCTGAGCCTCTCAGTGAGGGCAGAGGGTGTATATAATGGTGGTTAAGAGTCTGGGCTTGGAGTCAGACAGACGTGGGTTTAACCTCAAATCCATCACTCTGTAGTTGATGTGATCCAGTACAAGTTACCAAGTCTAAGCCACAATTTTCTCTTCGGAAAAGTAGGAATGATAATTGCAAGCATGTATACTGCTTATCTGTCTGCCCATCATGTATGAGTGCTAAATAAATACTAGTTTTATTCTAATATTATTGGTGGGCTCTGTTATGGGCTTGGATAATTCTAATAAGTCGCCTCATGACCTGGGTGAACTATGCCTCAACAGTTTCTACCTCCTTTTGATATGATTCTGTGTGAAACAAGAAACTCTGATTATTAACTCGGCTTTCTACATACCTGATTTAGTAGTAGTAGCAGTATCCTGGCTGCCAATAAAGGCATATTTCCCGATGAATATTAATAAGAACAGTGTTTACATTTAGTTTGTTTTGAGTTTAGTTAGCATGAGTCCATCCCCTGAAATTACTCATCTCTGGGAAAAAACAAATTCCAAGATATGGGGCCTCCAAGGCTCAAGTATAGGCCCTGGCTCTGGGCTGCCCCAAGAAGACCCACCCCTCAGAGAGTGACAAGCAGGCTGCCCCCTGGACAGCAGTTTCCAGTTGTGCCATGTGGCATCGCGTGCTTTGAATCTAATCACTCACCTACTTAAAATTTCCTATTTTTCATTTACCGCCCTCCTCCAAATCTTCCCTTAAAGATGGCTATCCACATCGAATAAGAGCGAGGGCTGCTTTACAGTGCCGAGCTTCAAATGGATCAGGAGTGACACCCACCTATGCATTTGATGTGTTTTTCTTTTAATCTGTCTTTGGGGGGAAAGGCTATATCTGCTAGAGACTTAATATTTTTAGAAATGTAATCGGCTCATTTAGAAGTAAATATTTTAAACGGGCCACCCATGCGTTGCATTAACTGCACCTTATTGTGACATTATTACAAAGGCTTCAAGCCTTAGGGACTAGCAAACCTTTTAACACTCTGTTGAGTAAATGGTAATCCCTTGGTTGATGATCTGAGTTCACTTCCCTTAGTGGAGATCAGGCTGCTGAGGCGGGTGATATTTCAGTCATTTGAATGTCAGTCTAAGAGCACGAACATCTCTGCGGCACACCATCAGAGTCCGGGTCATTTACACGCGTGGTTGTTTTACTTCATAGCCCAGAGCCTTCCCTGAGCTGCTGTCATTCTGACCCTGAGGCCGCCCTTCACAGCCTTCTGACTCCACTCCCAACATCCTCTTTCAAGCTGACACAGAGCAGAAGCTGACCTTGTCCCATCAACCACTTACTTACACAGACCCAATTAATCTTTGGTTGCCAGTCAATCTAACTGACTTCCTTCCTTGAATACTATAGCATCTCACAGAGGCGATGCTTTTGGCTTCATTTGCTTCCATGTGGAATGAGCTGTGGCTGAAGCATAGACAGCTGCCCTATCGAATGACTTGAGGACCCCAGACACCCCAGGTGTCTTCTTGTCTGAGTGTCGGGGTGTGGGTACTCACCCCTACTCCCTTTCCATTGCTCCTCAGGGATTCTTTTGAGATAGAAGGAATTCCTAGAATAATTAATAAATTGCCTCCAACCAGGAGGTCTGCCCTGAGACAGATTACATCCAAGGATAATGAGAAAGGGATGAGAAATCACTAAGGAAGGGATTGAATGTCCCAAAACACATGAGAGCATTAGGAGTCGGCAAGCAGTGGGTGCCTGAGTGAGGGCACAGCATTATTGTATGTTGAGTCTGTGTAATCTGGGTTTGTTCAAGGTGATGAGACTATATGACCTGGGTAAGATATTTTACTCCTTTGAGGATGTATACAGCGCAGAGATTTAATGGTGTTCTGTATGCAAAAGCCTCACTGGAGTGCCTGCCTGCCACATAGACGTATTACAATAGAGACAAATACCACTCATTGTTGAATTTAACATTGGCCAGACTTGGCTTCGCTCAAGAACACAAAACCATGTTAATAAATCAGTTGTTATTTCAACAAATGTAAGGCAGCGGTCTAGAATAAGGACTCAGCTTCAGCGGTTAGTACTCACAACTTCTGAAATACATTCAGATGACTGTAGGGAGATAGCTATTGTCTACAGGAGAGGCTCAGGTCAGCAGTGACCTGGATTTGCTGAGCTTTTCCCTGATAAGTAGAGTGGAGACTGGCATTTGGGGGGCAAGCCCTGATAAGGAAAAAGGCATTGCCCAGAGAGTGAGAAACTTGAGGGGGAGGGAAGGTCAGTGGTCCAGTACACCTTCCGACACCAGGAACAACATCCCACCATACCACCCCTGGAGTTCATGGGACCCAGGCTGTCCATTAGAGCAAAAACTGGGGAATATAGTTGGGTCCTGTAGTAGGCCGAATAACAGCCCCCACCCCAAAGATGTTCACATCCTAATTGCTGGAAACTGAATATGTTAAATGACATGATAAAGGGAAATACGGCTGCTGATGGCATTGTGGTTGCTAATCAGCTCACCTGGAAATAGGTAAGATTATCCTGACTGATCCTGGTGGACCAAATGCAATCACAAAGATCTTTGAAAGTAGAAGAGGGAAGCAGAAGAGACAATCAGAGTGATGACATAAGAAGGATTTTACCCACTGTTGCTACCGTTGAAGATGGAGGAAGGGGGCCACAAGGCAAGAAATGCAGACCACAGGGAGAGTCAAAGACGGCCTTTCCCGTAGAGCTCACAGAAGGAACACAGCCCTGCTGATTCCTTGATGTTCACCCAGTGAAACCCATATTGGATGTGTAATCTCCAGCACTGTGAGGTAATCAATGTGTGTTGTTTTAAGCCACTAAATTTATGATAATTTATTACAGCAGTCATAGGAAACCAATACAGACAGGTCCCTTGTGAGGTGGGGATCCAGCTGTCCCCCAATCATGGACAATTTGTTCATTTTTTCAGCCCCTGAAGAGACTACCTTGTCATCTTCAACCAAAAGCTTAAAGCTTCCCAATTCCACATCTTGCTGTGGCATACACAGATCCCCAGTGACCCCTCAGCATTCAGAAGTGGTAGGGGGCAGTGGAATGCTGAGGAAACTGCATGCATTCTGGGAAGTCACCGTGGAACTCACCTCAGAAGCTTTCAGACCACTACTTCAAAAGAAGAAATAAACATTAAGGACGTTGTTAGGGATTTGACTCAACAATGCCAGCGAGGAGGAATTCAGAGACAAAATGTGTCCTGTATCTCAAGTTTACCTTTATAGTTCCAAAGAATAGGGGGGATCTTAGAAGACTGTCATCTTAAAGCAAAATGTGTCGAATTAAAGATGGAGTGGCAGTATTAATGGAATTGCCTTGCGTTAGTAGGTTTAAGGCAAATCCTTAACATTATATTCCTGCCGTTTTCTAAATTAAATTTGTAAGAATATTAAGTATCCTGCTGTGCAGAGTGAAAGCTGTATTCTTGTAAAGGACTTATAATCATATTAGAAAGCTGGAGGGTGAAGTTTGTTCATGCCATCAAAGTCACAAAGTAAAAATAGTCTTACATTGTGCATTTTTACAATGGTAATACTTCTGGGGGTATATAACACCACAGAGCATTTCACCGATAGTGTTTCGTTAATCCTCAGAGCGTCCCCAGTGGGGAAGTGTATTTTTATCTGCACTTTGCAAATGGGACAACTGAGGCACAGCGAGTGTCAGCAGTTTGCCTTGGCCTGCCAGTGGGTTGACAGCACAGCTTGTACCAAACTCCAGGATCTCAGCCTGAAGACGATTCACACCATTCATCAGACAACAGTCATCTTTCTAATCTACCTTTCTGCAGGTACAGAAATGGCTCCAGGAGGACGCCGGCATTACTCAAATTTTGTTTTCAAGTTCCCCAAGAAAAAAACTGTATAAATAGATTTTCTGTTAATTCCACAACATCTGTTTAAATACTTATGACTTTGTCCTCTGGCTCTGTGGGTTGGAGTGAGAGGGTTCAGAGTGAGGGCATTTTTGCATAGTTAGTGGGAAATGTGGATGCTCTGGGGACAGCCAGACAGGGACACAGTTTGGGGACCCGTAGCAGACTGTATAGTAAGCAGGAAGCTCCCCATGGAAGCCTGTCTGCCCAAAAGCACACATTTCTCCTCAGACCAGGGGAATCCAGGCTTTTCAGGAAGTCATGTTTCTGAGCACAGAGGTTACTCCCCTTTTTCAGTAGACTTAGATTTTTACCCTGGCTCTTAAGTCTGCTTCACATGCTCTCAACCAAGTGGTACATCCCAGGTTTCAGTTTCTTGATAGAAACCTACAGTCACTTAAAATCTTTACCCTTGCCCTGTGCCCTTGAAGGAGTGGGAGGTCCAAAAATCTCATTCTCTCTGCTCATTCCCCTGGTTGTGTGTCCCTGACTGACACAGAAACCAGTGGCTTGAGCATCTGACAAACATCATAGGTACGTAAAACGGTATTTTCAGCACCTGCTATGTGTAGGCATTAGTCTCTATGCATCAGAATTAGGCTGCCCCCATATCACACAAGAGAAAGTCATTGTTTCAAGGCCACACAGCTAGTGAGTGGTGGGGTTGGGATTCCGTCCCACGTCTGACACAACTTAACTAGCTGCTTTGAGCCACCCCCCTATGCTCCCTCTGATATTCTGGGCTGCACTCGTTTCCCTGTGACACACGGATCCTGCCAATGGGAAACTGCCCTCCCAGCACAATGATATGCTCAGTGTGGAAAGTGCTGTTTGCATCTTTCTTTGGGATCCTGCCCTCGAGCCTGATAAACACACCCCTCTCTCTTTTAATTTAAGGGCTTCTGAGCCTCAGTACCTTTCAATACAAATATTAGGGATACTACTTCTGGCTCTTCTTCCCGTGAACTTCCTGAAAACAAAGATAGTCAATTTATTTGGATAATTAATATTGTCTAGTCCTTTCCTTCCTGTGCCCAGATGTTGTGTGTGTCACTAGCGTGGTTGCAAACGCTCAGTTTTTTTATGATTTACTTGTACAAATAGTTGATTGACTAGCTGCCCAAAAGCACATTTCAGAGCAAAGTTTCTATTCTGGGATTAAGATAACAATGGGGAGACTTGGGATTACTCAGCCTGTTCCCTCCTGCACAGTATAGATGGTCTTATCTAGTGCTGGTCCTTACACAGAGCACCTGAGGCCACTGGAGTGTCCTCCAGACTGGCCCACAGAGCCCTGCCATGTCCCCTCACTTCATGCCATTCTAGTATGTGCCAGTGGCTTCATGCTGCCAGCACCCAGGGCTCTCTGTCGGAGAGGTTCTGCTGGTTGTGTGCATGCTCATGCTGAGAGGAGGGCAGGTCAGAAATGCTGGGGAGTTACAGCCCCGGAGAAGCCCTAACCAATGATGAATTGAAAGGATGGATGAGTAGTCCACCTTCCCTGCCTCTCAAGTAGAACTATTCTGAGGCATATTGTATAGCATCTCCCAGAGGCCATTATAGGATTTAACCCACAGAGGTTACCTGCCCCTAATGTACCCTATCCTAGACTGGCTTGCTTCAGTTTCCCTGTCTTATTCTCTCTCTGCCAGTGCCTCCTGGGATAGCCTCCCAGATAAACTTAGAGTCTGCCTCTGGGAAATCCAGCCTAACACACCCACGTTTCCTGGACTTCTATCTTCTCTTGTCACATAAAGCACCAAGCTTCCCAGTCATCTAGCTCCATGTAGACCTTCAGGGTGGAGCATGAGCAAGGAGGCAGGACTTTGGCCCATTCCTTCAACCAGAGCAGGGAAATGTCCATGTGTTTTACCTCTAATATTCCATCTGAACCGAAGAATCCAAACCTTGAAAAAAACAAAAAAACCTTGGAAACCATGGATCTAAGCAAACTAATTTCTCCACTCAGAAATCCCATCTATATCCATTTCCTGTTGCTACTGTAACAAATAATCACAAACTTGAAAACAACAGAAATGTATTCTTTCATAGCACTCCGGAGGCCAGAAGTCCAAAATCAAGGTGTCAGCAGGGCCACGCTCCCTCCATCGCCTCAGTGGGAGGCTGCTTCCTTGCCTTCCAGCCTCTGGTGGCTCTAGGCAGTCCTTGGTGTGTGGCAGTGAAGTTCCAGTCTCTACCTCCACTTCACACGGTCTTGTCCAAGGTGGTTGTGCCTTCTCTTCATTGGATGTTGGGCCCATCCAGATATTCCAGCGTGATCTTATCTTAGATCCCTCACTTAATTATGTCTGCAGAAATCCTATTTCCAAAGAAGGTCATAGTTACAGGTTCTTGGGCTCAGGACATGTCTTTTGGGGAGTCACCTTCAACCCACGCTCTCATCTGTGATAGTGTCTCCGGCCCACAGCATATGATCACAGATCAAACTTGTAGTGATTAGCAACTCCTTCCCTCACAAGACAGGGGATTCCATGTTTGTGAAACTCTAATTTCATGAAAGACAATCTTCATATTGTGCCCAATATTCTGCCCAAATCAGCTCCTTGTAACTTCCTCCCATCACTTTGGCTTCTGCCACTGGAGATACCCAGGGGAAATGCAGTTCCTCTCCAGTGAGACTAATGAATAGAGCTGACCTTAAACATTATGGGTCAGAGAAGGATGGAAGTCTGCGAATTCAGGGCCATCTGGACGAGCAATTCTACTTAATTCATTAGTTATTTATTATGTGTTTACATCGTGCTGTATGGTGGACAGTGCAGAAGATTCTAAGATGGATAGAGAATCCAGGATCTCCAGTACGTTGTTGCTATTCACCTAGCAGGACAGCAGGACTTGCTCACACATAATAACTACAGTGTGTAGTATTATGTAAATAACTATAACACAAGCTAAAACGTGATGGAGGTCATAAAAGAGGATTAACAGAATGTAGTGGGAGCTAGGTGATCAAGGGTATACTTTACCATCCCCTCCAATCTATTCTCTACACAGAAGCCAAAATGAATTAAAAAAAAACTCCGAGCGTGTGCTTCCAGGCTCAAAACTATACAACGTTTTTATCATGAAAAAGAAAAAAGAAATCCAGCTCCTAGCATGGCCTTCGAAGCCCCTCCTGGTCTGCCCCTGCCTGCTGCTCAGCCTCTCCATGCTCAAACAGTGCTCCTGGAGAAGCACCAGCCCACGTTCAGCTCCTCAGAAATGCCAAGCTCTGCTCTGCTCCAGGGCCATCTCCCCAGTTACTCATTGGGCCTGGAATCCTCGCACACCAATTCTTTGCTCATCCTTGAAGCCTCAGCCTCAAAGAAGACATCTTTGAGTCTCTCCCATTAATTAGGCCCTCTTTCATATTCTCTTCTAGCACCTTGATTTTTCTTCATGCGTTTTATTACAGTTTGCAGTCACGGTACGATGATTATGCATTGGACGTGGGGCTTTGCCACTTGATAGCAAGTTTCTTTAGAGCTGTTACTTCTCCCAGTGTCCACATGACCTATCACAGTGCCTGGATGATAGATGTCCAATCGAGACATTTGCCAAACTGGGGATTCAATGAGGAACGAAGGAAAGCAAGTGGATAGTTTTCTTGAAGAAGGTGACATTTGAGGAGAATTTTGAAGGAATTGTAGAGATGGGGCAGGAAAAACATTCTAGGAGGGTGAAGGATATAGGGTGGCAAATAATAGAGTTTGGTTTTAACACTATAAGAATGTGTCTAGGGCAGGGATCAGTCAACTTTTTCCATAAAAGGCAGAATAGTAAGTATTTTAGTCTCTGCGGGCCATGTGTTATCTGTTGTAACCGTGGAACCCTGCCGTGGTCGTGTGAAACCTGACAGAAAATGTTTGAACAAGTACAGGTGGTTGTTTTCTAACAAAACTTTATTTACAAAAAACAGGTGATGGCCCAACTTGACTGATGGGTTACAGTTTGCTGGCCCCTGGCCCAGGAAATAGTGGGGCGACTGGAATTAATTGGGGGCTGGTGCAGCACCCTGAATGCTAAGCCGTGGAGTCAATAACTTCCTAGACAGGCAGTAGGGAGCCACAGCAATTTTTTGGAAAAAGAAGATATGTGATTAAAGTGTTTTTTGTGTGTGATTAATCTGGCAGCACCCTCTGATGCACTAAACCAGAAGGGATGAGATGCACAGAGAGGTGTATTAGGAATCTGCTGTAATAATCTAGGTAGGAGATGTTAAGAGTCTCACCTAAAAAGATTGGAAGTGAAGAGATGAGAGACACTGCAATGCTGACTCGATCGTTTTATCCCAGGTATAGAAAACGGTATAGGGCTAGTAGAGAAGAAGAAGGACGGAAGGAGGAGGAATAGCATTGAGGAGAAATGGTCGATTGAATTCCCACAGGTGCAGCTTAAGGTATCAGGACAGTGTCCAACAGACCAGAGAAAATTTAGGGCTCAAGCAAAGGATTCAAGTTGTGGATGCCAACTTAGGTGAAAGGCTGAGAGTGGAGAGGGAAGAAAGGCACGGTGCCCAAGAACCCATGTTGGAGATGCTGTCCTTTAGATGGCGAGTGGAGGAAGAAAGCATCAGCAAGTGACCCAGGATGGCAGAGGGCCACAGGAGGCAAATGGAGAGAGAGTTCAAGAAGGCAAGGTGAAATCAGCCCCCCATAAATCCATCTGCCGACAGCAAACAAAAAGGAAATGTTCCTGGAATTATTTTAAGACATAAATCCACAACATGGTGCATTAACCAGAAATGGGGTACTAAAATTAGCCAGAGTGAGCCTGGCCTCAGGGTTGGCACCGCCTCGTTCTGTCCTGTTCCAGAAGCTGCATCACAAAGAACGGGACACAGAACAGACACAGACCCATTTGCTTTCTTTATTCTAGGCAGGCTCGCATACTTCAGATGACCTGAAAAAATTCAATAATCTGTTCATTTGCTCGAGTCTCTCTCTGAGACTCTGTTGATAGGTGATTTATCAGACCAGGCAGGGCCAGTGCAGGCGTTGTCTGCACTTCCTTGGATGCCCTGATGCAAGCACATTATCAGGACTGAAAGCCGTTATGTTCGTGGAAAACAATGGCTCATGGTTAATCCCCTCCGTTGGCATATAATAGGGGAGATGACTGGCGATGATGCAAAGGGCTGAGAGTTCACTGCAGCCCAGGTCTGTCCTTCTGTTGAAGCCAGTCTATGCTCTGCATTCCCTCAGCTGCCCTTGCTGTTCCCAGGAAGGGTGGGTTGTGTCCTTTAGAACAAAGGTTGGAGTCCTCCTTGGCCCTAGGTGAAATCCACAGGGAAAGTGCCCCTCAGCAGAAGAGTGACAAAGGCTGATTTCACTGTTTTGTTTTGTGTGTGTATTATTATTATTTTTTTAACTTATCACTCTCCGAGTTGAAGGCATTTGACCACAGATTTGTGTGTTTAGCCCAGCAGAGAAATTAGATGGTGGAGAAGGATAATCCCAGATACCCTTTCCTGGGAGGGGCTCAATTTGTTCTTACTTGCTGGTTTCTGCACTCTTTCCAGGTGTTCTTCAATGTGAACTACTGTGTATTCGTTTCTGTGGATTCTCTTTGTGGAAAGATTTACCATTCTGCATTTCTTGGAAGAAAAAATAAAAACTTCTGAGGCATCTTTGGGGATTTTACAATCAGGAAGTAGAAAATTGCATTTCAAAGTTGAAGCTAATGAGAGATCATGCTGTAATGGATGGGATATAAGACACTGTGTCTGGGTCAGGAAAGGGTGGAAGAAACAGGCTGTCTGCCTGCTGCTGTTCTCTGTCACCAGAGAAATGTCACCTTTGCCGTCTGACAAGGAAAGTTTGCAGCCTAGAACATGTCAAACCACAAGTGAAAAGCAACTGTTAGATGTTCAGGTAACAACAATGCATCTGATTTTCACAAAGACATCGGGCTACAGGATAATGAGTCAGTTATTTCTCTAGAATGATTTTCAATAGAGTTTCTCTGTGAATACATTTCAAATTTTAACAACACTACAGTGTTGCAAGGATAAAAGCTACCAGGCCATCAATTGAGCTGTGCGAGTCATTCATTCGCCATTTGCCCTGCCAGATCCATTTTCTGGCTTTCTCTGTGCTGCAGGAGGCTGACCTTTGTGAGGTTCCCTGTTCCCTGTTCTCTGGCCTCTGATTGGTTCATCTAATAGGACGCACCGGTAGATCAGTGGACAAGATGGGAGAGGTCAGGGTCCATAGCCCTGTCCCCTTTCTACTCCCTCCCTTCCTGCTGAGGTTTGGGCAGTAGCTGTGTTCTGCCACATGGCCCCTTTCGTGGGCTCCAGTCACAGTCTCCTTTTGCCCTGCAGGTGCAGGGGTGCTAATGACTTCCCCCTGCTTCTCCCTGGGTGTTTTCCCCGTCCCGGGTTGGTTCCCACTTACCTGCTCACACCTCTGGAAGTAGTCCCTTTGTTAACCTCTCTTCAGTGAAACCCTCTTTTTAAGGGTGCCATCTGTTTCCTGACTGCTCCCTGAAGGAAGCAGCAGCCATGTTTTAATTTGTAAAATGGTGTAAAGGGGAGGATAGTGATATCTGTATCTATCCCAGTCAAAAACTGAACAGGTGTATTGGGAACTTGATAGAATAATTCTAAATTTCATCTAGAAGAAAAATATTCAAGAATATAGTCAGGAAAATTCCGGAAAAAATAATAAAAAGCAAAAGTGATGAAAGTGCTCTCAATTTATCCATTGTTACAGTTGATTATAAAATGTCACTAATTGAAACAAACTAACACTAGTGCAAGAATAGAAGACAGATCAGTTAAAAAGAATAGAGAACCTAGAAATCTACACAAGATATGGGTACACTGTTCAGGAATAGTTTGTGAAAATGGTAATATTTCTAGTTCTCATCATTAGGTAAAATATTACTTATATTTCAATTATTCATTATTCAATAAATGGTGTTAGAGTAACTGGCCAGCAAATTGTAAGAAATAAAAAAGCTAGATTCCCAACCTTTTTACTCACATTACAACAAATTATAGAGGAAACAAAGATTTCAATTGGGGTGGGGGGGGGGGGAGGAGAGAAAGCCAAACACTAAAAATATTAGAAGAACACATATTCGAATATTTTTATAATCTTGGGGCAAGTGTATGTGTATTTCTAAGTATGTCAAGAAAATATGAAATGGTAGAGGGTGTATTCATAATTGTTATTATATAAATACAAAATCATACTTAAAAAATATAAGACAAATGTGAGGGAAAAAATACTGACCAAACTTTAGTTGCTGGCAGTTTTGTGGAATAGATGGCCTGAAAGTTTTTCCTGCTGAAAAGAACTGAAAATTGCTGAATTAAAAAATAAATAAATAAATAAAACTCTTTAAATGTATTGCTGAGCTGGGAAAAAAAAATTAAGGAGTTTGCAGAGGTCAAAGTGAAATTAAAGTAAGACTCTGTGAGATCAGTGATAACAGAAACAATTTTCACTCTGACAGTGTTTGTCAGTCGTGGTGACACATATCTTCTCATTTTGATGGTTGTATAGGCAAAGGGGACAAGATAAATTAAGGGCCTGCACTGGGACCCCAAGGGCTGTACTTTTATTGTAAGGGTGAACAAGCACAGAACCCTTTTACATGAGAGCAAGGAAACTTGCCTGTGACTATCTTGACAATGAATGGACAAATCTACTTCCACTGAATGGAAAAATCCTTCCCTGAGGATTTGCCAACCTTTTTGGGGCTCTGCAGCTGGAATTCTTATTACATGATGTAGTTAGACCAAGAAACATCAAGCTGGCACTGGCCCTCGGCAATTGGCACAAGTACAGATCCTCTCAGAAGAAACATCAGGTGTCAAAGAACTCTCAGAGATAATATTAAAAAAAAAAAAGTTCATAATCAAAAATAAAAATAAAGGAAACAAGGCACTAGAAGCAACAGCCAGCAGATACAAACTGGCAAAGTCCTTAGATATCAGAATTATCTGACACAAACTATAAAATAACATATTTAATATGAGTTGGTAAATACAAAGGAAGCTTACAAATATGAGAAGAAAACAAGAGACTATTAGAAGCAACCAAGCAGACTTGGAAAAGAAACAAACAGATTTCTAAAATGAACCATATAATTATTAATATTCAAAACTCAGTGGGTGGTTTAAATGAAGATTAGACACAGCTGGAGAGAAATTATTATCCTGGAAGATAGATTGGAAGAAATTACCCAGATTATCACATAGAGTGTCAAATAGAACTTTAAAAAGCACAATTAAGAGATATACAAGACAAAGTCTTGTACATATCCAATAGGAGGTCTGAAAGATTATAGAACAGCAAAGAAACAATACTCATTGAGAACAAGTCCAGAATTTTTTAGAACTGAGGAGAGACACCAAAGGTCAAATTCAGGAAATTCAGTGAATCTTAGAGAGACTAAATGAAAACAAAGCCATAACTATGTAGGTCATAGTGAAACTATAGAATCCCAAAGATAAATTTAAAAGCAGACAGTGAGAAAAGTCAGATTACCTCTAAAAAAACAGGTTAGACTGAAAGGTGATGTCTCAACAGCAGCAATGTAACTTGTGAAATATCCTCATCGTTGTGCTAAAAGAAAATATGTCAACATAAAATCTATCTTTCAAGAATGAGAGTAAAATAAAGAGAACTTCTCAATTAAAAATCAAAAGAATTGACCACCAATAGACTCTTACTAAAGCAAATTCTGAAGGTAGATAACAAAAGGATTCCAGAAGGGTCTGAGAGAAATAACAAATCATTAGGAAAGATATTGGTAAACATAAGATAAATCACAGGAAGAAATTCTGTGAAACAGTGATAATATCTAATTTATGGAGTTAAAAAAGATTGAAGTAAAATATTGGACAACTTAAACATGTAGTTTTGAAGGGTCTAGTTGATGTTAAAGTATTTAAGGAGCTTCTATTATTTGGAAGAGTGTAAAATAATAGAAAAAATATTTTTATAAATAAACATAAATATATAAATATATTATGTAATACATGTGTGTATATATTATATATAGTATGTATTATATATTGTATACTGTATATTATATAGTATATATACTATATACTATAATTATACTATATACTATATAATTATAGTATATATTATATAATATATACTATAATATATGATATATATAATATCTATATACAATATATATAATGTATATATATCTGCCCCCAGTTCTTGGCACAGAGCTCCTAAAACCCTTGTAATTTCCTAAGTGGTAAGAACACTAGGACCATTACTTGTTCTAATGGGGTGACTCTGAGTAGACTCCTAGATAACTCCTGGATAGGAGCAAGTGATCAGAAAGACCAACCCATGATTAGAAACTTGGAATTCTCAACCCTACCCCATCCTCCCAAGAGAGGAGAGGGGCTAGAGATGGAATTCATAACTGATCATTCCTACATGAGGACGCCTCCATAAAATTCAGATAGTAGGGGGTTTGGAGAGCCTTCAGGTTTGTTAACACATCACAGCGGAAGGGTGACATTCCCCAATTCATAGGGACAAGAAGGTTCTGCTCTCAGGACCTTGCCCCATGTGTCTCTTCATCTATATCCTTTAATAAGCTGGTTAATGTGTTTCCCTGAGTTCTATGAGCTATTCTGGCAAGTTAATCAAACCCAAAGACTGGGAATTTGGAACTTCTGATGTATAGCAGGTTGGTCAGAAGCACAGGTGATAACTTGGGCTTGCAGATGATATCTAAAGCGTGTGTGTGTGTGTGTGTGTGTGTGTGTGTGTGTGTGTACGCATGATGGGACTGGAGGGCACTCTTGAGGACTGAGCCTGTAACCTGTGGCATCTGATGTTATCTCTGGGTAAATAGTGTTAGAACTGAGTTTATTGTAGGACACCAACTTGGTGTCTGAGACTTGCTTGGTGTGGGAGAAAACTCCACACATTTGGTGATCAGAAGAGTCGCAAGTGAAATGTTCTTTGTGAGTAGTAAAGGGGACACCCAGGAGAAAAACACAGTAAGAAAGACCTGAGTTTTTCCCTAATAGGAAGGAAAAAACTGAGCTTTTTAAGTACAAAGAGTAATAAACATAATTGACTTTAGACTTTTAAACTATCAAAATATCTAGGGAAACTACTAAAAGAATAGAGTATAAGCTCCAAGCATATAGATGAAAGAAATAAAGTGAGAAATGTTGAAGGTAGAATAAGACTGAAATGCATTATTTAAGTATATATATCACTTAAATATACATATATGTATAATTTTACCTCTTTCTGTATGCGTGTGTGTGTGTGTGTGCGTGTGTGTGTGTGTGTGTGTGTGTATGTGTATGTACTAGGGGTGCCAAAAAATGTATGCAAATGGACACTTTGTTCAACGTTGCTCAAACAATAGTTCGCCATAATCAAAAGTGTCTGGACACTGATGGCAACCACTTTGAGCACCTCTTGTAATTGCAGAAGTCAAACGTGACTTGTATTCATCTTTTGTTATTGGTATATATTGAGTATTACAATTTTAATACAGATTTTTCCTCTCTTAAAGTGTGTATACATTTTTTTGGTACCCTCTCTGTATAAAATATACTTTTACCTCTTCTAACTACTATCCTATTTATTTTTTTCTCCACGTTGCCAAAACTACTCTACCCTCTACCCTCTCATTCGCCCTCCCCCACACACACATCTGTACACACACCTCCCTTTTCTTTCATTTTCATCAATGGCACCATGACTGTTTCAATTTCTTGGACTGGGAGTCACAATTTTTCCTGTATGCATATAACCAGCTGTACAATATTAAATTTAAAAACACTTCTCCGGTAAACAATATTCTTGAAGGCAGAAAATAAGATCAGAGAAGTGGCTGCAATGGAGAGCATCCGTTTTTCTATTGTCCTCTCCTCCTTTGGATGCACAGCTAGACCACAGGTGTCATCTTCCCTTAGAGTGAGGTGAGTGAGCGCTCGTGAATAGAACGTGAGCACAAACACTGTCTGCTACTTCCAGGCCTGGCCAGGAAAACCCTCGTCCCCTTCTCCATGCTCTTTTTAACTTCAGGCTGTTTGCTCCACCCTCCCCACCTTCCCACCCAGGACAATGCAGTGCCACATGCAGAAATGACAAAGCTGCCATCAGTCTGGGCTCTCCTAATGGCGGTGTGTGGCATTCTACCCCACACCATCCCCAGATTACTGGGGGACGGAAGTGAATGTTGGGCCTTGAGGCTTTGAGTCTGCTTGCTTCCACTGTCATGCCTACCCTAACTAAAACAGTGGTAAATTCTCAAGAGTTGCTCCTAATGGCCTGAGAATGAGCAGTGCTTTCTCTAAGGACCTTTTGTAAAGTCTTCTTCAGATGAATCCTTAAACATTGTGTGGTGGTTCACCCATGAATGTCAGACTTACCTCTTTAGTGAATTTGATCTCCTGGGTGCAGAATGGTTCGTCTTTCACTCAGTGTGATACAGAAGTACGCTCTGTGGGGTACATCTCAAATGCCCCAAGTTAAGCAGAATGGTCTTTTCCACTGGAACCATGTAGTCTGTTACAATTACAGAAGGGACTGGAAGCTGAAACTGCAATTTTAAAAGTGCTAAAATAGCGGCTGCAAGTCTCGTATTTAAAGAAAACAAAAGGTTTGAAATGACAGTTTTAACAAGAAAATAGCATGTACTATTCTGGAACAGGTTGCAGAAATTTCAGAAGAGTTGTCTCCTTCTAGAACAAGCTCACTGCTTTGACTGCTCTCCTTGATCCTGAGATGTTGCCCAAATACAGGGGAGCCGCTGATACACATCCCACAAATCAGACTCCAGAAGCCTTAAGAAATGGGTATTTGCTAAACATTTCTGGAGGGCGTACTGCATGGCTTCGTATGTGGTGCACACAGGAAGATGTCTTCAGATTCCTCTCCATCCAGCCATTTGCACCCAATTCCTCCAGTGGCTGCAAAGACACTTCCCATGGTAATTGCTCTCCTTTTTCCTTTTCTTTCCTCTCTCTCCTTGCCCTAGTCCCTCTCTTCTTTTTGGTGTAAATCCTGCTACCCTATTCTATATTTCCTCAGATAATCCACTCCTCACGCCATACCTTGACTGCCATGGAGGAACCCAGGGAAAAGTACAAGGGGCCAGATAGGAAGAGCTTATGAATTCTTACACATTAATATGTTGTCCTTATCATAATGACCTGGAAGATTTATGAGAATGTATTGATCATATAATTCTTTTCTGTGTTCTTTGCACTTTTCAGGAAGAAGCTCTTAGTTCTCCCACAGCCCCATAGCCCTTCACTAAATTCATCGGGAAGGTTTTGGGGAAGGGCGAGGCCCAGAAATTAAGGGTGAAGCTTTCTTCTCTACCGAACAAATACCAGTTGTAATTCTGAGTTATCACTTTGGGGAGGCTGATGCTCCAGTCCATTGACATAAGTGGTGGAGAACTAAGTGTTCAATGTATTTCCATCCTACCCAGGATTCTTTCTATGGACTTCACAGAAAAGCAGTTCTGTGAGGCTTACCTGTTCTCCTTCATCCAGTCTTTAAGCACCGGTATGTTGCCTGGAGCTTTCCCTGGAGCTGACCAGTAGGAGCTTCTGCCTGTGTCCTCAGTGGCTGTGCTTCTGCCCACATCCTTGCTCTACAATACGGATGATGGTGATGACTTAGCACCACTACACCTACATCCATCCCATCAGACCCAGGGCCGGCGGCTGGGTGACTTCTGTGAGCCAGTGACAGCAGGAGAATATGTGTTATCTAACTGTCCTGTTTGGTCCTAGCCTCATGATAGCGGCGTTTGGGGCTAGAAATGGCCTGAGGCAATGGCCCAGTCCCTGTGACTTTTGATGAGCCCCTACGGACATTCCCCACCCTTGGCCACCAGGGCCAATGCTGTGGCTGGGCTGGCCTTTGTGGTTCCTATTATGATTGCAGGATGCTCTTCAGCCAAAAATTTAAAAAGAAAAAAGAATTTTGAGGAATAAGATTTAGTACTCACAGCGTGGGTACATGGGAGGCCGGAGGGCCACAGAGTGAGATCATAGGCGGAGAGAAAGGGAACAGGGACCTGGAACTCTGCCTTTATTGGTGTCTGGGGGTAGGTTCTAGGGTTTCCTAGGTTCATCCTGTATTGGCAAATGTAAAGCATGTGAGTGAGAATTTGGTTGTGGGAGAACAGGGGTCACCCAAGTTGTCAGTTATCTGGGTTATCCAAGGCTTTCTACAAGGGAACTTCGTGGGTGGAACGTCTCAGCTCTTTTATCTAGTTGTGTAGCTGGCAATATGCTTATTAGGGAGGGATGTCTTTGAAACGGATGCCTTGGCAGTCAGAGCCTGCACAGTGAGACCTAAAGTTCTCTGACCTAGAAGCCCAGAATCTTAGTGCCAGATAATCTGCTCATTTCACTTATCGGGGGGAAAAGGGTCCTGTGTTTCTAGGGGCTCATGTTTCCATGGCCCTTTCCATTTGGACTGAACCCTCGGATGGATGGCAGCCACCTGGCACCTCACTTCCAGAGCCTCTCCCACACATTTCAGAATACTGGGTTTCTGTCCCCCCTGACAACGTCAGCTTATCTACCATCATTTCCTTTGTGACCTTTGCAGTTGTCAAATGAGCTTATGGTCTTTTTCCCCTCCAGTCCTTTACCCCTGAAATGAAATAAGGCAACACATTAATCAAGTTGGTTTCCTGGACACTCTGCTTTGAATGTCTTTGATAGTTCTCTGCTGTCTGCTAGAACATGTATTTAGAGGCATGGCTGCAATGGCCTCTCAGCATACATTGTGTTTTCAGAGGAGGCATGACATAAGCTTGTATAGATAGATAAAAGGACCAGGCCTGTCTGGATAACTCCTGTTAGCCTTATTTGACTTTGGCGAGATCATATTAAAGTTTCATGCTTTCCGGGTGTGTAAAATTGATGTAGCATAAATTAGTTAGCTGATCTATGCATTTTTGCTCTATTGTTTGAAAATTACTGACTCCGGGAGGCTCCCTTGTGGATATAACCATGCCTGTACTGCATCGAGACAAAATACCACTGTTAGTGTTTATCACACACACACACACACACACACACAAGAATTCTCTGAAAAGTCAGACAGTATGGTTATTTTTACATTTCTTTCCTCCCCATCATTTCTAAAGAATGTACATCCCACAGTGATGTGGGTGATCTAATGGCATTTTGTACCAGTAGTATTCAAAATTAGAGTGACAGATTTAATCTCAAGCTCTATGGTTATTTTCTAAAATAATCACATGGAAGTTTATACAGAATGTATCAAGCAGGAAGGTGATATGCTTACCCTACATATTGAGATAATTTAGTGTCGACTAATTTGTGCAATAATTAATATAATAACAAATGTTCACCTTGGAATACCGTAAATACAGAAATCTTGATGCATGTGAAATTAATAAAAACTTGAAGCCTCCTACTTTAATTATACTTTGCTTTTATGAAGATGAAACAAAACTTAAGGACGAGTGATACCACGAGTAATTATTAGTTGTCTTTTGTAGTTGACTCAGCAAAATTTATACAAGCCTTGGCAAAATAAAAAAATAAAAAAATTCCAACACTTTAAGAAAAATATATGAGTCTGTGTGTTCTAGAGGAAGCAGTATGCTAGCTTGAATAGTTTCCCCTTAACCTCAGACCTATTTTGTAACCCCAGATGAAAATTTCATGCTAGTTTCCTCTTCAAAGCCTCTGTACCCATAGTTCCCTCTTCCTGGTACTCTCTCTGCATGCCTGGTTTTACCCATCCTCTCTGCTTCAAATTAAGTCACTACCCAGGAGAGCTTTCCTCGTCCCCAGTTACCCTGCCATTCGGTTTTCCTCCTAAAGCCTGTACTTCCTATATCAAGCATACTTATTCTGTGTTTCTCTTCCCTGGTGCATCATACATCCCTCTAGGGAAGGGACTGTTTTTGTTTCTTATAGTCCCTGGAATTATTGAGTGAATGGGTTTATGTTAAAGATTGACATTTAAACAGCTTTGGATGGGCTCTTGCATCTAATCGCTATTTTAGATTACATGCATGGACTTTGGTGAAAGGATAAGAGGTGTCCAAGAATAAACCAAGAGCGTTATCTAATGGATTCCTTGGTCTTCTTTCACTAAACAAATTCTTTTATTGATTATTTTCCATATAGTTAAAGTAACTTTTATTGAGCTTTATGCCAGGTATCTTATAGGACACTGGTACGGTTAACAAAACATAGCCCTTTTTCTCTACAAACAAGTTAGATAATGGGTATGTATGCTACTAGATCCGTGTGCTAAGGATAATGTCAGCAACTTTTAACTTTAAAATGATTAAACTGTGTGGAGCAAAAGGATTGCAAGATAGAACCCTTAACCTAGAATGCTTTGGTAATAACAGGTAAATTTGCTTTTTAGTTAAGTTGTCTTAAAAAAAATTCAATTATTTATTTGTCAGTATTGTTAGATATGGAGTGGAAAAAGAATACCTATGGGAAGCCAATATCAAGTTCAGTTCGTCCACAATAAATCTCTTAGTTTCAGTATGATTGGAACATATATTGACTCTTATCCAAATGATGAAATTCAGAAATCTCTCAAAATATGTTATTCCAAAATGTGCCGCTCACTACTATTCAAAGTTGTGAGAAATAGCTTGATTGAGTGGACTAGTCTCCTAAAAACTTCACACATTCTAAATTTGTTTTTAAAAAAAGAAACCTCAAATGCACTCAGATTTCTAGATGTTATTAAAAGGACTATTTTAAGCAACATGATTGTTTTGTCAAAAAATGTCTTCTCAAAGTTACGACTTCCATGTTGTGCTTCTATTTCTCCCTAAATTCAGAAAGATGAAAAAGGAAGCCAGGGGAACACCAAAAATGATAAACATTGTTATTTTGCAGAGAGCCTAATGGTTTGGGAAGAAACTCATCTCTCATACATACCATACTTATAGAAATTTCTTCAGTCTTCCAAACACGGAGGGCTTGACAAGCTGTTCATCTGTGCAGGAAAAGAGTTCCTAGTGGGAGCAGTGAGTGGAAGGATGGCCAGTGTCAGAGGACCCTAAATTCCTGTCAACTGTTGGTCATTTTGACCAATTCTGGCAGCAAATGTTCCTGTTTAAACTTTTTCACCTTAAAATGTGTATGTGTGATTATTTGACAAGCAGCAATGACAGGGACTCAAATGAAAATATATTTGATAAAATTTATGCATTTTCATTTTTAGTATTGGAGACTCTGGGAAATCTCAGCACTCTGTAACAAAATAATGTACCTGAGTGGTGAGTCATCTATAAAGACAACTACAAAACCGCGTGTAAATGCGTGGGATGGGCAAACTGATTCTTAGCCCTGGTGTTTTCCAGGAGGCAGTTTAAAATTGTGCAGGGAGAGAGAACAGATTCTGCGTGCTGCTGAAGGGAGCATGAGCGAGTACAGAATAAGATCGTGGGGGCTAGTGTTGTGGAATGCCTAGATTTTATCCTAAGGTCCTTCCTTACTGGCTGTGTTACCGTGGGTAAATATTTCTCAACTCATTTGTTTCTTCACTGGTAAAATGGCTCCAATAGCAATTCCTTTTCGTGAGGTTATTCCACACATAAAGTCAAATAAGACACAGACCATGCTTAGAACAGTGTCTGGCACGGAAGTGCATGAACTGCATAGTGAATGTTTCCATTACTCTTTACATTCCCACCTGCTACCGTCTTTCCCAGAAAATAAGACCTTGCTGGGCAATCAGCTCTAGTGCGTCTTTTGGAGCAAAAATTAATATAAGACCTGGTATTATACTATACTATACTATACTATACTATACTATACTATATTATATTATATTATACCCAATCTTATATTACAGTAAAATAAGACCGGGTCTTATATTAATTTTTGCTCCAAAAGATACATTAGAGCTGATTGTCTGGCAAGGTCTTAGTTTCAGGGAAACACGGTAGCAACAAGCTGCTGTATCCCTCCACCTGAGGCAATGCACCAGGTGTTCTTTCCCACCAGGCTTTTTGCCTCTGCAGACCACTTCTTTCTAAGGTAGGGCTGATTTATTTCCATTGCGAGACCCAGTGCAGGCACATGAATAAACCAAGACAGTTATTATGTCCCTCAACGAGATAAGCAAGCAGAATATGTGATGACTGCAAGGTGATAATCCCCGAGGCTAAGGTGCCCACTTATGATTCCATAAAATCACAGAACACAGATTCTGAGAGTGATAAAGTCCTTCAAGGTGCATATATGCCAACCTTCTACCTAAGTTATAAATCCCTTTATTAGCTCCCAGTCAAATAGGGACTGGCCCCTGCTTGCTGAGGTAACTTGGTGAAACAGGCTGAGGTAACTTGTGTGATGATGGAGCCAGTGCAAAGGGCAAGGAGACTTGGGCTCCACTGGGGGGTGGGAGTGGGGGGTAGGAAGGGGGCGTCACTTCGCCCTTCAGATGGAGAATAAGGGGTTTGAATTAGATGATTTTCGATGTCGCTTATAAGACCTTGCTCGTATTATCAATGACTTCATGAATTTGAAGGGCAGCCTCTCTCTTCATTGGGCCGCTCTACAATTAAAATGCTTTTCCATATCTATTGTTGGCCCTAGCTCTATCCCCTGGAGATGCACAGAATAAGTTCATGATCTTTTCCCTATGAATCTTTTAAGGATTTCAAGGCAGCTTTCCCATTTTCTGAGTCCTTCCTCCCTGTGAACATAGTCAGACTCGCTGTCCGTCTATACTGCTTCTAGTCCTCGCCACAGAGGCCTTGTGTATGTCATGTTTTCTTTCGTTTTTTTCTCCCATGGCTCACTGGCAATGTGGAGAGTGCCCATTTCTTCATATTCCCATCAATATCGGGTACTCCCATAAAAAGTTTCTGCCTGTCTGATGAGTAAAACTAGTTTTAAATTAGTTTTTAATATTATTTTAGATTTAATATTTTATTTATTTTGTTTTATTTTATTTTAATCTTTGGTAGTGCCTTACACCAATAATATAATAACACATCTGTGGTAAATAATTCAGCCTCCTATAATGACAAGGATTAACACGAGAAGGAAACCTTTCAACCCTATTTATTCTCCACTTCCTTGACCAGGAAGGAGGAGGCATAATAAGTTTCAGTTCATTTTCCATCTATATATAATAATTATATTTATATATTTTATATATCTATATCTATATCTATCTATCTACCTGTATATATATATATATGCTTATTTTTGTATAAATAGAATCATATACCATGTTGCTTTGCCAATTGCTTTCTACCCTTAAAGATATATCTGGAAATCTCCCCAGGTCAAGTTTTTAAAACAATTTTGTCCCTATGCATTGTAAATAATGTGTTGTGGTTGATCCATGGAGGTGGGGTAGACCCCCCACCTCAGATTTGGTCCTGATGGTAGTACACATGAGAGTATGAAAAGGTTTAGTGCTCAGATAATGAGGCTCTCTGGGGACAAGAAAGCAGACTCAAAAACATCTGAAAATGGCGTGAGAAAGCAGACTTTATGGTGGTTAGGCGCTGCCGCCAGGGTTAGGTTTCCCAGGCCGGGGCTGTGGTTTGTGTAGTTTGAAATTGCTGCTGGTGCCCGAAGAAAGGGCACTGGGTTTTCTTGCTCAGATGTGGGGTGGGGAGGAAGGGCCATGGGGGCTTTGAAAGCTGTCTGCAGGTAAACATACAAAATGGAGTCAGACCCTTGATTACACAGTTTGCTATTTCCTTGAGAGCTTAGTTACACAGATCTTCTTTACTCTTGGAAAATAAGCCTTATGATTTCCAAAAAGTAGACAGAGCTACGTGACAGACTAAAGTAATGAATTCATGCTTTTTTGTTGGTTTAGTAATGTCCCATACGTGACAGCCGCACTCCTGATGGTAAATGAATGGCAGTGACAAGCCACCATCAAGCCGGCACACCCAGCAGCATACACGCCACCAAGAGGAGCCATCTGGCGAAAGCAATGCCCTCATGCTCCTCTGGCTTTGGGCTCATTTTACTGCCTTGTGCAAACCAACCCACCTCATTCTTGAGAGTCCATGGTGCCAGCTTGGCGGTGCCCAGCTTTCTAATGTGGCCTGGCGTTGCTCAGGCCTGTTTGCCATATGCCTCTGAAGGACTTTTTCTGTCTCTTTTGTGGAAGTGAGTTATATTCTGCTTTGGTCCCAGGAGGAGGACTCATCACTGGTGGTCCCCCCCTCAGAGCTCTGTAGGCACAGAGATTAAAGGTGGAAGGAGGCCTAATATTTTTCCAGTCTCAGAACCACAGGCTTGACTATTGTCGACTCAGGGAGTGTAAAGGGCTAAGCGAGAGTAACCAGAAGGCATGCCGACTGAGGTCTAATCACTGCATTTTGGGTAAAAGCTTGAAAACGGCCTGTTGATAGTGCATAATAGCAGAACAATTATTCTCTCCCTTGCAAAGAATTCTAATGAATGTGGAAACATTAGGGAAAAAAAAAAAAAAAAAAAGGCTGAGTTGAGAACAGAAAGTCTAAACCATCAAGAAGAGCTTGGCTCTCCCAGCTGCACTCAGAGCCCTAGGAAGTGTTTAGGCCTAATTTGACATTGCAGATCAAGTAGATTAAAGTCCATGGTTTTTTCCACCTGGCATAATCCTAGCCTGTGGAAGCCACAGTTAATAATGATTTCCCTGAGCCTAGAGAGAGTTCCACAATAGACCTCTTTTATCCTGGCAAACCAAGGGCATGCTATGGCCAGCATTTTCACAGCTGGCAGACAAAGGTTTGGCCTGCTCTGGGTGAAAATGTCTTCAGCATGACAAGTGTTGTTGTTCTCTTGTCCTCTACCACTTTCCAACCACCTGTGCTTCGCTAATCTCTCTATTCCACTTGTGCTCTTTGCACTTCTGGTGACTTTGCACTTGGAAGAACTCCTGGGCATGATGGATTAAAAGGAGGGAGAGAATTTATGGCTGTACATGTTTGGGATAAATCAGCCAAAGATCCACTGTGGCTCCAGTTCAGTCAAGCACTTTGGAAACTTGAATTGCTGACAAACTGAAGGGCAATGATTTCGTCACTTACTAATGACAACAGTCACTCAGGATGCAAGAAATTATAATCCAAGGCAAACTAACAAGGGAATGTTGGGCACCTGCTCTTTCCAGGGTACTGTGCCAGATATTAGGGGCCACTTAAAGCCACGTTAGATAATGTTCCTGGAGGAAGGAACAACAAGGCAGAGTGGACTCACTATTATCAAACCACAGGCACCAGCTTTGCTTTGTCATCCCTAAGTGATGGAGCTTCACTCAGTGACTTTTCCTACTTGGAGGCAGGTACTAATCCACTAATTATTACAGTATCTTCCTGGAGATGTAGAGTCACAAACACCATCAAGTAAGATAATGCATGTAAATCCCAGCACTACACTGGGAATATAGTGCTCACTTAACTGCTATCATCTACTGAAAGATACATGTCCTGTCCCTTCTCTTTTATCCATTTACTTCTTCCTTTCTCACCCATGTCTCTCCTGCATTCCCTTCCTCCCCCATTCCCTCTCATTGACTTCTCTTGATGTTACTGTTGGCTATCGCTCTACAGAGATGCCCTCTCTCCTTCAATGGGTTGGAAGCTCTTGAGAATAGGACCTGTGTTTCCAGGTTTTTCTCTCTACCCTCACTGACTAGCAGTGCCTCACTGGTGGATTGATTCAGACACACCAGAAATTGACCTGTAAATATAACATCTTATCCTCTGTATCAGTCTCTTTCTCTCCATTTCCCAGCCTATTATAATCACTCATTTCTGGAGCTTGTGTACTATCCAGACCTTCAGATTCTAGGTACCCACATGGTTCCCCACCGGCCAATGTCTCCTCCCTCTTCCCATTGCACTGGTTACCTCCATCAAGTATTATCTGTCTCCTGTCCCATTCTTTCAGGCCCTGATTGCTGACTTGAAATGTATGCAAAGGATTACTTGGGCCATTTCAAGTGATAGCCGCTGCTGTGTAATACATTATTCCCATTTTAACGAGATTCTCCTAGGAACTCAATGGCTTAAATCCAAAGAAGAAGCTTCTTAATGGTGGGTTTTCAGGCTGAAAGCCAGACTAGTGGAGATGGTCTATCAGGGTGGGGAAGGAGCAAAGCTTTAGCTTTGGGTGCTCCATTTCTCAGTTAGAAGCAAAGTTCAGGCTTGACTTGGATCACTCTGCTACCATTACTGAGATGTGCTCTAGTACCAGCTGCAACTGTTTCCTGGCTTGGGTGCCCCGTTCCAGTCTACTGCTACATATTAGGTTGGTACAAAAGTAATTGCGGTTTTTGAAATTAGTTTTAACCTTTTAAACCACAATTACTTTGGCACCAACCTAATAGCTGTGATGTTAAAAAAAAAAAAGTTTGGGTCTGAGTTTCTCCTCTGTAAAATGAATATGAGGGATTAGGTAACCTGCAAAGTTCCTTTCCACTGTGACTCTATGACTTTCTGACATGGGGCCTCGTAGAACCTGATTTAAACACGGGAGTAGGAGACAATCATGTGGTACTTAGAGAGGAAGGCTGAGCGAATATGAACTGCCGGGGTGAATCTGGTAGTTTTGTCAGCTCTGTGTCAAAAGCAACTATGGAGGCAGTCCTTCCCTAAACTGCTCTAATTGGTATGGCACTTCTATCGCTAATGTAGAAAAACCTAGTGCTAACACTGTCAATTAAGTTAAATGACTTCATGTTCTGTTCAGTTCAGGTTGGCTAGGGATTTCATGACTTTTTCCTGAGTTCATTATACTAATGCTCAGCGCTAGGTTCACGCGGGTGATGGCTACTCCACAGCATTTTCGTAATTGTACAGCCATCATCAAATTATGCTGATTCATGGCTGGGTGAACAATGACAGTGAATAGCATCACTGTGAAATTTCACAAGGCACTGACATTTGTGTTTAAAACGCAGAAAAATTCAGCGAGTCTGACTACTACAATGGAAGCGCAATTGTGAAGACTTCCTGGAAAAGTTCATGGATTCAAATGTAATTAAGCATGAATTAAACATGATGAGCTGCAGGGCTAATTCTAGCACTGTCGAAGCTACATTATGGAAATCCGCTTCAGAAATATGACCAACTCTTTTTTCAACATATGTCAGATGCCTAACATATGGTTCCCCAAGGCCTCCAGCATACCTTGGGTGATGGAGGGCAATCAACGTATGTTTGGCACTGTTGAAAGTCTAGCTTCTTGGGCCAAGAAGCGAGGGAAATAGCGGGAAATCAACCCATGCTTGTCAGAATCACACTTCTCTTTAAAACAAGTATTATAAATTTGAAGAAAAAAAATGAGGCTGTATAGGATAGAGTGCTATGCTCTGAGTTTTCATGCTGGTACAGTAAACAGCACATCATGACTGTAGGCTAATGCCTATTTACAATTAATTTATGGGGATGAAAATACCCACGAACGAAGTCAATTGTTTGACAGCTATATGTCTTACATTGGTTGAGGGACACAGATAGCCTGGAACACAGCTTCCTCTAATACCGTGTCTCACCCCCCAACCTCCCTTGCATTCCTAGCCCCAAAGCCATCCCTTTTCCTCCACCTCAGAGAGAAAGAGTAAGAAGCTAGGACTCTGAAAGGCAGCACTGAAGCCTCACGTCTTCCAGTGACTGCCATGGAGGGAGTTGATCTGCTTCTTTTGGTGTCAGTTCCTTATATGCAAAATTACCTTCCCAGCTCCCAGGGTTCCTACGCGAATGTGATGTTGTGATAAAGGTAAAAGTCCTTCATCTACACATTTATCTGTCTATATCTATATCTTTCTCACCTAAATAGAAGGTACATTGATGGTTGACTCTGTTTTCTGGTCACAACCTCAATGACCTGGGGGAGACGATGATCAAAATGATGACAACAGCATCCATGATGACCATTTATTACATATACTCTGTGCTAGGCTTCCAGCATATGGTACTAAGCATCTTTAATTTGCTTTATATGTTTATATAGATAATTTAATTGTATGACCTGATCTTTTCTGCAGCCTAGGACAGGAAAGAGTGAGAAGACAAAAAATGTCTAAAACGTAATGCTAGTTTCTCTTCGTAAAATTATGTACTGTTCTGGCCATAATTACTGAAGTAAAAGGCATTTCTCCACTATCAGCAATGGTTTATGGTCTTCATGTTGAATGTTGTGGCTGTATCTTGCCCCAGTGAAAGATTTTGGGGAACAGTAAGTATTTTGTCACTATAACTAATAGTGGTACAACAGAAGTTTCCTCCATTCAGCTCTTTATTGTTTTTCCCCAAGTCCAGGTACAGCAGAGTGACCCCTGTCAGTTGGAAAGATAAGTCTGGAACTTGAGAAGCTCACTGCCCACAAACAGTGGAGGACCTCAGAACATAAACAGCTTGTAGTCCTGGTTTAGATAAATAACAAGGACAGATCATTAACGGAAGTTCAGGCATATTTTGGAGGGTGAAGTGCAAGAGCACAGACACGTCCTTTTGCAGCAGAAATTTCAGTGCTTCTGACAGAGACAGGAGCCATACCACCTGCAACCCTGCGAGAGTGGTGTATTTGCATGGGAAGTCTTTCTTAAGTTTATAAAGGTCAGAAGTCTCTTTTGGCAAACTTAGGTAATACTGTGTTTCCCTGAAAATAAGACCTAGCTGGACAATCGGCTTTAATGCATCTTTTGGAGCAAAAATTAATATAAGGCCCGGTCTTATAGTAAAATAATTATAATAATTAAATATAGTAAAATATTGTATAATATTATATTATACCCTGTCTATAATATAATATAATATAATATAATATAATATAATATAATGTAATATAATATAATACCAACTCTTATATTAATTTTTGCTCCAAAAGACACATTACAGCTGATTGTCCGGCTAGGTCTTATTTTCGGGGAAACACGGTAGGTGGGTAGAAGGGACTTTTTGATCAGCATCTTCGTTGTCATCCTTTGACCATCTTCTCATCATCAATTACCCAGAGAACATCTTAGAACTTGAATTTTCATTCTGTGCCATGCAGTCCTTACCCTGTGTATGTCTATACTCAAAGATTTCAAACAAGTGAAAGAGCAAAGAAAAACATGCACATGAATCATTCCTAACGGAAGTGAAAACTAGAAACAAAGAAAGATTTCACAGCTAATGTGCTTTTTAATCTCCAATTGCTCTGCCTACCCAACTGTGGGTTGCAAAAACCAGGAATGTGGTCTTTGAACCCTCAAGGGCTCTAACGGGCATCTTGTTAGCTGTTCCTTCCCCGTTAGCCTGGAATCTGAAGCCTACTTTGCGTACTACATTTTCTGTGTCTCTGAATAACACTAGGATGCCAATAATCAATCCTCTGCTGAGTATCCCAGTTTCATTTATTTATTTATTGAATCCTTATAAGTCTATTATCTAATTTTTCTGAGCACTCTCTATGTATGAAACAGTCTTCTAAACATTTTATATGTATTAACTCATTTATGCCTCTCTAAAACCTTATGCGGTATTATTAATATCCAAATAACGTATTTATTAATAGGGGAAGTCATTGTGTCCTTTAGCTTGTGAATCATTTGTATGACATGTTGGGAGGTTTTGCTTTTTTTCCCTCTAGTGTGTCATTTAAGGAATAAAAGCAGAGAACATTGGAAGATATATGTAAGGTAGAAAAGAGTAGAGACAATGAGGTAAATTAGGAGTCCAGGGCTACATTTCAGGAAAGTAACGATGAAAGCCTAACCATAGTAACAAAAGTGGAGATTTACATGAGCAAAGCTGTTAAGAAGTATGCAAGAGGGAGAATCACTAGTATTTGGTGTCTAATTGGGTGTGAAGGACAAAAGATCAGCAAGAATCTAGATGGAATCTCCAGCTTCTGGATAAGGTGACTAGGGGTGAACTGGGAAGCCATCAGGGGAAAGACATATAAAAGAGCATTTTTGTGAAGAAGCACATTCATTCAATTTGGGGTGTGATGAGGTAGAGATAGTTCTGGGACGTTCAAATAGAAACTCTTAGTAGACTCTTGGACAGAGTAGTCTGGAACTAAGAAAATCAGGGTTGCTATATGAAAGTCCTCTGTATATAAGTCGTTGGCAGTGGCTGAGGTGGATGAGATTTTATAGGTAATATGTGTCTAGGAGAAGAGAAAGGGAGTAGGACAAGAGAAACCAGCAAAACAGACTATGAAGGAATGGAGAGAGGAGGGATTGGTGTCACGGAAACCAAGAGAAGATGGAGTTGCCAAGAGTAGCAAATGCAGTGAGTGAAATAAAGACAATGACATGACCCCTGGGTTATTGTTGGTTTGGTGAGAGCTGTTCCAGGTGAATAGGAAGTGACAAAGTGAACTCTTTGAGTAGGAAAGAACCTTTTAAGTTACTTGTCAAAGTGGGGAGAAGACAGAGTAAAAGGGATAACTTAATTATTTTAAACAGGGGTAGACTTATTTGCTACGAGTATGCAGCAACGGAGAAGTGGAAGATAGAGGAAAGGAAGAGAGGACATTGATGGAGCCAGATCTCTGAAGACTTGGATAGGATGTGACCCTGAATGCGTGTGGAGGGCCCACCTTAAAGAGCAGAAGAGCTACCTCTTCTTCTGAGGTAACAAGGAAGAAAGTAAAGCTCGAGGCAACTTTTTAGGTCTAATGGTAGTGGCTGGAAGTTGAGGTATTTTTTCTTCAATGGCTATTATTTTCCCATAAAACAGAAGGTGCAGTTTGCTGAGAGTCAAGGTGGAAATGGAACTTGATGGGAGAGGAGATAGTTCAAAATAGCCCCGTCAGATGTTACCATTTCTGAATGGGATCTTGGGGAAGGTGACTTGGCACACTGGGAGCTCAGATGGGGCAGGGTGGGCGGGGGAGGGAGGCGGGTGTTGTTAACTAGTAATTGTGCCACTCTGCACCGTGAGGAGAATTTTCTCATGAGGTATGTAATCACCAGACCAAGTATATGTATGGAGTGGTAGGTGGTGGAATTGATCCAGGGTTGGGGATTTTCTTGATAGGCTCATCCAAGGAACAGAGATCAGAAAATGTCCCATTAAGAGCCTGAACATAGAATCTCAGTACAATGGAAGGAAAACTGTTGTGATAAGGGAGGGAGAGAGTCAGGCTGGTCAGCCTTCTATCCTCTTTGTTCCTCTCTCTCCCCCTATTCACAAACCCTTTGCTTGGCCATGGACCTTGATTCTGCCTGCCTGGTTCCCTCCCACTCTCCCTTCCAGCATCATTTACAGTCTATGCCTCAGGCACCACCTATGAACTTCTGTCACCTGGAAATCTCTCATGGTGCTCAGCCAACTACCTGGGACAAGATCCCTGCATATTTCTGTTTCTATTCCAGAGCAGGCAAGCATTCACCCCCACCTTGGGCCTAGTGTTTGGCTTCTTGACTCTTTCCTGGAGGTGGTGTGTCTCCCCTCCAGGTGGGTCACTCTCCGGCCTCCATGTTCCACATGGTTAAGATGTGCTATTTTTGTGGGAGCTAGAAAAGAGAGGGTCAGAAAACATTACCCTTATTTTTATCTCACTAAACTATGTCACCTGGAAAGAAGAAAAATCAATGTTGAAACACTTAGTCTCCTGCTGTTTGAGATTGAAAAGCTGATAGCTTATTATCAGGTAATACAGAGTGGCTGATAAATGGTCATATATTCAAATATTGGTCATATATTCAAATTTTCTGGAATAATTCCAAGAAATTAGCCTATACCCTTCTCTATATCTTTATAATATTTTACTGGACCTGCGACGGTCAAAGCCAAAGCTAGTCTTGTATTTTTGGGATGTCAACAGGCTGCTGGCTCTCTGCCCTGGAGGGTTGTCCTGCGCTCTGCTTTGTATGCAAGTCATATCTGAGAGCCATTCTGCCAGGCTGCTGCGGGGTTTCCATCTGTCTTGATCTCAGCAGAACTTCAGGGATCGCAATAGGAGATTCGCGTGAACTGACAGGAGTTTTATTTCACCTGCTGTTGATGGTTGATAAAGAAGGCAAAAGTGAAAATTCCATATATCCAGGTTATTCATTTTCTATCCAGTATTCATTCAATAAACATTCATTGATCGCCTAAGTGCCAGGCACTTACTCTCCTTGGTGCTAAGGATACTACAAAAAACTCAAAGAGACACAATTCTTTAGAGTCCAGTGGGGGTAGAAAGACAGTAATTAGATACTTTTCCAAATAAATGTAAAATTTCAATTATGATCGGGGCTATGAAGAAAAAGTTTATTGTGTTTTGAGAAGAGATGAGAGGTACCTGCCTTATGGGGGGGGAGATTTCTTAGAGGAAGTGACATTTGAGTTGAGATATGAATGATGGGTAGGAATTAACCAGGTGTAGCATGAGAGGGATGGAAAGGCCCAGAGCAGAAAGGAAACGTTCCAGGAACCAAAGGATGGTTGTGGGCTTGAGTTCAGAGAGTGAGGTGATCTTTTATCCACAAGGAAATGGGAAGCATTTAACATTCTTTAAACAAAGGAGGAATATGATCAGTTTATATTTGTGAAAGCTCACTGACTTGGGCTGTAGTACAGAGGATGGATTCAAGTTGGGAACAATGGATATTGGGAGAACAGGTAAGGGGCAACTGAGATAGTCTAGCTGATTGTTGACCGTAGGCTGCATTAGGGTTGTGCAGTAGAGACTGACAGTGCACAAGAATTTGCGCTGCATTTTGGTGACAGAACTCGTAGGACTTCTCGATAGTTTCAACACAGAGAGAAACTGAGGAATGACGGATAATTTCTAGGCTCTGGCTTGGATGACTGTGGATGGTGATGACAATGCTCAGTCAGCAGATGAGGGGAAAAGCAGCTTTAGTTGGTGAGGCCCTAAAATTAATATAATACGATAATGTGGATTTTCCTCATTTCATGTAAAATTCAGAGCTCCTAAATTATTAGTTTTTTTTGGAGTTTGGAAACAAGTTATTTGTGAAAAGTGTATTTGTGGCTCATTTGACTGCATCATTGGAAATACTTGTAGTGAAAAATAGAAAAACTGCCTCTGCAGCAAGAGATGTACGGGGAATATTTGTATAGAAATATATAGAACAAAAACTCAAAAGGAAGTAGGAATTTAAGGCTCCCATAATGGAGGTGTGTGTGTGTGTGTGTGTGTGTGTGTGTGTGTGTGTGTGTGTGTGTGTTGTCTGTATGTGGGGATATATGTGGGCAGCTTATCGTCAGTAGATGAGCTTATTTTCTTACGACCACATCCATAAATTTGCTACAGTCTTCCCCACCTTAGTGTGTCATGAGTATAGTAGACCATATCCTCCTATGTAATGATAAATTGGGACAGATTTTCCCCTTATTGGTTTTATGGGTATTTCTTCTCCTTAAAATCTGGAATAATGTTTTTTCTTTAAGCTACTATAAATAACCATCGAACTTCAATGTTGAGTATTCCTGTTCTTCCTTTTTTTCTCCAAGTTTATTGCAATTGCTGTTTCATGTTCAATGGGGCACTGGGTCCAATTATAGCTTTGCATTTAATTACAAACTTTGCATATGTATGCATTAATTAGAAGATTTTATTGCTTTGTATTTTATGGCTGGAGGTTGTGAACTATAGCAATCCTATATACCACTAAAGGGGATAATACAAATTTAGAATAATAAAAAGAAATTTATAATGATCAACTCAGGCATCCAAAGTGGTGTATAGAAAAATAATAAAGCATAAATACAATAAACACAAGAGTCAAGCCCATTCTCCTTTAATTAAGAGGTTTAATTTTGTAAAGAAGACATTTAAAGATCTGGCACAATATACATTTGACACTTATTTAGACTAAGGATCTAAAAGTAGAACTTTAAAGGTATGTTTAAATGTGCCTGTCCTCTAGAAGAAAAGGGATCCTGGTATTAAAACCCAATGCTCTATGGTCATTTGAATATGAATAAAGCGGTCCCTGGAGGAGGGACACAGTTTGCTTGAAGAAGCTTTCAGAATCAAGAATCCTATTGGTACCAGAGAATGAACCTGAGTAATTTTGTAAAACAGTATTGTACCTGAATACTGTAAGACTAAAGACAAAAATCATTATATGCAAATGCTGTAGTCTAGCTAGTAAATGTGTTTCTCACAGAGGCGTGAGTTCACATATTTATTTATATAATAAATACAATAAATAATAAAGTAGATAAGAAACTAGGTTTCTCACCTAGTTGTTGGAGAAAGACATTGCAAATAAGGAAAAAGGGAAGGCTAAAATGAAACCTGTGGTGTTGGCCTAAAATCAGAGTTATCAGTATAAACTCATGGCCTTTGGCATGTATACAACTAGATAGATACAAAACTAAAGATTTTTGTGTGTACACATGGCTTAGTATACACACAGGTATTTCCTGGCTCTGTCTGCTGACAGGGTCTAAAACCAATGCCACTACAATAGCGGTGAGAGCATCTGGGGCCCAGATGGTGGTTAATCAGGAAAAAGAACCAGGCCTTCCTCAAGAGGGGATTGATTCCTGGGGTGGGGCAGAGGAAAGAGAAAATGTCCCTGGATCATCTTGGGGTATGAGGAAATGCCATAAAAGGAAATGTAACAATCTACCAAAGGAACAGTTCTTGCTACAAGGACACAGAGTCAACCTGGAGAAACTCTCAATGGCCCAAACAATTTGAGCAAGAAAATAAATCATGAAAACATTACATTGTAATTAGAGGTTTCTCAGTGCTTACAAAGGGTCAGGCTCCTTGGAGAGGAGCTGGCCCTAGAGATCAAGAAGAATTCCAAGAAGGAGCTTGGGGAGCCAGCGGAAGAAACTGGGCAGAAGTTGTTTTTGGTTATGCTGTAAAGTGGGAAAGGCAGTAGCCTCCTGAAGAAACAGAACCTGTGATGACAGGGTAAGCATGATAATGGCTAAGTGGGATAAGAGACTCTTGAGCTCTGATGGAAGCCCCACATTACTTAGTAGAATAGGTTCAAGTGGGAAGAAGATTCTGGAGCTTGGCTTAGGTTGGGTCACAGCAGCTGTAGCAGGATTATCCCACTTTCATGATTTGGGATGATCAGACCAAATCGTCCCCTTGTTTTCTTCCCAACGATAAAGAAATTTCATTTGGAAGAAAGGCGGCTGAGCTTTCCAGGATGGCCTACACAGGGTGCCTGATCTGTACCTCTTTGCAATGATGATACTGGCTCCACTGTGAGGGAGGCGCCTCTGAGAGGAGGCCTGAGAGACCTGCTGTTCTCTTACCTTGGGGCTCTCAAGAACTCTGAGAGCAGACGACGATGAGGAATATTATGAATAATGCTGCAGACGTCGGATGGTAATTTTGAGGACTACAGTTACCTGCTGCTTTTCTCCAAGCTGGGTTCAGGCTCCCCAGGTGGAGTAGTCTGAATAGCAAACATCAGCCCAGCGGCTTTCCTTCGTTCCTTTTATTGCTTTAACTAATTGCTTTAGATTCTGCTGACTATTTCCAGGATTAAACCCCCTTCCAATTACTGTTGAAACTTGATGTAAATTTCTTCCTCAGAATTGTAAGGGTAAATCACATAAAGAAAGAACAGGGGAGCAAATAAAGCCCCTGGACTTGATAACATCAGTAACCTTCCCTTCTACCCCAGATGACGATAGGATGAATGGATTTGTGAAGAGAAGTTTCTACAAGTCTGGTCCTTGGACTGAGACACTTTGCGAGATTACCTGAGACCAGTAAACTTCTCTAAGATTCGATAACAGCAAGGCTCTGTCTTCTTAAAGTTACCCCAGGCCAATATTGGTCATGGTGATGGTGGGGAAATGCGGTAAAGAGTGAGGAGGTTGGTTGCCTACAAGCATTCACTCCCCATCTACTCTTAACAGAAACTTTCTCTTGTTCAGTAACCTGCCCTCCCCACTGCAGCCATATGGGGAAGCGGATCTCACCTCTCCCACTAAGGGCCTGATTGGTGCAACAGCTATCACTTGTTCATTTATTTAATAAATATTGAGAGAATTCTCTTAGGTATCAGGCATTGTTTTAGGTAAACAAAAAAGTTCCAAACCCTTAACATAATGAAGTTGACATTATAGTGCATGTGAAAAGAAAATAACAAATAACAAAGCAAAACATATGGCAATAGGGCCAGCCCGGTGGCTGAGGTGGTTGGAGCGCCATGCTCCTAACTCCGAAGGCTTCTGGTTCGATTCCCACACGGGCCAGTGGGCTGTCAACCACAAGGTTGCCAGTTCAATTCCTCAAGTCCTGCAGGGACCCTTAAAAGCAGGAAATTTTCCCCACTGGAGTCAGAGAAATATGACAGATGAAGAGGCAGGAGAGATTTTAGGTACAAGATGGACTTGACCCACCTTTGCTGGTGTTGAGGGATGGTGGGCAGTGCCCCCTGCAACTAAGGTTGAACACGACACTTGAGCTGAGCTGCCGCGGAGCTCCTGGATGGCTCTGTTGGTTGGAGCATGGGTTCTCAACCACATTGCCAGTTTGACTCCTGCAAGGGATGGTGGGCTGCGCCCCCTGCAACTAACAACAGCAACTGGACCTGGAGCTGAGCTGTGCCCTCCACAACTAAGACTGAAAGGACAACAAGTTGAAGCTGAGCGGCACCCCCACAACTAAGATGGAAAGGACAGCAACTTGACTTGGGAAAGAAAAAAAAAAAAATCCTGGAAGTACACACTGTTTCCCAATAAAGTCCTGTTCCCCTTCCCCCCCACCAAAAACCAAACAAACAACAACAACAAAAAAACATGGCAATAAAAGCTAAGGAGGAAAACAAGGCCGAAGGTGGGGTGGGGTGGGGTGGGGGGCAGAAAGGAATGCTGGAAGATAGTGTTGGGGACCGGTTGCTATTTTAAAAATGTGATCGAGGAAGGGCTTGATAAAGTGACATGTTAAGCTTCCCTTGTCTTGCTTTAAAATTAGGTCAATTCTGCTAATGAAACCAAAGGGGAAGTCTACTGGGGAACTTACAGGAAAACGTTTCCTCACAACAAAGATAAAGAGACAGGAAGAGACAGTCTCTCTTTTTCCTTTGGATGCTGTTATAATTGGATGTGATGCCAGGAAGAGCTGCAGACGCTTTGCTACCAGCTTGATGACACCAAGAATAGAAGGGTGGAGAGAGAGAAAAAAAAAATTGGACCTTGATTCTTCGTCTGAGACACACACTTAACTAACCCTGAAGTGTGATCTGTGTCTGTGCTTCCTGTAATGTGAAATAGTAATTTTTCATATTGTATATGCCAGTTTAAATCAGGGTTTCTTTTACTTGCAGCTGAAGTCATCCTAACTGATGTAGAATGGGTCCTGATAGCTTTAATAGGCTACAATAAACCAGTTTGCAAATTCTAAGTAGATAGGAGTAAGAACTTATGATATTGATTATAACACTGGCATTTTTTCCTATACACAATCTGAAGTGTAAGGTTAGCAACTTTTTCAATTTGAAGCAGTTGGGATAGAAAAATGCCTACCTGTTAGAGGTCATTTGCCCGAGACAGTGACAAAAGGGACTCCAGACACCATTCTCAAAACCCTCCTATTCAGGGAACCATAGTGCACATACCCTAATTTACAAGCAAGTATGGAGAAAAGCTCTGTAGATGGAGGGGTACATAGATACAAGTGAAGACTACTCTACAATAAATAAGAGTGGTGATTCCAGACACAGTAGAAGCACTGGCGGCCGTGATGGTGGTTGTGGCGGGATGTTGACCACACTGAGAGTGTGAAGTTAGCCTTTAAAACATTGTCATTGTAACTGTGAGCTTCCAAGAACCACAGTCTCTGAGTTCACTGCCAACTGTGGTAGGCAGAATAGTAATAGAATAACAGACCTTCCCTGCCAAGATATCCACATCCTAATCCCCAGAACCTGTAAATATGGTGTATGATATGGCAAAAGGGACTTTGCAGGCGTGATAAAGGTTATGGACCTTGAGATGGGGAGATTATCCTGGATTATCAGGGTGGACCCAATCTAACCACACAAACCCTTAAAAGCAGGAAATGTTCCCCACTAGAGTCAGAGAAATATGACAGATGAAGAGGCAGGAGAGATTCTAGGTACAAGACACACTTGACCCACCTTTGCTGGTGTTGAGATGGAGGAAGGAAACAATGAGCTAAGACATGTGGGTAGCCTGTAAAAGCTGGCGATGGCCCTTAAATGGCAGCCAACGAGGAAACAGAGATGTTGGTCCTGTAGTTGCATGGAACTGAATTCTGCCAACAATATGAATAAGCAAGGAAACAGATTCTCCCCAGAGGGTCCAATAAAGGAATACAGCCCTGCCCATTCCTTGATGTTTACCTGGAGACCTGCGTCAGACTTCTGACCTACAGAACTGAGCTGATAAATGTGTGTCGAAAGCTGCTAAATTTGTGGTAACTATCACCCCTGTTTGGATTTTTCAGTTACAGTTGACATTCACTATTATTTTGTATTAATTTCAGGTATAGAGCATAGTGGTTAGACATTTATATAATTTAAGAACTGATCCCTCTGACTAGTCTGCTACCTACTTGGCACTATACATAGTTATTACCATATTATTGACTATATTACTTGTGCTTTACATCCCCATGACTATTTTGTAACTACTAATTTGTACTTAATGCCTTCACCTTTTCCACCCTGCCTTCCAACCCTCCTCCATCTATCACCCCAATAAATCTAGTATCCATCTGACACTATACATAGTTATTACAATATTATTGCCTATATTCCTATGCTATACCCTACCTCCCCATGGCTACTTTGTAACAATCAATTTGTACTTTTTAATCCCCTCCCCTATTTCCCTCCCCAACCCTCTTCCTATCTGGCAACCACCAAAATGTTCTCTGTATCTATGAGTTTGTTGCTGTCTTGTTTGTTTATTTTGTTCTTTAGATTCTACATATAAGTGAAATCACTTTGCATCTGTCTTTCTCTGTTTGACATATTCCACTCAGCACAATACTCTCCAGGTCCATCCATGCTGCCACAGATGGTGATAGCCCATTCCCTTCCATGGCTAAGCAATATTCCATTGTATATATGTACCACCTACTCTTTCTCCATTCATCCATTGGAGGACACCCAGGCTGCCTCCACCTCTTGGCCATTGTAAACAATGCTGCAATGAACACATTGATGTGCATGTCCCCTCGAAGTAGCATTTTGGGTTTCTTTGGATAATTACCCAGAATTGGGATTACTGGGTCCTTCTTTGTCACTTGTTATAGTCTTTGCTTTAAAGCCAATTTTGTCTGGTATGAGTATTGCTACCACAGCTTTTTCTTTTTGTTTCCATTTTCATGAAATATCTTTTTCCCATCCGTTTACTTGTATGACATATGATCAAAACATACAATGAATGTTTAAGTAAAAAACAACAACCTTATTATAGTAAAAGACACATTGCCATTAGTCCACCTCAAAATACACCCCCTCATTTTGAACACACTCATCCCATCAATTCTTGTCACTTTCATGAGTGTCTTTAGTTGTGCTGTCATGGCTGCCTCAATGTCCTGAATCAATTCAAAGTGTTTACCTATCATGGTCATTTTGACTTTGGGGAAGAGCCAGAAGTTGCATGGTGCCATCTGGTGAATAAGGTGGATGAGGATACACCAAATGTTTTTATTGACAGAAATTGCCGTATACCAGAAGTGATGTGTGACACAGCCTTTCTGTTGTGATCACAAAATATGGTGAACGCTGTCTGTCGAGTACCATCCAATGGAAAAGCAGGCATCTTCAATATGGGAAACAATGTGTTGAACCTTAATAACAGTGTGTGACAAGTTTCAACTTGTTCGGTGCAGTTTGGTGTGAGCTACAGTTGAGAGAAGGTGTGTTTTAATGTGCCATAAATCATCCTCCATCATGACAATGCTCTGTGTCACACATCACTTCTGGAACAGCAATTTCTGTCAAATAAAAACATTATGCTGTGTCTCCATCCACTTTATTCACTGGATCTGGCACTGTGCGACTTCTGGCTCTTAAAGTAAAAATGATTCAGGACATTGAAGAAGCATGACAGCACAACTAGACACTCACAAAAGAGGACTTCCAGAACTGCTTCAGAAAGTGACAAAAATGATGGGATAAGCGTCTTTGAAACAAGGGAGAATATTTTCAGGGGGATTAATGGCAATATGTCTTTTACTATAATAAATTTTTTTTAAACTATTGATACAATAGGCTTAAAAAATTTTTTTTATTGGGGATTATTGGGGAACAGTGTGTTTTACAATAGTTTTGTGGTTACCAGAGGGTAAGAGGGGTGGGGGGTGGGAGATGAGGGTAAGGAGGATCAAATATATGGTGATGGAAGGAGAACTGACTCTAGGTGGTGAACATACAATAAATTTGTTTTGATTTAAACATTCACTGTATTGCTTGATCACACCTTGTAGTCTGTGTGTCTTATGATCTGAAGTGAGAATCTTGTAAGCAGCATATGTAAGGGTCTTATTTTCTTATCCATTCAGCCACCCTATCTTTTGATTGGAGAATTTAATCCATTTACACTGAAAGTAATTGTTGATAGATATGTAGTTTTTATCATTTTATTGTTCACATTTTTAATATGTTTTTTTCTTTTGGTCTTAGAAAAGTCCCTCTAACATTTCTTGTAGTACTGGTTTGGTGGTGAAGAACTCATTTAGTTTTTTCTTGTCTGGGAAGCTTTATATCTGTCCTTCAATTCTAAATTATAGCTTTGCTGGGTAGAATAATCTTGTTTGTATGTCCTTGTTTACATTACTTTGAATATTCCTGCCAATCGCTTCTGTCTTGCAAACTTTCTGTTGAGAAATCAGCTAATAGTCTAATGGGAGCTCCCTTGTAGATAACTGATTGCTTTTCTCTTGCTGCTTTTAAGATTCTGTCTTTGTCTTTCACCTTTGGCATTTTAATGATGATGTGTCTTGGTGTGGGCCTCTTTGGGTTCATCTTGTGTGGGACTCTCTATTCTTCCTGGGCTTGTATATCTATTTCCTTTGCCAGTTTAGGGAAGTTTTCTGTCATTGTTTCTTCAAGCAGGTTTTCAATTCCTTGTTCTGTCTCTTCTGGTACCCCTCTGATCTGAATGTTGTTATGCTTTATGTTGTCCAAGAGGCCACTTAAACTCTTCTCATTTTTTTGTATTCTTTTTTCTTTTTGCTATTCTGATTGGGTGTTTTATACTACCTTATCTTCTAAAACCCTGATTTGATCTCCTGCTTCAACTAATCAACTGCTGATTCCCTATAATGTATTCTTCCTTTCAGTTATTGTAGTCTTTATTTCTGACTGATTCTTTTTTTAGTTTTCTATCTCCATTTTTTATGTTTTCTATCTCTCTGAAGTTCTCCCTGAGATCATTGAGCATCCTTTTAACCAGTATTTTGAACTCTGTGCCTGATAGATTGCTTGTCTCCTTTTTGTTCAGGTTTTTCTTTTTCCTTTTGCTTTTTTTTTTGTCTGGAGTTTTGTTCTGTTCTTTTATTTGGGACATGTTTCTTTGTCTCCTCATTTTGGCTGTCTCACTATGTTTGTTGCTATGCAAGGCTGCTATGCCTCTCAGTCTTAGTAGAATGGCCTAATGTAGTAGATGTCCTGTGGAACCCAGTGGTGCAGTCTCCTTGGTTACCAGAGCCAGGTGCTCTGGATGTATCTCCTGTATGGGTTGTGTGTGCCCTCCTGTTGTAGTTGAGATTTGATTGCTGTTTTCACATCAGTGGAAGGGATTGACTCTCAGGCTGATTGGTTGTGAAGATGGGCTGTGACTACTGTGGAGGAGATGTGGTGTAGGGGCTGACCCTACAGAGCATAGTTCACTTTCGTGAGGGTCTGGTGCCTGCCCAGTCTACCCTTTAGGTGTATCGTCCTTGTAGGTGGCCAGATGATGTTTCAGCCCAGTCCAAAGCTGGCCTTTGGGACTACCAGCCCTGGAGCCTCCAGGGGAGGGACCTGCTGCGGGCCAAGTTGAGCTGCAGTCTGTGCCCTGTCTGGGTCCACAGGCAGGAGCCACAAAGCAATCCTGAGATGGCTGCTGCCTGGGCTTGGAGGTGCCTTAAGAGGCCAAGCTACAAACCAAGGCTGGCTGCTGCTAGTGCTGGGCTTATGGCTACGCATTCAGAGGTACAGGGCATGTCAAAGCCATCTGCAGTTCGTTTGGGTTTTGTGAACATTTGTGAAATTTTAGGAAAGTCTTCAGCATGAGCAAAGGCAGTCCATTTATACAGAAAAACCACCGGAAGCAGCTTGGTTGTGCTCAAAAGTTGGGTGGGGTGTGGTCTCAGAATCACTAGGGTGTGAAGATTGAATGGTGTTTAGCCAGCTTGATGGAGAGAGACTCAGATATAGTGGTCACCTATGTCTGCACAAAGGGAAGGGGAGGGCTCAACAAAGAAACAGTGGCTTCTGCCAGATTCTCCGTTCCCTCTAGCCCTCATCCTGAAGCTAGACAATTCAGTTCCTCCCTGCATCACTGGTGCCTTTTGAGCTGTCTCCCCAACACTGAAGCTCAGAGCCGGTGATTCTGACAGTGAATAAGTCCATGCACAGGTCCTTTCAGAGGAGAAACCTGTGACTCCAGGTGCCCTCCATCTCAGTCAGCCAAATCTCTGTTGGTTTCCATAGCTGGAAGGTATGGGGACTTCTCTCCCTGGCACTGGAACCCTGGGCTAAGGAGGGGCTGGGACCCCTTGCTCCTCAGGGGAAGGGGACCTCCACAGTTAAGATATCCCTCCTGATTTTTAATGGTCACATGTGGGTGTGGGACCAGCCTGTTCCCTGTCTCTGCCTCTCCTACCAGTCTCAAGTTGGTTTTTTTTGTAAGTCCGTAGTTGTAGGGCTTTGGTTCAGCTAAGTGCCAGGTAATTCTCAATGGTGGTGGTTCTGTAGTTCAGTTGTAATTGACACGGTCCTGAGAGGAGGTGAGCATAGCATTTACCTATTCTGCCATCTTCACTAGTTCTATAAATAAAGTTTTATTGGAATTTAGCCCTCCCACTTATTTGTGTATTGCCTGTGGCTGGCTTCCTGCTCCAATGGCAAAGTTAAGTGGTTATGACAGAAACCGTATGGTTTGTCAACTTTTAGCCTATTTACTATCTGGACTTTTACAGAACATGTTTACTAACCCCAGTGTTCGAGAATTAATTATAAGAAAGTCATGATGAATCAGGTGGAGAAAAGGTAAGAAACCAGACAACCGGCAGCAGGAAACATATGGTCCAGGGGAAGGAAGGAAGGTGGCAGGCACAATTTTCCTTGGTCACTTCAGGTAATGAAGAACCAGATAAACAAAAGCTCTGGAATTGTTACAAGGGTAAGTCCTAATATGCTGCTTATGAAGTTCACTGAAACTCTGTCCTAGTGCTGTTTCACACAGCCTTGGCAAGCCAACCATCGGCTGCCCACACGTCTTAGTCCCTTCAATTATTATCCAGAGATATCCAGGTGTCATACACAGAGAACAAAGCAACAGTCCCAGCTTTGACAGGGATTTCTCCTCCTATGATATTTCATACTAAGCCTCATTCACACCCGATACGAATGTAGTGCTGCTTTTAAAACCCATTTCACATTTTAAAACCAGTTCCGTTAAGCATGACTTCAGCTGTCACTTCTTGTTATTTTCGGAGAAGCTTGATGCTCATAGGTTTGAAACATCCCATCCATTTGTTCAATGGGCTTCTGATAACTATCCTTGCCCACTGGGTATGAAGTCGACACCAATTATGCAGGTGACTGCCTTAACGATAGAGTATTTTAGAACAGCCCACAATGCCTTGTAGTTCTTACCTGGCCTGCTTGTGTGGCACTTAAAGGCCTTTGAAACTGGTGTGATTTTACTGTTGCTGCAAGTGAGGAGTACAGGGAGAATTTGGGAATGAACAGAAGTTGATAGTTGGCTCAGGGCTGTCTGCACTGCAGATGTGGTCTGTAATCCCACTGGAATCAAGAGAAGTAGGCTTTTCAAACCTTTGCTACATAAGCCTTGTTATCACTGAAACAGACCACTTGAGATGGAAGTACATACAGATTTGCTGCTGATGACAGCTCACCAGGACCCAGCTCTCCATTCAGGTACATTGATATGCATATTCACTCTACTGGAAAAAAAAAATCATTTCCTCTTCTACCCTGGGACTCCGCTTCTGTAGTCTCGGAATCTGCTATTTTATACCCACCTGCTGGTACAATATAAGCAGCCTCAATAGGTATCAAGCTACGAAAAGCTCCGAGGAGCACTACTGCAGTTGCGAATTGCTTCCTTGCTCAGTGCTATTTGGTGATCGGAAGATGGACTGCCAGATTAGCACAGGCACACAGTGTTTGTGTAAGGAACAGGAAGGGTGATTTTCCCTGCTTCTCCTCCCAGCTATTTCTTACCAGTCCCTTTGCTTCCTATAAAAGTGAGGTATTTGTTAATGTCATTTCTTAGTGGAAATTCAAAGGGCAGAATCACTGACTCGAGCCCAAAGTGAAACTACTCTGTTTTTTTTCTGCCCTCGTACTGCCAGATAAGAGCCTCTGACATGACTGGCCATAGAGGCCACTGGCCTATGCCATGGCTGGCTGGCTCGTGGAAATTTCCAGCACGGTAGTTTGTTGTTCTTTGATGTTTTAAATCATGAACTAACTAAATAAACATAGTCACTCTTCCTGAATACGAAAAGTTATTTCCAAAGCACAAAAATAAGTTCAGAAAACAGATAGAATTATGGACAGCCCAGAGGAAGGCTTGGAGGCTGCCTCATTCTTTGGGTGACTTGTGCAGCCTGTGTGGGTAATCTATGTTAACATCTTGTCTTCAGGATGTTGACCTCACTATGATGCAGCCATTCTAGAAAAGGATCCATTTCTTCTCCATTTCAAAGCTGTTGATCTGGCTGAGACAATAGCTGCTTTAAACAGAAGTCTTTACACTTGTCTGGGTAAATTCTGTTCCAATTCTTGTTTTGGCCACAAGTCAAAGACAACAGCTGTGTGCTTGTGGGTTCACTGAACTCTACGTGCTTGTTGACTGCCTTACTAACCACAGGGATTAACCAATAATTAGAACATTTCGGGTCATCTTGGGAAGAACAGACTTTTCTCGTGTTTGGAAAGGTGATGTGACCTCCCTCTGATTTTCCCAAACGTGGATCTGTCAGTGACTGCGTGTGGGGCTGAATACACGAGACTGGCTTCACAGCCACGGAGTCCTCCCTTTCCCAAAATATCACCTGATAAGTGGAGGCTTCAACCTATATTTAATGTTGTTTAGCTTAACTCCAGTTCTGCAACAGGCCTGAGCCATGATAAGAGGCGAAAGTACTTGTTATTCCGAGAACAACATCAGCATTTCTGATCATAATGATTTGTGACTCAGACCTTGAAAGCTGTGGGGTTTCCTCCTACTTGAGTCAATACAAGTTTACATAAATATATATTTCTGTTTCCTTTTGTTCTTGCTTCAGCATTTATGTTTGGTTGCTGCCAACAACAGGCTATGGGAGGTTGGGGGAAAAGAGAAATGGAGCATGTTTCATAAGAGATGTTTCATAAGAAATGAATGGGTGGGTTTTAACTTTTTCCCCAATTATGACTTTTTTGTTTGTTTCGTTTATGAAGGGTGGTGTGTTGGAATTTTCACTGGAAAAGATAAAGTTTATCCTATGTATTTAAAAGCATATAGCCGTTCAAATATTATTGCATTTGACTATGAACTAAAGCCGTTCCTGTAAAATATAATGAATATCCCCATCCGTAGGTAACATCTGATTATAAACTAGAGTCACACCTACATGAACTGCTCGTGCATCAGGGTGTTTGGTGTGCTAGAGCTTTTCAGCGAGAAAGATCCTAAAGTAGTAATCCAACAGTGAAGTAGAGCCTGGTTTTTTACTGATGCAAGAAGCAAGTGAGCATTGCCTCTACATTCAAATCTCCCTCCGTCAGGGAGACAAGGTTGGCAAGAGATGTGGTGATTATTTTTTGCTTGATTTTATGCCACGGATGGGAGAATCTTTCACTTCCATTTAAATAACTGTAAAGATGAGGCAGAGACCACCTTTTGAAAGACTCACCCGTAGGACAGTCCATATTAGCCAGCAACAACCCACCGCTGATGCCGTATGTCACTCTGCTGGGGGATGTGTCTGGACACACCAACAGATGCAACTTTCTGTCACTGCGCTCTTTGTGACGCGTATAGCACCTGGCTTAGGTCACATGTGGGGTCTGAGATTCAGACCCCCCACCTTCTGCTCCACAAACGCTAGGCCCCACGGGCTGCATCTGCCCAGGGTTGGGGTGCTGATGTGTCTGCATTTTCCATATTGGCTAGTGGTAGCTCTGAGCAAGTTTGTGCCGCTTGGCGTCAGTCTGAATCCAAACCCTCTACCTCAGTCATCTTTCACCCCCCTAACCTGAAATCCTATCTCAGGAAGAAGGTAAATGAGTGTTTGTTATTACTGGTTAATACACATATAGTTTCTATGTCTGGGTTCATTTAGATAAAGTCCAACTACATATAGGTATTTGCGTGGAATAGCCACATATGTCCCATTTATTTCTTTAAGAATATTTTCAATAGCATTTTATACTGAAAGGGAAAAACTAGAACTGATTTGAAGGCTACGTCCATATATCATATTCTGCATGGTGTTAACCAGTATGTGATCACCGAGGTAGATTCTTGAAGTGTAACCCAGATCAGGACTGATATTACTGGTTGGTAACAAGGAATCCTGCCCTAAAAGCCAAGACAGGAAAATATCAATGGCATGTCCTGATCCCTGAAGATGTATATTCAGAGCACAGTGCATGCCACCAAGCACTTTCCCGTATTTTGTCCCCAAGGGCTGTTGCCTACGCTGGTTCTGAGAACAAAGGGATCTGAATAAGCCAGGACTGTTGAAAACTACCTTCGAACATGGAAAATGTGCATCCACCTGGAGGAGACTGAGAAACACTCATCTTCCTGAAATAAGCCACATTCTGGGTCACATTTCCTGTCTGCTTGGAGCATCCCTCTAGGATTGAAGGCACAAAGTGAGGTGATAGAGAAAATTCATCGAATCCCCGAGATGGCTGTGCTTGCAAATTATTTCTGTGTGAAGATTTAGAATCTGGGGAGAGACAGGAAAGTGTGCAGCAGGGAAATTTTTCCCTCCTCAGCATTTCCAGCAATGGAGTGATTGGTGTGAGAAATCAGCTGTCATGCCGAGAGTTAGGTGTAGCATCACAAATGGTCCTTCAAGTACGCCCTGGCTTCTAGTATATTGGTCTTTAAACTGTGGGCCCCCTTCAGTCGTTTTCCTCATTACCTTCACGTCATGTTGCCACACAGGGGATGTAGCAAAAATAATTGCAAGTCTCTGTCCGCTAATATGTTTAATCTGATTAATTTTTGTGCTAGTGTTTTTTCTCTTCAAAGTGCTTTTATCTCTTTTACTTCTGGTAATACCACACAGGTGCTCATTTAACAATGAAAACCGACCTCCAGAACACCTTCTTGTGTTGTGTGAGCTAAAATGAATTTAATGACTACAGCAGAGCCGATCTTTTCCTAATATGCAGGAATAAATTATGATTTAGTTTTCTAGGGACCAAAACACACACACACACACACAAACATGTTTCTATTAAAGAAACAGAAGCCAATTTTTAAATATATCTGGTTAGATGTTACTAATGATCATTACTAATATTATCCTCATTTTATTCCTATATGGAAGTCAATCCTTCAGACCGACTTAAATTATAAAAATAAATAAATAAATAAATAATAAGCATTTGGGGGAAAAATAAATCAATAGATGTGGTAGAGAATTCTCTGCTTCTCATCAGGCTTTTTGCCTTAAACCATTAGTCAGTATTTAGTAAGTGGTATCTTCAGCTTAAGGAAAGAAGGAAGGAAATAAATGCGTTTGAAGTGACCTACTATGTGTCAGGCACTATGCGTGTATTAGCTGCTTTTTATTTGTTATCTCGTTTAATACTCCTGTGATGACCCTGTGAGGTACGTGGCATTTGGATTTTACAAATGAGGGAGCTGAGCAAACTGGAAGTGAGGGAGTAGAAGACAGGGGACTAGGGTTTCGGTTGTGAATCCTTTGGGTTCTCCCTTTCATAGGCTTTCTGACATGGAATTACAGTGGTCCCATGTGGCACTTAGAAGGGGCAGAGCACAGTTTTCTAGCAGTGAGGAGCTGTTCCCACTGGGAGACCATAAATGTACTGCTGGATCCTCTGGAATGAATTATCTCTGAGCCTCGGCAGGATGATCTGCTGATGCCAGCACAGGTGTGTGTGCAGAGGAGTTGAGTTCCCTTAGCTTCCACTTTGGGCCCATGATGACATAGCTGCACCCAACTCCAGAGCTCACCAATATTGTATAAATAATAAGGACTGACATTTACTAAGCACGTACTCTGCACCCAATACTGTTTTAATGGACTGACAGGTATCAGTCATTTCACCCCCAGAACCCTGCAAGGTAGATGCTAATATCATTCCTATTTCACAGGAGGGAAATCTGAGGTAGTGGTTGAGTAGCATAGAGGTGAGGTCACTTGTCAAGGTCACAGAACTAGTAAGTAGTGGAATTGGGGTTTGATCCGAGGCAGGCTGGCATCAGAGTCTTATGGCCTTTCTCCCGGGCCCTTCAGAGTTGTCCTTTGAAAAGCTGACTTTTTGGGATGAGCTTCCTGTCCCCATGACTCTTCTTACTCACCTCCTCCTTCGTAGTCACCTCCTTCTGACTTATTTTCATTATGGGGGAATCCCTCCCTCTCTCTTAGAGGGACTTCAACTTTCTTCAAACCCTGTTTTCCTTTTGTTCTTGCTGAGTGGATGGCCCATTAGTGGGTTCAGCTCCCTTGGAACCCCAAGCATTAGCAACTGATAAACTAGCTTCCCTTTCCTGGGGGAAGGGTAAGGAGGTCTCTATCCTCAATTTTATAAGAGGTGAATAGAAATGTTTGCCTTCCTTTCCATTCATTGCCTTCCTTCCTTTTAATGCAGCAAAGAGAAAGAGGAACAACAGAAGAGTTGACTTTAGATAAGTCACTACGTATTTGCCACAGGGTAATCACAGAGTGGTTCACAGAACTATAGTAAGCTTAGGTTTGGGTGTCTGCCTTGGTTTACATCTGCATTCCTCTACATATCTACCATGTTTCCCCGAAAATAAGACCTAACCGGAAAATAAGCCCTAGCATGACTTTTCAGGACAACATCCCCTGAACATAAGTCCTAATGAGTCTTTTGGAGCAAAAATTAATATAAGACCCGGTCTTATTTTCGGAGCAACACGGCAGCTGGCTGAATACCTAACTGCTCCTCCTTGGCTTTTCAACTATAAAACAGGTTTAGTTTCTAGCTCACTACATGGTTGTGAGAATCAACAGTGATGCTGTACATAAAGTGCTCATCACAGTGCCAGCAATGATAAGCTTTTAATAAAATATGTTTTCATTCATTATGATTCTCAAAGCACTGGGTGACTGACAGCCCCTGTCTTAGCGAACACTTTGCTACGTGGAAAGTGCTAGGCAGTGTGCTTCAGACACACTTCCTAATCTTCACAAATGTTTTATGGGACATGGACATCATTTTCCTCTGTGCTTAAGTGCTTTTACCAAAGTGCCACAGCTGGGAAGAAGCCGAGGTGGGATTGGAATCCAGCCTTCAAATATGGACTATTGTATTTTGCTCATGGCCAGAAATTGAAGCAAGACGACTCAAGATGAATCCAGGTTTTGGATGCTGACAGTGGATTCAAATTCCTGCTAGCTAAGTGAACTTAACTCCTCTGAAGTCTCTAAGTCTGAGTTTCTTCAGCTAGAAAATGGCAATACGATGACCCATCCTGCAGAACTTTATTTTTTTAATTAAATTTAATTTATTTTTTAAATTTATATTTATTATTATTATTATTTTTTAAGAAGGGCGCAGCTCACAGTGGTCCTTGTGGGGATTGAACCGGCAACCTTGGTGTTATCAGCACCACGCTCTAACCAACAGAGCTAACTGGCCACCCAGGACTTTTTAAAAAAAAAACAGAAAAACAAATAAAGTCATGATCAGGGTCTGGTGTGGATGTTACATAGGCCTGACGTGAATGAGATTCTCATTTCCTAGAGCGTGAAACACTTGAAGTCAGAATGGGTTTGGGTGTTTGTTGTCCCCCCACATCAGGGAAGCTGAACAATGGGTTTACTCAGTACACTGAAGCTACTTTAGGAAAAAGGTGCCCTGCTTGCAAAATAGTAGGGCAGGCAGTCTATTTCTACAAAACCCCCTTTTCCAATTGCAGGAAATACTCTGAATATAGAAGACATAACCACCAATGACTATCTCTTTTAAAGGTAAACCCGATTCTTTTATGATCTGAAACTGTAAATTAACTACTTCTAGTTCAGCAGTTAGAATAACGCAGTCATGAAACCAAGGATGGGCTAGGTCCTGAAGGCACGAGTCCAAGGTTCAAAGACGTCAGTTTAGGGCAGTGAAAACTTCGATAAATTTGCAAAATATGGCCCAAAGAGCCCGAGTTGCCTACTTGTTCAGCCTTTTGATGCCATTACATGCATCCTTTTGATAACAGGCATAAAAGGGAGATTTGCGTAGGTGAACACTTTGCTTCCCTACAGTAATATTACTGGTTTGGTTACAAATATGTAGGGAAGGCTATTCATAAAATATTTGAAATAAAAAATGTTAAACGTGACTAAAGTGATAAGTGAAAAAAAAAATCACCATTCTATAAATGTCACTTCATTCAGCAGCGCACATTTCTGTGTTTCTCCTCAGCAACTGGGAAATGAAAAATGTCATGTACACACAAGGTTGACAAATTGATTTTTCTTTGTGAGTACACATCTCTGCGTTAAGAGTCAGAAAAAAAATATTTGTACTTTGTAGGTCTAAGTGCTGAATGATACCATTTAGCTCATTTGAAAATTGCTGAAAAGAGCATAGAGGTAAAACATCAGTATTTCTTTGATGTTTTTATATGTATTGGTGATGCTTTCTTACGTATCACCAGCTCCGCTAAAGCTGAATTCAGAGGTAAATCATAATTTTCAGGCATTATTATTTATTTTCAGCATTGCTAGATAGAAAGTATAAAACGTTAAAAATACTTCAACAATGGCCTGATATGTAATTTTTGTTCTTTCTTCACTCAGAATTCCTAGATCTACATACGAATTTTGCTCTCAGTTCTGCCCCTGTGAGAGCCCACAGCCCTCAGGATAAATATAAAATACACATTTTTTTTCCCCTGAGGCCATTTGTAAGATGATTTCCCCAAAGAACAAAAATACTGCTTTTAAACAAAGGATAAACATGGAGTTTTGGAAACTGTTTAAACTTCTTTGAAAGTTTTAAGCCAAGGCAAAAGGGGACAAGTGAGACTGTAATCGAATTCATCTTGCCAGCAGTATCATAGAACATTTGCTCTCCTGAACACTAACTTCAACTGTGATTTATAGGGGACCAAGTGCATGTCACTGCGGCTGATCTTCAGAGACCTGGCTTCAAATCCTGATTTTAGTCACAATTGAAAATGAGGCTGGTGGTCAGGTCCCAGCCCTGTTGGACAGGATTGTCAGCCCGCACGCTGGAGGACGGCCATCTGGAAAAGCAGGGCGTATTAACTTGCAGGTTGGGGAATCAAGTGCCTGTCAGTGTAATTTTCATCTGCAGTGAGGCTGGGAGGGGTTGCTGCTCCTTACCTTCTCAGTGGGACACTTATTAAGCTGCCTGACAAAGTAGGGTAATGCCATCCTTACGCACTCCTAAGGAAGCTTTCTCTCTCTCTCTCTCTCTCTCTCTCTCTCTCTCCCCCTCCCTCCCTCCTCGCTCTCTCGGTCCAGCTTAAGAAAATGACTAATTATTAAAATTTTGGAGAAGAAATAACTCTGGGACCTGGAATGTCTGTAGAAAATCAAAAAGGCAGTCAGTTTTGCTTCCTGGCATTTACTTGTCCTGTTCAGTTTCTAAATAGTTTCCAAGTCAGTACAGACCTCTGATAAGAGGATGGGGAAATTAGTTTTTTGTAGAAGTCTGTCAGTCTAGGGATCATGGGTGTGCCTAAATGTGTTTTTTGTGTTTTTTTTTAAATAAATGGCCTTGAGATGAAGGGTTGTTTGCTAACTTTGTGGAGAACAATAGAGAAAGCAAAAGGTTTATGAAAATTAATTTTATAGTTAAAAGACAAAAAAAGCCAATCAATGTAATTAAATTTAACATTGAATTTTAGAGACGAGATATATAAATGAATATGACTAGAGTTTAGTGCTGATTTGTTATCAGGTCTTGGGAACTCTATTCTCTTACTATGAGACTGCCTCTTACTTTTGGTTGAACCGCTGTTTTAGAGAGGGAGAGGATGGCAGGCGTCTTTTGGGAAAATATGTCCCATTCATTATGCCACACTGGGGGGATGGGGGGTACAAGGAAGTAGGGTGAAGGGGACCATGGAGCTATTTCATTTGAATATAATCTGAGTGGAACTTTTTTGGTAGCGAGGGAGTCTGCTTCATTCTGATGGTCTCTTTCTGTCATAGAAATTTTATCTCACCCTTAAAAAAAGCAATTATCACCTGGAATAAATTATGGTTGAGCCACCCTGTTTTGATAGACATTGAATGGGGGAGGGGACCCTCATGATATTGACTTTTGCTTAACACTTTCAAAGCATTTACTAAGGGCCAAGCACTATTCTGAAGACTATACAAATACTAATTCATTTACTCCTCATAACAAACCTATGAAGTAGGTGTTATTATTATTCCCATTTCCCAGATGAGGAAACTGTGGCACAGAGAGGTTGCGCCAAAGGTCAAATATCTAGTAAATGAGGGAGCCAGGATTCGAACCCAGGCCGTCCAGCTCTGGAGCCCTTGCTCATTCTAAGCTGCTTGATGATGACGTACCCTTGATTAACTTACCTTTCCCACTAAACCAACCACAGACTGCCCACCATATACTTGGTACATAAGGACATTGTACAGGTGCCACAGGGGTCATCCCGACAGGGTTGACCCCTTTTTGAATCTGGCATGTGGTGCTGGGATCCCTCCTCTAGTGCATATCCATCATAGTTCAAGTTCTTCAGTCAAGCCCTCAGAGCTGGTTAACCCTTCCTGAGCATTTCTAAGTCACCAGAAACCTCCATCAGAATGAACTTCTAAGAGCAACTAATTTTTAGAGGGATTTTCCCCTGCAATTGGTGAGGAAGCTTTTCCTGACCCCCTGTTATATTGATAAACCTGTATTATAATCAATCTCCTTTCTTTGATTGTACCCTCATAATATATAAGCTCTGTGAAGCAGGATTTATGATTTATTTGTCTTCTTGCAGCCTCTGGCCGGCAAAGCACCTGGTCTGTAGTAGGTCCTCAAAGGTCTTCAAAGGATTTTTTTGGCTGCGTTGGAGTGGCTGACCTTTGCTGCCTGGTTTCCTTGGACTTCCAGGCAGGGCCCAGGAACAGAGACGGTTTCCTCTCTACCTCAGGGAATAGAGTTTGTGACGGATTTTACGAAGTTTGGAAGTAGCTTTACTTATGGCATTACTTGTCGTACAAAATTTAATGATGATTAGAGATCCTGAAATAGAAATGGGGAAAAATGGAATTCTTACTTGGACAAACTCCCCAAATAACTATAAAACACCAATTTCACAGAAGAAACTAGAGGGATTTTAAATGCCTCTGAACCCATTTTGCCAACTCTAAGGTGCCTTAGAAAATTAAAATAGTACCAAATAAGAAGTTATTATGAAAGTAGAAGAAATAATTTAAAAGTAGAAAAGCTTCCCTCATATTTGTCCTATTTGTGATATGATTTCTAAACTATGGTACATGGCACAGTAACAAACCTCCCTTGACTTGATGTCCAACATTTTCCAAATAATCTAAGTATTCTAACATCTTAGCCCTCACCTGACATGCCTACTCTCTCTAATCATCTCTGCTCCCCAAAGTCTTCCAAGTTCTCCCTCACTGTCATCTGAGGCAATTTTCAAATTTTACGTGGTTGTTTCTGTGTCCCTCTCATATGACAGCACACACACACACACACACACACACACACACACACACACACACAGTGGAGAGATGTTATTTTTTTTCAGCTCTTCTCTCTGCAGCTTCAGAGTAAAGATCAGAAGATAGCAGGGCTGTTTTATGGATGTGAAAGAAGAGATAATTGAGTATTAAAATTGGCTACAGCTCACCTTCTAGATGTGTGGCATTTTCTTATCTGTTTGTAGGAGAGGGTTAAGGTTTCCGCAGCGAGTAAGGAGTTACTTTCAGGAGTCCAGAGGGTTTCCTAATAGGAGTGGGTTGCACTGTTTGCTGAAGCAGTGGAGATTACAAGCCCCAGAGGGAGAATATTTGCAGCGCTGACCTCCAAGCAGGAATATGCATGTTTGCTGTAACCTTGCTTTAAGGTTTCAAATGCTAGGCTAGTTCTATATCTGGTGGACACATCACTGTTTAAAAAATAAACTAAATATTTGAGAAAAACCGCATCCTTCACAAGATGTATCCTTTTCTAAAGAGAAATGCTGCAGCTGTCTAACAATGACTTACAACACTCCACAGCTGTCTGGGCAGGAAATGAAGAAAATCATCCTGGCTCTCTCAAAATGGGTGTTTGGGGGAAAAAGAGAGGAGAGGGTGTAAGAGTTGCTATAGACCAGGGGTGTCCAAACTTTTTTCAACATTTTTCACCAAGGGCCGTATGTGGTAAAATACACAAAGAGCCGGGCCACTCACTTGAGGTGAAGTATGTATTGCCTCACCTGGTTTATTTAAGTAAACTAAATATATTTTTGGAATTTGCTACGAGCCAATTAACAATGGATTATGAGCTGCAGTTGGCAGTTTGGACACCCTTGCTTATAGACTGTTCTGGAATTATCTCACAGGGTTATCAGCTATCAGATTTCAGATAGTATTTAAAAAATATTGAACCATCTAAAGTCAAACAGCATGGTTACGTACAGTAGATTCCAGATAGTGAACTAAAGTGAGAAAACAAACAAACAGTCTATTTTTGGCACAAACCAGGTTTCCCTTCTTCATTTTCCAATCCAGTGAATAATTTGCATTAAAAATAAAAAGTAATATCCAAGTTACCTGAAAGTCAAATGTGATAGAGCTATGACTAGAGGGGTATCATTTAATAATCATCATTCCAGAAGACAACTGTTGATATTTTTATAAAGAATATGGACACTGAAGAAGAACTCATCCAATGGCCATTTTGTGCACCCTCCATCATACTTCACAAAGTTGCATTTACTGGGGATCTTGTGAAAATAAAGATTCTGATGCTGTTGGCATCAGAAGATTCTGATGCTGAGGCTTGGGTTTCTGCATGGCTGACAAGTTTCCAGGTATCCCTGAGGTACTCTTCGTTTGACCACACTTTGAGTAGCAGGCGTCTATAGAAGAGGGCCGACAAGGGCGGCAGTGCACACTTAGCTTCCAGCCATCTTTCCAGGCTCAGTGACCTTGATATTCTTGACGCTCCAAGACACTCCACTGGTTGTTTTCCCAGATGCATACCTGTCCACACCTTCTTCTATGCTTTTGGAATGTTCATCCCTATCAATGTCTTACTTGCTCTTATTTACCCAAAGAACCCACATTCTCCACTAACTCTTCTCAGAATTGTCTCTACCCCACCCACCCGTGTTCTCCTCTTGCATTTTGGTTGGAAATCAATTTTGCAGCTTACTGCTGTCTGCCAGACGATACATATTGAGTGTGAGTCTATGTTTCCCAGTGAACTGTGACCCTCCCGGGTATAGCAATCTCATTCTCTACGTCTCTGCTTCTTCTGCTGCATATCACACAATTCCTGCATAGAACAGATGCCAAGGAAAGTTTCCTGGAATTGAATGACATTCACAAATTGTGTAAAACCACTTCTCTGGATGGCTTTCTCTTGAATAGCTGAAACTCACCAGCATTCAGAAAAACCTCTTCAGTGTTCTTTCCTGAGAGGACATGTCTTACTTCTTGGTAGGAAGGGACCACTCCTGGGTGGTTTGTAAAAAGGTTTTGATTAGAGGATCTGTGAATGTGATGATGTAGGCTAAGCTTCTTAAAGGGGTCACCCAGCAGAGAATCACAAAAGAAAGCTGAGGCTGCTTCCTTTGTGGAAACTACAAGCTGGGTTTTCATTGTTGCTAATGAGAGCCCTTGTGTTGACTTTCTCACAGGAAGTGTCTTAATCCTTTCTCATTGGACTTCTAAAATGAGCTTTATTTTTCCCTACCTGAAGAGTCATGAGGTGTGCCACTTTTTCAGTTTTAGGAGGGGTGATAGGAGAATTGAAGGTCCGTGCCTGGGGTCTGGCAGGATATATCCCTTGCTGGGCAATATTAATGAGCAAACTTTTGGAATCTGAGTGACCTGGGCTCTAATTTTGGTACTGAAATGTGTTAGCATTGTTGCCTTGAACACCTTAGCCAATTTAAGCCTCAGTATTGACCCCACAATGGGGTCAATCATACCCCTCTGAAGGATTCTCAATATTAAATGGAAGAATGTGTATTGATTGCTTAGCACGTAGATGTGCACCAAATACTGGTAGGTGTTATTATCACCAACTTTCTAACATATCACCAGTCTTCCAGTGCTTCAAGTCCATCATCCATGTTTATTGATCACATCTCAATTCTTAAAAGTTGGGAATCAGAGAGGGCCTCTTGATTTAAGCATCCAAGTTCAGCTTTTTTTTTTTTTTTACAGAGCTGTAGCCAGTGTGCTGTGCACAGTCTCCAGCCCTCACTAGTGGCAGAAGCAATAACTTCATTGGGGGAGTTAATTGTGATGGGGTTCAAGTCAAGCTGCCCCAAATATGCCATTTTGGCATATTGGTGATTTTGAATTAAAGTTACTTCAGGAACAATTTGTGCAAAAAAGGACACTCTGACCATCCTGTTGTCCCAAAACCAGGAAATAAATCTCCCATATGAAATCTGCCCCAGGAGGTAGAGATATTCTTATCACCAGAGATACAGAATTCAAAGCTAACAAGACTATGTAAACAAACTCTGCTTAGATTCTTTACTAAGTACCCAAACCTAGAATTCTTGTCCTTTCAATTCTTCACAAATTTATTTTTTCTTTGTCTAAAAAATATAAAAGCTGCTGGCTTTGGACTCTTCTTAGGTCCCATATCTATGAGACCTTTATATGTAGAAATCAAACTTGATTTTCTCCTGTTAATCAGTCTTAGGTCAATTTAATTCCTAAACTAGATAGAAGAACCTATAAAGGTAGTTGGGAAATTTCCCTCTCTAACAACTATATTCCAAGTCCATTGATATTGAGACTTTTTGATCTCCTCTGGATCATGGACTCATTTTGAAATCTCATGAAAGCTATTAACCTTTCCTGGGGCGGGGGGTGGTATTGAATGCATGCATTCGTACAACTTTGCTTTTATCTTCTGAGGGTTGATGAGTCCCAGGATAGAAACCACTGTTCCTGGACCTGCTTATAAACTTCTGGTTCCTCATTAGGCAAGAAGCCAAGAATAACACAATGAAGTTGAGTTAGCACAATCATGTAGTTGACCAGGAAGGTTAGTGAGAGATGGAGAGACTCGCCCAACTCCCCCCCATTCATTTTCCCTGCTCAGGAAAACAGAGCAAAGATGGCGACTGGAAAGGAGCAGGGGCAGGTGGTTTCAATACTTTCCTATAATACCTTGTGCTGGGAATTATTGTCATTCAAACATATCTGGGTTTCTGATATAAACTGATGATCTCAATAAGGTTTGCAATGAAAGTAAATCATATCCCAAGTTAGGAAATTTCTTTTGTTTTACACGTTGAAGAAAAGTTGCCCAAAGAACAAAGTATACTCTTTACCATTTATCTTTGTCCTGGAGGTAGGTCTGTGTGCCGGGCTGACTTGCCTTAATAAACATTAACACAGTGCATGTGAAAACATGTGCAGGCTTTGCTCATCAGTTCCCATTTTCCTATTTCCTGAGGAGGCTGGGAAACGTGGAAGGACAGCGTGAATTCAATTTAACAGTCCAGTAAGTGCCAAAGAAATGATCACATATCTGAAACTAAGTGTTTTAAATAAGATATTTCAGATGGTAAAGAAAAGACAAATCCCTTGTTTTAGTAAACAGCAAACACTTTATCCATTAATCATCCACCAGACATTAAATGTAATCAAAGGTTGCATTTTAGTTCAAATACAACTTCTGTTCCCCAATTAATTACTTACAGGACCATGTAGTTTGCATTTTTAAATGAATCTTCTGCTTCCCAGATGTCTTCTTACAGGAATGCGTGACCCTTCCTAGAGAGGCTGGTTCTCTTACACAGTGTTTTCAAGGTCTCTTGGGGTGTGAAAAAATACATTTTAAGTACCACCTGCCATATTGGACCCAACAAGGAATTTGTGAAGTTGGACTGCATTTCCCATACTTAAGTAGGTTATATTCTTATCAAAGAGGCTGTGAGTGGAGATGATGTCATTCAAAATTATTTTTTTCCAGAGAAACATTATTATAATGGAGGTATCTCCCTGACCAAGGGTCAAATCTTATTGGAACTCCAAGGTAATCCGTGCCAGTCCTGTTTCTTGAGTTGGAAATATTATTCTGTTTTTTTCAGATGAGATAAGTGAAATTCATTTAGAGACCAAGTGTTCTGCTAATATGCCAACTAGAGGTAGGGATTTTGGAGGGTAAGGAATGAATCGAGACTATCACTGTCTACTAGAACTTTCTGTAATAATAAAAATGTTCTCTATTTGCACTGTGCAATCCAGTAGCCACTAGCTACATATGCTACTGAGGACTTGAAATGTAGCTAGTGTGACTAGGGAACTGAATTTTTCAATGTTATATAATTTTAATTGATTGAAATACGAGTAGCCACATGTGGATAGCATAGCTAATTTTCGGCATTTCAAAGGCCTGGTCCAGGTAACAAAGTGAAAAGTATAGCCAAGAGAATAAAATCTGGTGAGCTAACCACCTTGCTGATGGAATTGGTTATTTCAAAGTGAAGTTTAAGTATCATCAATCTGCTGGTCAATACCAAGGAATTTCAGTAGTTTATAGCACGATAAAGTCTCAGAACCACTGAAAAATTTTTATAGTACAGAGAAGAAAAGGTACATGGAGAATCCTGAGAGAATGGGCAAGTATTAAATAAAACATTTAATTTGAGGACAAGAAAAAAATGCCTTATTTTATAAATAGAGTTAGGGTAACTTTAAATAAAAACATCCCAAGGATTATGCAGGGAGTTACGATGGAAAATTGTGAAATATAGTTTGAAAAACAAAACCAAAAATGGTTTTGACTGTGGCTGGCCATAGGTCTAGAAGCAAAATTATATTTCTTATATTTCTTAATTTGATTTTATCTTCAATTTTAACATGTGTCCTTTTAAAAGAAATATTGTAGCAAAAAGCACATGAGACCTAACCTCTTAAATTTTTTAATGTGCATTGTAGTATTGGTAACTATTAATATAAGCACAGTATTGAGTAGCAGAGAACTGCAACTTTTTCTACCTGGCATGACTGAAACTTTGTACCCATTGAACTGCAACTCCCAATTTCCTTCTCCCCCCAGCTCCAGACAACCACCAGTCTGCTTTCTGCTTTAATCAGTTTAACAATTTGGAAACCTCATGTAAATGGAATCATGCAGTAGTTATCCTTCTGGAACTTGCTCATTTCAATGAGCATGATGGCCTCAAGTTTCATCCATGTTGTAGCAAATGACAGAATTTCATTACTTTTTAAGTTTGATTACTATTTCATTATATGTATATGCCACATTATCTGTTCATTTAGTCAATGGACATTTAGATTGTTTCCGTCTCTTGGCTGTGGTAAACAACACCGTAATGAACAGGGAGTGCAGATATCTCTGGGAGATTCTGATTTCAATTGTTTTGGGTAAATACACAGAAGCGGGATTGCTGCAGGATTGCGTAATAGTTTTATTTTTAATAGTTTTTAACAACCTCCATACTGTTCTCCATAGTGGCTACACCATTTTACATTCCTACTAACATTGCCTAAAGGTTCCAATTTCTCCACATCCTCACCGACACCTGTTTGTTTGTTTGTTTGTTTGTTTTTATAATGGTCATACTAATAGGTATGAGGTGATCATTGTAGTTTTGATTTGCATTTCTTTGATGATTAGTGATGTTGACTATCTTTTCATACACCTGTTGGCCATTTGTATGTCATCTTTGGAGAAATGTCTATCTTTTGCCCATTTTTAAATCAGGGTATTTGTTTTTTGCTATTGAATTGAGTTATAGGGGTTCTTACAATATTTTGAATATTAATCCCTTATGAGATATACGGTTTGCAAATATTTTCTCCCATTCCAGATATTTTCATTTTTACTCTGTTGATTGTTTCCTTCACTCTGCAGAGCTTTTGTTTGATATAGTCCCATTTACTTGTTTTTTTCTTTTGTTGCCTGTGCTTTTGGTATCATCATATCCAATAAAAATCATTGCCAAGACCAATGTAATGAAGCTTTCCCCACTGTGTTGTCTTCTAGGAGTTTTACAGTTTTACGGTCTTAAATTTAAGTCTTTAATTCATTTTGAGATTATTTTTGCATCTGGTGTAATATAAGGGTCCAATTCCATTCTTCTGCATGTGGATATCCAGTTTTCTCAATGCCATTTATTGAAGTTATATACATTTTTTATTTTTAAGATTTTTATTAAACTATAGCTAACATACTCATACACTATTATATTAGTGCTGGCCTTTTACGTCTTGTGCAAAGTCTAGCTGAGCAGCTGGAAAACACGTTATAAACTTCCTTTGTAGCCTGGACAAGGCTTATAACCACCCTACTCAGTTTTATTTTCTGAAAACAATGAGTTTAACCCCCTTGTCTCTCAGATCTCTTGTTGCTCAGACATTCTGTGCTAGGTCCTTGAGTTCTGGGCTCCCCTCTGCCACTTCCTGTTGGTTTAGCTAAGTTCTAGCCCTCCAGAGGCACTAAAGTGATATCCTTGAACAATTGGACTCAAGATGTAGAGCCGAAAGTACTAGAGGACTGTGAACACACTTTCAGGCATATACAATAGTTTTCAACATTTGCATACCTGAAGATCACCATAAGTCCAGCAACCATCTGACAGTGTACCCTGCTATCATAATAATATTGACTATATTCCCCATGCTGTACATTACATCCCCATGACTTGTTTTTTTTTCTGTTCTGTTTGGCTGTTTTCTGTTATCTTCTGAATCGCTGATTTAATCATCTGCTTCATCCAATCTACTGTTGATTCCCTCTCATGTATTGTTCATTTTCTTTATGGATTCTTCAATTCTGACTGGTTGTTTTTTACAATTTCTATCTCCATTTTTATGTTTCCTGTCTCTTTGTTGAAGTTCTCCCTAAGATCACTGAGCATCCTTATAACCAGTGTTTTGAACTCTGTGCCTGGTAGATTGCTTGTCTCCTTTTTGTTTAGTTGTTTTTCTGGAGCTTTCATCTGGGACATGTTTCTTTGTCTCCCCATTTTGGCTGCCTCCCTGTGTTTGTTTCTATGTATTAGGCAGGGCTGCTATGCCTCCTGGTCTTAGCAGAGGGGCCTTATGTAGCAGGTGTGCTGTGGGGCTCAGGGGCGCAGTCTTCCTGATCACCTAAGCTGAGTACTCCAGAGGTGTCCCTTTTGTGTGTTGTGTGTTCCCTTGTAGTTAAAACTTGGTTTGCTGTTGTTCGTCAATAGGAGGGATTGAGCCTCGGGTTGATTGGTTGTGAGAATTGGCTGTGATACAGTGGAGGAGCTGTTGTGCAGGGGCTCACCATACGGAGCAGGATTCACTTTAGCAGGGCTCTGGTGCCTGCCCAGTGTGTCCTTTGGGTGTGTCATCCTCAGAGGTGGCCGGGTGATGATCCGGCTGTGTCCGAAGGTTGCTACTGGGTGTGCCAACCTAGGGGCCTCCTGGGAGAGTCCCAACTACAGGCTAAGTTCAGTTTTAGCCTGTACCCTGCCTGGGGCCACCTGGTATGAGCACAAAGCAATCCTCAGATGGCCACTGCTCGCACTGGGCTTAATTAGAGGTGCCTCGAGAGGCCAAGCTGCAAACTGACACTGGCTGGCACTAGTGCCAGGCTTATGGCTGCTCAGGGGTACGAGGCACACCGAAGCCAGATGTGGTTTGTTCGGGTATTGTGAAACTTTGAGAAATTTCATGGATGTCTACAGCATGAGCCAAGGCAAACCATTTATACAGAAAAGCCACTGGAAGCAGCTTGGGTGAGCCCAGAAGTTGGGTGGGGAAGGGTCTCAGGGAATCAGGGCAAACGAATGGTGTTAGCTTGGTTGATAGAGACTGAAATATGGTGTCTGTCTACATCTGCATGCCAGAAGGTGGGAGGGCTCAACAAAGAAACAATGGCTTTTGCCAGCTTCTCCATCTGGAAGAAAGCTGCCCCTCCAGCTCTTGTCCTGGAGCCTGACACTTCAATTCCTCCCTGTATGTCCCTGGCATCTTTCAAGCTGCTGCCCCAGCACTCGAGCATTCAGGCTCAGAGTGAGTGAGTCCGTCAGTAAGCAAGTCCATGCATGGGCCTTTTAAGAGGAATGCCTGGAACTGCAGCCACCTCGTCTCACTCAGCCACAATCTCTGATGGTTTTCACAGCCAGAGCTAGGGATCTCTTTCCCTAGCACTGGATCCCTGGGCTGAGTCACCTGGTGTGGGGTTGGGACCCCTTGCTCCTTTGGGGTTATCTCTCCTAATTTTTAATGGTCACATGCAGGTTTGGGACCAGCTTGTTCTGTGTCTCTGTCCCTCCTACCAGTCCCGAGATGGCTTTTTCTCTATGTCTGTAGTTGTGGAGCTTCAGTTCAGCTGAACTTAAGGTGATTCTCAATGATAGTTGTTATGCAGGTTAGTTGTAATTTTGATATGGTCATGAGAGAGGTAAGCACAGCATTTATCTAGTCCACCATCTTGACCAGATCTTCCTGTTGAAGATATTAATGTATTTTCCATTGTGTATTCTTGGCACCCTTGTCAAAGATCAGTTGGCTGCATATGCATGGGTTTATTTCTGGGCTCTCTATTCAATTCCATTGGTCTATATGTCTGCCTTTATGCTAATACCATACTGTTTTAATTACTGTAGCTTTGTAATATGTTTTGAAATCAATTATTGTGAGGCCTCCAGCTTTGTTCTTTCTCAAGATTGTTTTGGCTACAGGGAGTTCTTTGTAAGCAAAATCAACAAATAACAATCTGTTGCATTTCTATTTTCCAACAATAGACAATGTAAAAGGAAATTAAGAAAACAATTCCATTTACAATAGCATCAAAATAAATAAAATACTTAGGAATAAACTTAAGTAAGGAGGTGATTACTTTGGGTAGTATGGACATTTTAACAATATTAAATATTCTAGTATGTGAACATTGGATGTCTTTTCATTTATTTGCGCCTTGTTTAATTTCTTTTAACAATAGTTTGTAGTTTTCACATCCTTGGTTAAGTTTACTCACAGGTATTTTATTCATTTTTATGTCATTTTAAATAGAATTATTTTCTTAATTTCCTTTTGGATTGTTCATTTTTATTGTATAGAAACACAACTGATTTTTATTTGTTGATTTTACTTACAGTGTTGATGAATTTATTTATTAGTTTTAACTTTTTGTGCATAAGTTTGAAATCTTTAGAATTATCTATATATAAGAGCATGTCATCTGTGAACAGAGATCATTTTACTTTTTCTATTTTAATGTTTTTAATTTGTTTTTATTGCCCGATTGCTCTAGCTAGGACTTTTAGTCCTATGCTGAATAATAACAGGGAGAGAGGACATCCTTGTTTTGCTCCTGATCTTAGAGGAAAATATTTCAGTTTTTCATTGTTGAGTATAATGTTAGCTGTGGATTTTTCATATATATATATATATATATATATATATATATATATATATATATGACCTTTATTATGTTGAGGTACATTCCTTGTATTTCTAGTTTGTTGAGTGTTTTTTATGCTAAACTTTTTCTCAAATTTTTATCAAATGCTTTTTCTGCATCTATTAAGATAATCATGTAATTTTTTATTTTTTGTTATGTTAATGTAGTCTATCACATTGATTGAACTTCGATATGTTGAACCATTTGCATCCCAGGGATAAATCCTACTTGGTCATGGTGTGTGATTCTTTTAAGATGTGTTGAATTCGGTTTGCTAATATTTTGTTGGGGATATTTTTCATCTATATTAATCAAGGATATTGGCCTCTAAGTTTCTTTTCTTATCATGTCTTTTTTCTGGCTTTGGTATCAAGGTAAATCCGGCCTCATAAAATTAGTTTGGAAGTGTTCTCTTCATTTTTGGGGGGTTGGGGGGCAAAGTTTGAGAAGAATTGACATTAATTCTTATTTAAATATTTGATAGAATTTACCAGTGAAGCCATCTGGTTTTGTGCTTTTCTTTATTGGGGGGGTTTTGATTACAGATTTAATCTCCTTACTAGCTATGGGTCTGTTTAGATTTTCTATTTTCTCATGAATCAGTCTTGGTAGGTCATATGTTTCTAGGAATTTATCCATTTCTTCAATGTTTTCTAATTTGTTGGTGTACATAGTTATGCCATAATCATATTTATTTTTTGCGGCATCAATTATTAATGTATTTTCTTTTACGTCTGATCTTGTTTGTTTGAGTCTACTCTCCTTTTTGTTCAGAGTGTCATGCTAAAGGTTTGTCAATTTTGTTGATATTTGAAAGAAACAAATCTTAATTTGTTGATTTTTTTCTATTGTTTTTCTATTTTCTAATTTCTGCTCTAATCTTCAGTATTACCTTCCTTCTTATAACTTTGGGCTTAGTTTATTCTTCTTTTTCTAATTCCTTGAGTTATGAAGTTAGGTTGTTTATTTGAGATATTTTTTCCCCTCTCTTAATGTAGGCCTTATCAGTATAAAATTCGCTCTTGTACTGGTTTTGTTGCATCCTGTAAGTGTTGGTGTGTTGTATCTTTATTTTTGTTTGTCTCAAGATGTTTTTTATTTTCCCTTTCAATTTCTTTTTTGTCCTATTGTTTGCTCGAGAGTATGTTGTTTAATTTTCACATATTGTGGATTTTACAATTTTCCTTTTGTTATTGATTTCTAGTTCCATTCCATTATTGCTGGAAAAGATACTTGACATGATGTCAATCTTCTTAAAGTTGTTAATACTTGTTTTGTGGCCTAACATGTGATTTATCCTGGAAATGTTCCATGTTTGCTTAAGAAGAATGTGTATTCTGCTGCTGTTGTGTGGAATGTTATACATATATCTATTAGGTCCACCTGGTCTTTTGTTTAAGTTCTCTGTTTCCTTATTGATTTCTGTGGATATTCTATCCATTATTGAAACTGGAGTGTTGACATCTCCTACTAATATTACGTTGCTATCTTCTGTCAGTGTTTGCTTTATGATTTTAGGTATATATACCTCTCATGTTTTATATATATATATATATATATATAATATATATATATATATATATATATATATATATATATATATATATATATTTATATTTATAATTGTTATATTTTCTTGTGAATTGACCCTTTTATTATTATGTAATGTTTCACCTTTGTCCCTTGACAGTTTTTGACTTAAAGTCTATTTTTGATATAAGGATGGCCACTCTTGCTCTCTTTTGGTTACTATTTATATATAATGTGTTTTTCCACCCTTCACTTTCAGTCTATGTGTGTCATTAAATCTAGAATAAGTCTCTTATAAACAACATATAATTAGATTTTTTTTCTTTCAGCTATTCTGTCTTTTGATGGGTGTGTTTAATCCATTTAAAGTTAAAGTAATTATTGAGATGGAAGGACTTACTACTGCCATTTTATCAATTGTTTTCTGTCTGTCTTGTAAGTCTTTTGTCTTTTTTCTTAGTCTGCTCAGGCTGCTATAACAAAATACCACAGACTGGGTGGCTTACAAATGACAAAAATTTATTTCTCACAGGTTTGAAAGTTGAGGAGCCAAAGATCAAGGTGCCATAAGATCAGTTCTGCTACATGGCTGATATCACTCTTCTATGTAATCTGCTTTTGATTGAATTTAGTACACTCCTCTAGGCCAAATGATTGTAAAACACTGTATTCAAAATCTAAAAATGATTTCTCATCATACTTAAATCAGTCAGTGTTCTCCAGAGAAATAGAACCAACAAGTAGTGCACACATATTTTTCTTCTTCTTTTTTCTTTTCTTTTAAGGAACTGCCTTACAAGATTGTGAGGGCTGACAAGTCTGAAATCTATAGGGTGAAGTGGTGTACTGGGAGCTCAGGTAAGAACAGATTTTGCAGTCTTGAGTCTGGAGTCAGTATGGTAAAGTAGAAGGCTGGAAATGTGGGCAGAGTTACTATGTTACAGTCTTGAGGTAAAACGACTACTACTCTGTGAAATCTGTTTTTCACTTAAGGCTTCCAACTAATTGAATAAGGCCCTTCCATATTATTGAAGATGATCTCCTTTACTTAAAGTCAAATGATGGTAAATGTTAATCACATCTAAGAAATATCGTCACTGCATCATCTAGACTAATTTTGGCCAAACAATTGGAAACCATTGCCTAGCCAAGTTGACATATAAAATTAACTATCACAATTTTCTACATTAAATAAATGGACTAATTAAGGTCACAGAGAATCAAAGACTGTCAGACAGAAAAGGATAAAGGATACCACATAGCTAACACTTGTATTTTACAGATGAGGAAACTGAGGAATCGTAAGGTGAAGTGACTTGGTAGAGACAATGTGAATTAGTGGATAGGACTTTGGAATCAGAAAGATATAAATGTGATGGTTAGGTTTATCTTCTATCATCTGTGTATTCTTGGATAAGATATTAGCTTCTCTCTGCCTCAGTTTCAACATCTGCAAGATGGGAATTACCATCCTTACAGTAATATTTTGTAAGAACAGTCTATGGAAGAGAGTAATTGCTCAGTAAATGGGAATTAATTATTATCATTATTGACAACATCACGGGCACTCAAAAGGTAGCTCTTAACTTACTCAAGAACTCAGTCAGGAAGTGGTAAAGTGTGTCACCATCCTAGTTCTTAGTTTTCTATCACAATGGTGCTGTCACTAATAATGTGACATTATGTTTAATGTGATAGACTATCTGGTCAACTGCACATCCTTTTACATCCATCTGTTTTTCACTTATTTATACTGAAATCAATTCAGAGGATGTTTTGTCAGTTGCCAGTTCTTTTCTGGGTTAGGAGATTCAGGAAGGTATTCCAAGGCAGATTTGAAAAGTATGTTAAGGATTGTTCTGGTGGGGAGACCTGGGTCCACGTTGGACAAATTTCCGAGGTGTTGATCCAGGGCTGTTTGTTTCGTGGCTCTCATTTTCTCATCATGAATGCACCTTTGCTAGCATGAGCCCTGGAGATTATGTTGCTGTCTTCTCTGCTTGGAATCAGAATGTCTGATTTTGCTGTCTTGAGCCACTGGCTCACTAGCTTAGCAGCACCTCTGTGCTTGTGGATGTTATGCAGAGAATACCAATGTTGGCAGAGCCTGAACTAACCCTTACTGTGTGGAGAATTCTCCATCCTTTGATCTTTCACCATGTTGTTGCTTCACGATGTCAAGAGCCTAAAAGCTTTGGTTTGAATGCTGGCCAAATGCACAGGCATTCAGGACTGAGTTTGATCCTTAATCCACGAAATCAAAGGTTCTCTCTCTCAGCTACTGGTGCTGCTTGTTGCCTTATAAAACTGGATTGCTATTGTCACTGGAGCACTGCCTTTTCCCTGTATCAGTCATTCTAAAAGCTTGACTATAGGTGGGCCAATAAAATAATGAGACAGCCCCCACTCCCCATACACCTAGCAGAAAAACTGCCAACTGAATTTGCCTGTGGAAGTCATTTTTCTTCAAATACTTTTGAAACCCACTTTTTAGAACTGTTTTTAAAGTGCCTTGTAGTGACAGTTTTAACAAATGAAGTAGTGATGTTATGTTATAGGTCTGGGATATTCTTCTAGGCTATATTATATTTTTTTCCTTCATTTTTTCCTCTCGCTTCCTTTATTTCTTCTTGGAGGATGGAAAGTGGGGGAAAGAACAGGGGACTTGAGGCTAAGGAGGCAGAGAAAAGCTGGGGGACCTGGATAGGGAGCATTCCAACAGGATTACATATGGCAATGCTTCTGAAACTTCACTGTGCTTTGAAATCTTTGGCAATCACCTGAAAATGCAGATTCTGATTCAGTAGGTCTGGGAGGGCCAGAGGGTCTACATTTCTAACACATCTGGGGGGATGCCGCCCCTGCCGGGCCATGGAGGGCCATATTTTGATTGACAGAGACATAGGGAGAGGAGGAAATCACAATGCCAGGAGAACTCTGGAGGAGAAGTTTTACAAATTCACACAGCCAGTCCTCATGGCAGCCCTGTAAGGTCCCCTTTCCCGTGTTATAAATAAGGTGTCAGACGCAAAGAGGTTAGGTCGTTGAACAGAGCCGAGGTCTGAATGTGGTTCTGGGTGTCCTCCTCTCAGCACCGCTTCTCATTGTTCCTACGTGGGCTGCCCTCCCTTCCCACTGAAGCTCAGTGCCAGCAAGGCGCATGCCTTCTGCTCCACGGAGGTTTCTCACATCAGCTGCCCCTTTCTACTCTCACTAGTTCGGGCTCCTTAGTTATAGCCTCCCTCCCTGCCCTCAGTCTCTTTTTCTCCTCCAAGCACCCCACACAGTGCTGCCAGACTGATTTTTAAAGCACAGCTCTAATCAAATTCTCCCCTGTTCCAAAACATTCTGAATATAGGACACGCTCTTCGGCTTGACATTCAAGGTTTCCATGATATCATCCCCCCTTTCCAGGTCTCTCCTGCATATCTGCTGGGCTGCAAGCAAATGAGGCTACTCCTGTTTGCTTCTATAGATCTTGAACTCCCCTGCCTCCCAAACTCTGCTGATTTGATCTTTCTCCTGCAATGGCCAACACTTCGTCTCAGCTCATTAAGAACCTGGCCATGCCTTGTCTGTCCCCCTCAGTCTGAATCCAGGGATCCTTCTTTGGAAATTCCCAGAGTCCTCTCCCAACGGCATGTTTCTTATTCTATCTCATGTGGTATCAATACATTTATTTGTACGAACCCATTCTAAAGCACAATGTGAGGCAGCCTTCACAGCCGTTTTCATTGTTCAGTCCTTGTGTAACCTGCCCTCACGCTGCATAGCAGAGGCCTAGAGAACAGAGCAGGCAATAAACAATATTTCATGAATAAGTTGTGTGATACCGTAAGGTTGAAAACTGTGGATGGGATCAGACGGTGGATGAGTTGTAAGTTAAGTACTTTTGGAGTATTAGTTCTTAGGGGTTTTGTTTGTTTGTTTGTTTTTAAAGACTCTAATGAACTAACTAAAGCCCAGAAAAAAACCTGTGCATTAAAACAGTATGTACTGTGTTCAGTGCCCATTTTCAATATCATCCGTAAGCTGTGACATATAAAGCCCTGCTTCCTAGGATGACAGGGGCATTTTCTGAGTCAATAGCCATAGGACAAGTAGAACAGTGCCTGACATAGAGGAAAGGCTTGCCAAATGTTGATTTCCTTCATTTTACTCCCTAACTTAATTGCACAGGACTGCCGAAGGAAGTTCTTTGATCAAGAAAGCTTGCGTGGCAGTGAGAAGGATCCATTTGGTTTTCAGCATTTTATTTAACTGCCAGGTGTAGAAACATCTTGTGAAAAAGAAAGTGGGAAGCCACGTCTCCCTGGAAACCTTTTTGGTATTCTTAGACAAATCAGAAGAGCAATAAATAGTCACTGATATTCACAATAACTCACTAGGCACCATGCTCCTTTGTCTTGGCAGAATGTTTTAGAATGACTGCCAGTTTGATAGTTATCTCATAAAGCAATCCTCCCGCTATGATGCAGTTTAAGGGAAGACTACCACTTCTTCATCTACGATGGAGACTAAAGGAGGAAGACAAAACACAGTACAGATGGCAACTCAGTAAGAGAACTGTTCAAGTCACTACTCCCCTTCTCTGAGTTACTGGAACTGATCTTCACATCACTAGCACCGATGTCAAAATAAAAAAGGTTGTTCCCTGTGTGTATTGACTACAGAGATCCTTAAAGAAAAATGTGCGTGAGAAGCGCATGGAAAGCTTGTGAAAAAATGTAAATCGCTGAGAAATTCTGATTCAGTAGATAGAGTAGGACTTAAGACTCTGAGGCAAGTGACACTTAGACTACTCTACGATTTCCATATCCGGTTGAGGACATCGAGGGTGAGAAATACCAAGTGATTTTCCCAAGTTCACATAGGCAGAGCCAAGATTCCAGCCTAGATCTTTGGATGCCAGTCCATTGTTATTTCCTCTAACTCACAGTTGCCTCCAATTATCTAGGGATGTACGTCTCAAAAATTAGTGTACATAGTAAGCAACTGGGAAACGTGACAAGACGTGGATTCTGATATACTAGGTCTGAGGAGGGGCCAGAGATTCTGCATTTCTAATGGGGGGTGCTGCTGCTGCTGACCTGTGGACCACTTGGGGTATCCAGGACCCAGGAGTACCCAGGACCCAGGATATCATTGGGCATGGATTAAAGAATTTCAGGAAATGAGAGCTGGCCATGAGCTAAAGTAAATTGGCCCTTTCTGACTTTGCAGCTCCTATTGTGGATAATACAGGACTGAGCAAACAGAAGGTTACTAAACAAATCAGGATGACTTTAGTTGCTGAAAGGCCCAGGGGAATCGATAAATCTAAAATCAGATGGTCGCCACTGCATCATTTTTGCTTTGCCTTTTTTTCCTCTTTGGTGTAGTTTTCATGGTGATCTGTTTCCCTGGGAAGCTACTGAGTGAGTCTGATGAAAGTGGATGCTTGTTCCTCGAGATATGTACAAAGTAGCAGGACATGGAGAAATTGCATGGGAAGAAACAGAAAAGCAAGGCTGGGGTGACCCTGGATTCTTTAGGTTGTGAAATGATCTGAAAACAAAAATGAAAAGAAAAAAAGCATTTATGTGTGTTCATAAGTATAGATGACAGGTTTTCAAAAAAAAAAAAAAATCATAAAATTAGGCTATGGAATTGGGATTATTAACCAAGAAAAGAAAAACAGACACACAATTACCTGCTACTTTTTCTGAAGTTTTCAAGGATAACTATTTTATATCTCCTCAGAAAAGAGAAAAAAGTAAAAATTTGCATTGAAGTAGAAGTATCTCGTTCGGCAAAAGAAAGAAGTTCAGAGTCTCTACAGTCTTGAAATAGAATATTGGGGGGAGGATATAGACACAACAGCTGCAGAAATTTTTAGAAAAGTGATGCTTTTCCTCTGGAGAACTTTGGCCAACTAAGCTTTGAGTTCCTACTATGCACCAAGCACTGGGCTGGGTACAGGGTACTGCAATGGTAAGACTTAGTACCTGCACATAAGACAGGAAACAGGTCACTCGAATACAATGGAATGAGTGCAGTAGTGGAATTGTGATAAAAATGTGAGAGGTTAGAGGAGGGACTCACTCTGTCCAGAGAAGTTAGGGGAGTCTTCAGAGAAGACATAATATTAAATATAAGCATTGAAGGATGAGTAACAGATGGCTGAATAAGTTTGTTAAAATTCTCTTCAGCAAGTATTATTTATTGTTACATAATATGGGTAATAGAAGAAGATGTCCTGTGGAAGCTGACAGTCCTGAGTTCAAATCCCATCCCCGCTACTTCCTGATTATATAGCCCTGGGCATATTATTTAACCTCTTTGAGCCTAGATTTTCTCTTTTTTTCAACAATATGGCATGTTCCATGAGGATATAAAGGACATAAATGAGAAAACAGTAAATGCGTGTCTTCTAGTCTTCTAGAGATGCCTGTATCCCAAAGTCAACAGATTTAGGGGCCTCCGTGGAATCCTAACTACATTCCTGAACACACAATTCTTGGAGTCAGGCTGCTCCTTTTATAAGTGCCACATTCTTTGGTTGAATTCTCTGTTCTAAGATTTCCATTTATTTCCTGGTCTAGGCTTTCCCTTATGACACTTGTACTGGATTGAATGGTGTCCCCCACCAAATTCATGTCCATGCAGAACCTCAGAATGTGACTTTATTTAGAAACAAGGCTATGGAGATGTAATTTGTTACATTATGATGAAGTCATACTGAATTAGGGTGGGCCCTACATCCGGGATGATTGGTGTCCCTATGAGAAGAAGAAGAGACACCCAGAAACTCAAGGAAGACAGCCATGTAGACAGAGGCAGGGATTGACGTTATGCTGCCACCAGCCAAGGGACACTGACGACTGCTAACATCCACCAGAAGCTGGACCAGGCCAGGAAAGCGTCTACCCTAGGCTCTGAAAGACCTTTGGAGGACACTGGTCCAGCTGACACTTTGATTGGGATTTCCAGCTTCTAGTACTATGAGGGAATACATTTCTGTTGTTTGAAGTTACCCAGTTTGTGGTCCTTTGTTACAGCAGCCCTAAGAAATTAAGACAACACTCACGTGCCAGCACCTTCCAGTTAGAGTCATGAAGTTAATTCTAAAGGCACATGGTGGCTTGGTAACTTGTTGACTTGACAAGGCTGGGCTGTGTTTCCAGAATTCCCTTCTCTTTATGTTTTTGATTATGGTGGGCCACAAGAGACATTTTTGCACAAGCTTTAGGGAGCACAGCTGTAACAGCAAGAGCTGTATTGTCTTTATGCTTAGAAGGTTGGGGCAGGGTTAGCTGGTGCTTTTGTAGCTCATACACATTGATGCTGATCTGCTCGCCCATCTCCTTAGTGTGGGGCAGCGGCCCAGCCCACAGCTGCTGCACCTTCCCAGGCATCCTTTGTCAGCTTCTCTGACTCCTGGGCGAAGTGTGTTTTTATCCTTGTGGGAAAGATTCATTTTCTCCTGCAGGAGACACTGCCGGACTCCACAAGGGTTCTGGTTGATCCTCTCTCTCCCTCCTTTACATCCACCTTCCTTTCAGGCTGTCTGCCCTGCAGACATCAAGTTCCAGAATCAGATGCCAAGACAGCCTTGTAGATTCTGTTTCCCAGCTCTCTCAATGTTGTAAGTCAAATCCCTACAATAAATTGCTTTCCTGATTGGACTCTCATGGATCCAAGCACCCAGGGCACCCAGGGCACCCAGGGCACCATGGGTTAGACCCAAGGCTTCAGGCAAGATAATCTCTCCCTGTCTACAAAAGAGATGGCTGTATTTTCAACATTTTTGCATGTGAGGTTGTTGAACATACCAGGTGACATGCCAAGTGGTGTTTTGTGTGACTTTACCATTTGTGGTTTTCAGCTTCCAGTGAATTTAGTGGTTCAGCATAAAGATCTCCCATTTCCTCTCCTCATGTTTGTGACACTTCTTCTCCTCGCTCTGTTACCACAGAAAAAGAAAATTACAGTTAGCTCCTATTGTTCTCTGCTTCTACTCCTGCCGGGAGCAGTAGGCTCCAGGGTTCATGTTCTGTTTCATAAAGGCTTTTTCAGCCATCGTTCGTGAAGACCTTGGCTCAACTGTCAGCATGGAGCGTAGCTGTCTGCAGCTGGAGCCTCAGAGGAGAGACCCTGACTCCACAGTGACACCCCCTTCCCTCCAGCCTTGTCCTAGATCTCTTCCCTGAAAGCCACACAGTGTAATCTGAGACATCCTGGTGCTGATGGGAAGATAAATCACAATGATAATGGGCGCTGAATTTTTTTAAGCTCCCATTCACTTTGTGCATAAAAGCTGGACATGACATTTGCAGCTCGCTCTACCAGGCATTATTGTTGTGCCAGCACTGAGTACACTCTCATAATATGGCCCACAGTGAAAGCCTCATGCAATTGTAATGAAGATCCTGTCGCCAGAATGAATGACTCCATTCACTGCAAACACAGAACTTGCTATGGATGTTCAATTATATTAGATGCCTCCTGGATAGTGTAGAAGGGGATGTGAAATGGGGATGTCACCTTGGGGGAAGACAGGTTAGAAGAAGCAAATGGAGCCTTGCTGTTCTCAGTTCTAGTAAGCATGATAGTAGAATGGTGTCTGCAACCTGTACTCTGCTCTTAATAGATATTGGTAACAGTCTTTACTTGGTAATTTTAGGGGATTCTTCCATAGCTTCTCTTGGCCCACTGGGCTAAGTCCCAATTCATTAGCCCAGCATATAGACACTTTCCCAACCCAGCCCCAATGTGTCTAAACCATTGACAATTCCTTTAGAATACCACTTGCCTGCATATTTCGGTGCATTTATTTACCTTCTTCTTTCTGCCAGAACTTTTCTTGTGTCTTTTCTACTTTGAGAACTCCCACATTTTAAGAACTAGCTCAAATATTACTATTATACATTTGATGTCCTCAGATAAAATTAAGAGGTTTTTTCTAATGTGTTCCCACAGCATCATTTATGAACTTCTATCATAATTCATAGTACATGTCATGTAATTATTGACTTGCCTGCCAAACTTTTAAATTTTGAGTTTCTTGTGGACTTGACTGATTCATTACACCCTAGAATGGTTCCTGGAACTAATGTAGCTTTTCTTTTTAAAGAAAATTGAATAGTATTGGGGAGAGGGCAATTGACTTGGGCATTAAATTTTGGATTTGGGCACCTGGGTTCTAATCCCAATTTCCTCCATTTCCTTCTGACCTTTTAATGGCTGATCAGAGGTGAGTGATATAATAAGTATGGAAAGTCTCCATTTCTTCTTGCCTAGATTTCTTTGTTTGATCATTGGTAAATATGATATCCACCCCTGCTAACTCATAGTTTGGTCTTGAAAATCAAATCAAATCAAAAGTATAAAAGATTAGTGGGATGGGGCCCAGTGGCTTCTGAAACTTAGGATAATAAACTTTGTTGTGTGGCTTGTTTGTTGTGGGTTTCCTTGCTCCTTGTAATACATGCCAAACACTTGGCAAAAATAGTAGTGATCAAGAGGAAGCCAGGAGTTTGAAATCCCATCAGTTAATGGACTGAACTTTCAGAGAATAGTCATTTAATCAATGAACATTTCTTGGAGGGTCTGGAGAGTTACTGAGGGAGAATGTGGCTCTTCAGAGTCCTTTATGAGGAAAGATATTCTTATTCGGATGTTATTCTTGTTCTCACTGGTCCAGGATGGCCCAGGACTCCTCTTATTTGATGAGGCTGACTGTTTCTACCTCTTCCCCAGGTATGAGATGGCATAACCATTTTCTTTGGCAATTGGCTTCACTATAATGCAGGCAAAACTAAAACGTAGGTAAAAATGGCCTCTGGTGTCTTCACAGGCTGTTTGTGTACTTTTTCCAATGTTCTTATAGCCTCTTGACCTTATCTTCTGGTATGCAGGGCCCTCATCTTGCCCCTTACCTGTCCAAATATCACTGCTCCCTTTCCCCAAGCAATAAAACAAAATAATTCGTAGCTTATTGTTCCAGTTGTGAAAAAGGATCACCTTTGTGGGTTGATATATCTTTCTTCTCTGTGTCCTCAGGCTTTTATTGGGGGCAATATAGTATAATTTCAACACAGACTACAATGATGCAAACTATAGAGAAACATTTTTCTCTGAAAATTTCAATACCCTTTCTAATTAAGAATGGTGAACATCTGCACATTTGATTATGATGAGTATTGCCAGAGTTTTGGTAATTGCTCTTGTGTCTACAGTGAAAAGGTGAACTTCAAACACTCTCAAAATGGAAATTCTTAAAATTAGGGAACAGTTCATGCCTCTTGGCCTAAATCGTTTCCTAATTTTAAAATAGGATGATTACTGGATGGGGGGTGGGGCAAGTAAGCTAAAAGGAGCAGATTGTTTTGCTTTTTTATTAATAACACAGATGGTCACACTACTGAAGACAATCACATCTTAATAAATTATAGTTACACTAGCAGCAACAAAGAAACCTAGAATGAATACAAAGTGAAGACATCTCATCTTTTTGTTCTGTGAAGTTCAGTAATAAGACCTGCTATTAATATGATGCGTTTTTAACCAGTCGGGTAAAAACAAAATTTGCTAATGAGCTATGACAACCTTAAATAAGGCTCATGGCGTGAATTCATATACAGTCGGCCCTCCATGTCCATGGGTTCCTCATCCATGGATTCAGCCAACAGCGTATCAAAAAATAGTAATACAAAAAATACAGAAAGTTGATTTCCAAACAACTGTTTATGTAGCATTTACATTGCATTAGATATTATAAGTAATCTAGAGATGATTTATCATAGTTTTTCAAAGCGCTTTCAGAGTATGAGAGAAATTCAGAGATCATCTAGTCTAATCCCAGTCAAAGATGTGAAGTTGTTGACCCCAATGAGTTACAGAGTCAGAGTTCCTGAGGATTCATTACACCCTCTTCCCTCTCTTGGTCCTTGCTTTCTTGTAATAATCTGGGCTTTTAGCAATATTAGTATACCTTTTCCCTTTGGGTCGTTGAATGGTTTGTTTTGCTTAAGAGCCATTAAGTTAGCTTGGATAACAACTGTAAAGCATTGTTTTGAAAGATACTTTCTTTTCTCCTTTACAGAAGAAATCTTGAAATGACATCCATTCCCTGTCTGATACATGGTCTACCCATGACCTTTTGGGAGACAAAGTTAATGGTCATGCAGATGGGTCATCACTTAAATTGCAGTTGCCTTTATAATAATAACAATAAAAAAAGAACCTCCTTACAGTGCTGAGATTTAGGCAATGTTAGTTCTAATCCTACAGCATCTCCTTGGGCAAGTGAGTTAATCTTTTGGTGTCTGAGTTGCAGAAATGAAAAGAGACATTGTATTTTGTGCCCTCAGTACTCTGGCTATTTATAAAAATGTCATAGTTTCCTTATTAGGAAAACAAGTTTAAAATTTCATCATTAGAAATTGAGTACTCTGTGCTAAGCGTTTCCCATCCAAATCCAAATACTCCATGAGAAAGTTAATACATTTAAATTAGCTACTAATACTTTGGCAACCTCCCAAAGAACTGTACTCTAAAGGGACAGTTAGCTGAAGGAAGCTCTGAATTGAATGAGATTCACAGTAGGAAAGTATAGGTAAGAGACAGGAGAAATCCCACATTGGGGAACTGCCTGGAATCAGAAGGGCTAACGTGCTGTATAGGGGTATCTTGGTAGCTGGAGGCAGACTTAGAAGCTGTGAGCCCAAGTACAGAAGGAAAATGAGAAATTATTGTAGGAACTGGAAGGGAATTAGGAAACCATCCAATCCAATCCCCTCATTTAATGGATGAGGAGACTGAGCCTTAACTGCCTTGCTCGCGGTCACACAGCTGGTTAGTGGTGGGGTCAGGCCCCTGATTCCAGTGCAGTGCTTTTCTTCTACATCATGAAGACAAACTACACAATTTTGCTGAAAATGGCGCTGCGCTCAGGTCCCTGCATCATGCAAAGTGAGCGAGATTGATGAGGTGGCTGAAGCGATGTACCTGGGAGTAGAAAGTGCCTCTCCCTGAGGCTGCACGGCCGTCCTCTCAGAAGTGTTTGGGTAAAGGCATCACTGTATTTTGTCTCTGTAGACATTGGCAGAGACCACAAAGTGGACACCTCTTGTACTGTTCTTCTGTGGAGGCAGATTGTACCGATTAATTGGACTCCAAGTTCTGGTTGAGGACATTCACAGAATGATTTTGCCGTTGAACGTGTAGTCCCAGATGAAGACAGATGTCACCAGTCAAGTGGATCCTAGATGAGTGATGAATGTTCCTGAAACGATGTGTGAGAGCCATGGAGTCTTTAGGGAGGTAGCCAGTGGCATCTTTTTGCTCTCTCCTAGGGCACATGCTCAGTACTTTGGGTATTTGCATTGGTAGGATTTATACCTAAAGGACTGCCTATTTAGGATTTCTCTTGAAGCATCACGCTTGCTCATTGTGGCTGAAAAATTATTGGCCATCTCCTTCCACTTGCCTTGTGCTAATTTTAAAGGAAGACCTTCAAGGACAACCTCCACCCACCCTTACCCCCTCTCTTCCCCACTCCCCTCCACCCACCCCAACACACACCTACCTGTGTTTTCCTTGGAGCCAAGGGTAACCTTGTTTCTTGAGCCATCTCCCAGATGCTTCTCAAACACAAAGGAGCTTATGAAACATCTGTGCATCTTGTTATAATGCAGATTCTGATTCAGTAGGTCTAAGATGAAGCCTCCACATTCTGCCTTTCAAACAAGCTCCCAGAAGGTGCCTGTGCTGCTGGCCTGTGGACCAGACTTTGAGTAGCAAGGCAAGGTTCCAGCGAAGCCTCCGCTTCCCGGGAGAGGCTTGTGAGGTCTTGCTTCCTTAGACTTTTCTCCACTCCATTCCTAGAGGAGTGTTTAACCAGGACCTTCCTGGACCCCAAGGAAAATTATTAAGCCTATTATGCACTAGCAGTGAACAGGGATCTTCGCACCTAAGCCTTCTTAATCAAACCTGCAATATTTGTGGGTGGGACTGTTTGCTTGCACAAACACCCTACACTTGCCCACAGTAATTAGGTAATTGAATTGCAAACAGTAATTAGCTGCCTGCCTGCCTGCTTGTTCATGCAGGTATCCAATTTGCTTTTGAAATGTGGGCTTCTACTGGTGAGAATGGAAGCTGCCGTTAAAGACTGCAGAAACAATTAGGAGGGCCCATTGAAAACCTGGCCCTGAGTGAGCAGCTGTTGCAGACTTCTCCCTTACATTTTTTTTCTCCTTATTTCAGTTACTCTGATTACTTTTTTTTTTTCCTGTGATTCGGAGAATCTCAGTTCCATTGTGTTACTTAAGAGAAATGAGAGGTGGTATCAGTCGCCTGTTTTCATGTCTTTGGGATAAAATTCCAAACTAAATGTTGTGCAAAAGAGTGACAGCTGGTTGGCTGCTTTCTTAGCGAACTGACAAGCTTGTTTACTTCCTGAGAGCTTGTCTCTGCACAGCCAGCCCATCGTGAAAACAGGTGAGGGTTTCTGCGCCGTCTCTCCCACACTAGTGGGATGCGTGCTCCAAATTGTGGCCCAACAGACGCAGTGCTCTTTTAACCCTTGATCGTTCTCATAACAAAGAGAAAAACAACTAGAAATAGGAAACACCTGTTTCTCTGACAAAGCGAGTTTGTGCCCAAGCTTCCCAAGAAGCCTCGTAGGGGATATGAGGCGATTCCCGCTTCGCGCCAATCCTCCCCACCGCCCGTTCAGATTGTTAATTCTTTTAAAACATGTCTCACCTTGCTCTTCCACCCACCCTTAATTCTGGATGCTTCTGTAATGCAGGGTGTGGGTACCTGAATATCAACACATCACGTTCTGCTGAGGTCCGTGCGGTTCTCTAATTCACACCACACGCTGGGGCTCTTCTAAAGCTGCTTCTAGAGGGGCGACCCTGAACTTGCTAACACACACAAAACAGTGTTCAGTTGAGTTGGCCCATGTTTTCTAACAGGTGATAATCTGTGGAACACACAGTTATCTAAAGCGTAGGACAATAGTGTGTTCGTGGGCAGAGTGCAATCTCTGTGAATTAGATTATGATGTATTCATTTACTAATGCTGCATGCTGATTCATGGGTCTTTTCAGTTCTTTTTTTTTAAGTTACAATTTATTGGGGTGACAATAGTGTGAGGACGGAGTCCCAGAGAGCACTTTCAGGCTCTCAGCCTCACGTGGAGAGGTGCTGGCTTGGTTATCAGATGGCCATCAGCTGTGGCTGGGTGGCCATCAGCTGTTACTGGTTAGCCATTAGCCACTAATATTAACTGCCGTGGCTACGCTAGGGGGTTGGTTGTTGGTTCGTTGGTTCGTTGGTTGGTTGGTTGGCAGAGAAGCGGACGTTGGATTGCGGATTGTGTGGCTCCTGCTTCCTAAGTCTTCAACCCAGCCACCAGCAAGAATATAGTGGTATGATTCCCCTATCCATGGCTCCGTGGGTGTTCCTTTTTGGCCTCACCATATCCTGCGTTCTTATGTGGGGAGCGGGACCAGAGTCCCTGCATGACACAAAGTAAAGTTACATAGGTTTCAAGTGTACAATTCTGTAATACATCATCTATATATCACATTGTGTGTTCAGCATCCAGAGTCAGTTCTTTCATCACCATATATTTGATAGTTCTTTCCTGTAGCAGTAGTTTTGACTAGTTTTTAGCATAAGGGAAAATTTTTTAGGGAGAAAATATCTTGCAATATCCCCCCCACACATACACTTAAAAAAAAATGGCACAAAGACTCGTGTGGTTTCAACTTTAAGGGATGTCTATAAGAGAGGACCTGCAGAAACATTTAAACTGGGTTGTTGAAATCCATTTCATTTTAATTTCATTATGCAGTGTACCAAAGGGCCAGTCAGTGGTCAGGGCTTTTACTGGAGGTTTCAGAGGTGAAAATCTGAGGCATCATTAGGAAAAAATGAAAAGGAACAAAAATCAAGGGTATTTTTATATTCAGTGTGATCGAATGAATTAGGATACAGAAAGCTAGGGCTTTTAAAAATAATAAAGAAGTAACAACATATTAAGATGAGAAATTAGAACATTAATGACTGCTGCTCCTGTAAGATAAAGAAGTAAGGTGTATAATTTTAAGATCCTTCCCCCCCCCCCTTTTTTATATAAAAGTATTCTTTAACAAGTACACGAAAAGTCTCCTGAATATTGTTCCCTATATATTGGGGATGTTAAAATCCCAAGAAGCTTTCCTTGGAGACTTTGCTTTTGCTTTGTTTCTTTGAAGAGAAGGGAGTAAGTCTTTCCGGTGCATAAATCTGACCACAGCATGGAACCTGGTCCTTCTTCTCCATCCTTCCTGGAGTTGCCTTAGTGTGGCCTTCATCATTTCTCTGCTGGGCCATGGCAATCTCATCAAATTTGTTGATCCCTTATTTTTTTTTCCTGTTCTTGTGCATGCTGTCCATACTGTCACAAGAATCATTTCTTTGAAACAAAAATCATCACACTCCTTCACAGGCTTCCTGGTGCTCAAAGATAGAATCCACACCACAGCATATAAGGCCGTTTACAATCTGGCTCCTATCTCTTTAGGCAAATCTCTCAGCAGACCCCTGCCAAATCGCCCAGCACCCTTGTCATATTAAGCTTCTCAACATTCCCTGAATGTCATAGCATCTCATTATACTCTGTCACTTGGTCCAGTGGACAGGGAATCAAACTGGGGTAAAAACAGGGGCTGATTGTAGCGTATGGTCAAAACTCAGATAGGAAGGGAAAAACTTATGGGCAGATAATTGGGAGTGATTGTACTTTAATCCTTTTGAAGGTTTATTGAGTAGAAAAAACACTTGTCTAAATAAGCTCAGTGCATAGCAGTTATCCATATCACATTGCTTTATAACCAACATTCAAGGAGTTATATTAGCCTCTTGGCTACAGAGCATATGGAAGTCCAGATGGGTGTAGGTTTTTTACCCTTTTCATTTTGTTCAACTTGTGCTGACAATATCAGATTTTGCATCTCTAGAGTCATAGTTTGTACTTGTAAACATCGTGAGTTCAGAGGAAGAGTAGGGGAAAAGACAAAAATGTATTTTATGAGGAAAGGACAGAGTTCACCTTCTCTCTTAATGTCTAGTAATACACAGCTATCCGTGAAGATCAGCTCCTCTCTAGCAAGGAAAATTCAAGGTTTGGTGCTCTCTCGGAATGAGTCAGTTTATAACATCTGCAGCTTCATGGAGCTGAATGGATGTTTTGGTTGAGTTAAATTTTCCCTTTAGATAATCTATAATCTGAGAATGAGAGTGAGACTTTTGGAAACAGTATTCAGTCTTTCATTTGGCTACTTATTTTGCCTTCTCTCTACCCCTCCATCCTACAGGTCAGGGACACTCAACCTTCTAGCAAAGAGGAATGACCTTCATTTCTGGGAGGCTGGAAAGGAAAGGAAGATGGGAACAGTACTGATATTGAGATTCCTCTCATAGTTGGGAGATGTCTCTAATGCTTGTTCCACACTTCTTTCCGGGGAATCTTGGCAAGTGAGGGGCGCAGAGGAGTTCTTACATTAGGAAATAGGACCCTGCAGGTATATAAAATTTACTTTTGCACAGACCACGATAAAAATGAACATGGACATGTTTTCCTTTCAATCACACCATGTAAGTGAGCACATGTTCACCCACCAAATAGGAGGGCACTTTGTGTGTGGGTCACTTTACCAAGAAACTTCATGAAATGAATAATATCAGATTTTGCTTTGTTTTGTTCATCCCCCACCCCCACCCCTGAACAACCATCAGCTTGTTCTCTGCATCTATGGATCTTTTTCTGTTTTGTTTTGTCACTTATTTTGTTTTTTAGATTCCACATATAAGTGAGATCATATGGTATATGCCTTTATCAGAATTATTTCATCTAGCATAATACCCTCTAGGTCCTTCCATCAATGTTGTCACAAATGGCAAGAATTCGTTTCTTTTTATTGTTGAGTAATATTATATATATGCCACATTTTCTTTATCCATCCATCTGTTGATGGACACCTAGGCTGCTTCCATATCTTAGCTATTGCAAATAACGCTGCAGTAGCCATAGGGGTAAACATATCTTTTTGAATTTGTGCTTTTGTTTTTTTTTATTCTTATAAATACCCAGAAGTTGTATTGCTGGGTCATATGGCAGCTCTACTTTTAATTTTTTGATAAATCTCCATACTGCTTTCCATAGTGGCTATACCAATTTATAATTTAATTAAAAGAAACAAAAAATCCCCTGTATTAACTATAAAGAGCACATGTGTCTTTACTGCCAGCTGCCCTCTTGTGAAGACCCTTCCCTGCTTGGGATTCACACTAATCAAAGGAGAAGCAAATTCAATCAATGGAAAGTCAATCATGTTCAGCATTGTCTCCTTTAGGTAGGCAAGAGTGCTGTAAATAGACTGTATAGGACGATGGGGGAGAAAAAGGACATAGCTAGGATTTATGATAAGACCAAGCTGCCTTTTTCCTAGCTAGAATGGGCAGAAAATCTGAATCAGATTACTCAGAAAAGCCAAAGGCATTGATTTTGGAGGCATGTAACTTGCCTCCTCTGTGACTGTGGTAGTTCTAGAGCTGCCTCTCAAAGAGCAGGTATATTCACTCACTCCACAGGTTCTAATGACTATCTCTCTACTACCATGCGGCGACCTGAGAAATGCAGTGAATATGATAAATATCTGCTCCTACAGAGGCCAGTGTCTGGTAAGAAACATAACCAAGAAGTATGATGGCTACCAACCTACTTAGAGGTATGTTATTCAGATAGCTCCTAATTAATTATACCAGACCCATGCTAGGTAAGACTTTGAAATTGACCAGAATAGCTGCCGTATTCTAGTTTGAGATTTCTAAAGCATTGACTCTTATAATTCACACTGCATTGTTTAGGTAGCCATTTCCTCTTTATTTCAGGAGCAGAAAGGAAAGGCTAGCAACATGCAAGTGCTGAAGGGGGTTATGCTGCCTTCGCTATCCACGTTCGCTAATTCTTCCTCCATTCAAGCAGTTCAGAGTTATAACTTGTACAGTTGAATTAAATTAGATCTACATTTATCCTTCAGTCTGAGGAACTTCATGAACAAGGGAGTCATTTTTACTGAGATAAACAGATGAGTCCCACCTTGGTGACTATTACGGGCTGAACTGTGTCCCTCCATCGTTTATATGTTGAGGTCCTAACCACCAGGATCTCAGAAGGTGACTCTATTTGGAGGTAGGGCTTTGAAAGAGGCGATTCAATTAAAATGAGGGCATTAGAGTGGACCCTATTCAATTTTTCTGGTGTCGTTATAAGAAGGAGAGATTAGATCCCAGAGAGGCACATCAGGGGGCTGCATGCATGAAGGAAAGACCATGAAAGGACAGAGCAAGAAGGTGGCCTTTTGTAAGCCAAAGGGAAAGTCTTCAAACAGATCATTCCCTTATGACTATAAGAGAAAACCAACCCTGCCATCACCTTCATCTTAGACTTATAGCCTCCAGAACTGTGGGGAAATACATTTCTGTTATTCTAGTACATTCTCAGGTTCTTTGTTATGGCAGTTCTAGTGAAGTAATATACTTGCCTCTCTATTTTTTGACTGTTTTGTGGTCCAGTAACTTGATGGACTAACCTTTCCAAAGAAAGGAACTTCTCCCTAGTTCCCATTCAGACAAGGAAAGGTGCCTGAATTGTTCTTTCACCACTTCCCGTGGCCACCAAACTGGACACATTATGAATACTACATTTATCAGGTAAGCTCCCAGGTCCAAGGAGGCACTACTCACATAGTCTCACATGGATTGACTTCTTTAAGAACAGAACCTGAAAAGTCTCCAAATATTTGACATTTTAATATTGACATGCTTCAGGAGAGCTCAGAAATAAATGACCACTTCAGATCTGTTCTGGCTCAGTGATCCACAAGCATGCCTCAAAAGGACTTTGATCTCCAAGGCTCTATATAAATTCAAACTAGTTAGTATTCTAAAATATCACCTGCGATTAAAATTTTTTCTATTGGATGGGGTGGAAAATCACATAGATAATATTTAATAATGAGGAGATTGACATGTAAATCACTATTGTTTACAAAAGCTCACTGATTGCAAAGATGTAATTTTCTTTCTCTTTCCCAAAACAGTAAGAAAGCAAATAATAACCTTTTTGTAGTCCTGTGGGTAATAGATTGAAGATTTGTGTTGGGGGATATTAGAAATGCTTTTATTCTGGAGATTTCTCGTTGATAAAGTGTTAGATAATGCAAGCTTTTCCCCGAAATTCATTTCCTCTGCTTAATGACTAATTGCAGCAAAATAGACAGGGCTTCAAAATCATGTCTTTTCTATTTGCATTTTTTTCCTTCTGATTCTTAGATTTAAAATTCCAGTTGTGCTAGAAATCATGATATGTCTAACACTTTTTGAAAATTATATAGATCAAAAGAGAAAGCATGTTCATGAGACGCTTTGATAGTCTCCTTCTAATAAACCCCCTTTTAGACATTTTTAATTTATACAGAAAAGTAATGTTCAGTTGGGAAATGCTCAGATATTGTGCTTTAAAGCTTTAATTTATGTGATCAGTTTCATACACATGTGCACATTAGCCCTAACTTGTTGGCAGAGGGGGAAAAAAAATTTAGCTTGATAGCATTTTCTACCCTTTGTGAAAGGAAAATATGCTTATTAAAGGAAGCCGGGAAGCAACGTGGGGCTGCTACTCGCCCGGGTGCCAGCCCAGTGTGCGGAGTTGCCATGCGCAGGCTAAGAAGACCTTGGCCTGCCCGATTTTCTGCTGCTCTGGTCCCTGAGAGACCACTAATTTCTTTCTCATGCTATAGCCAAATCCAATAGCAACTAAAGACAACATCTGGGTTCCATAGGCAGTTTTTTGCCAGCTCGCGTTAAATAATTCATTATGGATGTTTGTAGGGCTGAAATTAGCCTTTATTAAATATAGAAGCAGGTATCATCACCATTCCCTGATGAGAGCGATCAACTCCTTTAATGATTCCGCTCTCCAAGTGGTGTTGTCAGGACTTTTAAATTTTTTTTAAAGCATTTCTTATTCACCAACTGTTACAGGTTGAATGGTGTCCCCCACAAAAGACATTGAAGTCCTAGACCCCAGTACCTGTCAATGTGACCTTATATGGATACAGGACTTTTACCATGCTCAAGCTAAGATAACGTCATTAGGGTGGCCACATCTCATTTAACTGGCATCTTATAAAAGGGGAAATTAGAACATAGAGATGGACATGCACAGAGGGAAGATGATGTGAAGATGCAGGGAGAATGCCAACGAGAAGCCAAGGGGCTCCTGAGGCTATTGGAGGGAGAGGCATGAACAGATTCATAGCCCTCAGGGGGGTCTAACCCTGGGGATGCCTGGATTTCAGACTTCGAGCCTCCAGAAGTGTAAAACAATACATTTCTTTTTTTTTCTAAGTCACCCAGTTTGAGGCATTTTGTTATTGTTACAGCAGCCCCAGGAAACTAATACACCAGCTGACTAAGTCTGTTCTCCCAGGGTGAGGCTATTTTCACCAGTTCGGAGTCTTTGCATAGATCATATGTGCTCCCATGATAACTAATCGCCTCATTTAGAATTGCACTCCCAGACATTTCTTATCTCCCTCTATTTAATTTTCCTCCTTCACACTTATTGTGTAACACACAATATATTTTATTTATTTATCCTTTTTGTCATCTTGTCCCTCACTAGAATGTGAGCTCTACGAGGTCAGAGAGTGTTCACTGTTTTGCTGAGCAACATCCCCAGCGGATACAAAGGAGATACTCAGGTATTTGTGAAATGAATAATTGAAAGAATTAATTGTTTCCTCATCTCATTCCATTCCTCAGTGCCTCTCTTACTCTGAACACAACCACACCACTGAGACCAGCAAGGATAAAAGAAAGAAGAGAAAGAATGAAAGGGTGGTGTGTCCTGAGATGCTGTGAAATCTGCCTAATCTAGGATGTATTTCATTTGAAGTTACAAGTAGTAGGAGAAAGTAAGATTGTTATTCCTTAAGACAGATATTTTCATCTTTCATTTTTATGTATCGCTATACCTTGGTGTCAGCCCATTTCGAGTCTAAGAGATTTCAGGAATTTTTGAGTAAATGATGTTTATTTCCTAAAGGACAGCATAGCAGTTTTGAATGTCCATGTTTTACTTGAAATTTCTGTCTTTAGATTAACTGCTAATAGGGAAAATCATAGATTTACAAGCTGCTTGGGTTCAGAATTTCGGTGAGTAAATTTCAGTAGGAACTCTGTGTAAGTAGATGGATCATTAAACCCCATTTTAAGGTTCTGAGAGGGTTTTCCTGCCTGTGAAATTGCTGTCTCATGGGAGGGAGAACAGTGCCTCATAACCCTGGTCCCTGAGGGCAGGTATTCTATTCTGTGGGGAAGGGGAAGGGGTCCCACGCGGAGCCCCTCCCCCAACCACTTCTAACCTAGAATTAGTGTGGTCTGGGCTGCCCAAGGTTTTGTTCAGTTTCTCTCAGGGTTAGCCCAGTATAGTGACATCGAGGTGATCACCATATTTTTATGTTGCTTAAATTGAAATGTATAATTCATTGATGGGTTACATTTTTAATCCCAGAAGAGAGAAGAGCAATGGTCTGGGATCAGAACGTCTTCCCATTTGCTGTCCATGTGGCCTAGGACAAATGATTTACTATTTTGAAGCCTAGGAATGACAATAGCTGGTCCTACAGGATTATTGTTGAGGGAAAATAATGTGTGTCAGGCTCTGGAACATGGTAGGTGCTCTGCACACGGTGGAGATCGCTGTTGCTCCTGTAGGCTGGCAATTTTGATAAATGTATTTACTTAACCGACAGGCACTTGGCTGCTCAGACTTCAGCAGAAATATTAACCGAGGAGCCTGTCCTCGTGAGGGTTGGCTCTGATCCAATTTGACTCTTCCACATTAGAGGTAGGAATGTGATTTTCTGCAGGAAATTCAGGTTGCGGGTGCCAAGAGGGGAAGGAAGGATGTGTGTTCATGCTCAGAAAGAGGCTTGAGGACTCTCTGAATGAGTCTTCCACAAAATCTCACTTGGAAAACTCCCCAGTGACCCAAAACACTTGCTTTGATAGTTGTTGTGATTGTCCCAAACCTACCAGGGGATTTGTGAGTCGACTACTGTATTGCTCGGGCGGAAACACTTAGTACGTCCTTGAGCGACAACCTCACCTGTGTTCACAAAGAGCACTAACTCCCAATTCCACTGAGGAGGTGGGGATATTCATTAAAGCATTTCACTAGCATGCAGAGAAAAAGGAAATCAACTTGAAAGATAATTTATGAACAACCTTTCTCGGTGTTTGAAAGTATGCCAGCGCATCTAGCAGAAGCCACTCAGGTTTTTATGGAATTTTTTGTTGTTGTTTGTCATTTTGGTGTGATAACCACCTGTAGTCATTAACTCTCCCTATTTCTAGCGCAGGGTCTCAAACATCTGCCACTGCAGCCAAAATGTCCCTCAACAGACTGAAACTTTACGTCGCTGAAATGGGAATTTCATCTCCCCTTGTTGGGATTGTGCATATGTCTTCTTTAGCCTGCAGTCGGGTGATTCTCGACTCTAGCCATTCTGCATCCCCAATGCAGTTTGCAGCACCCTGTTCGTTGCTGTAACTGTGCTTTCGTTTTTAGCTATTCCCAGACGGGTCTTGTCCCTCCTGCTGGATTTCAGGCTTACGGAGGAAAAATATGAAGCTTCATGCAATTTTATGTCTCATTCTGCACCCAGCAGAGTGGGAGCTCAGTAAATGTTTATTGCATATACTTTGCCTGCAGTTCTGTAGACATAACAGTACTGCGCTGTCAACAGATTGGGGGCCACGGGGAGAAGAAGGAGGAGGGGGACGAAACCAGAAGAAATCACTTTGGTTGTTTCTTTCAATGAAATGATTTCATATAGTCATACATTGGTCAAGGTCCTATATGATCGCAGCAACTCGAATTATCTATACTTAAAATAAAGGGTGAAAACTCTACATTGACATATGTTGGAGGTTTTTTTTTCTACCCGGAACACAGGTTCTCAGACAAAAGGATGCTAGCTTGAATTGTCCCCGAAAAAGGTTCATTCTGGAAATCCTTTCCTCTTAAGCACAACTCGGGGTATTTACAGCTGCTGCAGCTCATTATTCTCACCTCAGTAAATTATCCCGTGAGATCACAATATTGAGTCTCAGAGGTTTTAAAGATATTAACATTCTGGTATGATGCTTTTTTTTTTCTGGAAAGAAACTGATGTAATTTAACCTTAAAATATGAAAATGTGATCTTCCATTCAGCCCAAACAGAGGTTCCATATCTCATGGACCACATTTCCTGTAAATGTCCTATGTGTGTTTTAAAGGATGCATTTTTCATGGTCCCTAAGTGAAACTTAAATCGTGTGTGCTCAAAAATGTTTTGCTTTCCAGAATTTCCCGAAGGCTTAAATTTTTTTTTAACAACTACGAACCACAATATGACTATAATTTACTATCTAGGTGGCAGTTTTTTGATGGAAGAATAAAGGTTTTTATTTTGTGTAGATACCGATATATTATTCTTATAAATGATGAATATTGTGCTTCTGTGTGTATTATACAAAGAAGTGTCGAAAATTAGACATAGAGGAAATTGTATAATTTAGTCCCCATTTCCTCAGTGGGAACTCCTGGCAGGCTGGAGTCACTGTTTTAGTCTGTACACTGACTCTGTCCAGGCTTAATGCAGACATTTTTTAAATAGGAGACGAGATGAAACTGGGGAAAGCAAAGTGTATTGTTTTTCTTAATTTAAGATGTAAGTGATGAGGACACCATCCGCCGTAGCCGAGGACAACACGGCCTAAGGCCCCCATTTCGGCCTTTCAGGTAGTTTCTGCGGCCTGCTTGCTGACCTCATAAAAGATTCATATTCATTTGGACAATGAAAAGTCTTTTTAATGTCAGGTCATTAGAAAGAGAAGATGAAGGGATTTGCAGCAATCCTTTGTTGCAGGTTCAGGTTTCCTGACAACGTCCAGTCTGTGTTCAGAGAAGAGGCAGGTAAATGCTGTGAAGAAACCTTAGTGAGTGTTGCCTGATGGAGCCCGTTCACCTCATGACAGAAGCCAGGGAATGAATGTGAATATGTACCATACATGAGTGTGTGTGTGTTGTACACGTGTGTGGTTTATGTGTGCATGTATGTGTATGTGTGCCTGTGTTGCTGATGTGCGCATTGTGTGGCATGGTTGAGTGTATATGTACATATGTATACATGTGGCATGTGTGTGTAAGGTGTGATGTGTGTGGTATGTGTGTGAGTGTGTATGTGTGATATATATATGTGTGCCTGTGATGTGTGTATGTGTATATGGATATCTGCTGAGGCATATGTATTGATGAATGTGTGGGGAATTGGGGTATATGTGCTTAAGTGTAGTGTGTGAGAGTTTTGTGTGCAGTTTGGTAATATGTATGTATGTGGAGAGTTACTAATAAATATGTTTATGCTGAAAAAATATGCCTTCAATTTTTATCTCCTCCAATCCATGCTCCTCTTTGCTCCAGGGTTATCTTTCTAAAACACAAAGCAAAGCTAAAGCTAAGCTTATCCTTGCTCAAGGAGGGAAAAAAAGGCAAAAAGACATTTTAAAGTCTCCCCAAAGCCTAGAGAAGGTAACTGAAGGCCCATCTCGGCCTGGCCACGAGAGGCTTCCAGTCAGGCACCAGTTGTCTGGTCCTGCCCTGCGCCTGCACGTTTCACATGCAGCCTCCAGAGAGGCGGGCAGGGCAGGGATTAGGAGATGTAGGGGCAGGGGCTCAGAGCCAGATGGCACAGCTCGGCTCCTCTCTGCCATGTATGAGTTCAGTCTTTGGGCAAGTTACTTGATCTCTCTGAGCCTCAGTTTCCTCATTTACATAGTGGGAACGATAACAGTGCCTCTTGTCATTGGGGAATCAGATGTCTTGTAAGGATGAAATAAGGTCAAACAGAGAACACACTCAGAGCAGTGTCTGGTACCCAGTAAGTACCATGTAAGATTTAGCTGTGACAGGCACCATCCCTGGGACTCATGCACTTGCCTCCGTGTATACTTTTGTTCCTCTGGAATGCCTTTCCCCTTCCTACAAATGATAGACACTTTCTTAGTCCAGCTTCAGTGTCATCATTGAAGCCAACTATAATACTTGAAACAAAGAAGCATTATAGGTCAGTGGTTTAGTCATGGGTTAGGGATCAGAGAGATCTGGGGTCAAATCCAGCCTCTGTTCTGTAGCAACAGTTTGAAGTGTAGCTTTCTCATCAGTGAACCGGATATATCACTAGGCCTCCCCTTTTTGGGTATTGTTAATGTTAAATGAGCTAAGGTATGGGAAGAATGTCGTGAAGCAGTCCCCTGCACTTTGGGTTTCCTTGGCATTTCTTTTCTTCTGGACACATTCTCCCAATCATCTGCCACGTGTTATACTTACTTTCTGCATGCCTACTGTGTTTCCCTGAAAATAAGACCTAGCCAGACTATCAGCTCTAATGCGTCGTTTGGTGCAAAAATTAATATAAGACCCCATATTATATTATATTGTACCCAGTCTTATATTAAAATAAGACCACGTGTTATATTAATCTTTGCTCCAAAAGACGCATTAGAGCTGATGGTCCAGCTAGGTCTTATTTTCGGAGAAACACAGTACATTGCAACAATTCTTTTTCTTTCCCCCCATTGCCTAGTACAGTGCTATGTTCACAATATACCCTCCAAAAATTTTCTGTGAAATAGTGAGAATAAAAAAGAAATCAGAAAGTGAGTCGTGAACTTCTAGGGTCAGCCTAAAAGCCATTACTGTAAGAATATATAATGATCTGGGTAAACATTCAAAGAACGGCCTTTAAAAGTTTCATAGCTCAAAAAATACCCTGAAATCTTTGGAAGGCAAAAAGACTTTTAAGAACCTACTTTAACTTGTTTTCATCCCCTATTTCTTTTGTTGTCATGTGGTGAGGAAGGCTGATTCTCAGGGTCATTGCAAATTGATTTTGTGCTGTGCACTTAAAAGAACTGAAGCGGGTTCTTAGAGTTTTGTTCACTATTATTGCTCCTGAGGATTTTCATTCTGATCATTGATTTAATTTTTTTTCTTTTGGTAATAGCTTTTTGAACTACAACAACAACAAAAATTTAGCAAAAATATTAGCCCTGTGGATAATTGCTATGGGATTCCTTTTGGCGTTATAAATATATGTGTAGAAATACTGTAACTCATGTGATTCTCAAAAATCAAATTTGTTGAGTGCAAGAAATATAATAGGTTTCTGGTAGTTATATTTTAAAATGCCTTTAAAGATCTTTGTACAATTTCTTACAGAAATTTTCATGATCTGTAATAACAGTCAAAATGTGGAAGGTAAGAAGTAATGTGTATAAAATATTATATTTTATCATTTTATTATTTGTATATACGTTAAAGAGAGTGTTTCAAAAATGGATTTTTGTAAAAAAAATTCTCATTGTACTTGAAAAGGGCTTTCAGCTTGCTTGTTCTAACAGTTCATAGCAGAATCCAACAATTGCTTTTGTAAATATCAGAACTGGTACCTAAACTCTCTAGAGGGACCCAATCTTTAGCAGCCCGAGTCAGTCACTCGGAGATTGATTTTATGAATTGGTATTCAAAGTGTTTCTTGCCTTGATAAAATAGAGCCTTTTCGTTTACCTGAATAGGGTTCCATAACCCACCATTTTCTCAGATTCTTCAGCTGCTTTTTCAGATAATATTCTGCTGGGAGGCTGTGTCCAGCCATCCTACAAAACAGTAATAAATGGACTGTTTGCCCTTTGCTGTGGTTTTAGTCAGCACCTTGGAGAGCAGAGGTTAAACCTTAAAAAAAAAAGGAAGAGCTAGAAAATAAAACGGGAAATTTCACAAGGTGATAAAAAAAAAATCATTCCAATTGTAAGTGGGAGATATGTACAAATGCTCCATTGATGAAATGGATTTCTTCACTGTGTGAAAATTAAAGAATTCCTGGACCCAAACCCCTTTAATACCCCTAAACAAGACTCATGCCAAGGCAAGAAGTCAATTATCACCATGGCAACCAAAACAAATAGTGAATATTGCCTTAGCAGACAAGATGGGTAAAAGGTGCATCCAAAATTAATTTATGTCCTGGGATCAGACACTTGAGATGAGAGAACTGGTCCATAAAGTACCCAAGAGGAGCTATTAAAAAAGAAACAAAGTAAGTCGCTTGTTGAGTTCCCAAGGGAGCTGTGGTTGAAGCATATAAATCCTGTTTGCTCTCCCTTTAAAGGGGGAAGTTGCCAATATGTCCCCATTTACATGACCACTTTGATGACGGCCCCCTGTAAATCTCAGACCTACCAAATAATGTTTATTAAGAGTATTTTCAAGAGTGATCTCCTAATCCATCCCATTGTACATGTGGGGATATTATTATTATTATTTATTTATTATTATTATTATTATTATTATTTACATCAATTCTAAGATGCAGAGATGCCCCCCAAAATTAAAATTTGGAAGACTTTGAGTCTCTAAAAATCTTGCATTGAAAAAAAAATAGGAAGAAAGAGAAAAGAAAACACCCTTACAAATGCACAGAATCCTCAGAAGCAACTATGGAGCTGTAAATTTTTCATTAAGTGTAGAAATTAAAACCACTAATTAAACCACTGTTTGGGAAATAACTCCAAATATTAAAAGGAACTTGTCAGGGGGGAGAAGTGTCTCTGCTCTTCCGTGCCTGGAGATGTGGCTTTTGAAGTCAGGGAGACTCCAGCGGGGTGCCTGCTTTGTGGGGAGTCCCTTTGTTAACCCTAAGTAGGAAGATGGCAGCACACCAAGGCTGAGCAGGGTGCCTACCCTAAGTGCTTCATCAGGACAGAGCTCTTCTCCCTAGACTGAAATCACATTTATGCTTAACCTGACTCAGGCTTTCTCTTTGTAGTAGATCCCATCCTGGCCCTCCCTATGCCTTTTCTCCAAGATCAGTTTTCTCTTTCACATGCAGCATTCAATCAACCCCACAGTCCAGCTGTTTCTTTCTTCCCAGGGTCTCTTGCCAATTTCTCTTCCTTCCTGTTTATTATCGCATAACTGAGTGATTATAATAGCTCCCTAATTTATCTGGCCATCTTCTTGCCCTTCTCATTCTGATCTTTCCTATACAACTCATTGAATTTATTTTTCCAGCAGATCATTTTGTTTTTCACTCCTTTACTGAAAAACAATGACTTCCTGTTGCCTGTAGAATAAAACCCACATTCCTCTATGTGGTATTTATGGTTCCCCACAAGTTGACCTTAACCTGTACACTAACATATTTCCCTACCAATTGCTTCCACGAATCCATCATTCTAATCATTATCATTTACCACAAATACCTTATTATACTTTCCATACTTGTGCAATTCTTGTTACTTACTGGAATAACGTCCCTGTGGGCATTTATTTCTTCCTCCCTAACACAAAGAGTTCCTCTTATGCATCTCTTAAAAACCAACTTAAATTTTATATCCCTGAACATTTTCTAACCTCCCAGCCCTCAAGATCTCATTTTCCTCTGAATTCCAATAGTACTTAATACCTGTGGTAGGCAGAATAACCTACAAATATGTCCATGCCTTCGTTCCTGGAATCTGTGATGCGTTACATTATAGGGCACTAGGGACTTGGTGGGTGTAATTAAATTATTGACCTTAAACTAGGGAGATTATCTCAGATTACCTGGGTGGTCTCAATTTAAGTACATGAACCTTTAAAAGCAAAGAACTTTCTCTGGCTCTAGTCAGAGGGATATGGTAGAAGAGAAGGCAGGTGAGCTGTGAGAGAAGGGGAAGTTAGCTTCTAAGTGTGAGAAGGATTTGACATACTGTTGCTGGCTTTGAAAGATAGGGGCCCACAGGTAAGAACTAGAGAGAGGTCTCTAGGAGCTAAGGGTGGTCCCCAGCTGACAGCCAACAAGAGAATGGGACTTCAGTCCCTCAACTGCAAGGAACTGAAGTCTGCCAACAACCTGAATGAAAGAGGAAGCAGATCCTTCCCAGAATTTCCCCATAAAAGTCCAACCTAGATCTCGGCTTTGTGGAACCTGGAGCAGAGAAACCAGCCAAGCTAACCCGAGCTTCTGATCTATAGTACTGTGAGATAGTAAATTTGTGTTGTTTTAAGCCACTAGGTTTGTGGCAATGTGTTTTGATAGCAATAGAAAATTAGTACAATATCCTTTCTGTACATTTCACTAAAGGTGGTATTCAAGAGATTGAGATTTGGAATTTGACTGCTTGGGCCTGAATTCTGCTTCAATACCCACAAAACTTAGGCAAAATTACTTAGCATTTTATGTACTATAGTTTCATCATCTCTAATAAGAAAATCTGTCATCACTCATGATAATTCATATGATTATAATGAATATTGAGTTAGATGTTACATAAAACATTAGAAACACACCTGGCACATACTAGCATTTAACAATGCTATGCCTTATGGAGATTTGTATTTATGAAATGTTTCCCTAACCAGATTCTAAGCTGCTAAAATACGGAGAAGTGATGGATTAAAAATGGTCACAAATGCTTTATGGCCCTTCCCATGAAGAGAAGAGGTCTCTTTTCTCCATCACTTGCATCTGGGCTGGCCTTTGACGTTTGTTGTTCAAAAGAATATGTTGGACTTGATGCTGTGGAACTCTCAAGGGGACTTGCATCTTTTTCTCCTGCTTCTTTGGAATGCTTCTGCCATCGTGTGAAGAAGCCTGACATGAAAGAGCAAGTGGAGAGAGGTCTGGCCATCAGTGTCACTTCAGACGTTGACACTTAGGCCCAGACGATCAGAGCACCCAGCACAAGCCATGCCACCAGCTCAGTGTAACCAGAGTCCAGCAAAAAGATTGCCCAGTCAACCCACAAAATTATGAAATATAATTAATTGTTTTAACGCTTTTTAACATTTTTGTTTTTTTTGGGCAGCAAATACATAGGTGATACTGGAGATTATTTTAAGTTTCTTTGCATTTTCTCCAGTAACCGCCTAAGAACTTAGCCCAAAGCCTTGTACATATTTGCAAACTAATTTCATAATTTGGGTAAAAATAGATTTACCCTTAAACTGTGTAGTTGAGATAAGGCAAGTCAGAAAGGTGTCACTGACTATAATAACTAGATCAATGTGTTGGTCATATATCTTTGACTTGGTATGCTGATTTTGTGCAAGTTTCTAGGGCCTCCATTAGCTCATTTGTAAGTTGGGAGGCTTGTATCAGAGGAGCTCTTCAAACCCCTTCAAACCATCTTCTCCAAACCCCACATTCCACCACGGAAGTCTCTGTTTATCCACCTGGAGAAGACAGTTTTAGCCCTGGGAGCCGAAAGTGCTGAGTTATTCCCAAATTTAAAGCCGTCTTCCTGGTAGAAGCCAAAACTCAGCGCTCATTGATTTATGTGATTCTGTTTCATGATATGTTTTGTCGTTTGTTGGGAAGGAAAAAATTGGTGATCTTTGTCTAGCTTCCTCTGTCCGTATCATAAAGTACATCACAATTGACAGGTGGCTGGCAGCCTCAGCTGGGAGAAGAGAAGAACACGGATTTGTTTTAAGAATAAGTGCGACTTTTATATCTTGCCTAATGGCAGTTTCTTTCACATTTGTGTTGCAATAAACACATGTTACTGCAATGCCAGAAGATGATAAAGCTTATTCTATGTTTGGTCAGTAAGGGGAAGTAAGAGGATAATTTTCTTAATCTAAATAATGTCTTATGCCTCTAGGGAGATAGTTGATGAATACAAATTATTTTTTGTTGTACTACTACTGCTGTCTCCTAGTAAATGCATGCTGTTGATCATAGCGGAATGAAAATGATCTCTCCCTCTGGACAGAGTACCTAAGTGTCCACTAATGGAGAGTCGTACTTGTTGGGTTACAAGGCTGTTCCATCCATTCTAAGGTCCAAGTATATACAGAGCTTCTGCCTCTCTACGCTGCCCTCCTGCTCTCTACTCCAGACCCTCATAGAATGTGGCTGGTTACTCTAGTCCCCATTCCACAACCATGAACGTGAGCCTTCATTCTTCCTCTTCATCATTCCCACCCCATCTCCTGATTCTAGCCCAGTGACCTGCAGTCAAAGCAACTGGTCTTCTATCTCTGAGCTAAGCCCATGCTCTTGGAACTTGAACCGTATCCCTGGATTGAGAAATAAAGACAAAAGATAAAGATGTTTCAAATTTTATGTAGCAATAGAGTAAATAAACTCGACATCTTAAAAGTTCCTCATATCTCTAGCTTCTCTCATGCAAATAGAATATATCTCTATAAATCAATGACAATTTCATTGTCATTCAAGAAACCCATCAACTTCCAGTATCTTCCATCACGAATCATGGAAGAGACAATCATATGTCACACACTTGCACATTGCGTGCAACTTCAGAGTACTCTTAATGGCAGTCTTAGAAGTAATTACCAAATATTTTTAGACTTAAAAGAATCAGCATCATAAAAATAAATGGTCACCGGGGAAAATGCAAAATGTTAATATATTAGGTTGGTGCAAAAGTAATTGTGGTTTAAAAGATTAAAAATAATTGCAAAAACCGCAATTACTTTTGCACCAACCTAATACATTGACGATTATAATACTTTTAGGAAAAAATTGATATCCCTCTTTTCCAAACCAGTATAAATTGAAGTATATTGAGGAGCTTATTATAGTCACTAAATTTGAAAGATAGAAAAACTAGAGTAAAAGTACATTTCAAAACTCTTACATTTCAAGTACTTCTGCTTCCAGTAATAATGGATCACAGGGACCAGAATAATCTTCCATCCTTAAAAATCTAGAAAATTAGACAAAGCGTATAAAAAAGGATGTTCAGTCATTGGACTATTGGTAGAACATGACAGTGATTCCTGAGAGAAGGAATACAAATGAAGCGTTTTCTATGACTGCCCCAGTTTCTGATGGAAAACAGTTTTCAAGATACAGAGCAGAAAGGGAGAACCAAAACGGAACCTATAGGTCCCACTGCCTTCAGGACATAGAGTTCAGAATTTAGGAAGGACAGACTCAGGGCCAGGTCTAGGGTGAGAAAAATAATCCACTTGCCTTAAACACAAAGTTTAGAAGATTGCCAAAAAAACTAAATAAGATAAATAATATTTTAATCCAATATTTAAAGAATAAAATTAATGTAAAAAATCACAATTGATAAAATACAGTATCAAACCTTCAAATAAGTCAGAAGCTCTCTCTGAACTTGCATGATTTGGCTTTCCTTGCCTCACCCTAATCCCAGCCCTGTCAGAGATTTTTAATTTTGTTGTAGTCCAACTTCTCAATTTTTTTATTTATGGTTAGTGCTTTTGGTATACTGTTTCAGAAATCTTTGCCTGTATCAAAGATTTTCTCCTATATTTTCTTCTAGGAGATTTTTTTTTTCTTTTTTTCCCGCTTTTACATTTAGGTATAATTGATATCAAGTTAATTTTTGTTTATAGTCAGACTGGGGTTGAGATCTTTTTTTTCATACAGATATCTAGTGGTGTCAGAACAATTTAATGAAATGATTATGTTTCACTATTAGACTACATTGAGACGTATGTCAAAAATCAATTGGCCACATATGTGTGTGTGAGTTTTTTGGACTCTACTTTATTTCCATGATCTACTTGTCTATCATTCCACTAATATCACATTGTCTTGTATTTTAACTTTTAGTAAGTCTCAAAATCAGATGCCGTAATTATTTCCGCTTGTTTGGTTTCAAAATTGTTTTGGCTATTCAAGTTCCTTTCATTCGTATGTCATTTCTAGAGTGAGTTTATTAATTTCCATGCTGTGATTTTGACTAGGATTGCTTGAATCTATAGGTCAAATTTGGGGAGGATAGACATCTTAATATCAAGTCTTCCAGTTTATGAACTTGTGACATTGTATGTTTCTTTCCAGTTAGTCTCCTATAATTTGTTTTGTTAAGGTTGCCATTTTTATTATAGAGATCTTACACTTTTTAAATGTATTCATTTATTTTGTTTCATTTTTCATTTTTCGCTAGTATATAAATACAATTCATTTTTGTATATAATACTTTTATTCCGTGATCTATATAAGTTCACTTATTAGTTGCAGATTTTTTTTTTTTTTTTTTTTGCGGATTCCTTAAGACATTTATATAGACAAAATCATAGGGTCTGAAAATAGACACAATTTCACTTCTCCGTTTTTTATTTCAAATCTTTATGTTTTTCCTCCCTCCTTCCTTTCTTCCCCCCCCCACCCCTTTCATATATGTCTATCACCTACCTATCTGTCATTTCCCAATTGTAGTACTTAAGACTTCCTGAGCTCTGTTTAATTTTCTTCAATGTTTTCTTTTGAACTTTACAGATTGGATGATTTTTCTTTATATGTCTTCAAGTTCATTAACTCTTTCTTCCTCCATCTCTAATATACTATTAGCCCCATTTTCTCTTTTTGCTTGTTTTACTTTCAGTCATATGGTTTACATTGTGTTTATTATTACTTTGCTGAGATTTCCTATCCATTTATTATAACCAACCATAGTTTCTTTACATTTATGAACATATTTTTTTTAGCTCTTTAAAAACACAGTAATTGCTGAAGTCTTTGTTTGCTAATTTTGAAATATGAACCATCTTGGGAATAGTTTCTTTTGACAACCTTTTTACTGAACATGATTCACAATTTCTTGTTTTTTAATAGGTTTGATTATATGTCAGTCATTTTGATAGTATATTGTAGAGACTCAAGAATTTTTATTTTGTTGTGCTTTTTTACTGATTGAAGGCAACACTTTCTAACAGGAAAATGTAGGCAGTTAAATTATTGGTTGATCACCTTGCATTGCGTATACTTAACCAGCCTCTTCTAACTTGATGGAACTCTGCCTCTGCATTCTGTCTTCCTGAAGATCTTGCCAGGGTTTTGTTTTTTGTTTTGTTTGGGTGGGTATGGAATAAGGCATGGTCTTTATTTATAAAGAGCCGCTTTGTGTCATCTCTGGAGGCTATCCAAGGTGTTAATGACATTTTAACAAACACTGCTTGATCACTAATATGTTGAACCCTGCAGTTGTCACTCTCTGCTAAGCCTTGCATGATTTCATTCTGACCATGTACAACACAGCCCTTGGTCAAGGAAGCCCATCTCAAACTTTAGGAGTTCCCTCTGTGTGCAGCCTACCTCAGGGTTCCTGACCCTATGGACTCCGCCTGCTTCAGCTGTCGCACCTCTGATCTCTGCCTCCTCGGCTCAGATGGACTTCCATGATTGCTTAGATTCCAGCTCACTGCACTGTAGTCAGGTTTTGTCCCCAGTTAGACAGCTGGGCAATCATAAGACTCTTACTATGAGTTCCTTTCTCTGGGATCACAGTCTCACACTGCTTGTGGTCTAAGCCTGACACATTGGATATTGAGTTGCCTCATGTATTTGGCTAGTTATTATGCTTGTCTATGATGGGAGTGCTGCTTTGGTGCTAGTTACTCCCCTACTGTCAGGGGTCATAATCTTTATATAATATTAATGAAAAAGTTCTTTTATATTTATTTGATATAGTATTTTTTTAATCATACATCACCTCTGTAAATACATGAAAATCAAAAATATAAGTGAAATGAATTGGATAAGTTATGCCTAAAACTTCTAGTCTTTTTGAATTCCTTCAGCTCAAAGTTGTCGGTGCTTTTATTATTCCATACAATAGTGTTCTCTGTGCCACTGGGATTACTGGCGATGCAGCCATCCTCAAGTGACTGATTTATTGATTATGTGATTCTCTTTCAAGTTGCTGTCACTTCTGGATTTTGATGTTGGTGCTTTTAAGGAGTGTCAGTGTGCTGGCAGCATCCCTGTGTTATGACTGCCACCTGGTCCACTCACTGTGATGATAAGATGTCATGGATAGTAAGAAGGCATCCAGGTTTCAAAGATATTAAAATGTGGGGCACTGTGCATAGAGGCATACCCTGGAGATACTCTGGGTTTGATTCCAGACCACCGCAATACAGTGAGTATTGCAATAAAACAAGTCATAATCTTTTTCCTGGTGGAAGGTCTTGCCTTCAATTGGTAAAAAAAACACAGAATCTGTAAAGCACAATAAGCAAAGCACAATAAAATGAAGTATGCCTGTATCAGAATTAGTGTATACAGCATTTCACTTTTACACTCTATACATTTTAATTGTGAGACAAATAGGAACTATTAATTTTATTTTTAAATATCATGGGAACTATATTTATCATGACTCTAAAGTTGATCACCAGTCTTTACTGTTGTAACAAACACTGGGTATATAATTTAATCCACTAGTAATTTTTATTAATGCAGTTAAATAGAAAGTGCAAGTTAATTTTGAATGTCAGTGTGGAAGAAAATGTGTAGAAGAAAGAGTGATATTACATATAACACAATTAAATGAAATAACAATCCCAATGGAAAAAGATTATTTTCATGAAACTAACTGGAATGCATTGGAAGGATACAATCAATGTGATTTTTTTAAAAAATGCTGTTGATTAGGTACAGGTAAGACAACTGCAACAAGTTTGGAATCTATAAAAATCTAAAAAAATTCTGTGCTTAGATTGACTCATAGTGTCTTTATGATTTTTCGATTTTAAAGGAATAGAACCTGTATGGATGACTGGAACCCAATTGGAGAGCCTATACAAAGAAAAAAAAAAAAAAAAAAAAAAATATATATATATATATATATGTGTGTGTGTGTATACACACACATATACACATACACACACACATATATGTTTTAGGTTAAAACTAAATAATATAATGTTTCTATCTTTTAATGAATCACTGCTTCTACTGACATTTTGTTACACTTGTCTTTATTATATTGGATAAGAGGGCTTCTACTCTCCTATTATTATGTTTATTTTACAGATGAAAAAATCAAAGCCAACACCAAGAAAGATTAAGGAACATACTATGGTCATATAGTCACCAAGTGGTGGAGATTAAATGCCCACTCAGGCAGTAGAATTCCAAACCCTCCCACCTGCAAGCTTAACAGCTTCCTACTGACTTGATGTGTGTACTTAGAGAAAAACATTCAGCTTCCCCACATTTGATCTTTTTTCATCTGTAAAATAAGGGAGTTGTATCAGATATCTTAGGTTCCTTTTTAGTTCTAAAAGAAATTAACCATTTTGGTATAATTCTCTACCACTTACGTATGGCTGTGTTACATATGTTCTTCATGAGTACTTTTACTGGATGGGTAGGTCCCTATCAAGAGCAGGTGAGGAAAAATAACTTCAATCTTTATTTGAATTATTACTTCTTCATACAGATAATAGCATGGCCAACCTGGGACAAACTAAGAGATTTTTAAAAATGATTTTATAGTTATTCCAAGTTTTGAAATATTTTTTTTAAGAGCTCAAAAATCAAGACAGTGATGGGGAAAGTGAGCTGGAATCTTACTGGTGGTGAGTTTGAGATATGAATCTCTGAGGCAAAAAAACAAAATATCTCCTGCCCAGGTTGGCCGGTATTAATCTTTGGCCTGTCCTGAGGATCTTTTTTATACTGAAGCTTGCTTTAAAATTTCCCTTGTTAAGTATTCTATAATGAATGCCATTCAAGTTTTTGATATCTACATCCAAATATCCTTTTAAAATAATGGTCACGCCCTGTTGCTGTGATGGCCTTATTAAAAATCTTTCTTGGCCTTGAATAATGGATGGCTTTTGGTGGACATCTAAGTCCACAGTGTGGTAGTGCAGCCTTTGTTCTGGGACCTTCAAAAATATCTCTCTTTATGGGTCAGTCTATATTAAGCATTATCATTCACTTTAAACATAACTAAAAAAAAAGCCGTTATGTGGTTAACTTCGCAAAAGATTTGGCATTGTCAATCCCTATTGGGCAGTATATCAAAGACTGGATTTTTCCATAAAATTGTGTATGTTTGGAATCCTAAGTGCCTTATCAGCAGAACTGAACTAAATTTGCATATAAAGTAAATGATGTTGATTAGTCCATAGTATCATGAAGAAAGTATGTAACACTACATAATAAAAATCATATCACCAAGAAAGCACAATTTTGCAATATGTGAAAAAATTCTGTTTTCTCGTAATTTATCATTTGATTTAGGTCAGAGAATTTTCTAATTAATTCCCAATCAATTTTTTTGGGCAAAGTTTGTTGCTTCTACTTCCCGAAGATAAAGTGCATAGCAAGAATAAGCTATTTCTGAATTTTCCCATGTTCTTGTATTCTATTACTTTAGCCCTGCAGTTATCTCTAGGTGTTCATGTACGATGATCTAAACAAAATTTTTGAGATGGCGATTAGTTTTTCACAACATACCAACATCTGCTCCCAACTGAAGTAATAGGGTTATAGTCCACAGAATATAAACAACTTATGGACACATTTGTGTAGAGAAAGAACCTTCTGGGAAAATTGAAAGATGGATTTTTTTTGTTGCTTAGGTGAGTGCCTTCCATTCAAGGCGAGGGAGGCCCTGTGACCGGAAGACAACATAGATTAAGGCTGATACAAAAATGAATCTCAGGCACAATCTAAGATCAGCTACCACAGAACTTTGTTTATTTTTAAAATGGATTGTTCAGATATGGCGTTCCTTATGTGAGAAAAATCAGTAAATGAAAAGACGGAATAAGGGAACTGTTCCCAGATAAGCCTGAAAAATCTATTAAACATTGTTTTATCTTAAACATTTCACTAGGAGAGTATAAGTGTAACATAGAGGTAACATCAGGGTGGGGACTGAGGAAACTAAACAAGTGTTATCTCAGAATATTTATCTTTGTACAGATACTTTAGTTATTTATTTTTTTTTAAAGACTTTAATCCATATGAGAATTTTCAGTTTGAGGAACAAAGGATAAGTTACTAGCAAAGGGACCAGAAGTAATTATGTACCTTCTTGCCTTTTCATATTTATCATGCTTGTTTAATTCTATTTTAAAGTGCTTTTGTGTCAGATGATATATTGGTAATTATTTTCCATGTAAAACCTAAGCAAGGGTGAGGCAATGTGTCCCAGGATGCTCTGGTCTCAGAAACATTTTCTTCTTGTTCTGAGAGAAACTCTGGAGGAATGTTTGCTGCATCTCTTTTCCCAGAATGTCTCATAAACTATGCCTGAGACTCTTGAAAGTACTTGTCCAGTCTTGGTGAGCTTCCTTTGTCACAGCTGCTCCAACAGTGTGACCGGTTCATTTTTCTCATTATGTGAAAGAAAATATGTTTAGTCTGTATTCCTCGAAGCATGCATAGCCTCCAGAAAAATTTTTGAATAGTACAGTTTTCGCTAAAATGACATTTCTCCTTGTAGCGCTTTGTCATTCTAGGGGACTGATATCTTAGAGGCTTGGCTAAGAGGCTCCACTTTGAGGCTCTTCTGTGACAATCATGCAAACAAGGCCCCCATTCAGGTCATCGTACCAGGAATTGCTACTTTTTTCTCAGGGAAATTTCCTGGGTCACTTATTTAAGATCCGACAACCGAGATGCTACTGAGAATTTCCCCTTCTGTTCCAACATGTACAAGTCTGTGGAAAATAAATCCTTTTTCTTTCTGCCTTCAACCATTCCTGTCTCTATTATCCTAAATGAGAATATTCTACAGATTCTGAGATGGTACTTCCTGACCTATTGACCGTTTTGTTCCTTTCCCTGCCTCAAATCAGAAAGCCTTTCCTGAAGCTGGGATTATCCATAACCAGAAATCTCAATGTGAACTCTACAAAGAAAATGTATATGCGTGTGTGCTTGTGTGGGGATGGAAGGAGAATAACACCTCTAAATAATTTCTTACAATAACGTGTTCATTAGAAAATGTCAGAGTTCACTTAGGTCCTAGGGGAGGTACATGGACAAAAGTAGGCCCCAAATAGTTGAATTCTTCTAGGACCTAAATTTTTCTTAGGGTTTTATCAAGTGGTGTTATCCCCTAGTTACAAGAACAATTTCTGAACATGGGGAGAATCCTGTGGGGCGCCACCATTTAGTTCATTGCAGTAGTAATTCCAAAATGGCATTCTGCTGACTTGACAGATTTCATGCCATTTTGAAAAGTGCCAAGTTTATGCTCAGACACTGGAAAAATATGTCAAGTTATCTGCATAGACCTTAATCAGCTACTTTCTCGCAAAGAGACCATAATTACCAATGTCCTACAAAACCAGGGTTCCTGAAGGTGGGGTGTCAGGTGCAGGGACCTCGGTTCACCTTATAACCACTGTGGTTTTGCTCTGTGTTTTACAAGGGTTTCACCTTCACCATGCTATTCCTCTGCCAAGCTCTTATCTCAGTGGAAAGAATCAGTGCCACTGCCCCCACTAAACATGACAAGTCAAGACAACTGGCCCAACATTGCAATACCCTTGCCTACCAAGTCACGGTTATTGAGGGAAACAGGATGGTGGGAAATATGATGATTAAGATGACAGTGGGGAGGCCATTGAGAGAACATATTGGTCTAACACAGAACAGAAAAACATCAAATTAAAAGAGAAAGTATAGAGAGGGTAACTTTTATGTTGTTAAAATTGTTGACACGAGTTTCAAATAACTTAAAGGTTGTGAGTTCTAATCCTACCTTCAAAAATTTCTTCTTAGGATTCCCCCCCCCCCCCATTTATTGTAATATCCTCCTTACGGAATTACGGTGAGAAATAATACAAATGTCTTTAAAGTTATGTTTGTTTTTCCTTTGGGAGAAAAACACGACTACTTAAATGTGATATAAGAATTTCAGGTTTCATAATTTATTTTTCTCCATCTAAGTTGTTGAACCAAATCAGTTGGAGACTGAAACTATGAACCCACTAAATATCTTACTGATTCACAGCCTGGGTTGTAAGAAGTGTTTCCGAGGCAATTGCTCAACAGATATCCAGTAAAATGACTCATGCTTCACATTCTGTAACTCTTGGCTAGTGACCAAACATACAATGCAAGGGGATAAAATATCTGCTATAATTGATACTTCTTTTAGTGACTTTTTAAAATCAAGTATGAATTATAGCAGATATTTTATCCCCTTGCATTGTATGTTCATAGCAGACCTTTAAATTAGTAGATTTCCAGACAGAATGAGCTACCCTCTTACTGTGTGCATGGGAATGGAATACACCCAGAATCAATGAGTTCAGCCCCACAATATAAATGATGCGTCGTGTACTCTTCATTCATTCTTTTCCCCAATTCCCGTTGCCTAATTAGATACAATAAATGTGTTTCAGAGATTTGACTTTCCTCCCCCAACCCCAATAAAAAAAAAGCATAAGTTCTCTAGAGTTATTAATACACTCAAGATTGTTCTGCACTTGCATTTATGATACATTTTGGTCACGTGACAGCATTCATTCAAATCCCTGTAGCCAAGAGCTTGGAGAGGAAATCTCTGAGGGGAGCTGGTTTTAGCTGGAGCTTTGTCACAGGGCCACAGGACTCTTTGGAAGTCTGGGTATTCATGGAAACTGGGATTGCTGGTCCGTAGTAACTGTATTCTCCCTGGGAAAGACAGCCATTGTTTAGGATGAATTTTGAGTGTTAGGTTGAGCATTGAGCAGGATAATTCTTTGTTGTAGGGAGCTGTCCTGCGCAGTATAGAGCATTTAGCAGCTACCCCTACCTCTGTCCTATAAGTGCTGGTGGCATCTCTCCTCAGCTGCCAGTCCTGATGATCAAAAATGTCTCAGATGTTGCCAAATGTCCCCTGGGAGTGGGGTGGAGGGCAAAATGACTCCCTGCCCCACCCAGTGTCAACCTGAAAACCAATGAGTTAAAGGACTATTCCACAGCATCCTGCTGTTTAGCACTTTGAATTTCCATCTCATCTGAGTTAACACATTAGTTATAAATTGCATTTATAATTTGCAAAGTGCTTTTCACATACAGCATTATATTTAACTCTCCCAACAGCCCTCAGACACATTTGTTGATCTTCTTCTTTTCAAGACATAGAGACTAGCTCGGGGCTGTTAAGTGACAAACTCTTAAAGTGACAGGTGACAAAACACTTCAGGTGAGATTTTTGGGATACTCACCTTGGCCTTCAACCCCCGCATTCCTGAGGGGAATGTGGTTCGTTTTTTTCTGACAAGACTGCATTAGATCGTCTTATTAATTTCTCTTATGTCAGGGATGGAAGAGACCTTGGAGATTTTTCTGGCCTGTCTCTTCCATCTTAGAGAGGAGAAAATTTGGTTGCAGGGAAATTAGGTGACTTGCCCAGATAAGAAATGTGGCAAAGTTAGGACTTGCACCCAAGTCTCCAAAGTTCCTAATCAGTGTTCTTTTCATTATGTGCTGCTTGATCAGTGAAAGAAGAAACAGGATACAAATAAATGCATTTTTGGTGTGTGTGTGTGTGTGTGTGTGTGTGTGTGTGTGTGTGTGTGTGTTGCAGGGAGTGCACTTAGGGGATGAGGGGGTTAAGAGCAAGCTATATCCTTAGAATAATTAGGGAGCAGTATCCATGGGGCCAGATAATCAGGAAGGAAACAGTATGAGTTTGAGAGCGTTTCTCAGAAAGCCTTCACTGGGTCGGTGTTAACATAACTGAAGTTACTAACTGCTGTGGGAGGCGGTGGGGTGAGGGAGGGAGTGATAGGATTCAGTGAGGAGTCAGAAACATGGCCAAAGCATGAGCCTGCCCAGGGCTCTGTAGCCCTATTTGGCTTTGAGGATGCTCAACCTCATTTTCGCCCCGAGATTCTTTAGTCCTGACTGAGGCATCGCCTTCCCTGAGACACTGGGGGCTGGCTTAGCTGCTCCTTTTCTGTTCTCCCAGTGCCCAATTGCCACACTAAACACATTACACTAGACTGGGAATGCTCGGTGATAGGCCCTTGTTTTACTAATTTTTAGAACAGAAAGCCTCTACTGTGAATGAGTATGGAAAAGCAACTCATCCTGGCTCCATCAGCTGGTGGATAAGCCCCTTAGAACATCCAATGACAGCATTTGTTGTGATTTCGCACTTATCCAGTGACATCCACTCTCCCACCTGGACTGCTGAGGGTAGTTGCACTATGACCTGCAGAATCACCAGCTCTGTGTGGTTCACAGTGGGTTCATCTCTCATTGTAAATTAATCAAGAGCAATCAGATAAATGGCTATGAGGGCCATTCAGGAGAGGTCTGGAGGGGAGGCAAAAAGAAAAGTACAGGCACTTTGATATATTCCCAGAAACCAGCTCAGGGGCTTGAGCCCAAAGGAAGTGTTTCTCTTGACAAAATCTGGGAGATCTAAAGGGTCCCAGGAAGTTTCAATAAGACGGTCACAGTGATAAGTGTAGAACTCCCATCTGGGTTCTCCAGTGTTCAAAATGGCTGTGGCTGGGCTCCCCCAATATGATCAGGCAGAATATTTCTGCCTTAGAGTGAAGATCAGAAGGGGAAAAAATGGTGGTGGGAGGTGGGGAATCCTTTAAGGAAAGACTAATTACTGTGCTTAAGAAGACAGCCTTTCTAGCAAACCTCATTCCACACCCCACCACCCTGACTGCTTTCTTTATTGTAGATGAGAAATTGTCAAATCCTATAAATGCAACGTGTGCGGGGAAGGTGTGGGTTAGTTTGCCCGGCTGGGCTGTCGGAAAATCCGACTGCTCTATGCTAATAGCACTCTTGTCATGCAGTGATCCTTTGTTTCCGTGTCCCCAAAGTCTTTGCTATGCAAATCAAACCACGGGGGTACTCAAACATGTAAATCACATAATATCCCTCAGCGGGATGAATTGACAGCATGCTCAACTCCTTGACTATTGGGAGGTAATGAACGGTACTTATTTAGCTGGCATCATGGCATCACTGCGCTGGGCACCTCTCCTGCTCTGGGCTTCATGCTGACGTGCTGCCGGGCCAAGGGAGAGCTGGTGCGATTACTAACATGGCTGTCAAAAGAATCAGAGGGCCTCCAACCTCAGACACACAGAGCCCCTTTGAGGAGGAAAATCAGTCACTTCTTAGAAACTGTGCTGAGCTCTGTGTCCCCCCCACCCCCCAGAGGGTGATTTTTCTTTGATTAGTGAATGATTCTTCCTGGGAAAGGCTGTTTTCAGCCTGCTTCTCAGGTAAAAGAGCCAAGGCAAGTTGAAGCAACATTTCAGGTCCCCCGCTGTTGGGAGGGTCTGCAGGCAGAGGCGCCCAACTCGTGTGGGGGCTGTGAAAGGCCTTGCTTTCACCCGCCACCTGGTGCGGACCTCATCCCTAATTCGGGGCTAAGTCACTGTCAGCTTCCTTTCCAGTAAAACAGGAATAATGCTAGGGACAGAGGGAGCTGACACCAGATCCTGTTTGTAATGACAGCTGAGCTGCTTGGGCAAGATGTGCTTGCTTGTTCCAGAAATGAAGTGTGATTCCATTAAAATGTGTGATCTCTTGAAACAGCCTACCTTGTTTGGAGCGTGTGGTGCTGGATTTGTTTTGTTGGGAACAAATTGATGAGAACAATATTTTGGCCCTCCAGCCTCAGTTTGCACAAGGCACAGTTAAAAGGCAACTTCAGCTTTTAATGGGTTGGTGCTCTCCTTACGTGTGTTTGAAAGGTTTGACAATTGTAACGTGCTCATTGCAGCCATTACCTGCGTGGCGTCTCCACCTGGGCACTGTTCCAAGACTTCTTTTCAACTGACTATTTGGAACTCAATATACATTTTCCCCAGAGACACAATGGCTGTAAAGGCTTTTTGGATAGTGGACAAAAATTGATTGGATCCGAATGTAGCTGAAATACTGTGCATTTGCAATTAAAAGCTAGCAGGAGAAATTAGAAGCATGTATTAGAAATTGGTTTAAAATTAAAAACAAAACAAAACACAAATGTAGTTCACCTACCAAAGCACTGCAAAACTTCAAACCATAAGACCCTTGGCCTAAGCTGCCTACCTTAATCTGATGCTTGGAGTGGAAGCAGGAAGCCCCTTGGAGTGTTCTCCTGAAACCACCAGAATTTAAGAGGGAGGAGGAATGAAAAGACGGTGATGACCTAACAGGAGAGGGGAGAACAGGCGACCAAATCACCCTCAGCCAGACTCTCTGCACTTCTTGGGCTGCTCCTCATATTATTGGGGTGAGAAGGTATGGTGGATACTGTGGGGGCACCATCCACATCCCTTTTCTAGTCCAAAACACCCATTCCCCAGATTCTGGGGGTGTCACTGCCAAGGGCCCACAGCCAAGCTCCTATCCAGGAATCGCCTTCTGCCTACAGGAGGTGCCTTGCTCAAGGTCATGACCCTCTCCCAGGGTAGCCCTCACCTAATAACCTGTCAGTTTAGGACTATAAAGCCCTGGCCACCTTGCTTTAATTTGGGGGCAACTCTGAAGGAACATGCTGGATCAGAGCACCCTTAAGATTCACCTCTGTTGTAACTACATCCCAGGTCTACTTCTCCCCCGTCCCCAAATCCGTTTCCTTTACTTCCTTGCACACCTTGGTCCTAAGTGCATCCCCAGTATAACTACATGCAGACCTCTGCCTCGTCTGTTTCCAGTGAACCTGACCTAAGACAGACAAATAGACAAGTAAAAGTAGGAATACAGAGGTAATCAGTAAAGGTGCTGTTATTGGTGATGGAGGGACTGACAGATGAGGTAGAGGGAGAGAGAATACTGTACCAGAGGTATTCACAGATATTCTGGCAGGGGAGGCATTTAATATAAATTGAATCCAGTGATTTGGCCAGGACGACCAAAGGAGTTCAATCTTTACACAAAGAGTGGTAAAGAATTCTTGTGAGCTGCTATCTGATCTTTAGGTCTCTGCTATCTGCTCTTCCTTCAGAGTTTCAGCTAGGTTAAATGACACAGTTCCATCTCGGGAGCAATTTGGAAGTCTCCTTGCTTTCTCAGAAAGACTCTGTAGTTGAATTCCAGGCCTGGCATTTCTGAATAGGGTGCTCAAAGATTATAGATCACAGAAACACCTCTCCTCCAAGTCACTTCTTGCTGCCAGAAGCCATCAGTAACGTTGCAAGTGTGGGTGGGGGTGTGCTGACCTTGTCAGTCTGAGGTGTGGCTCTGAGTTTTATCACACTGAGCTTTTCCCCAGGCACCAGATGCACATTACAGAAATGGGCAGTACGCAAACATGTTTGAAAGATTTTAGAGAGCTAACCATCTCCCCCAAATGTGGCGACGGGGGTATGCTCAGCAAGCAGTGGATTCCCAACTGCCGTGAATTCAGTGTCGTGGGAGGACTTTGGAGGTAGGGCAAAGATCCCGGGGTCAGAGTGTAACTGTCTTCTGTGCTTGGGAGGCTGGAAGGACGCACCTGAAAAACTGGCTGTCAGGGTCCATCAACTCTTGTTTTCAAAGTCTGTTTTCCTGAAGACCAAATCTGGTGCAGTGCTATTATGGGAGTTCACAAAACAATTGGAAAGCAAAAAAAAAAAAAAGGAGAATTTGACCTGACATGCTCGGCAGACCCCTGAACAAAACATCATTTCATGCTCTGATGTCTAGCTATTGTTTTCCGGAAGGATGAGAAATGTAAAACTGCACTGATGAGACTCATCCAAGGATTGGCAGCTAGCAGGAGGTGCAAAAACGTACAGAATTGTCCTGGAAGCCAGAGTGTTTGGTTTAAACTTGATCTTCCCAAATCCAGCACTGGTCTGGTGATTCAAAGGCTGTTTTAGGAGGTAATTTGAATGTAAACCTGAATTTTACAGCAGAGTTATTACATGGATTGCTTTAGAGAAAAGCTCTTGTACCACGTCAGTAAAGAAATCATTTAAAAACACACACACAAAAAAAACCCCTCTGATTTGGAACCATGGGTAGATTGTGTTGGTAAGAAGAGGATCATAATATCCTTAGAACAGACATTTCTAAGCCCTTCATTTATTAAACAAATGTCACTGAGGGCTGGCCAAGTGGTATTGACCAAATGTTTGAAAAGCTGCAAAAGTGGAAATTCTCCAGATAGTTTGTGAATTATTTTACATAGAAGAAATGATTTCAGTTATTCACTGTTAAAACTTTAGGACTATTCTGTAGCATGATTGTGGATCTCAGGGTAAAACGAAAACTTCTCATGAAGGTTTATGAAGAACCTGTTGTAACGCTGCCCCCTACTGATCTTTTCATGTACGGGGCCCGTCACACTTCGTGATCCACTCAGTGGAGACCATGAAAGTGTCTCAGTCTCTTTGACATCTGCTCTTCTCTTTGCCTGGGAAACAATTTCCACTCAACACATTCCCCTAGCCCCTCCTACTAACTCTCCCTTTGAATTGCTAACTCTTATTCATTCTTTGGATCTAAAATTTTATTTTCTCTTAGGAGGACTTCTGTGAACCCCTAAGACTGGGTTAGGTGGTCCTATAATACCCTGCAACGTCCCACTGTTTCAGCCTTCTAGGGCTGTCATCATAAACTTCCACAGACCAGGTGGCTTAAAGAACAGAAGTTTATTTCCTCACAGTTCTGGAGGCTAGAAGTCCAAAATCAAGGTGACAGCAGGGTTGATTTCTGATGAGGCCTCTCTCCCCAGCTCGTAGGTGGCCACCTTCTGGCTGTGTCCTCACATGGTAGAGAGAGTGAGCTCTGTCCAGCCATGCCTTGTCATATAAGGACACGAATCCCATTAGAGTAAGGTCTCACCCTTATCACCTCATTTAACCCTCATTGCCTGCATAAAGGCCCCATCTTTAAATGCAGTCACATTAGGGGTTGGGGCTGCACATATGAATTTTGGGGAAACACAAACATTCGGTCCCTAACACCCATCATATTTCTTATCCAGAGTACGACTCACATTGTAGTTTGTGAAAGTATTCAAAGGGGTGCCAATTACATAGACTAAATGTGAGTAGTGCCCTCTAAATGCATTCATCATACTGTATTGAAATTGATTGTTAACTTGGCTTTGTCCTTCACTAGAGCTTAAGCTTCATGAGGGCAGATTCTGGTTATCTTGTTTATTACTCTCTGCTCAGTACTGACCACAGTGTTTTATAAACCTAGACATACAATGAACATTTATGAGTAAATGACATTGACAACCTAAACACAACTGGATCAAACCCATTTGCGACATGTGTTCTCTTCACTTGAGAAGAGTTTATTTGCTTTGATCGTGGGCTCTGGTGCCAAGTGATGTTATTTATGTTTTCTTGTTGCTTTTCTCAAATGGATGTCTTCATCAATTGCACTTTTCCAAGAATGCACTTTTAAACTATCTTCCTTCTGGCAAGTGATTTCCTTCCCAATGTTATGTTACTACACCAGCATACTTTTTTCTTCTGTGCTTCATGGTTTCTGACTATCTTGACCCCTCCAGATATTTTTGTGAAGGTTTTTATAGATAGAAACAGACGCAGACTGACTTTCCCAAAGTCATTTGGTGATAGAGAGAAGAACTAAAACAAGAACCTGAGAGAGAGTGTTGAGCATTATAGGACAGAAGGACTTCCAACTCTTTTGGAGATTTCCAGGCCTGCTTCTCTACATTAAGTCAAGGGGTGGTCTGGGTAAGGTAGGGATGTGGGGAACAGGGAGGGAAGTGTTGTGTACTGGAAAGAACACTCAGCTAACCAGGGGGTATTTGAATAAATATTATGTAAAAAACACTGAGCTAGGTGAAGTGTAGCTACAAAAAAGCATAAACTTTCTAAGGATTATAACCATTTGGAAGACCCATATTTAAGGAAAGGTAATCCTCAATACAAGATAGGATGTGGGAAGACTGGATGATTATCCAGAGAGTGAACATGTTAGGAATTAAAAGGAAGAAGATCGTCCTGGACGGAGGGGTCCAGAAAAGTCATGTAGGAGGTGGGGCTAGAACTTTTCCTAAAAGGATGGCTTTAGATAGCTTGACTTCTAAATGTCTTTCAAATTCACTCTTTCCATTCAAGGCCACAGACTTAGGTCACTTGGTCATTATTTCTTAAATATTTTTTCTTTAAAATATACAACGAACAATTCTTTCTTTCTTTTTTTTTTTAATTAAAGTTTATTGGGGTGACAGTGGTTAGTAAAATTACATAGGTTTCAGGTGTACAATTCTGTAACATATCATCTATATATCACATTGTATGTTTACCACCCAGAGTAAGTTTTCCTTCTATCACCATATATTTGACCCTGTTTACCCTCATCTACCACCCCTCTCCCTCCTTACCCTCTGATAACCACTAAACTATTGTCTGTGTCTATGAGTTTTCTTTTCTTCATTTGTTTGTCTTGTTCCTTTGTTGCATTCAGTTTTATATTTATCCATAAAGATATATGTGCTCTGATGTTCATTGCAGCTTTGTTTACGGTGGCCAAGACATGAAAACAACCAAAGTGCCCTTCGATAGATGACTGGATAACGGAGTTGTGTATATACACATCTGAATATGGCAGAATACTACTTTGCCATAAGAAAAGATGAAATTGTGCTGTTTGTAACAAAGTAGATGTATTTTGAGATTATTATGCTAAGTGAAATAAGTCAGGCAGAAAACGTTGAAAACCATATGAATTCACTAATATGTGGGATATAAAACTGAAAGCAACAAGGAAACAATTATTAAAAAAATCAGAGAGAATAAATATAGTAAAATGTGAAATGACACATAGGCACATAAATAATGAAGATTTTAAAACAGTGAAACAAGATTGAATTATGCAAATTATTTTGCAACTTGGTTTTACCCATTAAAAATATTTCTCTAAGATCTTTTTTACTCAGGATATATAGCTCATTCTTTTGTCTTTCTTCTTATTTAGACTTTGGCAAAAGATTATTGCATTGAGTTCTGGCCTTTCCCATTGCATCTCTCCAGTTACTACCAGTGATATTTTTATAAAATGTGTATACAATTATGCTACTTCTTTGCTTAGAGTCTTTCATTGGTACCTGTATGAGTTAAAAATCTTTAAATCTTGATTGAAATGAACAGAAAACAAAACTCAAACTGGTTTAAATAATAAATAGAATTTTATTGGTTTACATTACTGAAGGTACCAAAGAAGGTGGACTCCAGGCAAGGCTAGACCCAGGGGTTTAATATACTCAGCAGGAGCCTGGTTTCTTTCTCTCTCCAGGCTGCTTGCCATGTGTCAGCTTTATTCTAAGGCTGTCCCCCTTCTTAGCCACAGTGCATCCTACACAGCTCTCTCATCATTATCAACAACATTTTTGGGTTTTGTTCTGTGTGGACCACCCCTAGAACAATCTCCAAATGGAAACTAGGGGCTGATGGGCAGTGGAGAAGATTTGCTAAAGTAACAATCACATATTTGCACTAAAGCACTTTGTGCTTTTGAGCATAAAGTACAAATTATTTGGTATGGTCTACAAGGCCCCTTACCATGTGGTATCTTTTTAACTTTCCAATTTTATTTTTCTGTCATATACACATACCATCTACTATGGTGGTCTTGCAATTCAATATTCATCCATATATTTTCCTGTACTTGTTCTCTTTTCAAGAATGACCTAGATTAAATTCCACCTTTATTAAGCCTTTATTAACCTTTTTCTGCTACAGCAGGATTGCTGTGTATGGCTTCTCAGGTGGTTCCTTACACAGCTCTGGGGTATCGTCACTGACATACAAAGGTCAGGCAATTAAGTTCACAAACTCATCCTAGAAAAAGTGCTACATACCTCATTGCTGAATATCACTATGGTCACTTTCAAAGCACTTTCCTTGGGAAGTTATGCACTGATGCCAGTGCATTGTCCACCCTTCAAAGCAATTTTAGAACTCTTTTTTTGGAATAGCCATCAGAGCTGTTGTTGTATTACCCTTGATGTCCTGAATGTCATCAAAATATGTTCCTTTCAATATTTCCTTTATCTTCAGGTAAAGAAAGAAGTAATTGGGGGCCAGATCATGTGAGTAGGGAGGGTGTTCCAATACAGTTATTTGTTTATTGACTAAAAACTCCCTCACAGACAGTACCATGTGAGCTGGTGCATTGTCGTGATACAAGAGCCATGAATTGTTGGCGAAAAGTTCAGGTCGTCTAACTTTTTCACGCAGCCTTTTCAGCACTTCCAAATAGTCAACTTGATTAACTATTTGTACAATTGATACAAATTTGTAATGAATAATTCCTCTGATATCAAAAAAGGTTAACAATGTTGTTGCAACAAGTTCGCTGACTTAATTGTCTGACGTTATATACTGTGACATGAGTGTTGTCCCCTAGATTGTGCAATATGAAACCTTCATGACTGTACATGGTGGCCCTTAACTGCTTTTCTCAATATCACACTACCTCCTAATAGTGAAGGCTGGCATTCTAAACAGTACAGTTATATTGCTTGCCTCCTCTAGATCTGTACCTTTCTTGTTTGTCAAATGCTAAAAACACTAAAATATTTGTTGAATGAGTAAATGAATAAATAGGTGTCAATTTTTAGTGTTAAGTTATTTCTTTCAAATTTATTTTAGCTACCAAACCATTCTTCAGAGGTAGGTATTCTTTTGTATCTGAGGAAACTGAGGCTCAGAGAAGTTTGGTCATTTGTTCAGGGTCACACACACAGCTAGTCAGTGACAGAACTAAGTCTCTCTCTCTCTCTCTCTCTCTCTCTCTCTCTCTCGTCAGGGAGTTTTAGTTCTAGTAAATGGTGGACATAAAGTTCCAGCACTGAGAATGATTATGTCTTGTTCAGTTGTTTTAACTACAATACAAAGATTAACCACATAATCTACCTCACAGAGTTGCCAGGATTAAGTGAGATTACGTTTGTGGCTGTACTCTGAGGCACAGAGATACATAACACTCTGCAAATAGAAGGTATTATTTTATAATGATAGCTTGGTGTTTATAGCTTCCAACTTCATAATTAGCTTAGGATGAGTGTTTTAAAGAGATGCATATTTTAATATTTTTATGGATGCCACAATGGATTCTTGCGCTGCATTTGCAGATCGGTGCTGTGGCCCCAAAGCGAAGTGAGGCAGCCTAATGTTGGGGCCCGTGTTACAGAGCCAAGACCAAGAGGCCTCGCAAGAAGTCTTCCTTTCACTGTTAGTTCTCATTAGCGGAATTCAAATTCTAGTAGTGATCACATACAAGTCTTCAGCTGCATATACTCGTAGATTCTGCCTCTATAAAAGGAAAAAAAAATCTATAAATGTAATCATCTCTCCCTTGTCTGCTAATGTAACACCGTAATAACTCTAGAATAGTTTTCTTTCGGTGCTTTTGTACGATTTATTCCTCCTGGCATGGATTGGGATATGAGCAGCATTTTGTTTCAATAGAGCCTTTTTGTAGCTTTTAACTGGATACAAAGGGTGTCTGTCTGTCTATACCTGGACACAATTTGGCAGTAGAAATGAAATAGGCTTTTAAATCCAGAAAGAAAGGAAAATAGGAGGCCAGGGACAAATTGTCATTTTATCATTTTGTGGGCAAATATTATATATCTGGGAAAAAGATTTTTAAAAAGTATATGAGTGAAGAGTGTCTAAAGGTGTTTTGTTAGGTCAATTGCCTATCAGGAATTTAAAAGGAAAGGCTGTTAGATCTTTAAATGTACCGCTGGATACAGTGAGCTTCACCTATTGTAAATTATACTCCCCACTCCCTGATCTGGGAAAGGCTTTCTGTCTTGCTTCCAGTGTTTAAAATCTGAAATAATATAGACCTGACTACCCAGGGGTCTGCCTCCTGGCCTGGTGCTTTGTCACCGCAATGGAGATAGGCAGGTTGGAAGCAGTGGCTTGTCCCCCTGTGTAAGTCATGAGCGAGAGGCAGTGCTGTCTGTGTGTTTTTCCAGGGGCTGACTGGAACTATACACCCCTTGAGTTTCTGCCAAGGCACATCACTAAATGAGAAGGAGGCAAAATAAGGATAAGATTTAACTGCTTCTTTCCTGACCAGCTTGTAGATAGTCTCACTGCCTTTTTTAAAGTTAGAGACAATTTTATTTGTTTGGGCAAATACTATGGAAAATGAATAAGTAAAGTACCAATGGACATGCCTCAGTAGGCTGAAAATAGATCCCAGTATATGATTTCTTTTTTATTTATCAGCCATATGTATTTATTTCAGTTTTTCTTCTCATAGCCTCCCCGACTGGGAGAATCAGAGGTAGTAATAGCAGGCACAGGTCTGTTTTGTTTGTGTGATTTGGGTGTTACCTCTCAAACTTTTTATTTTGAAAAATTTTAAACCAGAATAGTTGAAATAGTTGAAATTGTAACATGAACATTTTGCGCATTTGTTCTCTCTCTTTGATTAAAGTGTGAAAGTAAGTTTCATGTAGAATCATATTATATATATATAATAGTTCATCTCTAAATGCTTCAGCATATATCTTCTAAGAGCAGATACCCTATCATGATTATATCCAAAGAACTTAACATTGATGCAATAATATATTGTAACATACAGTTTACATGCAAAATTTTCCCCAATTATCCCAATAATGCCTTTATGGCTATTCTTTTGTTGAATTCAAGATCCAAAAAAGGATCACACTTTATATTTAGTTATCTTGTCTCTTTGGTCTCTGTTAATCTAAACAGCCACTAGCCTGCCTATTTTGTTAATTGCAACAAGATTAACATTTTTGAAGATTTCAGGACAGATACCCCATAGAAAGTCCCACAATTCAGATTTTCCTGATAAGTTCCCATCACGTGTGTTATTGGACTACTATGTTCAAAACCTGCTATATTTCTGTGTGGTTATATTGTCAAGTTGATATGTTAATTTGTTTGTTTATATTCAATTTTAGGGTTTCTTTTTGGTAAATCCTTTGTAAGTTGCATAAATGTCTAACCACTATTCTGTAAAACGAATACATTAATGAATGTCAACTGTAATTTACATTTAATTGTTGAATATGCAAAACGTTTACATGGCTGAAAAGGCAAAACTACGTTTAAAAATTTTACTCAGAGAAACGTTACTTTTATTTTTATTTCTCTCCCAATTCCCATCCACCTCTTATGGGTAACCATTTCATTAGTTTCTGGCTTATTCTTCCTATATTTCATTTTGCAAAAATAAGCAAATACATTACATATGAATATGTGCATAGTTATATATGTATGTATATACATGTATGTGTGTCTGTACATGTGTAAAAAGATACATTTGTATTTCCGATTTTCTGTCTTACGATAAAGGGTTTATATATGTGTGTACCTATATATAAACAATATTATTTTGCATCTGGTTTTCTTCACTTAGTATATCATAGAAGGCCCTGTGTGTCAGTTTACAGAAGTCCTTCTCATTCTTTTCACAACTGCACAGCACTGCATCGTGTCGAGCAGCCTTCTGTGGCTGCACAGTTAGATGTTTTCAGTGCTTTGCTATTATAAACAAAGATTTGACTCGTGCCTGTGTTGTGCCCTGCCTGTGGAGGTGCACTTGTAGGAGTGATGCTGAGCCAGAAGATAATGGAATATGTACTTTTGTTACATGTTGCAAATTCCCCTCCATCGGGTTTTATCATTTGTACTTTCACTAACAATGTGTGAGCTTATCTGGCACCGAAATGAACACTTTGCATTATCTCACTGAATCCTCACAACAACATTTTCAGGAAGATACTTTTATTACCTTCATTTTATACTTAGGAGGATAAGGCTCAGAGATCTTGACAAATGTCTCCAGGGTCATGTGGCTAATACACGGCACAGCTAAGATCTGAATGCAGACTCATGCAACTAACCACCTCACTGTATCACTTTGCCTGCATTAAAGCTACATGAATCATGTTTTGCTGTTCTGATAAGATAAATGGGAAAGCATTTATTTACAGAAATGATGTTTCTAAAAATATCAAGGTATCCTGGTGAATCAAGAGAACTTACAGACTCAAGGAATGCTGGTAGAGTAAGAGCAGTCTCCTTGTTCATCCTGTTTCTTAAGAAGTTCAGTGCCCAATCAGTTCCCAGGGCTGAGCCAAAGGTTCTGATTGAGTGAGTGTAGCTTTGCTAGCAATAGTCTCTTAAAGATGAGAAGGTTTAGGTAGGTCTCTCCCTGGAAACAAGGCATGAGGATACTCTGTCTGTTCTGAGACGGAGTGTCCTGGTAGGGGGAATACAGAGACCAGGGCCAAACATAAGCAGTTGAGGATCTCAGGCAGGCTCCAGTGTCAGCAGACAGTGGGAGAACAAACCAAGAACCTGGGCAGATTGTAAGGAGCAGACTTAGTCAAGATGGAGGAGAAGGCCCAAGAAAGAATGAGGCTATCCAGGGACTCATCCTATGGCAGATAACAGGTAAATAAATGATATCAGATACAGATAAATGCTACGATCCAGGGCAATGGAGCAGAGGTGGCATCTGAGGTAAGATAGGAAAGAGGAGAAAGAGCTGGTCATTCAAATACTTAGGGGAAAAATTTTCCTGGCAGAGGGAACAGCAAATGTAATGATTCTGAGGGAAAAATGAACCTTGCAAGTCGTATAACATAAAGACTAGTATGGCTGGGAGATATTAAATAAAGGAATAGTAATTGATGGGGGGGCTGGGGCAGCAGGTAAGGGCCGATCAGGCAGGGCCTCGTTGATCAGGGTAAAATAGTTTGGATTTTATTCTAAGTGCACATGGGCATGCTTGGGGAAGCAAGTTCCAATGGACTTCTGGAATGAGATGCATTTCAGTCATCAGAGAATGTATTTAAATTCAATCTATGAAGGATGATGAGTTCCAAGGAGATAGAAATAGAAATAAGTGCAATTGATTGTCGCATGTTTATTTATTTTTTAAGTAAGAATTACTTTCTTAAGGCAGCCTATAAAATGAGGCTGAACATGAAGTCTGGCCTGCAGTGTGGGTTAAAGGACATTCACACAAAAATAAATACATTCCTACTTACATTTACTGCCTCCAGATGATTCATCAAGAGAAGCATGTTCTTCACATTCAAGTATGAATAAATGACTTATTTCAGTGATATATGCATAGTAAACATTTTTCATTTCATGAAGTAAGAATTTAAAAATATCTTGAAATGTGCCACATGTGAAGCTCAGAATGTATGCTAATGAATCTAAATAGGCAATACCACTCTCCCACCCTGTTCATCAAATCTCCATTTTTTTGTTTTGATTTTTTTTTCCTTTTGGTGAAATCAGGTAACAGAAACTTCCTTTTGATTATATCCCTCATTTTGCACTCCATATTTTTATAGATTCCTGAAATCAGAGGAGTTTGTAACATTAAGTAAGAAATCAAGCTAAGTTAAGGACATAAATCCTCAAGAAATGAAGAGAGTGAAAATGTTGAAATATATCATACCCTAATCAGGTAAAATAGAGTATATGGCAAGAACGTAACTGAGAAGAAACAATGAAATGAATGACAGTAAATATATTTAAAATGTCATGACAGACACATCAAAAATTAGGATAATTTAGTACCAAGTCAACTTACAAGAAAAACATAAACATGATATTTAACATTAAAGTAAAATTATAATTAGCCAAGTAAAAATTCAGTAGGAACAGTAAAAATATGTAAATATGTTTTACACATCCTAATTTTTCTCTTTCTTAAGTTGATTTATAAGATATGTCAGTGATCCAGGTACTTTAAAATATCTAGGTGTTTGATATGCGGACCAAAAATGCAGACATTTGACTAAACTTTCTATTTTTAGCTGGCTCTTCAGAATCATATAGAAAACAGCCTGAACCATCTTTTTAAATTTTATAAATTATACACAGATAGTTTTTCTTTGTAGGTATCATATAATGTAATACAATCTGAAGAGTGACCATACAATCAACTAATGTATATAGGTGTTTGATTAGGGAATTTAGCCATCATAGATTTATTTAATAAAAATTTTTAAAAAAGTATATTTGTGGAAATTTATCTGGTGGATATGTGTAGTTGATGAAAATGCCAACTGAGGCCGGAAAAGTATTCAAATTTCCTTAATGCAGGTAAAGGATACAACTTGTGCATAAATGGCCTTCTATGTAGGGGCATAGCATCAGTCAGGTTTAAATAACAAAGATTTCCTGGCCCTCAAATCCTCCTGAGGATGCCTGCTGGCCTGGTGGCCCCTGATAGTGTGTAATTGGGGTGATACACTTTAAACTAACTTTAAGCTCTTTCAAGAAGCTTTCTCCATTTCTGGAGGGATTCCCTCTCGGCTTCTACCAAGTTCTATGGAGGCTCTGGTTCCCTGTCTGCTCTTTCCCATGCATACCACATTCCAGATGGTTTGCTATGAGACTGGCTGAATCATGGGCCAGCATTCCAGGCATCTCATCCCCAGTAGGTCAATTCCTACAGACTGTGACTGTTTTTTTCTTAAAAAACTAGTCAGATCTTGAAAATGGAAAAGTCTTTTCAAGACTATAAAATGTAGTCACTGTAATTGGCTGAAAGCATGCCAATGATACCCACGGTCCAACTTAGAAGTTTAGACTTGATCTGGTAGGCAGCAAGGAATCATTGTACAGTCTTGGGGAAGGGAGGGCTGAGATGAAAACTATATTTGAGGAAAATATTGATGACATCTTTGGAGTGACCTGGAGATGGGAGAAATGGAAGAGAGGTCGAATAAGTGATACAGGTATGAGATATAGATAGAGATATAGGTCTGTCTACCTTTCTCTACTACTTTTGCTTTCAACCATTTTTCTCTTCTATATTATTAGACTGAGTCAAGAACCTCTTACAGGTGATCTCACTGGGAGGTAAAAAATGAAGGAAAATAGTGGTGGCCTGGTATAAGCAAATGTGTCTATCTCTAAGGGGCCAGCAGACATGAATGGAAAGAACAGATGCAGTGACAAGAGTTTCTTTGACAGAGAGCTATGGTTAGCCTGAACAGTCACAGAGATCAAAGTTATTTGAGAAATGTCTATAGCTAATGGGGTAGTGAAAAATTGACCCAGCTTATGGGACATGATTATTCACAGAGGAGATCTTGGAAAAGAGTTTAAAGAGGAATCTCAGAAGGAGGCACAACCCATGTGTATTACTCAGAGATCAGTCAGGAGGTAAAATACACACCTGTGATTTTAAATAGAAAGAAGGTAAAGAATTGTTCAAAACTTACTGTTAATAGGCACTGAAGAAATGAAAAGGCAAAAAGGAAATACTAAGCACAACCCCTAGGTTTGTAGGACAAGAAGAGAGGTTGGAATTATTAGCACTGAATGGTTGGGAGGAGGGGCTCGGCAGACGTGTGTGATAAAGCAGGTCCTTTGAGTGTTGCAAATTGTATCAACTACTGTACTATACTAGGACAAAGAAGGGTTGTCAGGGTCAAGAAGTGTTGCTAGAGTGACACCGAAGAGGAAAGGAAAGCTACACAGAAAACCAAAACAGGAAAGAACAACCTCCCTCTGCCCACTTTTGGCAGAGACTGAAAGGGAGCCGCTGGCAAAGGGGAAGGAAGGATTTTAGTGGCTCAGCCCTACTATCACCAAACAAAATATAAAAAGTAGGGTTTGATGCTGAGAGACCATAGTTTACTAACTAGAAAACCAGGGCATAGGTACCAATTGGAGGGATGGGTGTCATGAACAGAATGGAGTGATCAGAAGACACTCACCATGGGTATTCATTGACAGAATATGACTGAAACAAATGATGAGTTCCAGGCCTCTTCCAGAAGGAAGACCTATATATCTTGAGATTATGAGAAGCTAATGTGAACAGTAATAATTATACTATCAATGGCACCATTTCATGAGCACTTTTTGTGTGGTAGGCAAAGTTATGAACATGTCATTTACTTTTCACAACCCTGCAATGAGGGTAGGTATTACTATCCCCATTTTGCAGATAAGGAAAGAAGAATCAAGAAGAACACCCAGTATGATCATGATTCAAACCCAAGTCTCTCTGATTCTAAAGGGAGTCAACTCCTACTTGGGTTTGATGTATGATAATCAACTCCACCAAGTCTCTTAAAAACATCTTTCAGAGATTGTTTTAGTAAATTTCAACTGTCAACAGGGGAAAGTGTGTCTGGAAGAACATGGGGAAAATCAAAATTTGTGTTGAAAATGGAACAGTTCACTCAAAAAACATCTACTATTGCACGTGGGGACTTTGCACCAACCCTGGGAATGCTCCACAGATATTGTTTTAGAAAATGAACCAACATTCTCTTTTTCCTATGTATACTTTTCTTTTGAATTATTCTATCCTTTGCTTGTTTGTTCTGGCATGTTTGTAAGCCTTCCTCAAGTGTTTGATGATCTTTAATGAAGACTTTAAACTTCAATGTGAGGCCCTGAAGACCTGATGAAACCTGTGTTTTGTTGATAGAGCTTGTTGACTGGGGTTTTCTAGTGGTTAACTGATTTTTTTTTTGTCTTCTTCTTTTTGACAGGAGAGAATCTCTAAATATAGGTATCTGTAGGTATTTTCTCTGGGCACCAAATTAGAAAAATAATTTAAATTTACAGTAAAACTTTAAGAATAGCAGTAGTATACCTATTCTTTTTCCTGCACCATTTGAGAGTAAGTGGCTGACGTGACACATTTCTATATTTCCGACATATAAGGACGTTTCCCTATGTAACCAAACTGTATCCACCCAAATTAGGAAATTAACATGCTACCATCTAATCCTTAAACACGTAAGTTTCCCTATAATGTCCAATATAAGTAAAGCCCAGGCCGGAATCATGTGTTGCCTTTTGCTGTTATATCTCTCAGTCTCCTTCAGTCTAGAAAAGTTCCTCAGTTCTTCCTCAAATTGGATGAGCTTAACATTTTTGAATGTCAGTTATTTTGTGGACTATCCTTCAGTTTTGTCTTTTACTGTGATTTCCTGGTGATTATTTTCATGTTAAGCATCTTAAGCAGGAATATCACAGCAATTAAGCTACTGATTGCAACATATCAGGTGGTGGTGGACAATTTTGATTTGTTCCATTATTAGTGATATACTATTAAGTTTGATCAATTGAGTAAGGTTGTATTTGCCAGGCTTCTCCACAGCAAAGTTAGTCTTTTTTCCTTTGTAATTAAGAAGTATTTTGTGTGGGAGTTACTTCAAGATTTCATAAATAGCCTGTTTTTCACCAAATGTAATTTCTATCTTGTTCAATGGTTATAATTTGTTACCATATTATTTCTTTTGATGCTTAAATTGTTCCAGATTTGACCAGTAGGGGCCCCTTCAAGATGACCTCTGTATCCCTTTGACACACCTCCATCATTTTTTGACCACTTCCTTTTAACCTGGCACAAGATGTTCTAGGCTCATCTTGAAGTGTCCCAGCCTTGACTCTGGAATCAGCCCTGGTTCCTTTTAGCAACAAATAGTATTTAGAAACTATGGTCTGCATGCGGGATACAGTCTGCTGAGGTTCCAACATGCCGTTTAGGCCCCCTCCTCCAACACCCTCAACTCTCCTCATCCCTCTTGGGTTCTCCTGCCCCATGCGTTGCTGTTCTGCCTTCCCTCCTTCCCCATGCAAAGCTGCCTATCTGGTTTGGTCCCAGCTACTGATATGAGGTCATTTTTTCAAGAAAGGATTAGAAGAGGAAGATCTAAGAGCTGTATTCTAAAAGAAACTCTCAGAGAAATGGATAAACTTCTACAAACTGGAATGGGAAGACAGAACTACTATTGAGCTCCACTATGATTTCAACTTCAAGAATACATACATGCATGCATGCATACATACATACATACATACATACATGATGTACAGCCTCTAAACCAAGTCAATTACTGTTCTAGGTCCTCAACCAAGAAGGAACAATTTGTTTCCACATTCACTGAATGAAACCATGGCTATAATAGACTTATCCAGAGGTGTCTCGGTTTGGATATCCCATAAGCTGACCTGAGGCAAGGATTAAAGTTCAAGTGATATATTTGGGAAGTCATCCCAGCAAGTACCTGGAGAATGGAAAAGTGAATCAGGAAAAGGAATAAAAGACAATAAAAAGTGTGTTCTAAGCCAGGTTTCTCAGGATATCTGGAGCTCAGCCCCTCAAGGGAATTCTGGAAGACAGTAAGAATACATCTCATTTATCTCAGCTGATGGTAGTGATATTTATCTGTCAACTGCTGTTTGTCATTGGTTGAGGATTCTGAGAGGCATTAATTCTCCAAACTTCTGGCTGACCCCGACTGTGGGCTGAGGATGCTCCCACAGCCAGATGAAAAGTTTTCGGGCAGAGAACTATGATGTTTGCATGTAGTAAGTGACCTGAGACACACAGAAAGGAAATCGACAGAGCATTGCAGTGTTTGCTAATTATGCTGTGTCTTTTCAAGGCTGTGTACCCAAAAGACTACATATTACATATTTCAAGGGCGTATTAAAATATGCTATAATTTGTGGTACACCCCGTGAGACTCCAGTGAATCAGAAAAAGCTAATAATATATAATATACATGTAATATGTAATAATATAATGACAATAGCTTAAAAGATCACATATTTTGAGTACTTACTATAGTGTTGTAATGTTTTATGCAGATTAGTTAATCTTCAAAGCAACACTTTATAGAGAAGATTGTTAAGTTTTTACATTTAATGTATAAAGAAACTAGGGCTTTGAGAGGATTAGTCACTTGCTCAAAGTGACACTACTGTTAAGTGATGCTCTTGGGTTATTTATTAATTGAGGCCGGGTGGCTCCAGAGCTCACACCAAGAACCATTTTCTCTGTTAAAGTAAAGCCATTGGAGCTTCCCCAAATGTACTAGAAAGACTTCTGAGGAAGAAGCACTGAAATGCTCCCACAATCAATCATCTAGTGAAGAAACATTGATCCAGTGATGAGGAAAGCTAGGATTTAGACAGGAGGTCTATAAGCGCAAGTAATCAGCCTTAGGTTCTAATTGAAACCCTGGTGTAAAATTTTCCGCTGAAAAAAACCTATTGAGTTCAAAGCATCCGTCCCTTCTGTGGAACTCATTTCCAGCTTCTGGGAACTGCTTATGTGAGAACCCTAGCAAATGTACAGGGAACTAAAGGCTGGGAAAACAACACGTGCTATTCCAGGACTCTGAACTGAGAGTCGATTTGTATAAGCCATACAATTGGGATCTTTCCCTCATGTTTCAGTTTTAGAAAAAAGACTATCCCTTTTGATCTGGATTCTGACAAAGTAGAAATTTTTAATGCAACTAAGACTCTTATGTGCAACAGAGAGAAATACTTTTTGTCATCCGAAAAATCTAGGGAAAAAGGAAAGATGAGTATTGATTGTAAAGTCAATCTCAGTTTGATTCTGAATGGAAGTGATTGAAATCCATGTTAAGATACTATAGAATAACATATATTGCACCTTTAAGTATCTTTAAGAAATTAACAAACAATCCTTGGAACATAAGTGCAGGTGGTGTGAATGTTTTTGGTTGGAACTAGGTCACTTCCTATTTTTAACTAGGAAACTTTCGCTTTAACTTTAGTGTATTTTAAATACTGTATTGGAAAATATATTTGTTCAAAAGCATTATTTATATCTGAGCTGATGACCTCTTTAAGTGTGTGCCTAAGAAAATGAGTAGAGCTATGACTGATTAATGTGGCTCTCAATTGAAAAAGTTTAAGAGTTTATTAATCCAAACTCAGAGGAATCATTCAATGAGGGGAATAGACAAAACTTACCCGGAAGTCATGAAGAAAAAGAAAAGTGTCGGGAGGACAGTACTAGCCTGACATTAAAAACCTATTTCGAACATCCATACCACTGTTCATAAGACTTTTCAGACTATAAGATAACAGCAATTATCTAGTTTTTCCGGTCCTGGACTGAAGTGGTAAATAAGTCATTTAACTTTGGTCATAGCTGGGACCCAAATGGATCAGGAAGACAACTCTTGGTTGCACTTAATTCCAGTCGTGTGTTTTGTAGGAAGAAGAATCAAACTTGTCTACCATTTAAATTTTTTTTTTCTTTTGGAAGAGCAGATGTTGGCTTTACTGAGACATATACTCTAGTAATCCAGGTGACTAAATACTAAAACGTCCCCACTTCCCCCCACAGATTTTGCGCAATTGTCTTAGCTTATATTTTAGCCCTGTACAAGAAAACTTTCAAACAGTAACCACTAAAATCCCAACAAAGTAAAGAGATAATTTTAAAAAATGAAAATGTTTCCCTCTGGGATCTTTAGGTTTCAGGGTGAATAAACTGGCAGATACTTGGTAGAACCCTGGGGCTAGCACCTTAGTTTTTCTTGTTTGTTTGTATCTGTTTTTGTTTCTCCTTTTTCTTCCTTGTCAGTTGAATAAACTCTGTGCTGATTTTTGGGATACTCAAGCCTTCCTGATGACCCTTTGTCACTCCCTCAGCTGCCATGGCTGCTGGCTCCGGGTACTCAAAATGCACCAAGGTGAAGAAAAAAAAAATCGGAAACAATGTTTGTCTGAATGTTCTCTTCCAGAATTTCAACTAAATTTGGAAATCGAAGCCAAGTGGCAAAGTAAAGATTTTCTTTCCATGGATCTTCTAATTGTCCCAAAAAGGCAACCCTTGGGAGCACGGAGGATTTTAAGTGGTCAAGGTGTTTCTACTGCAGGCTGCTAGTCAGAAGGCAGATGGCAGGGAATCTGCTGGAAGTCTGAATTTTCACTGGTGCCAAATAGGGCCGACTGCACAGTAGTTAAGTGGGGAAGCTGTCAAGGAAAGAGACGCTTTTCCTCCCCTCCAGGGACAAGTGAACCACACACTTCCCTCCATCTCTGGTTCCCAGTTGCCCTGGGCATTTTACTCTGTTACAGCATTTCACTCTTGAAATGAATGGCACTTAGCAGGGAAGGTGTCTTTGGTAAGTATTTTACAACAGTGCAGAAGTTAACAGTTTCTTTTTTCATTAAAAGTGAGTTTTTGGTGGCTTTGTGACTGGAGGCCTGGAAACTTCTTACTTCTCTTTGATGCAGTGATCTCATAGAGAGTCTTCTTTTCCTAGACATCTGCCAAAGCGAAGGTTATGCTCCTTTCCGCCCTTCCTTCTGCTTTGTTCCCCACTTCCCTCCCAAAAGAGTCATAAGACAGATTTTTACAAAATCCCTGTGAATATGGACCAGTGATAGATGCCAAATAGCACCACAAACTCACAACACCACCAAATGATATATTTGCTAAAGTGTGTGTGTGCGTGTGTGTGTAGAGCTAAAAAAAAGCTTGAATGACATGGGAGGCAATTATTAGCTCATTAAAAAATAGCATAAGAGAGAAGAGAAAAAGTAGTCACGTTACAATCAGTGGATAGACTAATTTTTTTTCTTTTTTAAATGTAGATAAGCTGCTGTTAATATTCCACTTATAGCCAATGAAATATTGACAAGGTAATTCTACAGCAAGGGGGATAATATAGTGTTCCAAAGTCAGAATGTGTCCTCCTTAAGGACAGGCATTATATCACACTTATTACTACTGCCCAGAGCTTACCACGGGGACTAAAGATTTGTTAACTCGAAATGAAAAAAAGTTAGGAGATCACTACATCATGAACTCTGCAAAAGTATTTATGAGAATTAGGGTAGTGATTATATGTAAGTGGAAGCTGATTTATCTGTTATTCTTCTGACCTACACTTCATTAGCCCAATCACTCTTGCAGGATGATGCACCTGAGACATTCCAAGGGTTTAAAGTAGCATCTGAAGCATCCAAGAAAAATTTGATTATGTTCTGTATAATTTTAGTACTTTTTTTCGGAAGGCTATTTTACTTGATGTTAATTCTTTGAAAATTAGCAATCTATTTAGTGATATATAGGATAAATTGCTAGAATCAATGTCTTCGATGAACGAGACCACCGAATGTGTTGCAATTCAAAAATGTTTTCAGGTGGACAGAGGTGGGGAACGCTGACTTGGCTGTTGCTAGCTTTGTGACCTTGGCAGGTCCCTTACCCTCTGAAAACTCTGCATTCCTCATTTCTGTAAAATGGAAAAAATAACATCTCCTCCCTCTAGATCTCTTGAGAAGATTACAGGAGGTAATGTATATGCTTGGTGACAGGTGCTAAGTAGTCAGAAAATGAACAGCAGCCACCTGTCTGTCCTGTGTCCCTCATGTCTTGTGCCCAGTAACCACTGGATGAAAGACATACTGGGAGAGGGGAAACTCTGGGTGCGTGCCATTGGGCATCCTATACTTCTGATTGACACCTTGGAGCCTTATACTAAGAAGGAAAGTAATGGGTACTGGAGAAGCTTTTCTGGTGTTTGACAGCATGTTATTAGTATCATGGGTGAAATTAGCCTCGATGTATATTTTTCCAAATATAATTTGTTACTTTCTAAGGTGGATCTATACGCGTACCTGTGTTTCTCCTCCAGTCCCATAGGCAATTTGAGATCAGTTCACTGAAAATGCCATCTGTTCTTTGTAGTCAGAAATAAAAAGAAATTGAGTTTTCAGCATCACGATGAGATTTGCATTTGAATAATAGGTGTCAGAAACATTGGTGCCCAGCTCTTTTAAGTGTGAAGTTAAATACTTGTGACTTCACTGAGTGTGGAGAAGCAAGACGTTAATATCATAAGTATCTTTTTCCTTAATGAGATGATATTGAGAAGCAGGTTTAGTAGAATGTACTGAATAAGATGCTGAGAGTGAAGGAAAGAGAGTTGGCTGGCTTTCCTTTTCCTTTCTTGGTGGGGCTCAGGTTAGACAGATGGAGAAGAATCCATGTGTTATTGCTTAGAAGCTCAGGCTATCCGTTCTGGATGCCCAGACCCATTTCTGCGAGCTGGATAAGAGCTGCAAGTCCGAGGAGACTCTGTCTTCTGACAACAGTTGGCTTTGCAGGGTAGAACCCTTAGAAAGCCACTGCAGAATTCTAGAGAATTACAGATCCTCTCCCCCCTTTTTACCCCTTTCCACTTGCAATTTCAAAAGTCCCTAAGACCACCCTCATTTCTGACACTAACTGCAAGTTCAAAGGTTCCCAAGACTGTCCTCAGGTTCAATAATTCACTAGAAGGACCCACAGACCTCAGAAATGCTATTGTACTCATCGCTAGGGTTTATTATAGTGAAAGGATGCAGATAAAATCAGCAGAGGTAAGACTGGCATAGGGTAGGGTCCGGGAGAAAAGGCATGGAGCTTCTCGTGATTCTCTCCCAGTGGTGTTGTGTAGATGGCCCTGTGTCTCTCCACAAGGATGTGTGGTAGTCCACATGCAGTATTGCCAACACAGAAAGCTTACCCCACCCAAGGTTTTCAGAGTTTTATTGGGGCTCAGTCACATAGACACAGTTGACTGTCCATGTGGCTGACCCTCGTTTCCAGCAGCCTCTAGAGGTTGAGCTGATACCATCAAGGCTCTGTACCATGGTCACTTTGTTAGCATAGACTCTCCAGTGGGGCCCAAATCTCCTAGGCGAACATAGACACTCTGATCAAGAGAGAACATTCCAAGGGCTCAGACAGAGGTTACCTCCCAAGAGCTGAGGGCAAAGACCAAACCTCAATCTGGGCAATGCTATTCTTTTATTGTGTATTACCCTGCCCTCCTCCAAAACGGAAACACAATTTAAGATCCTGATACAGATTTCAAGAGAAGTGGCTACAGAGAGCATGTAGAGAAGTAGCATATCAAGTCTATAGTTGACGTATCTCTGGCTCCTTGATTTCTGAAGGAGCTTGCAGTTGTTGGTGACACTTCCTTTGTAGGTAGGATCCTGCCAGAATTGAGGAATGGACATATTATTGCAATCCCACTGCCCCTTTATACTCAGGCATTACCTCACCACACCATAAAAGATACCTGTATAATCGATGAGATTGTATTTAAGGGGTTATTTAAAAATATTATTTTCCTGATCCTTGAACCAAATATAGCACTGGAAAGTAACATCCTCATATTTGGGAGAAAGTGTCTACCCCTCCCAGTGTCTATTAAAGAAGAGAATTCTTCTAAGTACTTAGGCTCACTCATGCCCATGTTGCAGAAGGCTCTCTTGGGAATTATCAAGAAAACAGAATGGTTTCCTTCCTTTAGTTCATCTTATCTATTCATCCACATGAAGGTGTGGGGGAATGTGCTTTATCAAGGTTTGCATTTCCTTACTGCATTTCAAACAAACCTGTTGTCTGGATGTATTGAGATACCATCAAAAGTTTATTTCCCTCCATATCTCACCTCCCATTTGGGTGCAACTTTACACTCAACTTAGGAATCATAAATCCACATGTCTATGGAACTAGGTGAGTAATATGAATGTGTGAAGGGGAACAACTGTATAACAATAGATAATACTGGACCGTGTGGCAAAGTAGAGATTGTCAGTTTGCTGGGAAACTCATATTCAGATTCTTAAAATATTTCACAGACTAATAAAATACAACTTTTAGCAGCCATGGCCCATGAACCATCGGGTTGGGACTCCTATAACGAAGAGTTAGAGGAGCAAATGCCTGAATACTAGTAGGATAGAAGATAGCGCTAAACCTTTGGCTCAACATTTCAAATAGTTTCAGATTATGCAATCTGGGTGGACGTGGACTACGAAGATTTAGTTTTCCAATTTTCCTAAGTAATGTAAAAATAAAAGCTGAGTAGGGGAATGTACTAAATATCAGATGGAGACATCAAGCAAAAAGAATGACCTTTGCTATATTATTCATCTTTCATTTTTTTATGGTAGGGACTCATAATGCTGGTGGTTGCACTTGACCTAGAAGGGGAGAATCAGTGAAAAGTTTTGATTTAAAAGCGCCTAAGTTGCTCTGTGTTAGGAATAATAGCAATACATATTTTAAGGTAACAGCAAGTAAATCATAATATCTAATCTTTAAATTAAAGTTTAGACAGTAAAACAAGAGTAGTAGGAAGACTAATGCAGTAACATTTTGACATTTCCAATCTACTTTAAGGTCACACAAAGTATACAGTCTATAAAATATATTTATGGAAAGTAAATCTACAGTTATTTGATGGAGCTTGAAGTAAGGTCTAGCATCCTGCACTTCCAGCACACAGTAGGAATTCAATAAATCTTTACTGAATGAATGAAAAAATGCTTGCTTGGGTCCTTTCTCAGTGCCAAGGATACTGGGTTTTCCAATCATGTGTAGCCCACATCAAATGAAAGAACATAAACTATGCATAGTAAACCTTACCCAAAATAAGAAGCAGAAAGGCCAGTGTTTGAAGGGAAATTATTCTCCTGATAAAACTCCAGGTATGTGAACTTTTCTAAGGCAGACCTTCTCAGTAAGATTTTAGATCCAAAGACTTTCGGTAAAGAATTGGTGTAAACACTCCCAGTTGGGGTGCTTATCCAAACTGAAATTAATCCCTGAACCTGTTGAGGTTTTCTGAGTTCTAAAGAAAGCTGAGAAAGCCAGAGAGGGCAGAGAAATCACAGAGAAAAACCAAGGAGAGTGATCATAGGAAAAGCTACAGAGGCCAGAAAGCTCACACAAGTGGTGACGCCCGGGAACAGAGAAGGGCATGGAAAGAGTGACTGAAATAGAAGAGAAGGATAACAGAGGAGCAGAGGTAGCTTGGAGAGAGCAAGGAGGCCAGAGCAATCACAGAAGAGATGTAGAGGGCAGAGAGAGCACTAAGGAAACAAAGCTGAATGCAGAGATGATGGAGGAGCAGGGGGTGAAATTGTGTACAGAGCAATCAGTATGGAGGAGGAGGGGCAAGAAACACACTCTCAAGAATGGCTAGACTCTCAACTTTGACCGCTTACATTTTGGAAGATCTTTTATTTTGATTGTGATAGTTTGACACCTGGAAAACAGTTCCCTCTCCTTTCTTTTCTTCTCCTATCTCCCTTGTTTCCTCTCCTCTAACCAAAGAGGTAGGAAAGTAGAGAAAGGAGGGGATTTGATTGTTTTTTCTACTTCTTTTGCAGTTTGATTATCACTATGTCATGGTAAATGAATGTAAGACTTAAGAGATGACATTGACATGAAGTGGAATATAAGCTTTCTCTCTTCCTTCTGAAAATTCAATGTGCAGAAAGTACTATATTTGATGAGAAGGAAAGAAAGCATGCTTTTTAATTAAAAACAAAAATACTAGTAATAATACAGAAAAATAAGTGCTTGAGTGTTTATTAAACATTACTATTGTTTACTGGACAGAATCCCTTTATTACACAATGAAAGACTAGTTTGAGTAAATCACATCAATGCAATAACAGTGTTTTGCAGACTACAGACACACATCCCAGAGCTTGGAATCACAGTTTTAGCTGATCACTCTGGAGTTTCTATCTCTTCCCAATTCAATCCCATCTTTTACAGATAAAGAAATAGACCTCTAGCGAAATTGGCATATTGTCTTAAGGCCATACAGAACTGAATAATAAGATTTTAAAGTTTATCTGTATAAAACAAAATTCTGACAAAATGTGTAACTTTGTATGCTTTCTCAGGTTCTGACTCATAATTTATCTGTAGGCTATGTTAAGGTAAACTGTCACATGTAATTAAAATGAAAAGCAGAAGAGCAGCTATTTCAGTCCGGTCCCTGAAATAACCCCTTGGCCTTGCTTCTGGGTACTTTTGGTGGGAGGTCTGTTATAACATATTGCTAAGAGCCAGCTTTCTTTCTTTTCCCCAGATAACTCTCACATGTATGCCCTAACCCAGTACATCGTGGTTTGCTTTGTTTTGTTCTGTTATTGCAAATTTGTGATGTTTATTGAAGAGTAGGGTGGGGAGGAGAGGTCAAGTAAGAGAGTAGATGAATAAGCCATGTCTATCGCCAGTATAAAAACATGCCACTAAGATCACAATGAGTAAAGGCAGTTATCTTCATATTTGAAATATATAAGAATTTTTTATCATTACAAAACTTTCCTTTTATATAACTAGCCATACTCGTGAACCAGAAACCAAGAGGGCGCAGATTTTATACTCTTCCTAACTTCTCACAGTTGCTGCGCAAGACCATCACTCTCAACCTCCATCACTACTTTTCATTTCAGACCTTGCTCCTGAATTGATACAATGGAAACTTTTAAAATGACTTCTCACTTCCAGCAGCAACTGGATGACAACAGGTGCTCAGCCTCATTCTACTCATCCAAATAAAGTCTTCTCTGTCCCTTTCAACCATCTCTCTTATGCTATTTATTCTTTTCTCAATCATCATTTTATGAATTTCTTGGACAATAATCATGTTTATCTATTGGAGTGGAAGGATTCCAAAAATTAGCAAACAATCACCTTTTTCTAATACTTCACTGGGAGATAAGATGGAGCTATGTGTAGTCGTATGCCTGTTTATATTGACCTATGTGCATCTGTCTCTTCTTCAAACTGTAAGCTCTTAAAAGTGATAGAGTTTGGTTTCTCCTTTTTATGTAACTCCCACAGTCCATGGTAGGGCATTCAGAACACAATAATTATTATTTCTTGGCTGATAGGCCTCTGCACAGCCTCCCCAGGATCTCAAGCAGTATGTCTGACTTATTCAACAGTTGGTATGGGCAAGCCAGCTTGACACTCTTCAGTTACTGGTTCCATTATGTTTCCATCTCCCTGTTGTATTTTTCAGAGCTGATCATACTGACTATTGTCTTTGATTTTCTCATGCCTGGTTCTTTGCCCTTTCATTCTGAGAAAATGACGCCTACATTACTTCATGAACTTGCAGCAAGGACCAAACAAAATACTGTACACATTTGGAATGTAGCTATGGAAAAGTGTTACAGGCAGATATTATTTTTATAGAACTATTTCCTTTAGTGTGAAAGCAGAGAATATAGGCAATTTACTTGTGGAACAGGGTATACCTATATTAGTCATAAATTTGGGACATAGAAATGTTAGCAATTTTATACATTTAATAACAATTAATTTTTTTTTTTTATCAAGCCAACTATCAGTAGTAGTAATCATGGAAAACAATTGGTAATAATTGTTCCACTGCTCAGTGGACCAGAGCTGTGGAATTAGATGCAAGTACCATGTAAATATGCTCGGTACACAGTCATATGCACACTCAGTTATCCTTAGAGGCTCTGCAAATATCATCAGGCAAGAGTGTAGACTCTGGTGCAAGATTGCCTATATCAAAATTTGAGTCTTTTATTTAGTAGCTGAGAGATCTCTCTGTCCTCTGGTCCCCTATCTGGAAGATGGGGGTAATAGAAGTAAGAATGTCTAACATTTTGGGTTGTTGTGATGATTAAATGAGTTATTTTTTTATAAAGTGCTTAGAAAAGTGCCTGGCATATAGCAAGCACTATAGAGTTGCTAGGTGAAATTATCCATTATTTATTATATCAAAACATCCAATGAAAGGTGAGAAGTATAGCCAACCAGTCTGGGGTTTGTTCTCCAGGACATTTAAAATCAGGCCATTCGGGACTATGTAGACGATACATGTTTGTCTCACTTTCACTGCTGGTTGAGCTTCCCTGGTGAAGACCTCAGATTTGGCTGAATGAGGAGGGTGAGAAGCAGCAAATAGACAACTGATTCGCTAAGTGAATGTTGTACAAGATGAAATCAAACTAGATCATCTTCATTGCCAGTGGGCCAGAGCACAGACATTGGTGTCACTCTTGAGTCCTTATCCCGGCTCTGCCCTGGCCCATCTTCCAACCTGGGATGCTGAGCTGTGGCACATCCCTGAGCCCCAGGCACGGAGGGTGGGGCCTGCTGTTTGGATGTTAGTTTCTGTTCATTGTGGCCGACTACACATGGTTCTGTTTTGTTTCAATTCTCCAGCTTTGCTTTAATGACTTGGGAGGAGCAGCAGATTCTGATTCCTTTTTGTAGGTATTTTAGCACTTACAGAGTGTCATTCGCACAGTTGTTACATAGATAACAAAACTAGGCTGAGCCTTGCTTGAGTAGGGTCTGTTCCCAGGGAAATAGCCTATCTGTTTCTTCTCTGCCTCATCTGCCATGTATATCTCAGTTATTAATTGGAGATGGAAATATTTCCAAGTTTTCTTCTTCCCTAAGTATTGATCTTTTGGGTGAACATAAAGTCTTAAGCCCTCAAGCCTTATCACCATGCTTTCTCTACCTTATCAATTTAAATGGATTTGGCATGTATTATCAGTATGTAGATCTTGGCTTTCTTATTACTTCTTTATCCTTTAAAGCAATCTGTCTAACTGCAAACCTCTTGTTAGAAGAGATTATTTGATTGTTTTTAGGTTTTATAATCTATTTGAAGAAGAAGTGGCTGCATACTTCAGGATTTACAATGATTTCAACAGGAAACAGTTTCTCTGTTGAAAACCAGATTTCTCACAGAGCTGCTTTTTCTTTCTTTATAACAAAAATTTCAGATTTGATCACATTGCTACCAAGTCATTTCGTTTTATTTAAATGCAACAACACAAACATCACTAATCTGGTTTTCCCAAATCCATTTGCGCACTCCCTGTCAACAATGATTTTATCAGCCATCAAAATCTAATTGAAATGACAGCCTGCATGTAGTCAACCAATAATTATAAAATAAACAGACTGAAAATTCAGATGCATTTGAACAAAAGCCATTCAAAGTAGCATAAACAGGAAAAAAGGTAATTGAAGAGCTCTCTTCAGCTTTCAACGTTACTGGTTTATTTAAATGTAGCTCTAGCAGGGGAGCTGAGGTCGATTGATTGGCCAAATTTGTTGGTCGGTGCTAATCTGAAATGTGGTATCCCATTAAAAATGTGGCAAGGAAATTTTAAAAAGCGTGGTAATCATGACATCTGAAAAGCATGCTTTCTCCTCTGAGAACTTCTGTGGCACTGCGCACCTATGACGGTGAATAATAGATGACAAAAGGCACTGTCCTTTTATCATCTAAACACCAAATCTTTAGAGGCTCGGGCAATTAGAATAGTTTTGTCACTGACTATAAAATTGTGATGTCAAAAGGTGGCTCGATACAGGCTGCCAACCTTCGCTTGGATTTTTCACCTGCCAGAGAAAAGAAACTGCCTATCAGAGGCTGTAATGCACGAGTGCAAGCAGTTTAGCAATAAGAGCTTCAAACTTTCGGAAGAGAGGTGACAAAGCCCTAAGAATAAGCCCTGGTCATGAATGTATATATAGTCTTGGGGCTGGTTGGCATAGCAACTATTTCTGAGAACCCTGGTGCTGCTTAAGTAAACAGCTGAAACACAGAGCGTGCCTCAGCTAAGCTGGGTCCATCTGTAGTATCAGCGTGTGAGACTCAAAACAGGAACATTTTCTCCAGTGAATCAATGATATTTTGGCATCTCCTCTCAATAGCTCTATTGTTCTCAGCACTTCATGCCAAGCCTCTGCTTCTCTCTGTTTTTCCGTGTGGCCATATTTTTTGAACAATCTCAACATCAGTGAATCTGACTGAGTGAGATTTGGGATAACTAACAAGGGTGGAAGCTCAATATCGTTCATCTATTATTTGCCAAGAACGTCCAAGGAAAACAAATTGATAATTCAACAGCCACTTGTTATGATTATCCAACAGAAACGGTAGCTGCTGAAGTTTTCACTTCAAAATTCAGCACACTGGGTAATCGCAAGTGCTTTGGAATCTGACAAAGCTAGATATGGTTTCTGGCTCCGCTGCAAAAAGTGGTGTGACACTGGGCATATTCCTGATCCCCTGGGCATGTTGGTGATCCTTTCCACAACTGTTCTCTCGTATGTAAAATGAGGCTAGTAATAAATACCTCATGGGCATTTGAGGATTGAATAAGATATTGTATTAAATGCTAAATGTGGTACTCAGGACGTGGCAGTGCCAACAGATCTTTCTGGGTTGCTACCCAATGCCATTTTAGAATTTGATGTGTTCAGTGCTCACCTTTTTCCACAAGATTCAGCAGTAAATCCTGACTTGTCTAAGCTAAGTGTAGTGATCTAATTCCGCTCATCAGTGGCTGACTTATGATGGATGTGTGACCCAGTTCTGGCCATTGGTGTAGGAAGGGAGTTCTAGACAGGTTAGTGGTAAGAGATAAGATACACTGGGGTAGGGTAGTCAGAGGCTCCCAGGCGTTTCAAGGTTACCGGGTAGACAAGAAAACACATTATGAGACTTTTTGTGCGCTTATAGGTGGACACCTTTAGATATTTGGGATTTGTGAGTAACAACTGGACATTTCTGTTTGGAACTATACTATGCAAATCACTGCTTTATAAGCATTTTAAAAGTACACACTATAATGCTTTGAAAAAAATATGTAGTTGAATAATTCACCGGTGTCTTGTTTCTGTGGAGAAATGATACAAAAAAAGAGCTCTATCTCTTGGAAACTTTTGAGTTCTTCCAGGAACTCCTTTTAGACATGTGACAGAATGTAAGAAAGGGTTATGACTGATAGGTCTTTTTCTTCCTTGGGGGTCTACTCTACCACCCATTTTTGATGAGGAAGGAGAAGCCAAGAATCAATGGTGAAGCCAATTTGAGTTTCTTTTACTGACATCAAAAGAACTATGCTTTCTGAGAAAAAATGAACTGAGAGTCATCAAGAACTTCTGAATGTCTGGAAAAGAATTTTGAATGTTTTATATTCTGACTCCCATTCCTTGATCCCCCTTATAAAGTAGTCCTTCTAAGTCCAGAATCATATATTTTTATCTTTCTTTTACCCCTGATAAATGTAAAGTTTTGTGTTTCTAAGAATTTGGAGTGTTTTCGTGAATCATATCTTTTTCTGATGATTATAAGTTAAGCTTTTTCCTACTCTATGAAACTCAGCACTCTACAAAGAAGGATGAAATAACAGAGGATGAAACCATGCATCTGTGAGCTGCGAGTTCCTCTCCTTGTAAGTTTCACCGAATAATCTGCCACTAATATGATGCATGATATTGTCTTGGCAGTTTATTATTTTGAGGCAATAGAACATAACACATTGGAAGGACCTATCTTGATGTATTATATCAAACTCCACAATTTATAGCTCTGTCTATTTGGTAGTGAAAAGACACTCCCTGAGAGCTCAAAGGCTTGTGTGTATATGGAGTGATAAGAATAGGGTCCTGATACATAGTTTGATACTGACGTTTGGATGGTATCTGTGGTTAGGGTGGAAATTCCTTTGTTTACAATCTTATATTTTATATAAGCATATTAAATGTGCGTGTTAATTAGGTATACATTAATATAGCTAACCTCTACAATAATCCTGTGAGGTAAGTTATGTGACTTCCTAATGTACAGATGAAGAGCATAAAATACAGAAGTTAGATGACTTTCCTAAAGTCACATAGCAAATAAGTGGCCGAGGTGCCCCACCCCAGGTCTTTTGCTTCTTAATGGTATTGTTTGATTTTTTTTTTTTCACAGCAGCTTGCATATGTATGTGTGGTTTGGCATAAGGCTCGCACTATTCATTCATAACCACTTGTAATAAAACTTTTAGGAGATGCTGTCTTCACCCAGTTTTGCAGGCGTGGGTAAAGGCTCGTCAGTTTTTCTCAGAACGACTAGTTAGGTCCACATCTCAACCACTGCCTTTAGGGAGCTTCCATACTCTAGGGCTACTGTACCCTAAACACCCCGGGTCAGAAACCAGACAACTAAGGCAGCCCCAAGCCTGCAACTGAGGAATTATTCAAATTAGCCCATCTATGGGAAGGCTGCAACCTAGCTAACTCTACCCTACTGGCCGCACTTAAGCCTCCTCCTCCATCTCCAGCTTTCTGTTCCCTGCCTCTGTCCAGTCCCCTATGTGGCCCTGTCTGGCAAGCTTCTCTCATGTGGAGTTGAATAGAGTTTTGCCTTTCATCCCTCTGTGTTTCATTGTGTTGTGTCTCGCCTTCAAAAGAATCTTTAAATCTCATACAACACCACTTTGGAGTTAAAATTTGTCTCTAACCTTTTTAGTTGAACTGTGGTATAACTGTTAAATCTTTGGATAGAAAGACAGGTGACTGGACTACCAGAGACTTCGCGTGGCCTTATGCATGTTTGTTTAACCCCTCTGAATCTCAGCTTTCTCCACTATCAAATGAGCAATCACCCTCAGTGCAATGGTGCCTATAATGGGTGCAATTCTATCATTTTGTGGTATAAATTAGGACAAGGGTATGAGGATGAATTGAAAGAGAGGGATGTTCACTTGGAAAGCAGTGCCTATGTTCTACAGATGTGCATCTTTCCGTATGGTTTATCCACATTTAAGTCATGATAACATGATAAAAGGTATCATGAAAAAATCCTTTTGTCAAAATGGTAGAATAGCACACAAAATTGGACTGTGACTAATAAAACAATAATGACTGGTATCTATCTAGGCCGGCTGGTAGCCCATCATTATAGCACCAGAAACTTGCTTGTTATAGGGTTCTGAATGTCTCCTTTCCAGAATGTAACCTATAAATTCTGAGACCATTCGTTAAAGTTCCTTTGAGATGTGTGTGTGTGTGTGTGTGTGTGTGTGTGTGTGTGTGTGTGTTTTACTTATTCTCTCTCTCTCTCTTCTTACTTTATTTTATTTTATTTTTCTCGCCAGGAACTTCAGAAGGTGCTGAAGCTGCAGATTTTGGTGTCATTGACCTGCCTTCCTTCTTTGTTTGGCGGTTGATGAATCCTTGGGGAGAAGTGTCTGCCACCCTGATGGAGAGCCAGAAAATACAGCTTCTGTGAATGGCAGCCCCTTGATGCTTGATTTTTCTGAAAGAAAAGCTCTTGATCAGGTGAGTAGGGGCTTAATGATTTATGCCTTTATGTTCAACTCCAGATAAAGTTAGACTACGAGTACTAGTCGGAAAATTAAGTTCACGAACATTCCACTGGGTAAGCACATATCCTAAAGAGCATATAGGAGGAAAAGCTATTATAGCACTTTGCTTGTTGGTATAAATTCTTTAAGAAAAGACACACTATTAAATAGTTTGTATTTGAAATGGTCTCCCAATTTCATCAACCCAGGAGTTATGATAAAATAGAAGGAGTTTCAAAACACTTGGATGGGCCCCATTCTCTTCTGGCAGGTTTTGTTTTTATTCACGATTGAGCTCAGGGTTCTATGCTGTACGAGTAGTTATATTTTAGAACCAGAATGGGTGGAAAATATCACTGCTCATGTTTGGAAGATTCATGAAAATTTTTTCAAACTCTCACCACTTCTTTTTTTAAAAACAAATGATTGTGTTTTAATAACTCCATTAAGAGATCGATACAAGATTCCTCCTTGAGATTAGGAATAAAAGTAAGAGTCTAAGTTAAATATCAAACCATTCTAGAACACCTGAGATGTTCTGCTAATTTTGTTATTGGTTATTCCTCTCATTTGGATTCTGAAGAATACTTTCCCTTTCACGTCTATTCCAATTCTACCTCCCCTGTAAGGCTCAATGCAGGTGAAGATCCATCTTCTTGAATGGAAGCTTTCCTAATAGAGCAGACCTTGGTACTCTGTGCAGAGGCCCTCAGATCGCTTCACCATTTCTGTGTGTTTTAGCTCAGTTTCCATGTGCTCTTCCTTCCTCAGCCACCTGCAGCTTTCATCAGAGAACTTTCCTCAGTTTACTGCAGTCACTTGTCTGCATGTTCACGGGGCTCTGTAGAGAGCCGGAGTACCTGGGAGCGCACCTGACCTTCAGAGACCCTTGGGCAATGAGCGCCCTGTGTGCAGGTATGGCAGCTCGTCTCCTCTGCCTCGGGACAAACTCTGAAGGACTAGTGTAGATTCCAGACTCTCCATGCGAGATCTCTGAGACTCTGAACTATTACCCTAGCTTGGCTTCTGCCCCTTCCCTGTCTTGCTTTCCTCATTCCCTTAGCAGTTTATTTTGAGAGGACTTTCATAATGCAAATCGTATCTCAAGGCCTGATCCTGGGGAACTTGACCTAAAACACAGCTTTTCCTTTTTCTTTGAATTCTAATGGCAATCTCTGCGTGGTTGAACACAAGTAATAGGCTACGTCACATTACATGCTCTCTTTTCACTCCAGTGAGATTGTGATCTCTCTGATGGTGGCTGGGATCCTATCTAATCTTATTATTCATATTTTTACTTTATTGTTTTTTTCCACATCTATTTCCAAGAAAGTATTAAGGAGCTTTGCAATAAATGAGTAGGTAGAATAAGACAAAAATCACTAGACAGAAGACAAAGAACAGAGACCAAAAAATAAAGGGAGGGGGAAGGAGGAAAAACCAACAACTCCAGACTGAGAAAAGCAACCAAAATGAAGAATACTATTTAGCTTGTACTTCTCAGCAGCTAGGACAAAGATGGACACATGATTTCATTGCTAGTTTTCAACGTTTAGTAGTATGAAGATGGTTTAGTTATCTATTGCTGTGTAACAAATTACTCCAAAATCCAGCAGCTTGAAACAACAAACATTTATTATCTCTCACAGTTTCCACGGGGCAGTAAACAGGGAGCAGCTTAGCTGGGTGGTTCTGGCTCACAGTCTGAAGCTATAGTCAAGCTGTTGTAAACAGCTGTAGTCATATCAAGGCTTGACTGGGGCTGGGGAATCCATTCGAAGCTCATTCATGTGGTTGTTTGCAGGCCTCTGTTTCTCACTGGCTGTTGTCCAGAGGCCACCCTTCCTCGCCACATGTGCCTCTTCACAGGTGGTCTGAATATCCTCAGGACACAGCAGCTGGCTTCCCCCTGGGTGGTCTGAGAGAGAGGGGAAGCCATGACAGAAGACACAGTCTTTTCTAATGTAGTCTGGGAAATGATAAACCATCACTTCTTCTCTATGTCATTGGTCTCATGGACGAACCATGATAGAAGGTAGGAGGGGACTACACAGTGTGTGAATGCCAGAAGGTGGAGAGCATAGAGGCCATCTCGGAGAATAATGACCACAGAAGCATATCACGTGTATTCATTTCTCCTGAAAGCTGATAAGAGTAAAAAAGAGCAAAAAAACCAAACAGTTCAAAGGACAATGTGATTACATATTTTTGTATGCTCCATGCACTTGTCATGTAAAGGGTTCTCAATGAATATTTATAGATATTCAAAATCTACTTGTCTTCCAGGATGTTTTGTCCACAAAGAAGCGCAAATCAACAAAAACTTTGGAAGACAAAGTACTTTGTACTAGGTACTACACTGATGTTGATTTAGGTACTTGTAAGTCGATGTCCTTTCAAAAAGCGTCGTCGGTTTTATATGTTTCTAATGCTAACATATAAAGCAACTGCTTGGATTTCTTCAGCAGCTTCTCAAGGCACCTTCCTTTGTCTACATTCTCTTCATCCTACATCTCACTTTCATCATGTCATTATTGCTTAATGACTCATTACTAATAAAGTCCAATCTCCTTGACTTTTCAATAGCAGAGTTCATCTATGCCAGCCTATTCCATGGCTTCCATTCTGAGCCCTTTACTTCACCTTGGAAGTATTCTCACTATATTCCAAATATCCATACTAATTTGTAACTGTTAACGTCTTCTCGTTGCTGTTTCGCCTACTGGGAATTTCTTATTCTGTTATTCAGTATTTCCAAGTCCTTGTTGAATCAGCATCTTCAGTATTTCTTTATCTTCACCACCTCTGCCTTAGTTTAAGTCCTCAGTATTTCTTAGATGGATTGTTATCTTAACTGCTTTTTTCCAATTTCTAGGTTCTTTCTGCTCCAATTCATTCTCCATATTGCGCCATTGTTTTTACAATGTGGCACACTGATTATATAATTTCCTTGCTTAAAATGAACAAACACTTTGAGGGTTTGGCACTTAGTAGGTACTCAGTTATTGTTAAGTGCATGAATCAAAGGTCTAGGTAAAGTCCAACCCTCCATTTTCATGAAGTCTTCCTATAATTCTGCCTCTTACTTTGATCTTTCCCTCTTCTGGAGTCCTGTGATGGTCTGTATTGTCTATATCACTCAGTGTGATTTTTAAAATGTCCTTCTTTTATTACCACATAGCTCTTCTCTTTTATTTATTCATCATTCATTTATTAAGTCAACATATTCCTTGAGTACCTACTATATGCCACATGCCATGCTAAGTCATGGGGGGATACAATGGTTAGGAAAACCAGACAGGCTTTCTACTTTCATGGCCTTTAGAGACTAGTTGCAAGTAGGGACAAAACAAAATAATCTTATCGGGGAAGGTATAATAGAAAAGTGACACAAAGGAAGGGTACGCAGGTGTATGAAGGCACATAAAACAGACTGGACTCCAATTTCAGAGAGGCTTCTCTAAGGAAGTAACTTTTGAGCTGAGATTTGAACAAGTAGAAATCACATAGCAAAGAGGGCTGGGGGAAGAGTGAGGGTAAAAGAGAATGTTTTAAGCAATGCAATGACATACATGTTTGGATAAAAATTTATAAGGAGGCCAGGGTGATTGGATCCAGAAATAGCAAAAGGACATTAATGGGAAAACTAGTGAAATCTGAATAATATAGAGAGTTTAGTTAATAGTAAAATACCAGTGTTGATTTCTAAGTTTTGACAAACATATCACAGTAATGGAAGGTGGTTATGTTAGAGGAAATTGAAACTGGGTGAGCAGTATATGAGAGCTCTCTACTATCTATGCAACTTTTCTGCATATCTAAGATTACTCCAAATTAAAAGTTTATTTAAAGAAGTAATAAGGCCAGAATGGAAGTAGCTCAGTGCGTAAAGGAAGAACGGTGCAAGATAAGGCTGAAAATTAAGGCCAGGCCAAGACTTCCAGGGACCGTGTGCCCCATTTTAAGAATGTTGGTCTTTATCTTGCAGTGAGGGGAAGGCTGTGATACTTTAAACAGTGGATGTCACAGCAGAGCTGAATTTGGAACTATCACTAGCTTGGGGGGGAGTGTGGAGAATAGATTAGAGGGTTACTTGGGTAGGTAAAGGAGACCAGGTAGGACATTCTTGCAGGTAAGAAATGAGTTAGATTGAAGTGGGGCAGACTCTCCTTAGTAAGAGTTATGTTTTTGGACTGCATTTATCTTTTATTTCTCTTTAGTGTCTATCAGAGGATTCTGCACATAATATCTACATGATGTCTTGAATGGATTAATGAATATGTAAATATACGAATTAATGAAAAAGGATCAGATCAGGTTAAGCAGCTCCCAAAGTCAGCAGCCCCCTGGGCAGTATCATGGTGATTTTGTCTAAAACTCTCGGGCTCCAACTGGTGATTTCTGACAGAATCACCAGACTTTGCCTCACACCATGTTTCCCCGAAAATAAGACCTAGCCGGACCACCAACTCTAATGTGTCTTTTGGAGCAAAAATTAATATAAGACCAGGTGTTATATTATATTATATTATACTATATTACATTATACCCGGTCTTATATTAATTTTTGCTCCAAAAGACGCATTAGAGCTGGTGGTCTGGCTAGGTCTTATTTTCGGGGAAACATAGTTTTTCCTCCTACTTTCAAAGACCTTTCCTCCAAATATGGGTGATTCCTTGTCTGAGTTTTGGAATTCCCAGTCCTTGCACAAAAGTTCAGGGAGGAGCACTGAGTGGAAAAGCACAGGCTCAAGATACACTTTGCAAGAAAACTTGAAGTGTTTGATGCCTGGAAATGCATGAAATAAGTCACGGTGCAGCGAGCCATCTGTACGATGGCTTCTTCTTTTGAGCAAATTCATTCTGTATATAATTTGTAGTTTGCCCTTTTGGCAATATCAGTAATTTTAGCTTTCTTAGAGACATGTATAATTAGGAGTTCTTTACCTCCTGGGGGAAAGTTTCTAATTTCCTGATGGATAAAGGGAGGCTGAGGAAGGCGGCACACCAAGAGTTCTGTTTGCCCACTTCAGTTGAGATCCAGCAGTTTAGACAGTGGCAAGTCTGAGTTTTCTATAAGCTTTGCTCATTTGAAAAGACAGTGCAGGTCTTTGAAAAACCAGCTCTTGAGCTAATAAATTTGAAGATAAGGAAGAGACTGCTGGGTTTCTTTCAGCCTAGAGGAGGAAAATGAGAATGATTAATTCAATTAAAAAATAGGCAGAGGACCTGAAGAGACATTTCTCCAAAGAGGACATGCAGATGGCCAATAGACGTATGAAAAGATGCTCAACATCACTAATCAGAGAAATGCAAATTAAAACCACAATGAGATATCACCTCACATCTGTCAGAATGGCTATCATCAATAAATCAACAGACAACAAGTGTTGGCCAGGATGTTGAGAAAAGGGAACGTTCATGCACGTTGGTCAGATTGCAGATTGGTGCAGCCACATGGAAAACAGTATGGAAGTACCTCAAAAAATTGAAAATGAAACTGCCTTATGACAAAGCAATTCCACTTTCAGGTATTTATCTGAAGAAATCCAAAGCACAAATTTGAAAAGATGTATGTTATAGCAGCATTATTTACAATTTTATATATATATATATATATATATATATATATATATGTATATATACATATATATGTATACATATATATATACAAAATCTAAGTGCCCATCAATAAACAATTAGATAAAGAAGGTGTGATACCTATATAAAATGGAATATTACTCAGCCATAAAAAAGAATGCAATCTTGCCATTTATGATAACATGGATGGACCTGGAAGATATTACACTAAGCGAAATAAGTCAGACAGAGAAAGACACATACTGTATGATCTCACTTATATGATCTCACTTCTAAATAACAAAATAAATGAACAAACAAAACAGAAATAGACTCATAGATGCAGAGAACAAACTGGTGGTTGCTGGATGGGAGAGGGATTGGGTGTGCAAGGTGAAGGGATTAAGAGTACAAATTGGTAGTTATGAAATAGTGACAGGGATGTAAAGTACAGCATAGAGGATATTGTCAGTGATGTAATAACTATGTGTGGTGCCAGGTGGGTACTAGACTCACCGGGGTGGGGGGAAAATCATTTTGTAAATTATATAAATGTCTAACCACTATGCTGTACACCTGAAACTAATATACACAATATTAAATGTGAATTGTAATTGAAAAATAAATTTGAGAAAAAGAATGATTAGCATTTGAAGAGTATTTCAGCCAGGAGACCCTGAAGATTCCAGTTTCTCTCCTAGAATCTTTGTTCTAACATTTGTGCTCAGTGTTTAGAAAGGGCTATCGCTACCCATGTGTGTTTTTAACACATGACCAATTTTAGCCAATGGAGTTTATATCATGGATCTCAGAGGTTAATCTTTTCCCTTTCTTGTCTCCTCTCCTTCCCAGACACGCATTCATTTGACTGGCAGCCTGGAAAATTGAAAAATGCCACAGGGGTTATTAAGGTTGAAATCGTTTCTGCACTTTGAAGCTCTGCAAGCTACTTATTGCTGCACCTATAATATCCAGGCATCAGAACAGCACGTATTGTTCTTAGCTTGCCTGACACAGGCCCGTATGAGCTGTAACACCCAGATAGAATGAAGGGGTCTCAAGATGTCATTTCTTCACTCTCAAATATATCCCTTTAGTCGATTAAAACAGAGTCCCTGAAGTTATTAGAATGTATTTTGTGTCGTTGGGCACACATGTTTGATTTACTTTTGTTCTTATTAAAAAGGTGAGCCTAGATAAAAAGAGAAAAGAGAATCTTCCATAATCCATATTTTAATAATTGCCTGAGTGCACATTTACTCTACAGAGACTTTCCTGTTGCTGTAAGTATTTACTTGGCTCTTTTAGGAAATGTGTATTACTTACCTGGCCTGGTAGACCATGACACAGCTTCTGGCCGACAGTTGGCTCCTGGTAAGCCATTATGGTGTGTTGAGTCTGTCTGTAGGACAGAGATATTATTTTAATGGATTTTTTCACAATAATGGCTCCATATTATATAAATTCTATTGAGCAATTATGATGTTAATATATAAATATTAAGAAAGCCATTGGGAAAAAGTTGCTGTGTAATTGAGATAGCCTATTTTCCAATGTTAATAACTTCTTCATTATTTTTTTCCATAAAAATATTGAGGAAGTTTAATCTACATTAAAAAAAACCCAACTTATAGACATTTATTAAAAAAAAAATTATTTCACATCCCACCTCAGTCACAGGAAACAATATGACCCCTCCACCGGAAAACTTCCATGTGTCATTTAAATAAAGAAAGAAAAGAAAAACACCCTCAAGCCAAAGTACCCCATGGTAACAAGAAACTTCAGAGAGATTCTTCAGGGGAGAGAGTTTGTTTCTATTTAGCTTCAGGACAATAATCTTTTTTTCACCATATTGCCCCAGGCAAACAATTCAACATTAGCAGTAATGCCTGCATATGACTAAGACTAGGAGAACGGAAAACAATCTACAATCACAAAAACCCCGATCATACAAGTGAACTTAAATTCATGTTCTTCACAAATTCCATGCATGATCATTGGCCTACTGCTATATTGGTATATGTCTCAGGGTACCTGCAGGAGCAGAATTCATTCTAGATGGTTCAAATGAGAAGGCTTCAATAAAAGAATAACTTACAGGGGTATGGGGGCTGCGATCAATGGGACCGCATGAAGGACGGTCAGGTGCTCCACTCAGGGACTGGAAGCAGGAAGCCATTGCCACACCCAGGGCTGAGGGGCTGAGGGGAGGAAATTGTGTAACTGGAACCAGTGAGCACTGGAGGGAGGGCTCTTATCATCGTGGGTGGCACAGCTGCCACCATAGGTGTGGTATGGAAATAGAATGAGTGGGGAAGAAATACCTCAACCTCTTTCCTTCTGCCAACCATTTCCTGCTGGTACCTGTGGTGTCCAACCCCACCAGAAGGCAGCCAGCAGGAGTTCAGGAGATGTAGTCTGCAAGGGCCACATCCTGGACATCAAAGGGGTGCAGAGAGGAAGGAAGAGGGTGCAAAAATGGAAAATACCTAGGGCAGTTGGTTTCAGGATCACTCAAGCATTAGCGTTATTGATGTCTAAAGAACTAAGTTACTATTAAAGGATTATATTTTTTACCCTTCATGAGGAAGAAGCTAGAAATTCCATTATTTTGTTTCATATGAGAATTTCAAAATGATCATTGATAGGTTTTTCTCTTGCTTTGCAAAGGTATTCACAAATTTTTGCCTAATAGTCTGACATCCAAATAGGAAATTACAATTTTCAAGGACTTTTCACAGGTGGAATCTCATTTAACTCAAGCTAAAGCCCTAAGAAGTAGGTATTATTTAATTCAGTTTTATAGATGAGGAGACTGGAACTCAGAGCATAAAATCAATTTCCATATCTTAAATCAGAATTACCAACATCAAGATGCGACCTTAGGTTGCCTGACTCCAGATACCAGGTTCTTTGTATGACACCACTCTGCCTTTTCAAAATAAGAATGTCATAAACTTGTGATAGCAAATATATTAAAAGAAGAACAGGACTGTTTGCACTCTGCAGAAAATTGCTTTTGCAGGGGAATTAGGGTCTTCACATTGGCAAGCTGAATTTCAGGAAGCCCAAAGCATCAAATCCAGTAGAAGGAAATGATGCAGGGAGAGATGCAATGAGAAGATTTGGGAGGCAGAGACTGGAAAGATACCCTGAAGAAATGGTAAGAAGGAAGGAGGGGTCTGTGAGGAGTGTGCATTCCTGAGCCTAGTTGGGAAGAGAGTATTAAGAATGTAAAGCAAGGTTTCTCAAGTGACAAGCAAAAGGCTGCAACATTCCTCACAGTATTGTTCACGGGCCACTTAGATCAGAACCACCTGAGTGACGTATTACAAGGTCTATACTGGACCCCACTCTGACTTCCAGAGTTAGAATCTATTTGAGGCTAACTATGCAGTTTGGCATTTTGACATGTCTTCTTCATTATTCTCCTTCCACCCTCACCACCTACACACATGCAAAGGTTGAGACCTATTGATAGAAAGCAAATTTAGGCAGCTTGACTGAAAAGAGCTCTGTAACAGATCTACAAATATTTGGTCACAGCTCAGTTTTCTGGCATGGCTGAACATAAGCCATCTGATTACCCGTCTCGCATTCAAACTTGTGTCTCTTTGCTTCAATCATATCTCTTGAAGACACTTTTGAAAATGTATTTTCAAATTTTATGCTTTAATAAACAGGGTATATTAAACACAAATGGACTTTTCAGTCTTACAGTGCCTTGAGTTCAATAGTTTAAACATCAATTATGATCCACATTCAAGATGCAAATGTAGTAAATTGGGAAATTGGGTTGAAACTGTATGGATGCTAAGACTGCTTTTAAAATGGAGTCCCCAATACCAGCATGTGGTCTTGTTGTTGAATCCCATTTTCCTAAAAGTAATGTGCAGAACGAGCAATTGCGACACCTCAAAGGTGAGATAATATGGCTGCCTTTTTTTTTTTTTTTGCAAAATTATCAACAACTGAAGTCATCTGCAAGATGTTTTCTTTTGTGTTGTCATCAGTATGATTTTATTTCCTTTGTGGTGGAATCCATGAGAGCCAGAAGCAGTGTTGGGGCCATGGTTAGCGGGGGTCGTGGTGACCGGTCCCAGGCCTGGGCCTGACCAGTGGGTGATCATGTTTAAAAAACAAAACCAAATGCAGAGAACGAATTGCTTGCCATGAACATTAGTACTCTCTTGGTAATGGTGGAAATTTCATGAAAGTTTGCCTTAACAACAAAAACCTGTCCCCTTTAAGCCCAAGATCCTGGAGAAAGGATGACCCTGTGACTTGAGCTACCTTTGAACTTGAAATATTACCTTCTTACTTAGAAATTCAGCTGGGCCAGATGCCTGCAGACTGTTTGCACCCTCCGCCTTGCTCCCCGGAGGCCCAAGGGCCCAGGGGCCCAGAGTAAGCCCTCCTGGTCTCTCAAGAACTGACCCAGGAAATCAGTCTCAGCTCAGGTGGTTTTTACGGCTGAGAATGAGCCCTTGGGCACACACACCATATCTCTGCTGACGAGCCTTACAGCCCTCGTCCACACATACATGTCTCGTGGTGTTGCTGAGATTACAGTTCATGGTTGATTTTTCTTTGTGGCAGCAGTGGGTGGCAGGTGAATTTTACAGAAGAGGCATAGAGAGATCCCCCCCTGGCCAGGTGGATGTGTGGAAGAGAGTGGGTTTGCTGATTCCCAAACTGGGGAGAGCTTTCAAGTCCCAAGCATCACAGCAGTCAAGGTCGCCAAAGACCACGGTCAGTGGTCTTTTCCCTGAGTGGCGGGTGAGGTCCCTGGGAATTGGTAAACCTCCTCATGACTGCTTTGACATGGAGAGCCACTACAGCCATCCTATGAGGTAGGCTGGGTGGGAGTCACCATTCTCATTCCATAGGTGAGGAAACTGAGGCTCAGGGAGGCAGAAGATCAGGTACCTCAGAAGGGTCAGAGGCAGGACAAGAACCAGGTTCCTGACTCCTAAGTATGTGTCACCGGAAATGCAGCACTGCTCACTCTTGTCAGGGGAACCCTGTTCTCCAGCTTTACAACCTTGGGGGATAAGAGCTATTTGGTTTGGGGACAGTCCCCTATAAGCCAGGGACAGAATGCTTTCACTCTAGCAAGGGACGGCCTTGCCGCCTGGGGAAGTGCCCAGCCACAGGCTGAACTTGTGGGCTCCCTCCCTTCCCTGGGCTGCAGCAGAGCTCAGAGTCCAGTCTGGCCCATGCAGGATGTTTTCTAATCAACACTAAAAGCTTCTTTTCTGCTTTTATTATCACTCTTTTGCAGCACTGAAAACATTATGTATTGTTTCAATATCAATAACATTTCAAGTTCTTGTCCACTTGTTTTAAGACTCAAGTTTTGGGGTGTCAGAAATGTGTGGTTATAGTGTTTATGATACAGACTGAAATATCGATTATCATTGTTTTCAGTCAAGGTTTTGTTGATCATTTGGAACTTCATTCTTTAGAATCTGAATGCTGTACCTTGTTACCTTATTATATCTTTCTTCTCTTTTGGAACCCTATAATTGGAGTCATCTCTCTAACTAATAATATTTCAAATCCTGTTTAATAAGAGTTTCAAAACAGTGACCAAGGCTGGCTGTAACTTAACTGTGAATCCATAGGCCATGTTTACAGATCAGTCTTGCTGATTTTACAGAGGCACAGAAACTAGTAACTTAGGTTGCATTTGTGCCAATTGCAGAATTATCCTTTGTTTATTGCAATTCAGAATGGCTTCACATACTGGTCTTTTTTCCCCCTAAATGAAAGGTAGCATCATTGATCAACAGGAAAACAAGACATGTGGTTGATATTTTCCTCATCAGCAGCTCATGTTTTAGGGAGGGTCTATACACTCTTGAGTGGTTTTTCCAGTAATGGCCATGGGTTTGAGTTGATCCATTTATACCGAAGAGTGGTCCCTCTTGGATTAACAGCTGTGGTTTTGATTTGGCTGGCCTGGTTGAAGCTACAACCCGTAGTCATGGAACCAAACCAAAGTAAGCAGCTATTACAGAATTAATTCAAGAGTTTGACCTCATTTGCTACATGCTCTACACTAGAGTTTATTGGTTTTAATCTAATGGCTATTTTTAAAATTAAAGTTGTTATCTTTGGGGACTTTTCCAGGAAACCCAGCAATTACTTTTTCAAATATCCATATTTCTTCAGGGACATATTTGATAAGAGACAGAAGAACCTATAAACATTATTTATTTTGGTGTAACAATAACACAGAGCCATCTCTGTAGTAATTTCCTATGAGTTCTTATCAAAGCAATTGAAAGCAAACAATTGGAAAGTGAAAATTAAATGTGATCACCTTTTTTGGAGAGGCATGTTTACCATGCCAAATAATCAGTTTTATTGATTCCCCCCCTTCTGACCTGACCAGTTATTTGTTTTCCTGTAGTGTCACCTTCGCATGTACCTCAGTGAGATCTCTATAAACTGAGAGATAGTAACAGGTGTTACCCTTGGATCAGGCTGTTATGGTTAAGATAGCATTTTAATAAGACCTGACACTGACTTAAGTATTATTAATTCTTGAACTGATATAAACAAAATCACTCAGCTGTTCTTCTAAGGGTTAATTACATATATGCATGAAGGTATGTCGTGTCTCACACCCAATTTTCTTTGCCTCCTCTTACGCTATTAATGGGAAGCAGATGCTTATTATAAATTATATTTCTTTAATATCTGACTAAGATATGGGGTTGAATTACTTATTTTTGAACTTCTGCCGAAAACGTTAAACTCTAGTAATATCAACTCTGCAGAATCTGTTTAAAAATAGGAGCAACTGGGGTGCAGCATTTCATGAGTGAATGCTAAAGCTTTCATACTGGAAGAAAGCTGGGAGGTTGGAACGATTGAAAGACTCTAAATGCATCATGTCTAAAAAAGCTGAAAGACAAGCTGAGGCTATAAAGACTTCTTGTCATATTCATTTCTTCTTTCCATCCATACAGTACAAGTACTGTAAGCCTATTGGGTTTTTTCAGAAGTCTTGGCTGAAAATTTGTTTTCAGACTATTATGAAATTTTCTATTTTGTATTCCTTACTCTTCAGTTGGTCTTATCCCAAAATTAAAGAAAATTAAAGTACAGTCTAAGACTTTCCCCCAGTTATCTTTACTTGCACTACTGCAAAGAAAAACAACAAAGAACTGATGATTTCCATCGTTCAAGTTGACAGTCATTGCTATTTTCCATTTTTCTGTTTACCATTTGAAATTTTGGCATTTTCCCCTCTATATTGATATGAAACAGAAAAGCTTGACATGACACAAAATTGAAACTATTTATATATTTCTGTCCTTGTGGTTTAAAACATACACAGGTCTTTGCATTCCAAAGCAGTGGTTTTCCACTGAGATTGATTTTGCCATGCCTCCCTGTTTCCCTCCCCTCCCCACCAAGGACATCTGGCAATGTCTGCAGACATTTTTGATTGTCATGGCTTGGGAGCGGGAGGGGCTACTGGCATCTGGTGAGTAGAGGCCAGGGATGCTATTAAAAATTCTACAATCACAGAACAACCCCCACAACAACAACAAAAAATACCCCCCAAACATCGATGGTATGAGGTTGAGAAACCCTGCGCTAAAACAACTCCCTCCAAACAGCCCCCTGCACAACCTTACTTGACCCTCTGTCCAGTCTAAACGTAGCCCGTCTCTGGCTTTCCACTGCTAAGCTTTCACTGCTTATTCTCCAATTTCCTAGTTACCACTGGCAATTCCACTCTACTCCACTATTGACAATAACATAGTTTTGTGATATTCAAAGGCTTTTGAAAGGGTGTTAAAACCTCACCTGTCTTAATTGTGAAACATTTGATCCTTCGGGCACTTTTTTTTCCCCCCTGACTTTCCAAATGCCTCCCTTACCACTCTGTTTTGATGTTCTTTTGGATCTCCTTTCACCTTTCCATTCTCTGAGCAGTTCTGATCGTTGACATCCTCTCTCTACTGCATTCCTGTGTGGCAAACACTCCAGAGTCTATCTTGTCTCTGTGCTTTCTACCAGGCAGTGCTGAGCTCTGGTTGCCCTGTTCTGGGATGGCTGGTGCCTGGAGAACCGTCCTGCTGACTCTAGGTCCCTTATCCCACCTCGGGAGGTCCTGGGCCTGTCATCACAGGGAGACCATGGTGCTAACGGAGGGCTCACGCCACTCATGTTTGCTTTCCCTCGTAGAGCACCGCCATAGGTGTCAGCCACTGTGCAAGATGCTTTTCACACATTACCTTGACTGGGTAAACATTATTAACCCTACTGTACACACGAGGAAAAGAAGCTCAGAGAATTTCACCATCTGCCTTGCAACAAACAGGTAGAACTAGGAGTTGCACTCAGGGTGGTTTGGTGTAAAGTCCTCCCTCTTTCCACGTGTCCTGCACATGATTAGGGACCTCCCAACACACCCAGTTGTCCAAGCTGAGCCTTATTGCTTTCCCTGAGTCATGGAAAAGTCTTTCAGATAACTAGAACGGTTTGAGTCCAACTGACGTGGTGGTCTCACAGCTGGAACATAGTTCATTGGTTTTTACTCTCTGTTGGGAGGCTAGTATAGAATTAGTTTTGTTTACTTATTCAACATCTAACATCGTGCAGTGAGTATAGTAGTTGCTGGAGCTCTTGGCTAGTCCCTTAGAATCCTGGAGTGAGGGGGGGTGCGCAGAAAGAACCAGGGGCTCCGCAGTCTGACAGGCTTGGCTTGGCACCTGGTTGCTCCTCCACGACATGCTCCTCCTCAGTCATCTAACTTCATTTCTCTAACCCTCCGATGGCTCTCCTTTCAAATCAGAACAGTCACACTTCAAATCACAGGGCTGCAGAGAGCGTCAAAAGCCCCAGTGCATAACACTGCATGGACCTGGACTAAGCAGAGAGGAGAACCCCCTTCGTTTTCCTCCTCATTCCAGGTAACAGAGCATGGGCACCCAGCAGTGTGCCTGCGAAGAAATAAAATATCCACAACCAAGACAGAGTGTCTGGGTGCTGAATAAAACAGATGTCACTTATTTGATAACAGACCAGAGAAGAGCTAGGGTGAAATGTATACCTTCAGTGGGAGACGCTTTAAGTAAATATGTTTTATTCTTATAACCCATTTTTGTAGTTTTGCTCTGGTGAAGTGATTTCTCTTTCCTTGCTTAACCGGTGTCAGAGAATTCCTGTATGCAGCCTGGCAAATTACTACCAAATCCTGTTTCAGACATTGTTGCTCTTCTGTCACGGGTGGAAATTTTCCAGTGCATGAAAGTGTGAAAGTATATTATAAAGGTGTGAATGTTTTTTTAAACAAGATATTCTAGATGTTACTTCTACCCACAATTTACTTTTGTGCGTGTGTGTGTGTGTGTGTGTGTTTCGTAAAATCTTCCAAAATAACATCCAGATAATTCTAGTCCCTCAATTTCTCTATCACCTCTATTTTCTTTCATTTGTCTGTGCAATTGTGGCAGGCACTGACTCTTGGTAGATCATCAGACATTTTCAACCTCTGTCTGCCAGTCATTCTGGAGACTGGCAAAACTTCAGGCTCACCTTGTTAGACTCCCTGTGTGGTCATGGGAAACAGTCCTGGCCAATCAGATACAAGTAGAAGCCTGCAGAGGGAATGGGGGCTTGTGGAAGGCTTTCATGTTTCCTAAAAAAAGTGCATGCACTATATACTCATATACTATGAGTACTAACTCATTCCTGCTTTTTCTTCCCTCCCATCCTCTGTCCTCCTTTAATTCTTAGCTTTTTTTTTTTTTTTTTTTTTTGCCTCAAATGAAGTTATGGTGACTGGAGCTGCAGCAGCCATGTTGCGATCAAGAAGGAGGGCCACGAAACTTACATAAATTCCAGTGCTTATCTTTTGAAAATGCAGAACTTAGTACCAGCCACTTCTTGTCTCCAGACAGTTCGTTATGTGAGACAAAGAAATCCCCCTTGCTTTGAATTGCTGTCCCTCATGGTTTTCTGTTAATTGTAGCTGACTACATTCTGAAACGGTATTTTCGAACAACACATTCCATTCACCCATGAATTCTCCTACATCTTCTCCATCAATTCCTCATCTGCTAAAAACTCCCCACTTTCAGGAAGGCATAAATAATTGAATCCACATTCTTATCATAAGTTTATGCTTTTCATAGTACTTATTGCCAACTATCATCGTACCGCCTTTTCCTTTTTGACTGCACTATTAATACATTGCACTTGCAATATTAATACCTTCTGTTTGTTGCTATGTTAGGGACCTTCTATTTGTTGCTTGTGGAGAGAATACTCATTTTATGTTTTGCGTTTTGTCTTTGAGGCATAAAGGCTAGTTGTGTGTTTTTTGTTTGTTTGTTTTTTTAAATTCCCTTAAGTTTTGCTATACAGAGCTCTCTTTTCTTAGACATTTCAGTGGTTATTTTCGATGGATGGACATACCGCACATTGAATTCTGCCAGCTGCTACTAGGCAACCAGAAAGGTTGTCAGTGTGTGGTGGTATTCACACACAGAGGTCGGGCGAGACGTACTTTCATAGTGTCACTTACTTCAACTGGGAAAGAGCCAGACTTATAACTAGCTTTGCACCCCCCTCCTCTTCTTGTGCTCAGAACTGCTTTTCTCAATAGCTCTCCACTGCAGGATTCCTTTCAGAGCATAAGCCCTCAGCATTTATGTGGCATGTACATTAAGAGAGTTCTTTTTTTCAAAGCGCAGATCTTTTCTTCTTGATTTGGCATCTGACTGTGGTTATTTCTATTATTAAACATCAATGATTCATATTATATAACAGTAGTTATTCAGAATGAGAAGGTATAATATAAAGCAATAAGGTACCTTCAGCTAATCATTGCTTTATGGTACCTGGAGGATTTCATTTTTTTTTCTTCATATTTTATTTCTAGCTGTCCCTATCATTTCCATTGAATTGCACACACAGAAGTTTATCTTTTTTTCTTAAAGGTAAGCATTGAAAAGGGCAATAGATTTCAATCCTTTGAATGTCTACTTGTTTTCTTTAAACAAATACTTGAACACCCTGGTTAATTTGAAACAAAACAGTACCTCCCATGTTCCTGTTGCTTCTCTGTGTCATCTCTGACAATTATGACAGACAAATACATTTCCACTCCTCATGACACTGTTCAGGTAGTAAAGCTTAAAGAGAAGAAGATGTGAATAAATGTAAGGATGTAGGAAGTTGGTTAAATATGGTCATGGCCTAACGCATACAATAATTCAATGCTAAACAGAGACAGGAAATGCCCAATGTCATCCCATTTTTCCATATCGTCAAGAAATTGTAGTCTTAAATAGCCTTCCTGTGTCATTTCTTCAGGAACTGATTTCATATCCTTGTTTCTGATTCGAAAGTGATAAGGGGAAGAAGGAGAGAGGCTGCCTTGTTCTTTTTTTAAATTCAAAAGGCATACAAGCTGGGAAAGACTAGTTGATTGGAATGAATTGTTAAGCATATGATGAAGACTGTTAACACATCTATAAAAACTCTGAAGTTTTCTTTGTGCACTCAGCACAGGGCTATCCCACTCTTGTCCTACTGGCATATACAAAAATTTAAATTCTTGATGGTTCCCTCTTTTCAGTCTTCCAGCTAGATTCCCGCTTGAAAGGAGGGAAAGCTGCCGGCAAAAGCATTTGATGAACAAGTGTGCTATGAGATGAAAGTGTTATGGTTATAGAACTGTTATCACACCCCTCGCAGTCTCATTTTCACTTGCACCTCAGCTGTATACTCATGGCTTCCTGACAATCCACTTGATTACAGTGTGGAAATGTCTAGGTTCAAAGTCAGGTTTATGTCCAGATCTACTCATGAAGACTCCCTCTCTTTATACTGCTTTGTTTAGACCTCGTTTAATTAAAAAAAGCAGAATCTTTTGACTTCTGAGTTCTGTATTCCACGCATTTTTGCTGTTGATAAATGGAAATGTCACAGCAAGCCTGTCTGGAAATGTTGCCGAGGAGAAAATACTGCTGGCTAGAAGACACATGTCTGCCTCAGACATCTGTCTAGAGATCAAAGTATTGCAACCCATAGCAGCCAAGCCAGAAGCTGCCACCATCACCTGTGACTGCTTAAGCAACATTGTTTTTTGTAACCAGCCTTCTAGCTGCTCTAGCTTACTCAACCATCTCCATCTTTGTAAACATGGCACAGATACAAGTTGTGGACACTGAACCCTCCTGAGAGCTACCTCACTTGTAGCTCTCAAAGGCGGATGTTTCTTGATAAAAAAAAGTGTTTCCTTGGAGAGAGTGGGTATGCTTTACGGTGGGAGGAGACATTTGAGAAGTCACTAATATTAATAGCTGGCACTACATCTGGAAGCTCCTTACACTACAGAATATCATTTCATATAGCCTGTCATCAGACTGTTACACAATTCTTCACAGGGAATATTATTAGGGTGGTGTTATTATCCCCACTTTAAAGAAGAGAAGGCACCTTTAGAGAACTCACACAACTAGTGAAGTCAGGGCTAGAATTCAAGTCTGTTGTTGCTATGTACCCTCATCCATGCCACCAACCCTCCCCACATTTGGAATAGTGATTAATAACTTTTTAGAGGACAACAATGCCTTTGAAAATCTGATAAAAGCAATAAACATGTCCAAAGACATATGCTCTTATAATTCTACAGACAACATTTGCATACAAGATGAAGGGGGTCGTAGTTAACTGTACCCTAGACTATGAGCCCTGATCCGGAGACCAGCAGCCACATTTGGGGATGGGGAGGTGGAAACAGGCATGGGTCGATCCAGGCCACCACGCAAGCCTAGCAAGGCAGGCGAGCCAGGCCAAAATAAGCCAACTGCCTCTGGATTTCAGGAGTGACTATGTAATTATTATTTTCCTTGAGCACTTTTTATGTCAGGTGTTCTGCTCAGTGCTTTTCAGGGATTGTTTTGTCTCAGGTTCCTTGCGACTCTGTAAGTTAGGTACTTTATCATCTCATTTTCCAAAGAGGAACTGAGGTTTCAGCAATGTACCCAGTGTCACAAGCTCATTGAGCTTGTCAGTGATTGAGCTGGACTTTGAACCCAGGACTTTATCTCCAGGTCCTGCCTCTTTATCTACTATACGAACCTTTGCTCTGAGTTATGCTATGGAGCCAACCACATGGATTTTGCTGAAGTCTGTCTTCATTATGATTTAAATGTAGGTGGGCTTGGCAGTGAGCTCACTACCAGCCTTTGGCAGACAACACCTTTATTGAGGACTTTGTTCTCTGCCTAGGAAGAACTCCTTGAAATACTGCATTATTTTATTCTTTACGGTTTTCCATTTACTTCAATGCTGTCCTCCCTTTGCATGGATCTTGTTTTCGTAGTGTTCCTCTACTGGGTTTTATAACTGGGACGATTTTTCTCTAATGCTTAAATTGAAGTCCCTTGGGTGGGAACCACATCTTCGAACACACTGTAGGAGTATATTCTAGAGGACTGCTTCTCGAACCTCACCATGTACACTAGTCACCTGGGGGTCTTGATAAAATGCAAATTCTGATTTCGTAGGTCTGGGCTGGGACCTGGGATTCTGTCTTTTTAACAGGCTTCCCGGCAATGCCGATCCACAAATCACAATTTGAGTAGCAATGTTCTAGAGCATACAATGCTCAATGTCAACCTATGCAAACAATAAAAAGCACAGGAGGCAGGGACTCCCTCTATGCCAGGACCAGGCTTATTGATTCAACAAACATTTATTGAGCTCCTACTGTGTGCCAGATACAAGACACGGTGGACTTTAATTCTGATTCGTTATTCTAATTCAAGGATAACAGAATGTTTAATGTTACCTCTAATCCAGCACGACATAAGGACATTTCAGTCAATGATGGACCACGTGTAAGGTGGCCCCATAAGATTACAAAGGAGCTGAAAAGTTCCTATTGCCCAGTGAAGTCGTAGCCGGTTGTAGTTGCCGTAACGTCATGGCCGTTGTAACGTGCTGTCGTAACATAACATCTTAACGTAAAGCGTCACTGGTTTGTTAGTCAATCCACAGCAATGCTTTCCTCTAGAAATACCTGGCAGTGCTCGCCTGGGCCCGGTGAGCTTTGCACAGACATCTCCCAGTTCTAACCCAGTGTTATAACTGGACTGACCTGGTTCTTATTATAATTGCAAGATGCCCTTTAGCAATAACCATTAGGCAACCTTGAAAAAAAGACTTTATTATTTACAGGCCCTGGAGCGTACAAGGCACAGCAGGAGGCACCCGGCAAGGCCAAAGGTAGGGAAAGAAAGAGCCTGGGCCTGGGGTTCTGCTTTTGTTTTGGGGGTCAAGGGTGAGCTCACTCTTTATTGGTGAATTTAAAACATAAGAGTGGGAATTTAAAGTGCGGGAAGAGAAAAACACCAAGTAGCTCAAATGGTAAGTTACGGAAATCAATGTCTAAAACAAAGGAGTCTCCTGGGGGCAGGTGGTCTCACTCTTTTTTCCTGTGGCGGGAATGTGTTTATTCCTTGAAGCTGGTGCCTCTTTGAAATGGATGCCTGGGCAATCAAAGCTTAAGTCAGGCACTAGAATTACAAAAAGAAAAACAAATGTCAGGGCTCACACTACCACGATTACATGTGTGTTTGTGGTGATGTTGCTGTAAACATACACACTGCACTGCCAGTTGTGTAAAAGTATAGCGCGTACAATTACAGTAGGAGGCTGCCCGTGCACATGTGTCAGTACACTCTCCAATGTTTGCACAAAGAAAAGTGCCTAATGATGCGTTTTTCAGAATGTATTCCCATCATTAAGTGTCACATGACTATACTTTATAGGTGGAATGAGGACCTTTATCTGTGATTAGCTGGGAACCAGTATGGTACATTAGAAGAAGGATGGTTCGAAGTCAGACTTATATTTTAATCCTTTCACTGCCCATAATTTCATATCCACATGACATTTACTTATTCCCGAGTAAGCCAACACACTTATTAAATACGTTTCAAGTACCAGGGATGGGCTGAGCCCTGGGAGTATATGGGGCTTGTGGGTTTATTTTAGACACTGGAGGAATGACAATCAAATAAATTAAGCAAAGCAGATGAGCGTGTGTCGTGCGGGGTGTCCAGCAGAGTCTCTGCTCCCACTCCCCACATAAGAACGCAGAACATGGTGAGGCCAAAAAGGAACACCCACGGAGCCATAGATAGGGGAGTCATACTACTATACTCTCGCTGGCGGCTGGGTTGGAGACACAGGAAGCAGGAGCCACACTGTCCTCAACCTGCTGTCCACTTCTCTGCAATCCGCAACCCACACTCCACCATGCTAACAGCAATCCGTGCTTGCCAGCCCAGCCACCATCTTCTTGCTAGCCCCCCTTTTCTGCTAGTGTAGCCACAGCAGTTATATTAGTAGCCAATGGCTCACTGGTTATAGCTGACGGCCAACTAGCCACAGCTGATGGCCATGCAATCACAGTTGATGGCCATTTACTACCTGAGCCAGCACCTTTCCACGTTAGGCCGAGAACCTGGAAACTGCTCTTTGGGGCTCTGTCCCCACACTCCACCCCTACAGGCTCTCGCCTCACAATCTACGCGACAAGCATCTTCCATGAGGGGCCCTGTGCGAGCAGCCTGGAGGTGAATGCAATATTCTGGACACAGCCAGGCTCTCTGGGCACAGCCAGGGTTTCTCAGGGCACCACCAGTACTTCTGGGCATAGCCAGACTTCCTGGGCTTCTTAGGGTACCACCAGTCTTCCCGGGCACAGCCAGGGTTTCTCAAGGCACTGCCACTCTCTCTGGACACAGTCAGACTTACTGGGCTCAGCCAGGGCTCTCAGGGCACCACCACTCTCTCTGGGCCTCTCGGTACCGTGTTGGAACAACAGTGGCTCACAGTCAAGGTGCTTACATATTCTCGATGGCGACCGGTCAAGACACAAAAGCAAACATCCGCTAGTTCCACTACATGGTGGTATGTTCCCAAACAGTCAAGCGGTCCATTAAATTAGGGATGGAAGGCAATTCCCCATAGTCCATAGTCATTCGCCAGGGTTATCCTGGGGGTGAGGGATGACCTTGACCTTATCCTCATCTCCCAAGGAGGACTCAGCAAGCCTTTCCTCCTGGGACAAGTCCTGCATCCGGGCTGCCTCAGCAAGCACTTCCCAGCCCACAGGGCTGCAAAGACCTTTGCTTTCTCAGGCATATGCTGGTTGGGGAACTGTCCACGTCTTCCCACCCCTCTACAGGGGTCCAGCTCTCCAGCAGCTGCTCCTGCTGGTCTTCCTGAGACTGAGCTTTTATACACACACACTGCTCCACTGTCCTTCGGGGAGCTTTGGCCAGCACCGTACCCTGCTCGCTGTGCCATTTGTCATGTAGGATGTCATGTGGCGTCTCTAGTCCCGCTCCCCACATAAGAATTGCTGTGATACAGAAAATGGGAAGACTGTTTAGTGAGAATAGGGAACTGCATCAAGATCAAATTATGGAATAAGGAAATGTTTGTTTGAGCTAGCTAAAAAGAAGGAGAGGGTGACATGGTTGATGAAGTAGACTTTGCAGGTAGGTTTCAGGGCTTTGGTCCTCAATTCAACTTACGGCTATGAATTATTGGGTAAATTATTTAACTCTTTAAGCCTTAGTTTCCTTGTCTGTGAAATAGTAATAATCACTGTAGCTTCTCCATAGGCATTATATAAGCAATTCACGTTGAGCACTTGGCACAATGCCTCGCCTATGTAAGAACTCATTAAACGGAGGCTCCGGTAGAAACACATAAGCATGAAAAAGCACGATGCATGTGCAGATCTGAAATTGGTTCCATCTGTCTGTGATGAAAAGTGAGAGCAGAGAAGAGGCAGGTAGTGATCGGAAGGAAGGAGCTTAGAAGTCGTCTTGTGCTAAACGGTTTGAGCAGAAACGTACAAAGATGGGAGTGATGAGGAGGGCAATCGTAGGTGACACAGGCACTGATGGGTGAATACGCAAGACTATATATGATTTTGAGCAGCTTCGGTTTCTCCACCTGTGATCTGAGAGCTTTCCTGAGTTGAGGTTGGGCACCTCTGCAGAGCTAGGAAGACCGCGTGGCCTGAGGGCCCAGGTTCTCTCATGGGCTTCATTACTTGGCCCAGGTATCTGAGCCTTCTCTTGGTTCTCTTTTGCCTAGATTTCCGATTCTTGTTGCCTGGCTCCCAGAGGTGTCACCTTTAGCTACCTGGACAAGGTTATCTGTGAACTCACTGAAAACAACGCTTGAACTTAGAAACTTTTAGGTGCTCACTTAATATTTAGAAATGTTAAATGGATGAAAAGTGGATATTTATTAAGTTCTTGCTGAGCACCTTGTCTTCAGCTTGTCTTGGTGAATCTTCCTAAATTTGACCACTGCTTGGTTTAATGCTTATTTTGCAAAGCTAATTCAGCTACACTCATTTATAGTTCTATTCTGAAAGATTACCGCCCAATTCTACCAGGAAACGTTTTTTCCCCAATGGGGTGTATTTTTATTTAGTAATTATTAAGTTTCTCTCTCTCTCCCTTCCTCCTACTCCTTCCTTCTCCCTCTTTTTCTCTCTCTCATATGAGTACATATGCTTTTACCAGGCTTAATGAGGAAAGTGTGACAAATTCGTAATTTACTAATTTGTGTGTGTGTGTGTGTGTGTGTGTGTGTCGGGTGGGTGTTTCAGTGGAGTCCAATATGTTTCCACAAAACCAATCCATAATTTATTTGAACTTGGTCTCAATGCAATGTGGAGTTTTGGTTTTGTTCTCTCCAAGTTTCCAAAGTGACTTGCTGCCAGGATTTCAATTGTTTGCCTACAAAGATTTACTGTAAATTTTGTTCGTTTAAATTGTGAAAATAGACTTCCGTGCAGAAGGAAGTCAGAGAGAAGTTGGACGCAGAGAGTAGTTTGTGTAAAATGAGAAACCCCAGAGAGAGGAAGTCATTCTTATTTTTAGTTTATCCTTTCTGCTTGTTTGGCCAACGGCTGCTCCTGGGGACCCGTTTGCTTCCTACACTTCTGTTGCTTGATTTGTCTACACGTCCCCTCCAGTTATAAAAAAGAAATATCTGTATTTTACATTGCATTGTCTCTGCTCACTGAATGGCCTGAGTTTTCCTTCTTCCTCACTTTCTGTATAAGAAAAGATCAGGTAAAAGTTACTCCTCCTAGCTGACTGCTGAAATCATGGATGGAAATTATGCCAGCCATAGAGTTTTAAACTGGGTTTATGAATGGAAAAAGGAAGGCGGATAGAGGCAAGTTTAAAAAAACTAAAATTAGACCTTAGTATAGAAAAGATTTTAGTAGTTGGATAATCTGAAATTTGCAACAAATTATTTCTTTTCCTATTTGGGTTTCTAACAGTATCATGGCATCTATGTCGCTTTCTTCTTATGGATCCCACAAATACTCAACGTGAAATTGGGACTGTTAAGGTGACAGAGTCAGCTCTGGTTATTTATATTTTTAACTTTACCATATTATTTTTGAGGCCAAAATATGTTAACAACTTGTAAAACATACATGTTAGATAAATTTTGTGGTCAATGGAGTGAAATAACTCCACATGCCACCGTAACTTCTATAGCTTTTTCCTTAGTTTATTCCTTTCCACAAGTCATTCCTTAAATGAGTGCTCTTTATTAGATAGAAAAAAAGGATCATTTAAATTTCCATTATTTTAAAATTCTATACAAAATTTATGTGAGAAATAAATTGTTCATAAGGAAAAAGTATAGATTTTCTTCCTATATTAACTGTCAGGACAGCTTTTTTTTTTTTTTCCCCCTCTCTAGACACAAGACCAGCTCATGTGTCTGTACCTGAGTGTCTACTCAAAGTGCCCTGGTGTGTGTGTGTGTGTGTGTGTGTGTGTGGGTGTGGGTGTGATGCTGAATTTTACTCGTTCTAGAAAAATAAAGATTCTCAACTCAAAATCACATAAATTTTATTTAAATCATTGTATATAGTTCAACCAAACCATTAAATCATTGTATGAAATTACTTAGTTCAGTTTTTTTGTGTGGCAAACCTCAATGAGTAGTGCTTATAATTTGTTAATTTAGTGTACATAGACTCAAGAAACAAAAGTAAAAGGACTTTGTAGTATGTAATTGATCCTACTCTGCCCTGAAATAAAAGTCAGATTTCTCTGCATCTTCATCTTCACCATTTGAATGAGTAAAGAAATATGTGTTGATGGGTGAGGATGGAGGGTAGGGAAGAATCAAGTATAACTTTAATGCTTTCCCTGCAACTTACCAAAGTGTGTCTGCAATTTTTTTGAAAAAGTATTAACTTTTCTGAATTGTAACTGCCAGTGCTTATGCAAATATTGGCTAAATCTTCATTTCTTTTTTGAATACTTTCCACCTCTGGTCTTTGCCCTGTCTTTTATTATTTTACTTCACAGGGATCAGCCTCACTACAGACAATATTCGCCCCCTAAATTGCGGTGCTGTGGTAGACTGATTATCATTGCATAAACATCATCTCCAGATAAGATTTACTGACTGCCCACCCGTAGAAAGCACTGAACTAGGCCTTGCAATAAATGGTACTGAATAGCTTCCACCTCCGTTTGTAAGATCTGTGCTGCTCAAAAGTAAGGCAAAAAATTACCTCATATCCTATTTTCCCCGCTGTACTCTGAATATCGATTTATAGTTGGAGTTCTTCTTTCTACTTTGTGATCTGGAAACTTTCATTATGAAGTAGTGTTGTTCTTGCCATAAACTTTTTAGATCTTTGTGAGCTCTCTTTTATTACTTTTTTTATGCTGATATGCTCTGGCATCAGGGAGTCCTTACGAGGGATATCAGTGGGCCTCTTCCTTGGTCATTATAGAAAATAGGATTTTTTTTTTTCATAAAATAAGAATTTGGTGCAAACGTGAATCATATGCTAATGGTCCACTTATTTAATAGAAAGCTTGTCACTATCCTTGTATTTGGTAATATTTTATGTACCTTTGATTTTAAAAATTAATATATTGGATATATGATTAGACTTTAAAACAGTAAAATGAACTGGGTTTAAAATTAAAAAAAAAATAAAAGAGATTTGATAATATTCAGTGCTTGCTGAGTCTAGCATTGTTTACAAAATAAATGATTTGTGTCAGAACATTTTGGATGTAGGTAAGTAATAGATATACTCATAAATTTGTGTCTTAGAGAAGGACATGGGGACGTTGCCTTATCTGCTGTTTTGGTATTAGAGGGAATTGCATTCAGTATCACACCGGATTTGGCACTGAACAGAGTGGTTCAAATCATGGCTTTGTTTTGCTTTATTGCATGACTTTGGACCATTCAAATTTTCTGACCCTCAATTTCCTTACCTATAAAATTGGAGCAGTGATATCTAATTAGCAGGATGGTTTTTATGAATATTATAGATAATTTAATGTAACCTGTCTTACACATGGTATTAGATATATGGCAACTATTAGTATAGCTTTTAGCAGGCCTTGCAAATGTGTTTAAAAAATAATTTAGTCCTCCAAAATTATGTTTGGTCTGTAAATTTTATTAAACCTACCATGTTTAGAGTGATTTCCTTCCTGCTTCTCTCTTACTTTTCTTATTGCCTTATATTGCTTTCCTTAACCAATTAGTTTATAGAACATGCAATGTATAATCACAAATGAATTTTTTAAAAGCCTACATTGCAGGGCATAAACATCCAAATGAGTCCTGTAAAGTGTCCCCATAGGGAAGCTCTATATTACACCGACAGTACTGCCATTGTTTAAGATCATTTTAGAGCTTCCTTTTGAAAA